>NW_027142381.1:2082389-2785160 GCF_026170545.1 Melanerpes formicivorus | reverse complement strand
GGCGGTTGTTTGAGCTTGAGTGTGTTGGTTCATTGTTGCTGTGGGGTGACTGAAGTGCCCTGTGTGTAGGTCCCATCCTCCTGTACAAAATCCACTCACTCATGGACACTGCTGGTCTCGTGTGCCCCTCTGTGTTTGCTTCTAATCCTCGCTGTGTACCCAGAAGCCAAATCTTTTTCTGGCATGGCTGGGCACCAACCATTTGTCTGTTCACACAGGGCCTGTATTCAGCTCACGTGTCCCTTGCATGAGCCACTCTGCCATCCTGCAGCCTGAAACATGGTTTAAACTGAGGTTTGTCGGGGGGTTTGGAGGTGGTGATTCCCCCACCCCTTCCAGTCCCCTCCTCGAATAGGGAAAGGACCTTTGGCCACACTCCTCTCCCAAGGAGAAGCGGTTTGATGCCTTCTAAGCACTCTGAAAGGGCAGTGACTCAGTCTTGATTTAATCAGCTTTACAGGTGACATCTAGAGACAACTGGGAGTCTGCTTTTAATTGTCTTAATCATTAGATGCTCTTAGAAGGATTTGATATAGTTAATCCTTAATATTCAGTGCACTCATTGTAGAATGAGATACGAGCAGATTCTGAAGGCCTGTGGAGGTCAGACACCCTCCTGCTCTCTCTGTCTGTAGCTCCTTGCAGAACAGCAGGGAAAGAAAATCTGCTTCTCACAGATGTTCAGCTTATGGTGGTTTGAGTATAATGAACTGAATCCCATTGAGTTGGGCTGGTGTAAGTCTGGAGCAACCTCAGCACGCTGCTGGTTACGCTCACTGGAGTAAGGCTGCAGCTTCAGGATCTGCCCCTGCGTGTTCTGCCTCGAACAATCAAGCTAATCCTGCAAGAGCTGATTAATCATTAGAGGCCTGAGCCAATGTTCATTCAAATCAAAGGAAAGATTCCCTTTGGCATAGATGGATTTGGGGTGAGAAACCATAGGATTACAGCAGCATCAGGCTGTTGCCACAGAGTGCTGACTGCTGGTTGGATTTAACCATCACACACTGACCCTGCATGTGAACATCCTCCTTGCAAGCAGTTAAATAGGTGAAGAGATCTCCACCAAAGCCTTAAAATGCTGAGAAGCCAGCTATTTTTCTGGGCTTACTTTGGACTCAGTAGGGTATTTAGTTGCTTTTCTTATAAAGGTGCTAGCAAACAATGGAAAGAAATGGAGTCTGTACGTGGCAGTGAGGCCTGGAAGAAATCTCCACCTATCTCAGTGCTCCCTATAAAATAATGAAGAGTTCTCACCATTGGGCTGTGACTTAAGCAGCTCCCTTCAGAACACAGCTGATGGTCACTCCACTGCAGAATGTGACTGTTTTGGCACAATAAATGTGTCCCCTGTGTGCTACCTCCGGGAGGTGGATGGCCTTGGGGGATGAAGCAGAGCCATTTACCCACATCAGCTTGTTTACAGCAGTCTCCCTGAGACAGGAAATATTTGTGCATGGGGCTTTTTAAAGGGTTGCAGAGGAAGTCAGTGATGAACTTTTGCCACAAGCACCTCTTAAAAACGGAACCTACACCAGGAATTCAGGAATTCATTTGTCTGATCTGGTGCACAGTGCTCTAATTTGCAGGCAGTGTTAGCAGGAGTTAACTGCTGCTGCAGGAGCGTTCCCCAGCTGCTTTATGGACTCCCACCAAGCAGGAGCTGTAAGTCATTTCTCACTTTCTGTAATTATAAGCCTGCTATGCACACATGAAACCTCACTGTTTAGACACTCCAAGTGCTTCACCACCAGCTGGGAAGCCTGGGGCTGTGAGATAGGTCAGTATTAGCTCTGTTTTTACAGAAGGCAAGTTAAAGAACTAGGTCTTGCCCCATGCCACCCTGTGAGTCAGGGGTGAAAGTGGAAAGGTTATCCTGGCCAGCAGGTTTTTCTGGCCTTTTGCCCTTCTGGTCCTGGCACCAGGAGCAGCAGCTTCCCCCTCTGATGCTGCTTCCCCTGGTTCTTTTCATTGACTGAAGTGCTGTGTCTGCAAACAGGAGTGGAGCTGTAATTTGGCTGAAGGCACACAGTCATTGAGCAGTTAAGTGTCTCAGCCTTGCACTTTGGGGTATGTTTGTCTTATTTCACACTTAAACCTGTACAGCTGTTTAGGATTCACATCCCTGAAGATAAGAACAGCCTTATGTACTGCTGTTTAGTTTATTTCATATCTGGAGCTATTTGCTGAAAAAAACACCTGCCAGAAATGAGAAGGGGTTGATAGAGACTTTGAACAAAACCAAACCCATCAGCTAAGACACTGAGAAAATCTTGACCCCTAACAAGAGCTTGGGGACATCATCCTCACTGACTGACTGCTGCTTTGGCTGGGTGTGTTCAGAGGGCAGAGCATAAAACTGCTCATCTGAGAAGGTTCTGAAGACAGTGGCATAAAAGGGAGGGCAGTTCAGCTGTGAGTCTTTCAAACCAGTAACATATACTGGGCTTGGGAGCATACTGTGTGCTGATGGGTAGTCAGGGTGCACGGTGGGACCATATGCTGAGGTTTTGCTACAGCTCAACTAGTCAGCTCCTACAGCTTTGTCTATGATCTCTCCCTTCACATTACAAATTCCACCACCACCCCTTCTCACTTCACCCACCATCCCTCCTGCAAGGGGTAGGCTATCATGGCAGGAGAGGTTCAGGTTGGATGTTAGGAAGAAGTTCTGTACAGAAAGAGTGATTGCGCTATGGAATGGGCTGCCCGGGGAGGTGGTGGAGTCGCCGTCATTGGAGGTGTTCAGGAGGAGACTTGATGGGGTGCTTGGTGCCATGGGTTAGCTGTTTGGGTGGGTTGGATTGGTTGATGGGTTGGACACGATGATCTTGAAGGTCTCTTCCAACCTGGTTTGGTTTATTCTAAAGGTTTATTCTAAAGGTGATCCCTGAGACTTCAAGCTGTTGAGTTTCAGATACCTGCTGTGGGTTTCCATGCTCGTGTCATCGCTCAGGTATTTTTTAGCGGCAGATCTGGATCATAGTCATGTATATTAGAATCAGAGAATCAATAAGGTTGGAAGAGACCTCAAAGATCATCAAGTCCAACCTGTCACCCAACACCTCATGACTACTAAACCATGGCACCAAGTGCCATGTCCAATTCCCTCTTGAACACCTCCAGGGATGTTTCAGGCACCCCTGTGCCTGACATCCACCAGTCACTGGCTCCTGTGCCCTCAGCTCTGAAGCTTGGCTGGACCTTGCAAACCTCAGTGCCTTCCTTATAGGCACCAGATAAGGGGAGGAAGGAGAGTTTGAGAGGCATGAGATTTCTCTAGCCAAAAGATATTAGGACAAGGACTGATGATTTTAAGCTGAAAGAGGAAGATTTAGACTGGAGCAAAGGAAGACATTTTGTACACTGAAACCCTGGCCCAGGTTGCCCAGAGAGGTGGGAGATGCCCCATCCCTAGAACCATTCCAGGTCAGGTTGCTGGGGCTCTGAGCAACCTGTTCTAGTTGTACATGTCCCTGATGACTGCAGGGGAGTTGGACTAGATGACCTTGAAAGGTCCCTTCCAACCCAAACTGTTCTCTGATTCTATGACATGACCTGGAGAAGCCACAACTCTCAGGATAAAGCAGATAACCATGCATGCTTCCTGGCTGGGATTCTGTGTTGGCAGCAAAGGGCAGGATGCTGCCCAGCTCTGCAGAGCAGGCAGGGCACAGGCAGGGCCCTGCAGAGGCAGCTTTGGGGGTGGGGGGGGAAATAGGGATCAGATATCTGCTGGAAATAGGTGATTGGATTTGCTGCAAGTAGTGCCCGATGGTGTACGGCTCGCTGGCTTTGGAACTGGATACTTAGCTGTTTAAGCCAGATATTTGGAATAAAGTAGATGAGTCAGTGTTAATCTGCTCTCAAATGTCCTTTTTATTAGATTAGGCCAAACAAACCCAGCCCAACACACTGCATCCTGCGTGGCATGGCTGTGTGGACAATCAGCCCATTGTGAGGCCTTCGCAGGAGAGGTGGAGTCTGCGCGGGGAGGGGTGGCTGCCAAAAGAAAGGGCTGATGGAGCCATGAATCCGAGCTGTGTTTCAGCACACAGCAGCCCCAGGCCTGTGTGCCAGTTTATTTGGCAATTAAGTGATGTTGGTCTTTAGCTCTCCCTCAGTTCCCCTGGGATTCTGGTCCCTCTCTCAGGCAAGGTGGATGGATGGTTCGAGGGATGCTCTAATTGTGCTGCCGTCATGTTTCTGGTGGGAAGGGGGAAAACCCGACAGGCAAGACAGAAAGCATGCTGCTTGCCTTCCTGCTGGTACCTTCTTCCTAACAGCCAATCTGAATCTACCCATTTCTGGGTTTATTTTCCATTCCCCTTAGTCCTATCCTTACCAGTGCCCCTTAAGGCACTGGAAGGCCACAATAAGGTCTCCTCAAAGCCTTCTCTTCTCCAGACTGAGCAGCCCCAACTCCCTCAGTCTGTCCTAATAGGAGAGCAGCTCCAACCCTCTGATCATCCTCATGGCCCTTCTCTGGACACCTTCCAGCATCTCCACGTCCTTCCTGAAATAAGTGCTCCAGAACTGCACACAGTACTCCAGGTGGGGTCTCACCAGAGCAGAGCAGAGGGGGAGGATTGGTAGATTCAGATTGGATGTTAGGAAGAAATTCTTCCCCACGAGGGTGGTGAGACACTGGAATAGGTTGCCCAGGGGGGTGGTAGGAGCCTTATCCCTGAAGGTTTTTAAGGCCAGGCTGGATGTGGCTGTGAGCAACCTGCTGCAGTGTGAGATGTCCCTGCCCATGGCAAGGGGTTGGAACTGGATGATACTTGAGGTCCTTTCCAACCCTGACAGTTCTGTGATTCATGGAACAGTGGCTTAACTGTCTCCCAGGACAGCTGATTACACTGAAAAGAAGCCTCTCAGCATCTAATAAGGAGCTAATTAAATATACTTCTTCATTGCTGCACATTAAGTGTTAAATTTTTGTAGTTTTTTTTCCTCAAGACTAGCTGCAGACAGGGCATGAGAATGTTACCTTCCATGGCTGCAGGCTGAGGGCTTGCAGAGAGCCCCAGTCCTGTCAGAAGGAAGCAGAGCAAAGTAATATTGGAGACTTGGGGGAAACCTTGTGCTTGTACCTAGGAAAAGTATTTGAGGGTCAGCAGGTAGAAATGAGAAATTGTCAGTCAAGAGAGTGGGGAAGATCTTAATTCATGGTCTATTGCTACATGTCTAGCCCTTAAATGGGGAAGACCTCCCAGGTACCAGCAGAGCACTCATTGCCTGAGCTTGCAACTTCTACCTGCACAGATACATCCCTGGCTGGAATTAAAGGATGCTTTAAGCTAGCACTAGAGGCACATAGACCTCCCAAATGCTGCTAGTCCTGAACTGATAGTGCAGCAGGAGCACAGGTGTGAAGGACATGGCTCATCAACTGTCATGTCAGGCAGAGAGCTTCCCTACAGAGAGCTAATCTGTCTTGGATGGGGAAACCAGATCACCTGAGAGCTCTAAGAGATGTTTATAATGCTTGTTACATAGCAGGAGTAAGTGCTGTGCCCAGAGGCAGCCTCTGCCAGAGTCAGAGTGGAACTAGGCTCTCTCCTGATCATGTAACCTTCCTTTCCCCTGGATTAGAGATGTGGCCACTTTGTGCATGGCTGCTCAGGCTATGTCCTGGGAGTAAATATCCTGAGTCAATGCACACACAGCAGCTTCTCCTGCAGCACATCCTTTGCACAGGCTGCTGTTCTTGGGGCTGCTTATGCCCTGTTCTGGCTCCAGTCTGCTTGTCAAGTAATAATTACCCTCTAGGTGGACCAAGCCAGGCTATTTTTTGGTACCTTCACTTCTACATTTTATTGATGGTGAGCTAATTCCATCATTTCTAAGTGATTAAGTCAGTGGCCTTCTGTTTGCACCTGCTTGAGCAATGTACTGCTTGGCTGCTCATCTCTTTCAGACAGTGCTGTAGCTGGTTAGGAATGGCACTGGAATCCATCCAGGTAGATTTTAGAATAGAATAGGAATAGAATAGAATAGGAATACAATTGAATTAACCAGGCTGGAAAAGACCTTTGAGATCATTGAGTCCAACCTATCATCCAACACCATCCTATCAACTAAACCATGGCACCAAAGAGTCACAGATTGCATGGGTTGGAAGTGACCCTCCAAGGTCATCTTGTTCAACCCCCATGCAGTCAGCAGGGACATCTCCAACCAGATCAGGCTGCCCAGGGCCACATTGAGTCTGAATGTCTCCAGGCACAGGGCCTCAACCACATCCCTGGGCAGCCTGCTCCAGTACCTCACCACTCTCATTGTGCAGAACTTCCTCCTGCTGTCCAGCCCAAATCTGCCCTGCTCCAGTTCCAAACCATTGTCCCTTGCCCTATCACCACAAGCCCTTCTAAGCAGTCCCTCCTCAGCCTTCCTCTAGGTCCCTTTCACATATTGAAATGTAGCTCTAAGGTCTCTCTGTAGCCTTCTTTTCTCCAGGCTGAACAGCCCCAATCCTTTAAGCTGGTGGATTCTGCCTGTGCCACCGCAGTACCTCTGAGGTCCCTTCCAACCCAAGCCATTGTATGGTTCTATGATTCTTGGGAAACATGAAAGAAAATTAGGAAAACAACCCAATCCTGCAGCCAGGGAGGATCTTCCTGCACCTCTTTCGCTTGGGGATGATGCCTGAGCAAGAATCCTACACTTTAAAAGGCTGTGAAATGTCAAACCCCTGCTGTGCTTGATGGCTTTCCTGGTGGAGAGAGAGCCCTGCGCTCTGCTTGGCTGCTCTTTGCGACGTGTTTGGTACTCAAGATACATTTCTCCGCTTCAGGAGGTGTCCTGAGACCGCTCCTCGAGCTGCGCTGGTGGCGGTGCTGTGCCTGGGAAATCGTTTATAAACGTCTCATTAAAGACCTGTGTCTGCCTCCTTTTCTTTCTCGGTGGGTTGTTTTTTTGTCATGGGATCAGCTCGCTGAGAGCAGCTGTCCTCACTTCCGTGCGAGCAGCCCCCAAACCGCGCCGGTGCCGCGCAAATTCCCACAGCCTCAGCCGCCGCCGGCGACTGCCCGCGCTGGGGTCTGCAGGCACGGCAGGCTGAGCCGCAGCTCCTCCCCACGCCAAGCCTTGCCTTGCTGCTTTTAGAGGCTTTTTTCTTTCTTTCTTTCTTTCTTTTTTTTTTTTGTCTTTTCTTCCCCCCCTCGGAAGTTTGCTTTGTGCTAGCTTTATAAAGAAGCTGAACATATGGTGCGACCGCAGCTCCGCCAGCGGAGAGCCGGCGAGGCGTGAGCGGTGCCGGTGAGTCGAGGGGAGGTTTGTGTGCTCTGCGGGGTCGTTTGGGCTGCTGAAGAGAGCTCGCTGTGCGGGGCAGGAGCCACTCCTGTGAGTGGATCTCCTCCAGGTGGTGTTCTTGGGGCTGTCTCTAGGTCTACCCACGTACTGGGCTCTCCCCCAGTCTGCTTTCTAAGGACCCTTTCTGTCCTTAGGGTCTTTGAGTAGCTGCGGTGGTGTGGGCAAAGCCATCCCGATGCGGAGCTGGGGGGACAGGACTGAGTGAATCTCCACAGCTAAAGGCTTGGTTAAATGGAAACAGAGATCCTCTAGTTTGGGACAAGCTATGGTGAATAAAGTGACTGGTGCTTCCAAGTGGAATACTCTCTAGCTGAAGTGGTTTTTTATTACTTACTTATGGAACAATGAAGCCTGTATTATTCCACAACCCACCAGAGGTTACTTTAGTACAGTCCTAGTTTTTCAAATGTGTCTGTGACTTATTTCTAGAGGCAGGGGGTGGCACAGGCTGGGGAGGAAGGCATGGGTGCTCCATTCTGTTGTCAAATCCCACCTTAAGGTGTGGGGTTGGTTTTTTCCTCACTACTTTCTGGGAAAGCAGGGCGCAGCTCCAGGGGTGATAGGTGGGCTGGCAAATGTTGAGTAGCATATTGAAGCATGAGTGGTGGAAGAATATACTGAATGGTTTCAAAAGTACCTCTGATGTAAAAATTAAGGGGATGAATGGATCCAGCCATATGCTGCAGGTTAATAATCCCTCAGTGAAGGAAACGTTGTGCATCGCCTACCAGTCGCTTGCCTCCCTGTCGCTTTGTGCTGCCAAAGCCTCTCTGCTTTTGCATATTTTCTTGCACTGTTGGTTGTTGGAAAAACTTGGAACTCCTCACACGTGACAAAACCATAGCTATGTTGTTTCTTGCTTTTAAGAATTGTACTGGATCTGATCTAGCAGAGCTGGTAAACCCCAGAGTCCTCCATCCCTCCCGTCTCCAGTGGGCACCAAGGATGTGCCTCCCGCCTGTGGCAGGGCAGATTTTGTACCAGTCAGCCTCTTGAATGAGACCTTTATAAGAAAGCCTTTGTTCATCACTTCTGTTTGAGGTTCAGTGCCCTTCCCAGCTGCCCTTGTGAAGACAAATATCTGCCTCAATGGGCATCTCCTTGCATGCAGTGCAGAGCAGCTTTGCAGTGGTTCTCATTCGCTTTTGCCTGCTCCTTCATACTTCTCGCTCATTTTCTTCTTGTCCTTTTTTCCTTTCCCCTCATCACAGGTTTCTTTCTAGGTATGTCTCCTCCCTTCAAAGGGGCTAGAGCCAGCAATGCTGAAGTTGTAGCACATCTTAATATTCACACCATGGTGGTTATTGCAGAGCACAGCAGGGGCAATGCATTTCCAGGGTGCCAGATGCAGAGCTCGTCTCTGTGCCAGATTACAGCCCCAACTTTTCAGCTTTGAACTTGCAGAGCTTTCAGTCGTTGTTTCCAAGTCAGCCATAAATCTCTTGGGCTGCTTCCTCCCACAATGTGCTGCCAGGCATTTGGCAGTTGCCTGCAAAGCATTGCTTTTTCTCCAGTCACCTCTTCCCTCTCCATTTCTGCCTTATCCTCCAGCTTGAAAGCACCGTGATAAATCTTGCAGAAAACAGCTGCTTCGTTGCTGTGCTCCATGATTTGAATTTGGGTATGGGAGAGTGGGCTGGCTTTCATTTGATTGCCAACAGCATCATGTCTGTGTAACCCAAGCTGCTCTGAGAAGCTCCAATCCCATCGTGGGAACCTAGAAATTACATCTGGTGAGGCCTTGCTGTCGCCAAATGTTGTGAAGGCAGCAGGCAGCCAACTCTTCTGCTGTGGGACACCCTTCAGCCTGTGTGAGTGCTGCTGCTGCTGCCAGGTGAAGCCCTGTGCTCTGTCTGCAGAGGTGGCAGCTGCTGGAGGTGCAGCAGGTTGTACCTCTTGTCTCTTGCCTGGTAGTCCAACTAGTGGAGTGAATAGGAACTTAAGTCTTTGACAACAGATACTCTGGGCTGTCCTTCTTCATTCCCTTTTCTGCTGGGGAAGCTCTCATCAGCTCTGCTCTCCATCAGGTAGTGCATTTTTGTGATGTAATGCCTGGAGATGAAGTGGCATTGCAGGCCCAGAGAGCCTTACTGCAATGCAAAAGCAGTAGGTAAAAAACCCAGAGCCAGAAGCTGGTAGGTCCTTGATTATAGAGCCAGCAGGCTGCTGTTCTACACCTCCAGCTCACAGTGGAGGGTGATGCTCTGTTGAATGGGAAAGCATCATCCACCACAAGTGCTTGATGTCCTAGATACAGGCTGCAGTTTGAACAGGATCAGTGTCTGATATCCTGGCTGAGACCACATCCCAAGTCACTCCCTGAGCACTGAACCAAGCAGCAAGGCAGGCTGCTCTCCTGGCTCAAGCTTGTCATTAAGCCTTGGTCAGTCAAAATGTGCATTACCCATTTAGCTGGCACCCCTGGGACCAGCAGTGGAGATTTTTAGCTGACAAAAATCTGCCTTGGCTTCAAATGGGACTGCCCTTAAGCCCTGCCCAGGTGGGAGGGAGCGGAGCTGAAATGTTTGGGGGTTTTTCAGCAGTTAGTATGGTCCCGGGGCTGTGTGTTGAGAGATGCTCATGAGCTGCAAGGCCTGCTGCCTTGTCACAGGTTAGTGACATCTATGGCATGGACCAGCAAGATGAGGATGTGGTGGCTTCAGGTCTTGTGCCAGTGACACTTGTGCCAGGCTGGTACAGATTCCCTTGCTGGCTGGTGGGTGAGAAGCTCATTGATTGCCATGGAGAGGGAAGGCAGCCCAGGAGTGGGCAGGCAGTTCTGTGCTGCATGTCAGGCTGTCTGGTGATGTGGTGGGATTTGAGGGTAAAAACCTCTGAAAATGAAAACAGAGAAGGAAAAAGCTCTCTCCTAGGGGCACTGTAAATGTCTTCTATAAATATTGTGCATATTCTTATTTCTCTCTCCCTTCCTGGCATGAGCCCTGCTCTGTTATACCTCTTTCTTCTTTCCTTTCTTTCTTGTTCTTTTTCCACCCCCCCTTTTCTTTCTTTTAAATCTAATGTGCCTCCATTTTATCAATTAACTGCCTGTCTCCTGATTCCCATGGCAACACGACCAGGCTGTTGCATTTCTGTTTCCTTTGGCAGTTGGGGTGCCTGGCATGTGTCTCAGGAGCAGTAAGATCACAAAAGGGTGTTCTGCAGGGAGTAGGAAATACACAGGCAATGCTCACTATGCACCACTTCTCATGCTAAACCATTTCTCTCTTCCTCTCCCTCCTCCCCTTTAGAAACAAGTTTCCTTTCCCCTTTTGTTTCAATTGCCTGGTGATAAGAAATGAGCAACTGGAGTGCTGTGGGAGGTTGAAAGCTGTGGAGGGAGTGAAGGGATGCATGGCTTTGCTGGATGTGGATGGCACTTAAATAAAATAGCATGGGGCTGAGCACCTTGAGTCCTGGGTCCAGTTCTGGGCCCCCCAGTTTAGGAAAGATGTTGAGTTGGTGGAAGGTGTCCAGAGAAGGGCAAGAAAGCTGGGGAGGGGTCTGGAGCACAGCCCTGTGAGGAGAGGCTGAGGGAGCTGGGGTTGCTTAGCCTGGAGAAGAGGAGGCTCAGGGGTGACCTTCTTGCTGTCTACAACTACCTTAAGGGGAGTTGTAGACAGGCAGAGGTTGGTCTCTTCTCCCAGGCAGCCAGCACCAGAACAAGAGGACACAGTCTCAAGCTGTGCCAGGGCAGGTTTAGGCTGGATGTTAGGAAGAAATTCTTCATAGAGAGAGTGATTAGAATGTGCTGCCCAGGGAGGTGGTGGAGTCCCCATCACTGGAGGTGTTTAGGAGGAGAATGGATGGGGTGCTTGGTGCCATGGTTTAGTTGATTAGATGGTATTGGATGATAGGTTGGACTTGATCTCAAAGCTCTTTTCCAACCTGGTTAATTCTATTCTATTCTAAGAGGATGTGGCCAGACTCTTTTCAGTGGTGCTCAGCAATAGGACAAGCAGCAACAGGCACAATGGAAGTTAGAACATGAGGGGAAAAATTCTTCCAACCTGGTTTATTCTACTCTACTCTACTCTACTCTCATTGGGTATCCTGCAAAGAAGGTTATGTTCCTGCTGGTGCAAGTGCTCTGACCATCCAGATTTCAGGCCTTACTTAAAGGTTACTTTTTTCCCCATTTGCTCCTGTCCTGTACAAAGTTCTATCTTCACCCCCTCCTTCCCCAGACATTTCCAAGAGCTGGAAGAGTCCATCCCCTGTTTGCAGAAGTTCTTGTGCTTCCAGGGATTTTGGACACATGGCTTTCATTGACACAGTAATGAGAGCCATGTGAACAGGCTGAGGCTTCAATTAAAACCTTTAACCTCTCCAGCTCGTGGCTGGTAGGAATTTATTTGGCTCCTAAAGTCTTGGTGCCCTGTCAGCATGGGATACCCTGTCGCTGTGGGCCCTTAAAACTGATGAGTTCCACAAGGGGCCCTAAGCAGCAGGTCTGTCGTGGTGGTTATTAATGCATCATGCTTGGGCTTTGTGAAAGCTAAAGGGAAAAGCAGAGATCTGGAGGTGGATAAGATGTGCATTGAGCTGATACTGTGCATGACTTTGATTTACAAGTTGTTGTTCAGCCCTGAAAGCTGTGACCCACAGGAAGACCATTTAGACCGAAAAGAATGAGCCTGGCTAATGAACACAATAGGGCTGTAAAGTTGGAAAGCCCAAGCTGTAGAGATCCTGCTTGCTGCTTGTGGTCTCTGGGAGCCTGGTCACAGTGAGAGGGAGGGAGGGAGGAGCTGCCACTGCAGTCCTGTGTGGGTTGTGTTGGACAGAGCAGCAGAGAGAGATCCTTCTGGACCTTTCCTGGAAGAAAGAGCTTTCCCCATCGCTGACTTCCAGGTGAGCTGCTGAGTTAGATGCCTAATGGTGATATTAATAGAGTTCCTGTAGCTTCTTGATTGGCATCAAATGACAGGGTTGGAGTAGGAAGCAGTCAGTTTTTGTTGGGTTTGTTTCTCTTGTGTAACTCTGCTCAGCTTCATACCTGACATCTGTGCCCTTGCTTTGCTGTTAGCAAATTGCTTGGAACTTGTTGGTATTTAACTGGGGGGGTCTGACTAGAGCAGGAAGATTTCTCCTTCTCCAGAAACAGCAAATCCAAACAATACAGGCATAGACCAGCCCTAGGTGCCTCCTAGAAAGCTGCCCAGGGGGATTGTGGAGTCTCCCTCTCTGGAGATACTCAAAACCCACCTGGCTGCATTCCTGTGTGACCTGGTATAGATGATCCTGCTCTGGCAGGGATGTTGGACCAGATGATCTTTCGAGGTGCCTTCCAGCCCCTAACATTCTGTGATTCTGGGAAGTTCTAGGGGCTTGGGTGGCTTTCCCCTAAGCTGTAAGAACTGCTTGGGGAGTGGGTAAGTTCAGATTTCAGGTCTTGGAGAGCAGTGCTGTGGATCATGTATGGTGTGGGCTATCCTAAGCTGCTCATGGGATCAAAGACAAGTTGTTCATCACTACCTTCTGCCCTTCTGAAGAGCTGATGACTAAACACCTAGCTGGCAGGGTCAGAACATAGTCTACTCAGACTGCTCTGGATGGATGTTGTCTGGCCATCCAGTTAATGTGTCCATCAGACCTGAAGCTGAGAAGAATGAGTTTTAGCTTGATCATAGTGGCTCTTGGCTTCTCTGAACACCTAGGGCACTGTGGGAAAATGGGAGGCTTGCTTATTATTTTATATGTGGATAATGAAGGTCCTGTAAAATGCCAAGTTTCTCCACCAGGGCCATGATGAAGAAGGTGACCCTTCTGGCAGTCCCTCACTTAAATCCTGCTTTCCTGAATAATCCACCTCATGCTAAAGAATAATCATGCTTCTGCCTGCATGGCTGTGCTCAGGAGCCTGTCATTAGGTACTTTCCCTGTGATCACTAACTGCAGCTTGGCAGCCCTGCCTGCCAGACAGGCACCTAAACTAAACAGAGTGTACAAGGGCACACTAAAACATTGGGGGTTTAGGGAGCATGGTGTGGCACCAGGGTCCAAAGAATTGTTTGGGGTTTTTTAAATGGTCCAAGTCAGACTTTTGAAGGTGTTTTACAGTAAGCCTAGATGTGGTTTCAACTCCTGCTGCGTTGTTTGTTCAGCCTTGGGTAACCTTCCTGCTTTTCTTTGCTTGAGCTTCACTGCTGAAGGCTTTGCTTATCCCAGCCACGTTTGCAGAGGTGTTCACGAGGGCTAATGGAACCTGGACCCTGGTCATTAACTGACAGCTGTAATAAAGACTGCTAGTGTGCTGAACCCCAGACTCCAGCAGGACCAGCAAACCAGCTTTGATCTGCTGTGAATACAGAGGCAGAGCCCCCCCCCCCCTCATTTCTGTGCTTATAGTCCCCTGTACAGCAGAGTTGGACTGGGCTGTGCTGCTTGGCACGTTGCACACATGTGTCACAACCATGTCAGCAGCATGAGCTCTGGGTTATGGTGCTGTGCTGAGCATGAAACCAGGATGTAAGCTGTGTTTCTAATTTAATCTAATTTCTTTCATACCCATGAAGGAATGCCTATCAAAGACATTGGTGATTAAACCCCTCTAGCCATCTCTGCATGTTAAACTGAAGGAGTCTCTAAATTGTAGCTTGCTGGCTCCTCATCTTGGCTGCTTTAGTGTCTTCTGCTATTGAGAAGTGAAATGAAAATGGTGGCCTTGCTTTCTGCTTATGGTTGATTTTGTGGCTCACATGGATGGAGCCCTGTTTCTTTCTCACCCCTCTTTGTTTAAAGGCCTTCTGCAGAGATCAAAAGCTCGAAGTATCTTCAAGGTCTTTTGTTTTTCAGTTGTTAAGGTGAAAATGATTGGTGGATGTAAAGCTATCCCTCTAATGGAGCTCATCTTGAGATACTGTCTTTTACAAGGCTGAGAGTAGCACAAGCTTGAATGTCAGACCTCTGCCAAAAAAACCCCAAAGAAGTTAATGAAGAACATGTGAGGTTAAGGAAACTTGCAGAGCAGGGCCCAAAGGCCAAGGGAAGGTTTCTGCAGGAAGCTGGCTGAGTTCTGCCAGGAGCACTACAGTCTCAGCTGCCACTAGTGATTTCAGCTGGGAACAGTATTTACTCCATTACCCTTCCTGTGCCCATGCTGGGATGGGCCTCTGGAGCATGCCCCATGTGCTGAGCTGGGCATGCTCTATTTCATTGATTTTTCTCAAGTTGTTCCAGCTCCAGCCCAGCAAGCTTAGTGATCAGGTTGGGGGCAGTTCTGTCCCTAAGAGGGGTTTGTGTGATCATGCCTTAACTGCTGCTCTGTTCCTGGTCAGATGAGGTTCAGACCAGCCAGAGGTACTGCTGACTTCTGGGAGTCAAATTGGTGAAATTGTGCCATAGAGATTTGTCAAGAGTGCTGACTCTGGAGCCTAGTGAGAGCCAAAGTGTTGCTATTAATCCTTCTTAACACTGCTGGTCTAGCAGAAACTCCAAGTTCTTCACGCTGGTGCTGAGGCCCTGGTGCTTTCCTTTCCCCTGACATCAGACCTTTAGCAGAGCTTTGAAGTACTTTGGTTTGAGAGCTTTTATGTTCTTTAGGCTTTCCAGGAGCTGAGCCTGATCTGTCAGGCCCATTACTTCTGAAAGAGCTGTAGAAATGGGGCAGGCTGAGCCATAGTGATGGCTGAGGCCGCACAAGTTTCACAGTTCATTTCAGATAAGCACTAAAGTTTGCCTTGTCTCTGCAGCTGCTCAGGCCTTCTCTGTCAGCCTCCTCTGGCAGCAAATGTGAATTTCCCCCTGGGTGTGCTTTAGGCTTTTCTGCTTGGTGGCACCCAGAAATTTCAGCTTAAAAGTTAGGCTGAGGAGTCCTGGTAGCTTTCATTGAACACAAGATGCATGGGGCCGAGTCTCATGCACATACCCCTGGAGCAGCTGTGGGGAGAAGCACACCTGGGACCACAGTGCTACCAAGAGCCTCAGCTGAAGGTCTGAAGGTAACTGAAGGTCTACAGTATACAGAGTAATTGAATGGTTTGGGTTGGAAGAGAGCTTTAAAGGTAATCTTGTCCAACTGCCCTGCAGTGAGCAGGGACATCTTTAACTGGAGCAGGTTGCTCAAAGCCTTGTCCAGCCTGACCTAGAATATTTCCAGGGATGGATATGACTTGCTGGATCTGATTTTGCAAGCTTATTTCCTCAGTTGCTTGATTGATTTCTTTTAGGGCTTTATTTAACCTCCTCCTTTAACCTTCAGAGGGTTTTAATGAAGTTCTTATGTCTTAGTCTTTCATTCCCTTTGGGCCTAGGTTGAAAGCCCAACATTTGTGATAGAGAGCTTGACACAGGGGTCAGCAAGAGTGGGGTCACTGCTGACTCATTTGCTTGGGTTGACTTTGTTCCCCTTCAGGCAGAAGTCATTTAGGGACCTCCTTGTGTGTTACAGACTTTGGCCAATGAAGGGTGTGCTGGACAATGAATTTCTAGCATCCTCTGCAGCTTTCCTTCCCCCAGCACAGCAAAGCATTGCTGGAGACCTGGCTCTGGCTCGACGAGCTGATACTGGAATTGGAGCATTCTTTGCTGCAGGTTTTATGGAGCTCAGGGCACAGCAGGTCAGCTCTGGGAGGGCCAAACATGCAGGGCTTGGTGGATGCTTCCTGTTTATAGGCAGGCTGTTTATACTGAACATACCCCAGGTGTCTGCTCACCGCTGGGTTCTGCTCCTGCAAAGGGCATTGCAGCAGCTGGGAAGAAGCAAATCATTTGCGGAGGCAGCTGCCTGGTCCCGCAGGAGCTCTTAGTACCCTGGATGGGAATGTCAGTGCTTGGACTAACTCTGCTTGTATCCAAGCACATGGAGCTCTCCTAGCACCACAGCCTCACTCATTTTTTGTTGTTATTCTTCTTAATTTTTTGTTTTGCTTTATGTTTCCTTCGTGGATGAAAGGGTGGCTTTGGCATCTGCCTTCAAAGCAGCAGAGCATTGGGTCTGCTTTTGATCCTTAAGCACTTACCACCGCTCCTGTCCTTGGGAGCTTAGTCACACCACTGCTGCCCCACAAAGTAGCCTTTGGTGCTGTGAGGGGAGTGGGGGTAAGTGGGCGTTGCGAAGGGAGGCGAAGACCTGGGGTTGGTTCTTTCTGTTGTGTGCAAGAGCTGCAGAAAGTGGGCAGCAGACAAGAGATTCCTGTGCAGATTGCCTTGCTGCCGAGGAAGATGTGTAAGTAAGGAGGGCACTCAGGTTTTAACCTTCACCTGCTCTAAAGCTGCAACCCAAGCAGCAGGCCCAGATGTTTCCTTGGTTTTGCAGATGCCCTTTCCTGGTGTTTTGGCTGCCTTGGAGGATTTCTCCTCCTATCAAACCCTCTTTTCCCTTGCTTCACAGGCTCACCTTTACACAAGCAGGGTGCCACCTCCACTGCCAGCACCGAGAAGTCAGCCTCGAAGGTCGCCGAGGTGGGCGATGATTTCCTGGGAGACTTCGTGGTGGGCGAACGCGTCTGGGTCAACGGAGTGAAGCCAGGTGTGATCCAGTACCTCGGGGAGACGCAGTTCGCTCCGGGCCAGTGGGCAGGGGTGGTTCTGGATGAGCCGGTGGGCAAGAATGACGGCTCTGTGGGCGGAGTGCGGTACTTCGAGTGCCAGCCGCTGCAGGGGATTTTCACGCGACCCTCCAAGCTGACGCGGCAGCCGGTGGCCGAGGGCTCGGGGAGCGACGCCCCCTCCGTGGACTCGCTGACCGCTCAGAACTTGTCGCTGCACTCGGGCACGGCCACGCCGCCCCTCTCCACTCGCGTCATCCCCCTGCGGGAGAGCGTCCTGAACAGCGCCATGAAGACGGGCAACGAGTCCGGCTCCAACCTGTCCGACAGCGGCTCCGTGAAGAAAGGGGAGAAGGACTTGCGGCTCGGAGATCGCGTGCTGGTGAGTTGGTCCTGGGGTCTCCCCCCTGCAAAGGCAAAGGGCAAGGATTTGTCCCCTCCCTAAGTCAGGACTAGAGGAGGATGGAGTTGGTGATGAAGTGTGGGATAGAGCTTGGGCTTGGAAGGGGGTGTCTGGAGCAAGCAGGTGTTGGACTTGGTTTAGTTAGTCCTGAGGTGTTGGGTGATAGGTTGGACTTGATGATCTCTGAGGTCTTTTCCAACCTTATTAATTCTATGATTCTATGACATCTGCACCTGCTGTTGGTTGGGATGCTGTCTCCTGGATGTGTGTCTCTCTCTTTCAAGAGAACACTTTCCAGAGTGTTCCTTCTATTGGCCAAGTCATGAGCAGTAGAATGAGGGCAGATAGAGCAACTCAAACAGGAGAAGGAAACAGAGGAAAACCCATTGATTATGGATACTTCTCTCTTTCAGGAGAACACATTCCAGAGTGTTCCTTGTATTGGCCAAGTCATAAGCAGTAGAATGAGGGCAGATAGAGCAACTCAAACAGGAGAAGGAAACAGGAAAAATCATTGATTAGGGATGTTTCTCTCTTTCAGGAGAGCATATTTCAGAGTGTTCCTTGTATTGGCCAAGTCATGAGCAGTGGAATGAGGGCAGATAGAGCAATGTGAGAGGGAAATAGAAGAAAAATCATTGATGATTATTTCCTAATCCAGTGGTGCTCCCCTAAATGGGCTGCATCAGGGCTTCTGAGGAATTTGCAGCACAGTGTCTTGGTGCCTGAGGTCCAACACACTCTGCAAGTGTTTCTGAGAATCAACCCTAGCTGGTTTGGGTTTATGTTTGGATTTGTTTGGGGTTTTTTTATAATGAAGTTAGATCCTTAAAAGCCTTCCCTTCCTGCCTGCTAATTTATCTACCCTAGATGTTCCAAGATAAAAATTGGGACTATGATTTGTTAGTGTAATAAAGTGCAAGTCTGGAAGGAGCTCAGCATCACTCTGGCTCTAGCAGGAACTCTCAGCTTACAGAAAGGCTGGGAATTGTTTGCATGCAGGAGGGGAGGTCCAGAAAAAGAGCAGATAATGGCAACAAAAAGCAATAACAGCAAACTGTGGTTCAGTAACATGTGCTTGGCTTGGCAGACAGCTCTTTTCAGTAATGGAGATGCCAGCTAATCATGTTTGGTGTTTGAGTACATAAACAGTAATTCAGAGTTAACCTGAGTTGCTTTAAAATCCCTGACTAAATCTTTGCCCTTGGCCTCTGTGGATTGGTACAGTTTTTTGGTTGCCTTTGTTTCTTCATTGTTCCTGCTCTGTGCAGCTACTCTCTGTTTGAGAATAGCTTTTAGGCAGGTGGGATCCCCCAAAGGCTTTTCAAGTTCAGGAGGACATGTGTCCTCCTTAATTGCTCGGTGTATGGAGCACAAGGTTGCAGGGAGCCCTTCCAGCTCTGTAAGACCATCACCTGGCTGGCTGTGTTCTGCTCATTTCCTGCTAGTGCTTTTGTTTAACTTCATTAAAGTCCATTATGGCTTGAAGACATTTTGGCTTTTCAGTGGCATTGTTCTGAGACCCTTTCTGACTCTGTAGCAGTTGCAAAAAGTGACTTTCAGCTTTCCATTAGGAGCTTTCCATTAGAAGAATTGGATAATATTTGCCTTTGGCACTTCCCTATCTCAGCCTTTTTCCCAGAGATGCAGAAATTGCATTAAAGAGATGAAAACCCAATCCTGATGGTGTAGACCTCCTCTCTTGAAGCCTGGCAAATGAATGTGGAACAATTAACCTTTGCTGCAGTGAGAACGGAGCTTCCCAGTGGATGATCATCACTGGAGTGCTGTGAGGCTGGCTTGCTGCCTTTCTCCAGGGACAGAAGGGCTGGAAACAGAGCAATGGAACAGTTGAGCATGGGAGGAATCTCTGCTGTGTTTTTTTTTCACCTGAGAAAATGCCTTTTTGCAGGCTTTGAATGGGAGGCTCTCAGCAGCTGAACTCATTCCACTCTAGATGTGGTTGCTCTCTAAAGAAGGGTGGGAAGAAGATGGCTCTTCTCTATATGTCAGTCTGAATTGACAATAAAGTTCCCCTTAACAGAGGTATTTTGCCCTTCAGCCTAACAGTGACTGAACTCTTCAGTACTGAAATGTAGTAATAAAGAAGGCTGTTTAAAGTCCAGGTGCCAGCCCTGGTGGCTGGTTGGCTCCACTGCTGTGGGTTTTTTTTCCTGGACACCCTTTGGATGGGTTGTAGGTTTGTGATTTTTGCTAGGAGGCCAAAACCAGAACAGATGTTGGAACAGCAGAAGCAGCCCTAGCAGGGAGATTGTGACAGAGTGGTGTCTTGGGTGATGGCCAGGCAGGACTGCTGTGGTGGGCTGGCCAGGCTGCTGGGAATGGACTCTGGGCTCCCCCCTTGAGCATGGGGTTTTTAATCATTCTCTCCTCTGTATGCTGCAGAGTGGTTTTGCCTGTGGTGTGTTGCATCCTCTGGCTCCTGGCAAACAGCATAAGTCTGTTTGCATGAATAAACTTAGGATGCTCTTTTCTTTAGCATCTTCCCTGCATGCCTCCCCTCCCACCCTGCTCTGCCAACCTGAAGCTGCAGAAAGCCTTTAACCTCCTGAATGAAAGATGATTTCCCTTAGAAGCTCCTCAGCAAGGAGAATTGCAGCCTAAGCCTAAACCCTTCTCCCTGGGCAGGGACAGCTACTTACTCTGCTGCTATCAGCTCACTTTGAGCTGTATCAGTGCCCAAGACAGAAGCCTTGCTGCTGTGAAGGCATATGTGAGGCATTACAAAGGAAGGATTCATGCTCTTTTGTTTTCCTGGTTGCCCATCAGAGCTTTCCCAGCATGTTGGAGTCTTGGAAGTGTAGCAGTGCTCCTGTATGGACTTTACAGGCAATCACAAGACTTACTTCCTTATTGCAAACTAGGCAGTAAAGAAGGAAGGATCTTACTCAGTAGTTCTATCAAGGTGGTATTTTCAAGGAAGGTGTTTTCAGTCTTCCACTGCCTGCTTTCAGCTCAGGAGTCCAACAACTGCTGTGTCAGGACTGGAGAGTGCAGCAGTACAGTGGAGCCCAGGACCTTGCACGAGGGCGTGGGAATGCTGGAGCTCTGTCCCTGTGCAGGCTCGTGATGGGCAGTGGGAAGTGGAGCCTTCCAGTTGCTTGTAGGATTCAAGAGACAGGAAAACATCTAGTTTTAGACTGGTCTTGTAGCACAGATAGGAGTAGATTATTGCCTTTGTGTGGAGTGAAACCCAGCATGACTGCTATTGTCCCAGGAGCAGTGTTCCCTGTCACTGCAATCCAACTAAGAGGAAATGAATAGCCCAGAGCAGCTGCCCTGCCCTGCCCTGCCCTGCTGCCACATGAACCCTTCAAGCCTTTTTGTGCACACACTCCCCCCCACCCCCAACCATTCATTTGGGCTGATGCTTTGACTAGTCTTGTCTTCTGTGTGCAGTATCTGTCATTAAATAGGAGTTGTGAGTGGCCTGTGGCGGAGCAAACTGTGTCATTAATGTGGGCGGACTTGTATCAGCACAGCCTCAGGAGGGGATGCTGTAATTCCAGGCTTTCCTCTAACACCACATCCCTGGGATATTATTTTCTCACTGGTGCCTGAAAGATAAATGTGCACAAATGCCTTGCATCAGCAGTGCTGTCAGACTCATCCCTGTGCAGTGCTGACTTGTGCTGTGGGGATGGGAAGGCACGGAGATAAGTGGCTGGATTAAAAGAAGTAATAGAAATTCCTCCAACTACACACAGGGAGGACTGTCCTGTAATTCCTGGCTGTCTTTCACCCCTCACCCTAAACAGCAGCTCTGGTGCTCACAGATGACATAGTGAGCATCTGGTCACATGAAACCACTCATGGTCAGATGTCACCTGATGTAAGTTGCATTTACATAGCTGACCACAAGCCAGATCTCCACCTTACCACCAGCTTGCTGTCAGCTGGGACAGCCCCAGTAAGCAATGGCATACGTTTCCCACAGGGATATGCATTTACCTCCTCTTGCTTACAGATCATTATTTCATGGGATCTGTAATGGCTGGCCACCCCACACCGCTGCAGAAAGCACCATCTGTAGGTAAGGGCTTGTGCAATGGTCTGCTGCTGGCAGGGCTAGGAAGAGCTGAATCATGGCAGTGCTTGGGAGAGCATGAGCCGTGGAGTGGGGAAACACAGCTTCTACCACCCACAGCTCAGGTAGGAACAGGCTGCTTGTGTGGGTAGTTGAGGTGGGGGTGAAACCCTTCTTTGCCCAGGGGAAGGGTTGCCTGCTTCAGTTCACACACTGGATACAGCCTGCAGCTCAAACTGGAGCAAGCAGCACTTGTCCACTAAAGGTGAGCTCCTGTTTCTTGTTGGTGTCATCCACTGAGAGTGTAAGACAGGCTTATGGGCTGCACTTTAGAAGTAGCTGAAGGTCCTCAGAGTAAAGGGGGTAAAGTAAGGGTCCTCAGAGTAAAGATGTTCTGTGTCTACCCTTTCTCCACCCTCCCCTTCCCCTCTCTCCCCACAGGTAAGCAGTAGACCCCACATGAGGCACAGGAGCCCTGCAGAAGAGACATGTCAGTGTGTTGTACTGGGGCACTGATTCTTCTCTCCTCAGCCCTCTGGCCAGCAGCATGGCCCTGTGGAAATGTTTTAGATAGAAATGTAGTTGGGTAACATAAGAATTTTAAGCAGGCAGCACAGTATCATCTGCATGGATCTTGCCTGGGGATGTGCTCAAGCAGGTGTCTACAGCCATTGCTGACCCCTGAGCCAAGCATGAGGTGAGCTCCAGTCCCTCTTGGCCTGAGTGACACTTCATGTTTTATGTCCCTTTTCTCCCTGAGCACTATTGGAGCTTGCTGCAAGCAGTGCACTGCCCACAGGCCCTGAGCTGAGGACAGCTGTTGAAAGGCTCTTGCAGAGAGCAAGAAACTGCTGCAGGGTGAGCAGGGAGGATGTCAGGGGAAAAGAGCAAACGCAGGCTGGAGGGAGTCAGCCGGGTGGAGATAGGGCCTGGTGCTAATTTGGTAAATGGTTTAAATGATATATTAGCAGCTCTGATGAAGACAGTGTCTGGAAAGATTAGCATCATTGTCTCTTCAGCCCTGGGATATGCTGGGCTGCTTCCAGTTTTGTCAGTTTGATGAGGGAACTGCAGTGAAACATGGTGTCAGTGACAGCACAGTTAGCAGGACAGGCACGTGGATGCCCTTCCTCTCTGGCTACACCTTGCTTTCCTGACTCACCAGGTAGGACACAGGCCTGATAAGTATTCCAGGCATCATTTTGTTGTGAAGGTCAAAACCAAGACTATTTGAGTTCTTTCCTTGAGGAAAGCTCAAGTGAGGAAGATTGTTTGGTGAAAGGCACTGGAACTAAGGGAGAGGAGAGGAGAGGAGAGACGAGGAGAGGAGAGGAGAGACGAGGAGAGGAGAGACGAGGAGAGGAGGGACGAGGAGAGGAGAGGAGGGACGAGGAGAGGAGAGGAGGGACGAGGAGAGGAGAGGAGAGACGAGGAGAGGAGAGGAGAGACGAGGAGAGGAGAGGAGAGACGAGGAGAGGAGAGGAGAGACGAGGAGAGGAGAGGAGAGACGAGGAGAGGAGAGGAGAGACGAGGAGAGGAGAGGAGAGACGAGGAGAGGAGAGGAGAGACGAGGAGAGGAGAGGAGAGGAGAGGAGAGGAGAGACGAGGAGAGGAGAGGAGAGGAGAGACGAGGAGAGGAGAGGAGAGACGAGGAGAGGAGAGACGAGGAGAGGAGAGACGAGGAGAGGAGAGGAGAGAGGAGGAGAGGAGAGGAGAGAGGAGGAGAGGAGAGGAGAGAGGAGGAGAGGAGAGGAGAGAGGAGGAGAGGAGAGGAGAGGAGAGGAGAGAGGAGGAGAGGAGAGGAGAGACGAGACGAGACCAGGCTGGAAAAGACCTTTGAGATCATTGAGTCCAACCTATCATCCAACACTGTCAAGGTCAGGTTGGATGAAGCCCTGAGCAACCCCTGCTAGTGGAAGGTGTCCCTGGCTGTGGCAGGAGGGTGGAACTAGATGATTGTTAGCCATTGGAATGTGCTGCCCAGGGAGGTGGTGGAGTCCTCATGCCTGGAGGTGTTCAAGAGGGGATTGGATGTGGCACTTGGTGCCATGGTTTAGTAGTCATGAGGTGTTGGGTGACAGGTTGGACTTGATGAGCTTTGAGGTCTTTTCCACCTTATTGATTCTATGATCTTTGAGGTCCCTTCCAACCCAAACCAATCTATGAACCTGTGAGTCACCCTGCTGGAAGGAGCTCATCAGGCTTTTAAGGTGTTCACATGAGGCTCTGTGGGACTGGGATCCTGTGGGTTGGGAAAGGAAATGGGGCTCTACATCTGTAATTAAAACTCAATAAAAAGAAAACTGAGGGAGCTTACCAGCAGTGGCATTAAGATGAATTGCAGCTATATTGAGTTCAACTTGCTGCTAAAGAAATGTATTAGAATGGCATTAAATCACTGTATTAATATTAAGAGGCTAAGTCTGTATAAACTCAAATCAATCAAAAAGGGGACTGCTGTTGGACTGTGAGTGATAGGTGGAGGTTTTTTTTCTGCAGCTGTTCAAACCTGAAACTTGCCAAGTACCTAAGTACCCAGCCCAGAAATGGAATAAGTTTTTTTCCCTCCTGGATGAAGTGTAGGTTATTCAGTCTGGAAAAGAGAAGGCTCCAAGGAGACCTCATTGTGGCCTTCCAGTACCTGAAGGAGGCCTACAAGAAAGCTGGGGAGGGACCTTTTAGGATGTTGGATGGTGAAAGGATTAGGGAGAATAGAGCAAAACTAGAAATGGGTAGATTCAGATTGGATGTTAGGAGGAAATTCTTCACCAGGAGGGTGGTGAGACACTGGAACAGTTTGCCCAGGGAGGTGGTAGAGCTGAGGGCTCTTTAGCTTGGAGAAGAGGAGACTAAGGGGTGACTTCATTCTTGTTTATCAGTACATAAGGGGTGAATCCCGAGAGACTGGAGCCAGGCTCTGTTGGGTGATGCCCAGTGACAGCACAGGGGGCAGTAGTGGAATCTGAGGCATAGGAAGTCCCATGGAAACAGGAGGAAGAATTATTTCACTGTGAGGGTGACAAACTGGAGCAAGCTGCCCAGAGGGGTTGTGGAGTCTCCCTCTCTGGAGATACTCAAGACCTGCCTGGATGAGTTCCTGTGTGATCCGCTCTAGGTGACCCTGCTCTGGCAAGGGGGTTGGACTGGATGATCTCTCGAGGTCCCTTCCAACCCCTAACATTCTGTGACTCCTTTTCCCCCCTCTCCTCTCCATAACTGCAGTCCCCCTGTGGCAGTGCTGACATCTCTAACCTTCAGCATCTTCTCTCTGACAGGTTGGTGGGACCAAGACAGGAGTTGTGCGCTACGTGGGAGAGACGGACTTTGCCAAAGGAGAGTGGTGTGGTGTGGAGCTGGATGAGCCCCTGGGGAAGAACGATGGGGCAGTGGCTGGGACAAGGTACTGTGTGCTCTCAAACCCAGCCTGGGCATGCAGGACCCTCCTAGGGTGGCTGTGGGCCAAGTGCCATTTGGAGCTGGGAGGAAGAGCCAGGGCTGTGTTTGCTGTTAGGTACTGTGGGTAATTGGGAGGACAGTTTTGAGTCTTTTAGGCTTTGGGATAGCTTTGCAGGGAGATCAATAGAAACCTCATCACTGGAGCACTTTAAAGCAGGCTCAGATAACTTCTGTGAAGAAGTAACCTGAGTGGCTTCAGGAAACAGGAGAGAGTAGGGAGAGGAAAAATACTGAGGGTGGGATTTTGATTTTGCTAGAAATTGATGCTGTGATTGTATTAGCTCTGCTTTCAACCACACCTTCCCAGCTTAAACTTCCTTCTTGCTCTGTTTCTGTGACTTGGGGATGTTCACACCTGAGTTTTATATAGCTCTGTTTCTATAACTCACTTTGTCAGAACTATGGAAGAGAAAGGTTTGATTTCCCCCCCCCCCCAGCTTAATGTTATTTGTTCTGTTCTTTCTGGGACAAATTTTCAGAGGTCTGGAAGAGCAATCAATGGTTGTTGTCTGTCCTTGTACTAATTGTGGAGTGTGACATCTGTCTGCTGATTTGATGTTACCACCTCTGACTCCAAAGGCACCTCCACTGCTTTCTTGTTGAAAGAAGCCCTTGTTAGCATTTTTGAAGCCATGCAGGAACATCTCACAGGCTTGCTGGGAAGCTGTTTCTGTTCATGTGGAAGTTAGGGAAGGAAATGACCCTCAGCCTCAGATCTTGAGCTTGGGGATATTCACCACCTGAGTTTTACACAGCCACAATTTAACCCTGCTTCAGATACATGCCCCTCAAGACAGTCTTCCCCGTGTGTGCCGTGGCCACGAGACTCCTGATGCTGTCCTGACAGAAGGGGTCTGGGCAGAGACCATGTGGGACTGGAGTCTCTCTGCTTTGGTGGTGGTTGCCATCTAGTGAGCATCTTTGGCCTGGCTGCCCAAGCCCAGCACTTGCTGCCGCAGGAGCAGCCTGCTGCCAAAGAGAGCTGAGCCTGGAGAGCTGCCTCTGAGTGGAGGCTGAAGCAACGTGTGTGCAAATGAGCAAGGAAAGGACAGTGTCACCACCTCTGCCACCGCAGGCAGCTCCAGCTGAGTCGGTGGTGAATGGGCTGGATTTGTGCAGGGTCACTCTGATTCTTCTGCAGGCTCAGGAAGGGGCTCCAGGGCTGGATTTGCACCCAAGTTGAAGGGGCAGGGTTTCCTGAGCAGCTTGTGGCTGGCTGGTGGCAAGTCTCCCCTGAGCCTCCTCTCCTCCAGGCTAAGCAACCCCAGCTCCCTCAGCCTCTCCTCACAGGGCTGTGCTCCAAACCCCTCCCCAGATTGTTGCCCTTCTCTGGACACCTTCCAGCAACTCAACATCTTTCCTAAACTGAGATGGGCCTGTGCCATGCTGTTGATCCACCTGTGCCTACTGCAGTTTGAGGAGATGATGCTGAGCAGGGCTTTGGCTGGTTTGCAGGATTTCCTTCCTTGGGTCCCTGTTCTTTGGCTGTGGTTTGGCTGGGTTTCCAACCCAAGGGCCTGTGCTGGCAGCAAGCAGAGAGGGCTGAGGGGCTTGGGGCTGTAAGGTTGTTTTTTCATACATATATGTATATGTATATATATATGTGTGTATATATATATGTGTGTGTGTGTATATATATATATATGTAAAAGATTGCTACAGAAAAAACTGGGCTTGAGCAGATGTTTGAAAGTGAATCACTTTCCCATCTGGCTGGAGGTCAGGCCGTTCTCCGGCCTCCCAAGCACAAAAAAGTCTCCCTGTGACACAGCCTTGTGGCTGCCAGCACTTGAAAAGGGAACTGGGAAAGCAGCTGCTTACATCTGGAGAGAGGGGACTTGTGCTAGCCAAGCTGGATTTGTCAGTTACTCATTAGGACCTGGGGTTTATGGTAACACAGGACAGGTGGTTATATGGCCCAGTCTTCAGCTCCAGCCTTGCTATGAAGCCAGTGAGAAAGAACTCAAGGGAGAGAGTCTTCTGTGTTGGCTGCTCCCTCGAGACAAGGGGATGAGCTGTTTTGACTTGCTGCAGTGCAGCTGGCCAGCAACAGCTAAACCCTGGCCTGAGCCGCTTGGCCCAAGCTCTGAAGGGCTTTCCAAGGTTTGACACTGGGGGGCTTGGCTCATTTGTGTTCTGAAAGAGGGCTCTGGAGAGACATAATCATTGGGCTCACTGCAGTTGTGGAAGAGAGCTTGCACTGTAATTAACTGATCCTCCCTTTTTCATTCTTGCTTCTTTCAGTTTGTTGGGTTGATTTTTAATGCCTGGGAACCACTTCCTCTGCCAGCCAGAGGAGGTGGCACACACTGGAATTTGCTGTCATGGTATTTTTAGCTTCAAAGTTAGCAGCTACCATTTTCCCCTTCTGTTTTGGAGGAAAGATTTTTACCCTGCAGAACATTTCTACAGAGCTGTGTGATTCAGAGCTCTTTATTTGACACACCTCCCTGTGTGACTTCCTTGCAAAGCAGGGCAGAGGACGTGTGCAGGTTTGGTGGGCAGGAGTGTGTGTGCCCTCACTGTGTTTGTGTGTCAGGATCTTTGTGCTCTCCAGGCTACCAGATGGGGCTCCCCTGGCCTCTCACCAGAGCATGCAGCAGCCAGGGCCTGGCAATTACCTCGGGTTTCCCTGCTCAGGCACCACCAGTGGAAACACAGATTGCCATGACTCTGAGGCAGTCCCAGGCAGAAAGGGACCTGGGGATGCTGGTTGACAGCTGGCTGAACATGAGCCAGCAGTGTGCCCAGGTGGCTAAGAAGGTCACTGGCATCCTGGCCTGCATCAGAAATAGTGTGGCCAGCAGGAGCAGGGAGGTCATTCTGCCCCTAACCCTGTACTGGTTAGGCCACACCTTGAGTGGAGTCACCATCCCTGGAGGTGTTCAGAAAGGGATTGGATGTGGCACTGGGTGCCATGGTTTAGTTAATCATGGGGTGTTGGGTGACAGGTTGGACTTGATGATCTCTGAGGTTTTTTCCAACCTTATTGATTCCATGAGCAGCAGGAGAGGAGGATAATCTAACCACTCACAGCCCAGCTAACAATGTCACAGCAAAGTACCAAGGGATGGGCTGAGGGCTGGGGTTGCGGATTGCTTAGCAATGCCATCCTCCAAGGCTTGGGTGAGGTGGGTGCTCTACCACTCCTGACTTGGCCCATCTCCTGTGCTGCAGGTATTTCCAGTGCCCCCCCAAGTTTGGCCTCTTTGCTCCCATCCACAAGGTGATCCGGATCGGCTTCCCCTCCACCAGCCCTGCCAAGGCCAAGAAGAGCAAGCGGATGGCCATGGGAGTGTCTGCCTTAACCCACAGCCCCAGCAGCTCCTCCATCAGCTCTGTCAGCTCGGTGGCATCGTCTGTGGGGGGCAGGCCCAGCCGCAGCGGGCTGGTAAGTGACTGCCCATGGGCTGCGCAGCCTCAGCCTGCGTCTGCTGTGAGCCAGCTCTGCCGAGTGGCAAGGCTGGGGTTTTGTTTCAGCAGCTGCTCTGGGCACTTGCTCCTTCACTCTCAATGAGATCAGGGGAGATAAGTGGGGTAGTGCTGCCCACCTTGCAAACAGGGTCCTGTCCGTGGACACAAGAGTCAGACACAGAGCAGTTGTGACCATTGAAGAGCCTCAGCTGCTGTTTGCAATGGGGCAAACCTCAGCTCTGCCGTCAAGAGCAGGTTTTGTGCAGGATCCCTGCAGAAGATGCCTTTGCTCCTTGTCCTTTGTGGTTGTGTAACAGTGTGCTGCTGTGTGGAACAGCCAGCCCAAAGCTCTCCAATGACTGTGCTTCACTGTGGAGGGTGACACTGTCCTGGGTCACATGCCTTGTGCCTTGGCAGGTGCTCAAGAAGGCAGACAGTAGAGCTGGCAGCAATGTTATGAAAAGCTCTGACTCTGTTCTAGTGTGTGCTGCAGAGCATCTGCAGTCATCTGGGCTTGGGATGAGGGTGCAGTACCTGAGAGTGGATCAAAATAGTCCATACTTGTGTCCAGTTGAGATCAGTTCTTCCAGCTGAGCTCACTATTTGAGTCTGCACCAGAACAGCTCATCAGTAAAATGCATGCAAGAGGGCAGATGATGCAATACATGATAATCTTCCTGACCTAGTTCCCACCCTGCATCCTGTCCTTTGGGAAATGGTCCTTTCATTGCAGTGCAGAAGAGCTATTGAGCTTATGAGCAGTGTCCAGATGTTTTGCAGACTGGCTAACCCCACCTGTAGGATCCAGAGCTGGAACTGCAGCTGTGTACAGCCTGATAAATAATTTGTAGGTGGGCTGAATCCCAGATTTCACAGGGGACTTCAAGCTGTCCTTGACTGGGAAGGACAGAGCTTGACCCTTGCCTCCTTTATTTTAACTCTCTTTCCAGCTGACAGAGACCTCCTCTCGATATGCCCGAAAAATCTCCGGCACCACAGCTCTCCAGGAGGCCCTGAAGGAGAAGCAGCAGCACATTGAACAGCTGCTGGCAGAGCGTGACCTGGAGCGGGCTGAGGTTGCCAAGGCCACCAGCCACATCTGCGAGGTGGAGAAAGAGATTGCCATCCTGAAGGCTCAGCACGAGCAGGTAGGAGATGATGTGGCTGCACCACTAGCACTCGAATACCTGGCGTCCTCTGGGAGTTGGGGATCTTGACATTACCCCTGCACAACTTCCTGATGTGAAACCTTCAGGCTTTGGGTTCCACAATCATGGATTGGTTTTCAAGGCACCAGAGCTGAAAACAACTTATGGGACACACTTGTCCCAGAGGGGGATAAGAATCCTGGGGCAGGAATTGGCAGGGCTCATTGATAGGGCTTTAAACTAGATTTGAAGGGGGAAGGGGTTAATAGTCTCCTGCTGGCCGGTGACAAACAGATGGGCAGCTCACCAGCAATAGAGAGAAGGAGAGCTGGTAAGGGCTCTCAACTTGCTGCCCTGAGGCAAGCCACGAATGATCCACCAGGACACTCTGTGGAAACCGAGGGGAATTGGCACAAGAGGAGGCCAGAGCCAGCCCAGCTGAAGTGCTTCTATGCGAATGCGCGCAGCTTGGGCAACAAACAGGATGAGTTAAGGGCCACGGTGCTGCTGGGACGCCACGACATAGTGGCTGTTACTGACACTTGGTGGGATGAATCCCATGACTGGAATGTAGGGATAGATGGGTATAAACTCTTTAGGAAGGATAGGCAGGGAAGGAGAGGAGGAGGTGTTGCCCTCTATGTCAATAGCCAGTTGGAATCAGTGGAGCTCCAACTGGGGAGGGATGATGAGCTAGTTGAGAGTGTATGGGTTAAAATTAAAGGCAGGACAGGGGAAGGAGATATTACTGTGGGGGTCTCCTACAGGCCACCTGACCTGGCCTCTGGGTTTCTGCCTTTTATGCTGAGCTAGTTTCCAGCACGGTGAGCTAAGCTGAGGCTCTTTATCCACTCCTGCCAGTGTCACATGTGTGCTCCCTGCCCCAAGCCAGGAGCAGAAAAAGGGCTGTGCTAGGACAAAGGACTGCAGAGAGTTTGTGTCTGGTAGATCAATACACTTGGAAGCTGAAATGCAAGTGGAGGGCAAACCTGTTCCCCTTGGCCACCCGATCTGGCCTTGGCTGGGACTGCATTGCAGTGGTTTTTCATGCTGTCAGGCACTGCTGGGAGCCATCAGCTCAGTTCATATGTCCCCACTTTCCTGCCAGGGAGGATCTTTTAGCACTTTAGATCTTTCACTCTGTAGGAAAACCAGGCTGATCATATTAGCTTTTGCACAGATGATATTTCACGCAGTTCAGTGCTTAAATGATCAATATGTGGCTCTTCAGTGACTGCTGTTGCCCTAAATTCCCTTCTCATGTTTAGAAACCCCAGACAGCTGTTAAGGGAGCAGGGCATGGCACTGTATGACTGTGAGGTGTGCCCCACCACCCCAGCCTGTCAGAGATGCAGGGCAGACTGGCAGATCAGCTGCAAGCTGACATCTTCCTTGTGTGTAGCATTTCCCAGCAATTCCCAGCAACCAATGAATGAACTGAAATGTCTCTCTTGCTTCATGGCCAGGGCTGAATTGCAGCCCTGGTACCTTCAGAGGAGATTTTCAAAACTCTTCAGACTTCAAGTTCTTCACTTCATTTCACTTCAAGTTCTGGATGTGAGGAGGAGGTTCTTCACCATGAGAGAGGTGAAACCCTGGAATGGGTTGTCCAGGGAGGTGGTCGAGGCCCTGTCCCTGGAGGTGTTTAAGCCCAGGCTGGATGAGGCTCTGGCCAGCCTGATCTAGTGTGGGGTGTTCCTGCCCATGGCAGGGGGGTTGGAACTAGATGATCCTTGTGGTCCCTTCCAACCCTGAATGATACTATGATACTTTTACTCAGAGCAGGATTCTCCAGCAGGCTCAAGCCAGAGAGGCACTCGAGCATGGGTCAAATCTGCAGCTGCTGCAGGTGGAGCAGTTTTCATCTTTTTGATACCTATATGCTGGATTCATTGGAAAATCTACCTTCTTGCCATCAAACCCTTTTCTTCTCTTGCTCTCATCCTTTATGTGCCTCAAACATGGTTAACCTTCCTGGCTTGGGCTCTTTTCTCCCTGCAGTATGTCACAGAGGCAGAAGGCAATCTCCAGCGGGCACGAGCACTGGTGGATGGGATGCAGAAGGAGAAGATTGAACTGTTGAACCAGCTGGAGGAGGAGAAGAGGTAAAGCAGGAGGGGATGGGTGTGGGGGAGATGAGTCTCTTACCTGAGAACGTTGTTGCTTGGATCTAGGAAGAAAGTGACCGAGGAAGTCATCTTGGATATCTTCCAGTACTTGAGCTATGCCTTGCATCACTCTTCTGCCTGCCACTGTTGCCTGCCTGCATGAAGAGTCCTGGTTAGGACTCTTAAGTGCTGGCACTTCTGTGATGACCCTGCCAGGCTACTTGCATGACCAAGAGCATTTGGCCACAGCAAGTGTTGCACTGACAATGCAATGGTAGCCAACAGTTGACCTCCCACAGCTAGCAGAAGGACAAACAGTCTTGGTCTCTGCTGGGCAGTGCAGTGATTGAGGGTTTTCTCTTCCCTGTCATTCAGTTCCCAGTACAAAGCAGGGAGAAGCAGCATTTTTTTGCCTGAAGGAACAAAGGGTAATGTCACTCTGAGGTGGGATATTGTGATCGAGCTCATCTGGGCCACTGTGTGAGGTGGAATTAGTCAGTGAAGGTGGAATTCACTCCTGCAAAGGTGTGGCCAGTGCCTTCAGATGTTGCCCAGAGAGGTGCCCCATCCCTGGAGATTTCAGAGTGAGGCTCAAGAGGGCTCTGGGCAGCCTGATCTAGTTGAGGATGTCCCTGCTGACTGCAGAGGGGTTTGGGCTGGGTGACTTTTGGAGGTCCCTTCCAGCCCAGCCCATTGTATGATTCTTGGCTAAGGATGCAGTATAAAATAACAGAGCTGTGCAGCTTGGGCCATCCCAGACCCCTCCCCCAGATTTCTGTACAACCTGGCTTGGCCAAAGATGACTCCTCTGTGATGTGCTGATCCTAAGGACATTCCTTCAGAGGAAGGGCAGCCAGGCTGGGTACAGCCTCACTGCAATGCAATTCATCATCTCCCCACACCCTGGAGGCCCTGTCCCTGTATGTATGATGATGAATCCATTTCCTCTCTGGATAAGAATGAAGCTCTGCTTGTCATTCTGGGAGTCCAATTGCTCCATATAGATAATTAAACTCTTCAGTGGGAATAGAAAGACATTTCTGAGTATCAAGTAAGTGAAACCAGTTTTGATTTCGATGGGATGATGCCCCTTCTGAGGACGAATTGTTCTTCCACGCACAAGTCTCCTCATTCTCCTGGTGGGCAGCTCCCTTTCCCAGCTCCAGGAGGCCCTTTAGCCCAAGACAGCCAAGTTCTTTCCTAAATATCAACAGATGCCTCCTCTAATTAGAGGAGGTTTAGACAAAGCAGCTTGTTTCTGAAGCTAGATGTGTATACCCACAGCTATTTTTATCTGTAACCGAATCAGAGCCTTTGCATCTGGCTACCAGCTCAGCATCCTTGTTACTGCCTTTTGTAAATCAGTGAAGAGAACAAAAGAGGACTGAGTTTAGCAGAAAATTGAGTTATTTTGTATTGTTAGTGGATTTGCTCTTCAGACTTTGCATGCAGCCCCTAGGCTTGCCTGCATGTCAGCCTCGAGGAGAGGCTGAGGGAGCTGGGGTTGTTTAGCCTGGAGAAGAGGCTCAGGGGAGACCTTATTGCTGTCTACAACTATCTGAAAAGTGGTTGTAGCCAGGAAGGGGTTGGTCTCTTCTCCCAGGCAACCAGCACCAGAACAAGAGGACACAGTCTCAAGCTGCACCAGGGGAGGTTTAGACTGGAGGTGAGGAGAAAGTTCTTCCCAGAGAGAGTAATTGGCCATTGGAATGTGCTGCCCAGGGAGTGTGGAGGGGTGGAGGGATGGAGTCACCGTCCCTGGAGGTCTTCAGGAGGGAATTGGATGTGGCACTTGGTGCCATGGTTTAGTAGTCATGAGTGTTGGGTGACAGGCTGGACTTGATGATCTTTGAGGTCTTTTCCAACCTTATTGATTCTATGATTCTATTCTATGTGGTGCTGTGTGCATTTCCCTGCAAGCTGTGCTGAAGGTTCTTCTGCCCAGGTCACTCCCCATTTCCATGCTGTGCAAACACTGAGCATTGCTCCCCCTCTGCCAGGGAGACAGAGGCTCTAATCCCCTTGGGGTATTTTGCATGGGCCCTGTGCATTTGGCACAGGAATTGCCTGGTGCTTGGCTGCAGGATGTCGAGGTGTAAGGAAACCAGGGAAACCTGGTTGTGGTTTTCATGTCTTCAGGATCTCAGTGTCAGTGAACAGTAGCTGAGCAGTGGTGCAGCAGAAATAGGATGTCTCTGAGCAGGTACCTTGCAAGGCAGTAAATGTTTGCTCTGTGGAAAACTTAGTATTAGCTATCTTGCTCCATGAGTATTGCTGTTGAGCTTCTGCTGAGCTGTTGGTATCCAGAGGCTGTCTCTATCCTGGTTGCTCAGGGGAGGCCCATGTGCAGTGACTGCTTAGAAAATGGGATGCTGCTTGCTGTTGCTGATTACTCTTTGGATCTTTTTCCACTCCCCAGGAAAGTGGAGGACCTGCAGTTCCGTGTGGAGGAAGAATCCATCACAAAGGGGGATCTGGAGGTAATTCCTCACCAAAATGTGGGGTCAAAACCTGGGACTGCATGTGGGGCCTCTCTTGTGTAACTGCTGCCACCTTTTGCTCAACCCTAAATAGTACTTTGCCTTTATTGGTGGCTTTGGACCTGCTGTGAACTCTGTGGTATAAACTGTGAAGATTGTTCTTTGGTGTCTCGCCCAGTGACTAATATTGCTGGGAGCTGCCTAGAATTAATCCCACTCAGCCAGCCTGGCTTTGAATGTCTCCATGAGTTGCCAAGCCACATTAAAATCTGCCTGGATCTGAATGCATCTCAACATAGGTTTTTGCACTCCAACAATGAACTGACTGCTCACTCCCTGTCCCTGCAGTGGCCTGCTTTAGCAGCTAATGGGCATGCACAACCTCCCAGTTGGAGGCTGTTCCATTCCCGCTGGAAGGCTGGGTATTGTTTGACCTGCAGTACCCTCTTGTGGAGTCCTCTGCATATGAGTGAGGGACTTGACACCAGGATACCCTTCCATTTGGAAGGGCTGTTGCTCAGCAGGGCTGTTGCAGTAAATATTGAGGAAGCTGGAAGTGGTGTTGGGAACTTGCCCTTGGCTGAGAGGCTTTTCTGGGGGGATGGTTAAAAAAGGAAAGGATTGTATTTTTGTGTGCAGCAAGGCTCTGCTCTCCATGTGTAAATCAAGCCTTTCTTTTGTCTTTAGCTAGAGTACTAGCTTAGTAACAGCCAGACACATCAAGGGACCTACTCCTGGGCTTCATTGTCTGTCATAGCACTAAAAGCCCAGGAAAAGGGGAAAACTAGGCAATGGAGTATGTTGCTATGGCTGTGACTCCCTTGGCATAATCCTCTCCTCTTTATCCAGAAGCTGAAGCAGAGCAATGTGTTTGACAGGGTGTAAACCAGTGATGCACTGAGACACCTTTGCTAAGGGACAGCCAGTGCAGTTTCTGCCTGGTGTGTGGGTGTAAAATCAGGTTTCTCTTGATTCCTGAGCTTAGGTGATAGGTTTCCCCCAGTGCCTTAGAAATGGGTGGTTGATCCATCCTTCATTCCCTGTGAGAGCAGTAAATTGTCCCTGTGTAAGCTTCCAGTGGCTGTGTAATGATGGGAATGGCACCAGGGCTAGCTGCCAGCTATAATTAGATTGAATTAGATAGTTAAAGCCACCACATTTGAGAAGGTGGTGAGCTGCTCTGACAGAAGTGCTGCAATGCCTGCAGGTCTCAAACTGAGGATAGAGCTGATTTTCATGTGGGCTGGGAAGGAGTTGCTTTGCAATGAGGATGTGGCCAGGCTTCATGTAGGCTGCCAGGGCCTGTCTCCACTTCCATCTGTACAGGAGAACAACTAACTACTTAGGGAAGAGTCATGGAGCAGCTTGGTTCCCTGCAATATCAGCTCCAACACCAGTGACAGCACAGACACTGTCAGAGGGCTTTGCTGGGGACAGTTTTTCCCCTCCTGTCCACTCTAATTGGGGTGCTCAGACTGAAGGTTTGAGCCACTGGAGTTAATTCTCACCTGCCTGCTTTGTGGTGGAGACAGTCAGAATTTCCAGAGGCAAGTCATTCACTTAAAAAAGCTCTCTGATTGGAAATCAGAGGGCTGAGTGCTCCATCATGCTGCAGTGTGTTTGTTTCCTGGGAAATGCTTGTCCCTGATACTCTTCCCAAAGCCAACCAGTGGCTGCCAGCACAGCCCTTTGCATTCCAAGCTAGAGCTCAACTAACCACCCGAATAGAATAGAATAGAATAGAATAGAATAGAATAGAATAGAATAGAATAGAATAGAATAGAATAGAATAGAATAGAATAGAATTAACCAGGTTGGAAGAGACCTTTCAGATCATCGTGTCCAACCCATCATCCAACGCTGTCTAATCAACTAAACCATACCAAAGGCAAAGCCCTGTGGCAGTTGTCTCCCCTCCTCTGGTCCTGTAGCACTCTTACCCCAACACCTCTCTGCTGAGTACTCAGAGCAAAACATTTATCTTGTACTCAACTAGTTACAGACATGATGGTAAGAAAAGTTCCTCTCCTCTGTGGTCTCTGGATGTAGGGTTTCTGCTGAAGGCTAGGGTAAGTCCCATGATATTTATAGTATCATAGTATCATTCAGGGTTGGAAGGGACCACAAGGATCATCTAGTTCCAACTCCCCTGCCATGGGCAGGGACACCCCACACTAGATCAGGCTGGCCAGAGCCTCATCCAGCCTGGTCTTAAACACCTCCAGGGATGGGGCCTCGACCACCTCCCTGGACAACCCATTCCAGGGCTTCACCACTCTCATGGTGAAGAATTTCCTCCTCACCTCCAGCCTGAATCTCCCCACCTCCAGCTTCATTCCATTCCCCCTAGTCCTATCACTACCTGAGATCCTGAGAAGTCCTTCCCCAGCCTTCCTGTAGGCCCTCTTCAGATACTGGAAGGCCACAATTAGGTCACCTTGGAACCTTCTCCTCTCCAGACTGAACAGCCCCAACTCTTTCAGTCTGTCCTCATAGGAGAGGTGCTCCAGCCCTCTGCTCATCCTTGTGGCCCTTCTCTGGACACCTTCCAGCACCTCCAGATCCCTCTTGTAATAGGGGCTCCAGAACTTTCTTACATCATGTAGGTTCTGGAACAAGCTGGGACTCTCAGGTGGTGGGTGTGTATGTGCAGGCAACCTCTCTAGACTCTCTTTGACCAAAGAAATCAATGTGTCTGAAGCCTCCAGATAGATGAAGCTGTGGATTTAGCCTTGCAATGTGGTTGTGAATTCAAGCTGTCCTTGATCCTGGTTGCCAATACTTGATGCTACAGTGCTTTGGAAGGGGGAAAGCAATTGCAGGACAACAAAACCTTTTAAGAAAGGCTTTCCATGAGGGAAGGCTGTGTTGTTCTAGGAAACACTAACCTCTTCAAGGCCTTACCTGGTGGATCCCCACCTCATCCCTTGAATACCAGTGGGAAGTGTGTTTGTAGTTTGTGAATAATAATTTAAGGCTAAGAGCAAGAGGTAAGTCTGAACTTCAGAGCTGAACTTCTTCCAAGTGCAGGAAAGCTTTGGATTTGAGGCTCTGAGTAGCACTGGCTAGGCAAAGCAGTTTGCATGAAGCAAGGAATAACACAAGGCCTGATGCAAATCTGGAGTGAAGCTGTATCTAAGGGCTGCAAACCAGTTGATCTTTCTTCCCTGATTATTTTCCTCCTCTAGCTCCATGTGTTTTTCCAGACTTGGAAAATAGCAGGATTGGTAGATACTGAGCAAGCTTGGCTGGGAGCTTGGAAGTGTCAACCTTGGGAGTCTTGAGAGAGGGTTTTTTCGGGGGGGGGGGGGGGGGAGAGATTAGTTTTGTAATAGGTCAGCAGCTTCAGAAAGCCAATATCTGGAGTGCTGCCACCTCTGAAGGTAACTTGCAAAGCCTGTGTTGCTGAAGTTTCACTTGAGCAGTTGTAAACTGAGGAAAACTGATTAAATATCAATGAAATCATTATCCCTCTAACTCAAATCAAGCCTGGATCTCCATCTTGAGCTGTGGATCTTTGAGCTTTGCAGAAGGCAGGGGAAGCCACTCAGTGTGAAATGAAATTGCTTTGTTTGTCTTATTAGGATGCACTCACCCAACTTTTGTACTTCAGTGTTATTCTAGGGGGGTTGATAATGTCTGGGGGCTTGAGACCACATGTTATTTAACTCTTTCAGGGGTGAAATAGTCTGAGTGTCTCTGACAGATGTGATCCTGATTGGATACATGATCTCTGGTGTTACCATTCAAGCCACAAGAGAAGGCAAACTTGGGTTTCCATTGTTTGTGCACAGCTAATCAAACCTATACTGCAGGAAATCCCCAACTCTGCTTCCAAGAGGAAGAGCAGGGAAGGGAGGGAAGCAAATAGTTAAATGGAAAAACAAAAGGCAAAAAATGGGGGTGAAGAAAACAATAATGAAAAGGCTCTGACCAGGTTTATTTGCTTTTCTTTAAGCCCAGTTTAATTTAAAGGAAACTGCTGGGGTTTGTAAAGCTTAAAATGCAAGCCAGAGTCTGCATGCATTTTCCTGTGTCTCCTCTCCTCTCCTCTCTTACTTAAGGGCAATTTTACATGATATTACAGTGGTTGTTCTGGAGTCCTGAAGTTTGCCACCAAGTGCAGCTGCATGGTTCTTCTGCTTTAAAAGTGAAGGGCACTGAAGTGATGGCCCTGAGGCAGTGCTCCTGCGTTGGGGCAGGCTGCACAAACTTCTTGTGCTTAGTTTTGGGTCATCCCTCTAAACAAAATAAACAGCAGCAGCAGCAAACAAATGAACCAAAAAGATCCCCAAGGAAGCAAAATGAAACTCCACACAGAACCAAAACATCAGTTCTGTTTTCTTGTGTGCAAGGCTGTTAGACTTTTAGTGTGTTGACAAAATAGCACTTTGGAGTTCCTAGCAGCCCTCCTCAAACCAAAAGCAGAGGTTGGTGTAGCAGTTTAGTGTCTAAATTTCTCTGCTTTGCTTTTATTGTGCCAGAAGAAAATCACTTTGGAGTTCCTAGCAGCCCTCCTCACACCAAAAGCAGAGGTTTGTGTAACAGTTAGTATCATAGTATCAGTCAGGGTTGGAAGGGACCACAAGGATCATCTAGTTCCAACCCCCCTGCCACGGGCAGGGACACCCCACACTCGATCAAGCTGGCCAGAGCCTCATCCAGCCTGGGCTTTAACACCTCCAGGGACTGCTTTTATTGTGCAAGAAGAAAATCACTTTGGAGTTCCTAGAGACCCTCCTCAAACCAAAAGCAGAGGTTTGGGTAACACTTTGGTGTCTGAATTGCTCTGGTTTGCTCCCAGTGCAGTGTATTTGTGGTTTCAGCACCATGCTGTGTACAGTATGACCTGCTTTTCAGTGTGGTTTCCCCCCACACACACTTAGTGCAGGGTTCAAGCTGTCTCCAGAGCAAAAAGAGAATGGGAACTTCCAACCTTTTTTCAGCCAACCTTGTGATTCTTCCAGAGGGGAGATGCAGACAATTGATGCAAGGTCTTTGCATTCTCTTATAAGGTGCAAAGGTCTTGTACTGGTGATCTGCAGCAGTGGGAGCTTTGCTTCTTAGGGAGTGTCTCCAATATAGCCTTGATGCAGGAAAATACTGAGGCAACTTTCTGATTCAGAGGTCCCATTTCCTTGTGCCCAGCCACTACGAGTACCATGTAAAATCCCTCGGTGACCATTTTCTCTTTGGTTGGATTTTTCCCCCTGCTTGTTTAGATCTTTATTCTCCTCCTGTTGTGAACTGCCTTTCCTTGTCTTGTACACTGAAGATGATGTTGCAGCCTTCTCTTTCCCTCTCTTTCTCTCTCTCTCTCCCTTTCCCTTTCCCTTTCCCCATCTCCACTCTTGTTCTTTTTTCCCTCTGTGTGACCAGACTCAGACGCAGTTGGAGCATGCCCGAATACGGGAGCTCGAGCAGAGCCTGCTGTTTGAGAAGGCACAGGCTGAAAAACTCCTCAGAGAATTAGAGGACACCAGGGTAATGGACCCCCACTTGCCCTGCCTGCAGAACAGCCTGCTTGCCCCCTGCATTGATGCTCATGATGCCTCGCTTTGGGTTTCTTTCTTTTGGTTTTTGTGGGGTTGATTGATTTGTTTTTTGGCTTGAATTTAGTCTTCCCTGGGTTGGGTTGGTTTTTATTTGCTCTCTCTCTCTCTCTCCTGGAAATAGCAGTCCAATATAATTTCTAGCTTTGCTTCCTTGTGTGGGGCCTTTGTTTCTCAGATTGAGTTTGCTTCTCTGCCCCATGCCACCATTTGACACATGAGCTCTTCACAACTCATCTCTCGATTAACGTGCCCCAGTAATACCTGCACCCTGCACAAGTCATTCCTCCTCGAGGCTCCCCCAGGCTCTGAGAAGGGAGTAACATTGCACTCAGCATTCCCTTTGTCCCCCCTCCAGTTGTGGGAGCTGTCACCTGAGGTGGAAGCTACTGGTGAGTGCAGGTGGACCAGCTCTGATCCTTGGCCATGCCTGCAACGGGGACAGGCTGCCCAGATGAACGTCGCCCCTGATCCTAAGAGCAGCCAGATGTGGCCAAGGCTCTTTGATGCTGGGGTGGTGTTGGGAGGCAGCAAAGGTGCTACAGTGAGCTTGCTTCTCACCAGTGGACTTTAGAGCTGTAGAAAACACAAACCTGAGGTTCTCCAAATGGGCTAAAGGGTTTGAATGCCCTTCTGCCTATCTGAAATAAACCCCCCCCCCTCCCCAGCCTCCTGGGCTGCTGGCTAAGTGGGGAAAATGGCGATTGAGATGAAATGGAATTGATGGCTTGTGGTTTGGTTTGGCTTCCTTTTTTCTTCTGCTTTTTCCTGGTATTTCAGCTAGTCAGATCTCCTCTTCTCCACCCACAGCTGCAGCACCCTGAGCTCCCTGTAACCAGCCCTGTAGGGTTACATTGATCCATAGCCCTTCTGCTCCATGCTAACCATAGCCGGATTTATTGTCTTGCATCCTCCAGCCCTTCTACCTTACCTTCACTTGGCTAATAAACTCTAACAAGTACTTTGTGTGTAAAAACCCTTTCCCCTTTTTACACCAGGGTAAACAAATTGTGATGCAGAGGAGAGGGCTGGGGGCTGAGGATTGCTGAGCAATAAAGGAAACATGATCTGCTTACTGCTGGTTTTGGTGCTTGTGATATTCCTGCATGTGCAGTCACCTGGCACGATGCCTGGGCTGGAAATCTAATGCCCCTCAGGACATTATTTTTCTTCAACCACTGTTGCTCTCTAGTGAATTCCAAGGGTTGTTTCCAAGGTGTGTGTTTGCCTGTGGAAAACAGGAGGTTCCCGTTGGAAAAAGTCAGCTGCAATTGGCACAAAGATGTAGCTGTTAGTCGCTGGTGATGGTTACCCTGGTGCAAAACCACGCTCAGACTGGAGGGTGCTGGGTGCTCTTTTCCCGTTTGTTTGAACTCTGGCTGCTATACTTTGGATTTACTTCCACTGGAGCACACTGCCTGAAAGGGAGGCTGCAGCCATGGGAGGTGGGGACTGACTTTTGTCTTCTCTGTCCCGTTGCAGCTGACCACGGTGGCGGAGCAGTCGCGAATCCTGCAGCTGGAGGAGGAGCTGAGCCTGCGGCGCAGCGAGGTGGATGAGCTGCGGCAGTGCCTCAGGAGCTCTCACCAAGCAGAGACCCCGGAGCACAGCCTCGGCCTGCAGTCAGAGGCTCTTCGCCTGCGAGACCAGCTGCTGTCTGCCAACAAGGAGCATCAGAAGGAGAGCAGCCAGCTGAAGGAGAAGTATGAGAAGACGTTAAAGAAGTACCAGCAGGAGATGGAGAAGCTGAAATCCGTCAATGAGAAGTACTCGCAGGAGATCGTTGACCTAAAGCATAAAGTGCAGCAAGCCACCAACGAGAACATGGGGCTCATGGACAATTGGAAGTCCAAGTTGGACACGTTAGCTTCTGACCACCAGAAGTCTCTGGAGGACCTGAAAGCCACTTTGAACACAGGCACTGACACCCAGCATAAGGAGATCGTAGAGCTGAAGGCAGTGGTGGAGAGTATAAAGATGGAGCACCAGCTCGAGTTGGAGAACCTGAAAGCAAAACATGACATTGAGACAGCTGTTCACATAAAGGAGAAAGAAAGTCTCAAACTGAAGCTCCAGGAGGCTGTGGATGAAGTGGAAAAAAGCAACAGCAACTGGAAAATGCAACTGGAAACCAAAAGCAATCAGCACCTTCTTGAGCTCCAGGATGCGAAGGACAAGTGCCGAGACGCTGAGCTGAGGGTGCATGAACTGGAGAAACTTCACAGTGAATACACTGATCAGACAGAAGCAATAGCTTTCTTGAAAGAGCAGATTTCTTTGGCTGAGAAGAAGATGTTTGACTATGAAACGTTACAGAAAGCCGAAGCCCAGAGCAAACAGGAGATCCACAGACTGCAGGAAAAAGTGCTTGTCTTAGAGAACAAGCTGCAGTCCATGGAGGCCCTGCATCCTTCCCAGCATGCAAATGTATGACTTGGGGGTCATTTTGCTTAGCATCACTGTCAGTAACCCTTCCTAGGAGTAGCCCTCAGCTGCTGCCTTGTGCAGTTTCCTGAGGCTGGATGGTTTTGCCCTCTGTTGGTAGTGGGGTTTCTGCACTGCATCTTCATACCGAAGGTGTCTTCCCATGTTTCACAGCTGTGACCAAGAAGTACAGCCAGGACCCTGCTAAAAGGGGGTTGTTTTTATAACATGCCACATGCTATAGCCAATATTCCAACAGGATTGAATCACAGCATCCTTTTGGTTGGAAAAGATCATCGAGTCCAACCAGTCTCTAACTCTACCAAGGCTGGTGCTAAACCGTGGTCCTCAGCACCACATCTCTCTGCCTTTTAAACACCTCCAGGGAGGGGGTTTCAACCACCTCCCTCAGGAGCCTGTTCCAGGCCTTGACAACCCTTTCAGTGAAGAATTATCTTCTAAATATCCAACCTAAACCTCCTTGCTCCAGAGGCCTTTAGATCAGTGAGAGGACACTGGGGAGGGTGTGTGGATATTGGTATTGAATTAGAACCAGGGAGCCTTGAAGTAATTTTTAGCTGTGTGTCAATTAAACTCAGGCAAATGTGGGAAGCAGGGCATGGCTGAAAGCCTTTGGGTAGCACAGGGCACATTGTATTTTGAAATGTCTCACCTAGTTGCAGGTGGCTGCAGTATTAACTGTCCAAATATTTGAAACAAGCAAGGAAGTCTCTTGGTCACCTTTTCTAGACCTTCAGCTGCCCTTCCAAAGAGCAATTAAATGGTTCTTCCATACCAAAAGTAAATCAGGAGGTTGATTTCCCCCTTTGGGTGTGCTCCTGCCTCTGTTGGACATATCTAGCAGCCCCCTGAAGCTCTTGGGGATTGACCTCAGGGCTTTCAGTGGTGGTGGCTGCAGCACCTGTTTGATCTGGGGCATGTACACCAGAACAAGAGGACACAGTCTCAAGCTGTGCCAGGGGAAGTTTAGGCTGGAGGTGAGGAGAAAGTTCTTCACAGAGAGCTGTCAGCCATTGGAATGTGCTGCCCAGGGAGGTGGTGGAGTCACCATCCCTGGAGGTGTTCAAGAGGGAATTGGATGTGGCACGTGGTTTAGTAGCCATGAGGTGTTGGGTGACAGGTTGGACTTGATGATCTTTGAGGGTTTTTCCAACCTTATTGATTCTATGATTCTAGTCTATGTGCTAAGGTTCCACTGAAGGCTGCTGGCCATGAAGAGGCTTGAAATGCAGAGTTGTGGCATCTGCAATGGAAAGCTTGGCTGTGAGCTCTGCATTCTCTGTCTTTTCATGGCAACATGGACAAAAGAGAATGGGGAATAGGCAGAATCCTCTATGTGGGCCAGCATTTGCTTGTGCATTCTCTAATAATCCTTTCATCAGTGGTTTGTTGCTGCTTCTGTACCTTTGGGCACAGTTAAATTCTTCTGAAGTTGAGGCACTTCTTTGCCTGCTAGGTCTCAAGCTGAATGCCAAAGAGCATTTGGACATGAATATTTGCCATGGTTAAGCCTGGCCTGAAGGAGGACAGCTCTTCCATCACTCTGCACAAACTCTGAGGGTGTGGAAGCTGGGAGCAGAGCTTAGAGGGAAAGCCTGAGCTCCTTTCCCTGCTGGGAGAACGTTGCTGTTGTGCTCAGCTGCCTGTTGTCCCTGGGCACTCTCAGATGGTAGCAGCTACCCTTTGGTAGTACCCATCTGTAGAAGTGACTCCTCAGAAGCCTTTCTTTCCCTCTGCTTTGAATCTTTCTTTACATCTATCTCACATCTATTTCAGATGATTGAAACTAATGATATTTCAGAAGAAAAGATAAAGATGAAGCAGACCATGGAAGGTAGGAAGTGTTACTGGTGTGTTTTGTTGTGTTGTGGGGTGGTTTTTTTTTCTTGGAACACCTTATTCTGGTGACTTATGTGCCTTCTATCCTCTGCTCTTGCAGAGGAGGCTGTGTGGAAGGCACTTAGGAAGCCATTTAATCTCTCAGATGTTGCAGGGTGGCATTTGTTGCCTGGGCTTTTTGTTTCCTAATCCATCTGAGCATATGCAGGGGTGGATGGATGCTTTCACTTGCTTTGCACCCCCACCATGCAGATGGTGCAGGTTGGAGACAGGGCTGGGGAAATGGGCACACTTCAGTCCCATCACTGATGTTTACAGCAGGGGAAATCCAGACATGAAATGGAATTTGTCCAGAGGAGAGGGCTGCTAATGGCAGATGTTTGTGGGGCTGGCTTGAAATAATGGGGGTTAGAGTTTTAAATTAAGCTTGGTATAAATCAGATCCATCCTTTTAACAGAGCAGGATTCAGGCACTCAGGAAATGGTGTATAAAGTAGCTGTAACATTGAATTGCACTCAGCCTGCCTCACAGACAGGGTAAGCTGTAGCCCCTTGTCTGAGCAGCAGCAGACCTGGCAAGGTTAGAGCTGGGTGGCTCGGGAGGTCTCTGTTAGGAGCAATGTCCTACCATATCACTGTGTGTAGCATACTCTGTTGGGGGGCTGTGGAGGATTCAGAGCTGTTCCAAGACACACAAGGTGCTTCCAGATCACTTCTTCCCTTGCTCACCCCCAGGTGACTCACCTTTCTTCATTCTTCCTTTGCTTGGTCTTCAGCAGAAGACATTATCAGCTTTTTGTCAAGCATTCACATCCAAGGACGCTTGCTAAAGTCCTGGTGAGGATGTAGCACCCTAAAGAGAGCTTTTACTGGCTTAAACTTCACTTAATCACATAGAATCACCAAGGTTGGAAGAGACCTCAAAGATCATCAAGTCCAACCTGTCACCACAGACCTCATGAACAGACCATGGCACCAAGTGCCACGTCCAGTCCCCTCTTGAACACTTCCAGGGATGGGGACTCCACCACCTCCCTGGGCAGCACATCCCAATGGCTAACAACTCTCTCTGGGAAAAACTTTCTCCTCACCTCCAGCCTAAAGTTCCCCTGGCACAGCTTGAGACTGTGTCCTCTTTGTTTAGTTTGAGCATCCCCCCAGCTGTTTGTGGACCCAGACAGATGTTGTGTCCTATCTCCATCTGCTCTCAGTGCTCGCGAGGCATTGCCAGTCAACCCCATCACACTTTGCAGGTACAGGATTGCACACTGCTGTCCCAAGTGCTGAGAGTCCTGCCTAGTGAGGGCAGAGCATCACCAGCTCCAGCAGCCACTGCTCTTAGAATGGCCTCTTGGTCCATGTGCTGCTTGTTTCCTCAGTGAATGAGCCATATGGAGATGCACTAAACCAAACCCAGCCAGTCCAGGCTTGAGCCACAAAAGCATCATGCTTCAATCCATAGCTCTGACTGTGGAAATCCATCAGTTCCAGGAAACATGTCTTTTAAAACTGTCTCTCCCTTCCAGTGTAGGAGATTGCATAAAGAAATGTGCTGAAAGTTGTATTCCCTTTTCCCCCCACCCTCCTTCTGGTTCCCTTCTTAAACCTGTCTGATATGGCTTCCCAGCTGTGTATCCTGCCTCCTAATGCCTGGATACAGTGAGAAACACCTTTTCCCTGTCTCCTGCTGCTTCTCCTGATGGAGGCTTCCACCACCATGCCCCTGTTGCCCCCCATCAGCCCATGCTGGACACTTGATACCTTCTTGATTTGCATCAAGCAGTTCCCAGACTTCCAATCTTTGTCCTTTCATTCTCCCACAGACCTCCAAGACAAGCTGAGTAAAAGAGACAAAGAGGTGTCATCACTGGTGTCCCAGACTGAAAGTCTAAGGGCCCAAGTAAGTGGTAAGTTTCCCTAAATCCAGTGCTGGTGGGAGCAAGGTGTTTCCAAGCTCATCCTCTGTCCTGGTGTTGAACAAGGGCCCAGGTGCTGGAATGGGCTGGTGTAAAACAAGGCACTGCCAGCCTCTCAATGGATAGTGTTGAGAGAAATGTGTTCAGAAGTTCCAGTCTGTTTCCAGGAGCTGGACACAGTCACTGCAGGAGATGTGTGTCCTGTGAGGGAGGGCTTGGACTTGTTGAATCACAGAAGTTGGAAGAGGCAGAAGTAAATGGAGCTGGGTGTGGAGCTCCTCTTAAACAGGGCCAGATGCAGGGCTATCCAGGTCTGTGCTGCTAGGAGTGGGAGCCAGGAAAAGGCAAAAAGCAGGAATGTAAGCAAGGGACTGAGTGACCTTTTCTCCCCCACTGTTACCTTCTGCTTCTAGCTTTGGAAAATAAATGCAAGACAGCAGAGAAGAAGGCAGATTCGGTGTTGAAAGAGAAGAAGAGGCTGGAAGGTGAACTGGAAGCCTTGACCAGGAAAACACATGATGCTTCAGGGCAGCTGGTCCTCATCAGCCAGGAGCTGCTCAAGAAGGAAAGGTCAGACTGCGGGGCTGAAGGACAGAGCTGGAGAGGCAGGCTCTCTGTGTGTTCCTGTTCATCCAGGGTGCTGTCATTTACCACCCAAACAACTCTGGAGGTTGAACTGTTGGAAGTCCAGCCCCCCAGCTTTCCTCTTCTTGCAGAGGAATGTGGTTAAAATCTGGGGCTGTGAATTCTTGAAGGGACTGTTCCTTCCCTGCTTGCCAGGAGCTGCAGGGCAGCTCAGTGCACACAGAGATGCTGAGTGAAGTCACCTACAAGCCAGCTAAGCTGATGGCTGCCCTGTTCTGAAGTGTGGTGCCCTCCACAGGTCCCAGCCTCTTTCCAGCTGGCACAGTGGGGAATGAAATGGGTAGATTCAGATTGGATGTTAGGAAGAAGAAGGTTTTCACCATGAGGGTGGTGAGACACTGGCACAGGTTGCCTGGGGAGATGGTGGAAGCCTCATCCCTGGAGGTTTTTAAGGCCAGGCTGGAGGTGGATCTGAGCAACCTGCTGTAGTGTGAAGTGTCCCTGCCCATGGCAGGGGGTTGGAACTGGCTGATCCTTGAGGTCCCTTCCAACCCTGACAATGCTATGGTTCTATGACAGGAGATCTGACACCCCCTAAGTGGTGGTGGGAGTTGGGTCAGGTTTGCTTGCTGGCTTATTTTTGGATCTGTGGCAACGGTGGGAGGGAGTGCAGCAGGACTTGAGTGGTGTGTGAAATGTCCCCAGGCTCTCATGCTGCTCTTTCCAGGAGCCTGAACGAGCTGCGGGTGTTGCTGCTGGAGGCGAACCGGCACTCGCCCGGCCCCGAGCGGGACCTGAGCCGGGAAGTGCACAAAGCCGAGTGGCGCCTGAAGGAGCAGAAGCTCAAGGACGACATCAAGGGGCTGCGAGAGAAACTGGTCGTGCTGGTAAGGGCACCAAACCCCATCCTTACCCTGGCCCAGGGGCTGGAGAGCTCTGTTGCTCGCGAAGGGTCCCAGCTCTTCACCCTGCCCCAAGGCTTTGTGATTTCCTTTGTTTCACTGATGGAAATCCCTTGCCAGAAGCTGTGACCTGTGGCCCTGCTTAGTGCCACCTCATTAAGCAGTGAAAGTATCCATAGGTTCTTCTCTAATCTTTTTCTGCTCTCCATAGGGGTTAGATCCATGGCTAAATTGTGAGAGAAAGCAGGTGTAGGGAGCTTGTCCTCCCCCTCTACTCAGCCCTGGTGAGACCACACCTGGAATACTGTATCCAATTTTGGGCTCCCCAGCTCAAGACAGCCAGGGATCTGCTGGAGAGAGGCCAGTGAAGAGCTATGAGGATGATAGTATCATAGTATCAGTCAGGGTTGGAAAGGACCACAAGGATCACCTAGTTCCAACCCCCCTGCCATGGGCAGGGACACCCCACACTTGAACATCTCTCCTGTGAAGAAAGAATGAGAGAACTGGGACTGTTTAGTCTGGAGAAGGGAAAGCTGAGAGGGGATCTTATTAAGGTCTATGAATACCTGAGGGGTGGGTGTCAAGAGGAAGAGGACAGGCTCCTTTCAGTGGCACCTAGTGATAGGACAAGGAATAATGGCTGTAAGCTAGAACACAGAACACCTCCACATGAAGAGAAACTTCTTTACTGTGAGCACTGAACAGGCTGCCCAGAGAGGTTGTGGAGTCTCCTTCTCTGGAGACTTCCAAAGCCAACCTGGATGTGTTCCTGTGTGACCTGCCCTAGGTGATCCTACTTTCCTTGGTGGTGGGGGGGTTGGACCTCTCTGGAGGTCCCTTCCAACTCCTAGCATTCTGTGGTTCTGTAAAGGTTGATCAGCTACAGCAGGTTGTGTTGCAGGTTGGCTGATCTAGCGATAAGCAAGGTGCTGTCGCTCCTGTGTGCTCCAGTGTCCTCCAGCGGCTGAAATGCGAATGGTTCATTTGGCCTCTGCTGGGAACAGACTGGAGCCGTTGGATCAGCCGTCAGAGTTGTGCTCTGACCCCATCTGCTGTTGAAATCGGAACACGGTCGTGCGAGTTCCCGGTTGCCGAGTTCCTGCAGTCACTGGCGCTCGTCTAACGAGCCTCTCTGTTCCCTTTGCTGCGTAAGGACAAGGAGAAGTCGGTAGGGGACCAGCGGCGATACTCCCTGATCGACCCCTCCTCGGAGTCAGAAGTGATCCGGCTGCAGCACCGCCTCGTCAGCACCGAGGACGTGCTGCGCAACGCGCTGGAGCAGGGCCACCAGATGGAGAAGCTCATGGAGGCCATGAGGCTCTCCTCAGAGAAAACACAGGTACAGCCTCACCTCTCATTCCCTGGGCCACCTAGCCCTCAGTGATGATCTTGAGCAGCTCTTGCCCTGTGCTCTGGGATGGTGGGTTAAACCATCACATGCAGTCAGCTGGGTCACCTTGTCTCTGCTGGAAACAGCCTGGAAAAGGCTTGGTTCTGGCCTTGCTAGTTGGTAGTTATGAATCCTTTTGTGCTCTGCAAGAATGGTTGCTAAATCACAGCATCATTGTCAGGCAGTGGAGCAGACTGCCTGGGGAGGTGGTGGAGTCACCGTCCCTGCCAACCAGAACAAGTCTATGATTTAAATTGGAAGTGTTATGGTTAAGGTTGAAAGGGACCTTGGAGATCATCAAGCCCAACCATCAACCCAACACCACCATGCCCACTAAACCATGCCCTGAAGTACTATGTCTGCATTTCTTGAACACCTCCAGGGATGGTGTCTCCACCACCTCCCTGGGCAGCCTGTTCCAATGGCTGACCCAAAAGGGACCTGCAGCCCATAGCTGGCAGGACTCAGGGCTGCTGACTCCACCACCTCCCTGGGCAGCCTGTTCCAATGGCTGACCCAAAAGGGACCTGCAGCCCATAGCTGGCAGGACTCAGGGCTGGTGACTCCACCACCTCCCTGGGCAGCCTGTTCCAATGGCTGACCCAAAAGGGAGCGTAGTTGGCAGGACTCGAACCTGCGCGGGGAAACCCCAATGGATTTCTAGTCCATCGCCTTGACCACTCGGCCACAACTACCTGCTGAGGGTGAGGCAGCGCTGGGGAAGCTTGCAGGGTGAGTAAGCTCTCTGTGTGCAGGGACATGTAGCTGCATGTCCTTGTGCTACGGGTGAAATATGAGACTCAAAGGTTTGTGCCATCCCTGCTCTTCGAGAGGTTTACTTCCTTGCAGTTCATCAACAGGCTCTTTGGAGGCAACTCTGGGAGAAGGTTTTCCATTCCTCTTACCAGCTGCTGGAGGCATCTTTGTGTCTGGCTATTTGCTGATGGGCCATGTATGTTCCCACTTCAGTTACTGTCTGCTCTTCCCGGCTTCCTTTGGTCTCCCTCTGTTTCTTCTGACAAAAGCAAACCTGCTTCTGTTGTTTGTCTTACATCCTTCTTTCTGGAATTGAAGGATAGGATTGGATAGGATAGGATTGGATAGGATAGGATAGGATAGGATAGGACAGAATAGAATAGGATAGAATAGGATAGAATAGGATAGAATAGGATAGAATAGGATAGAATAGAATAGAATGGAATGGACCTTTGAGATCATGGAGTCCAACCTATCACCCAGCACCATCTAATCAACTAACCCATGGCACCAAGCACCCCATCCAGTCGCTTCCTAAACACCTCCAGTGATGGTGACTCCACCACTTCCCTGGGCAGCCCATTCCAATGGCCAATCACTCTTTCTGTTACAAATAACTTGACTTTTCCCATCTCATCCCTGCAGTGTCTGAGCCCTGACTGATTTCTCCTGCACAGTGACCTGCCCCTTGTGCCAAGCTTTGTGCTCCGTGTCCTTGTAGCTGGGTTGCCTGCAACCAGGTCATGGCTTTCAGAGCCCAGATGCACCAGTGCTCCTCTTGTTCTTGCTCATTTAAATTCTTAGCTGAAAAGATCTTTTTTTGGCTGTAATGAGCAACCATTCCCATTCAAGCAGACCCCTTAGGATAGTACAGAGCAAGCCACTGGACACAGAGAACAGGCAGGGAGTTTGTTTTCGCTGATGCAGGTGCAGATCTCATGTGGGAGGTAATCTGGAGGGTATCAAGTCGTCTCTTCCCATGCCACAGTTGGCAGGTGCACCCAGTGGCTGTTTGCATTGCAGCAGTAGGTGCAGGGAGGCAGTGGGGAGGCACAGAAAGAACTGCAGCCCTGAGAGCTCTGCTGGCTCAGCTGAGCATCTGTGTGGTGCAGAGAAGTCTCTTTATGTCCCGCAGCGCAGCGGCTGCAGCCGTCTGCCAGCACCGGGCAGGACAGCTGTGGTCGTGGTGACAAGTTTGTGGCAGCCCAAGATGTGCTATAATCCTGTCAGTACCTCCAGAGTGACTTGAGCTTCTGTTGTAATTGCCATGTGTCAAGAGAAAATGCATCCTGACAGCCTCATCTGTTGGAAGCTGTGGGAGGAAGGAAGGGAGTTACGCTCTGTGTGCTTTAATTCCAAAGTCCCTTGAGAAAAGGAAATCTTCCCTTTGACATTCCTGGCTCCAGAGGTGGGGGGCAGCTGGGAGTTATTTCTTCCCCATCTCTAGAAAATAACTAATCTTACATAAAGTGAGTTGGAATGGATCTCCTGAGGTCAGCTTTCATGCTGAAGAAGTCTCAGAGATGGGACAAGATAGTGTTAAGACTTCAGCTACAAACTGTGGTGCTAGAAGACAGACAGAGGGATTACTGTGGGAAGCCAGGCTTCAAACTTCCATTGATGTCAGGTTTTCTAAGTACCCAGTCACAAGGAAGTCTGGATCAAAGCTCCCCAGTTTCAGTGTGATCCCTTCATCCTTTCCCTTATGAAGGGGAGCTGTTAACCAGGGGCTCTCAAGCTGAGCCTGACAACACTGCTGACCTAAAGAGATCCTGCTGCAATAGTTAGGGAACGGCTGGTTCTTCCCCAGAAGCCCCATTTCCACTGTAACCCATCCTGCACCCCTCCTGTCTCCCCTCTGACAGCAGCAGCTGTTGCCCAGGGAGCTGTCTTGGCATCGCTCTCCCTTTGTCTGGAGAGTCTTCACTTTCCAGCACGCTCGAGAAAGAAATCTCTCATTAGCAGGAGCTGCTGCTGCTCTGCCCTGGCAGGCACAGGCAACCACCACACTCTGCAGCCCCTGGTGTGTGGCTGCCCTTGCTGTTAGACAAGGAGCTGCAGGAGCAGAATGGCTCCCTGCCTTCCTCTCCTCGTGGTCTAACTGCTGCCTTGCTGTTTCCATGCCTGCAGCTGCAAAGTATTTGCCCTGTAGTAGAGGAAGAGGATCTCTGCCTGACCTCAGAGCTTTGCAGGAGATGACAGGGGGGTGACACTTTGGGCCTTTTCTTGGGGAGTTTGCAGTGATTGCTCTGGGAGCTTCCTTACTGAATTTCAGGCAGATTTGCACCACTTTGTCCATTGTGGTGGCCATGCACTGAGATCAGATGGCAAACCTGAGAGCTGCCTGGTGCACAGGCTGGCTGTGCTGCAGCCAGGGTGGGACATGCTGCCTTCTGCAAGGCCTGGATCACACTGGGTGCTGACCCCAAAGCTGTCACTGCAGCAGCTCTGCTCTTCCCCTCCTTCCTGACAGGGATTCACTGCCTGCAAACAGATCAGGCTCTTAAAGCAGAGCTCAGTTTGAACCTCTGCCTGTCTTTCCTGCCCAAATTAAACCTCTGTCCCCTGAGGTTGATTATGCACCTTTATGGTCATGCTAAGGGTGGAAGCTGGGTAGCAGGGACTCATCTAATGATGGCTTTTAAACCTTGCAGTCTTGTCTTGCCATAATGTCTGCTTTTGCTGCCATCAGCAATTCACCAACAACTGTGAATCTGATTACCAAGGCCCAAGCAACTGACATCTGGCATGCTGTGACTTCAGGCTGCAGCTTTCTTCTCTTGTTTGTGCTGCCTGTGCTGTCATTTTTGAAGCTGAAGGGCTCCAAATTATCCCTGCTAAAGAAACACTATAAATGTTTAAAAGTTCTTGTGCTGTCTAAAGATAGAACAGCCTGTCCTGGCTGCTAGGCTGCTCCCCAGGGATGGGAAATGGGGAGCAGGGAAGGTCCTTTTCACTGCTGGGATGTTCACTGTGCCGTGATCTGCAGCTAAGGCTGCCCTTGGCTGAGGTTTGTTTACTGGGATTTGAGAGTGTGGAGGGAAGAGCCAGGCTGTGGCTGTAGAGGAGCAGGGGGGATGTTTTGTAGCTGGGAAGGATGCAACCCAGCATGTGGGGACTGGGCCAGGGTGCAGAGGACAGGAGGCTCCTTGCCACAAGCAAGGTGGGATTTTTGCACTCCCCTTTGCTCGTGTGGAGCAGGCTGCTGAGGCAGGAGGTGGCAGTCTTGCCAGATTTCAGGGCTGGCAGGCTCTGTGTCCCTCTGCAGTAAGCATTGTCCCTTCTCCATTGCAGACTGTTGGGAATTCTGGGTCTGCTAACGGGATTCACCAGCAGGACAAATCCCACAAGCAAGAGGTGAGTTGAAAGCAAAATGTTGCAGGAAACTGTGACTGCTTCATGTGATTTCTTGTCTGCTGTGCTGGGGCCAGCTCTTGGGTGGAGGCACTTGTGCCAGCAAAGCTTGGCTGTGTCATTCCCACAGCAAAAGCCAGGGCCTCTGCACAGCTCCAGTTCCCAGGCGTGGTGGGAGCCTCAGCATTCCATCAGCACCTTCCTGATGGCTTCAAGTGGTGTAGTGAGATGCACACCAGGGTGCAGTGGGTGCTTGCCCTGGGAGAAGCAGTGAGAAGGGGCTGTGTCAGAGGACACAGTCTCAAACTGCACCAGGGGAAGTTTAGGCTGGAGGTGACAGGAAGCTCTTCACAGAGGGAGTCATTAGCCATTGGAATGTGCTGCCCAGGGAGGTGGTGGAGTCCCCATCCCTGGAGGTGTTCAAGAGGGGATTGGATTTGGCACTTGGTGCCATGATTTAGTTGTCATGAGGTGTTGGGTGACAGGTTGGACTTGATGATCTTTTAGGTCTCTTCCAGCCTTATTGATTCTATGCTTCTAAGGGAGCTTCCCCTCAGTCTCCTGGGTCAGTGTCTGTGTGACTTTTCTCCTGCTCAGTCTCAGATCTCTGCCATCCCCTTTACCTTGGCTGCCACCTGTGGGACGTGCTGGCCTGCTCTCCCGTGTGATGTTCACGAGTCAGAGCAGGACCTGTAGCCTCAAACTTCATGTCCTCAACAGGCAGGATGGGCAGCCTGAGGAAGAGGCAGTATGGCTTAGTGGGTAGAGCACTGGATCAGGACACAGCAGGCCTGGTGGCATTCCTCTTCTGTGAAAAATACCTTTGTGCTTGTCCTTGTTTTGCCTAACCGAGGCCTGGGCTTTTTTTTCTTCCAGGAGAAGCTCTGATAGAGAAGAGGTGAAGAGGATCATTTCATGCCAGTATCAGCTCCTGTGCACAGTCAGGAAAAACAATACCACATCTGGCTTTAGCACCTCCAAAAGACCAGACACAGTATTTTCACTTCAAAGCAGGACAATGTTTATAATCTACTAACTGATGTGATCAGGACAATCCTGGAGTCTAGTGTTCCACGACAGCCATTGTTCCAGGAGGGAGCAGAAAGATCTCTCTGGGTTTGGTTTCTTACTTGCATTGGGTTTGACTGTGGAATTGAGCTTGAGCTGCCCTTGTCCCACCAGCTGATGTGGTCCAGATGACTCCTGCCCCGAGCAGCGGCTGAAGTGTCAGCCAGTCCCAGCGGCCCCACAGGAGCTACAAAGGGATTTGCTTGTGGTGTTCAGCTCCAAAGGCTGCACACTCCCCACGTGGCCTGACCCTTCCCTTCCACCCATCCCAGTCTCCTGAAGACCTGCACAAGCAAGTGCAGCCTGCTGGGCTGACTGTTGACACTGGCACAGGTGGGCTGAGGAGGACAGGGCATGGGGAAGTGCCTCCCTCCTTGCCTTGGAGGAGAGATCACAGCTCCAGAGCACGGAGGCTGCACTCAGTGCCGGGGTCGTAGCATGTTGTGGGAAACAAGCTGGTGGCAGAGGGATGTTTGTGCTGTTTCTCACTCACTGCTGTTTGGGGAAGGAGTTGTGGTGGCTCTGTGTCAGGGGGCAGGCACACCTCGCTCAGGTGTGGCTGTTCTTTCTTCCTGCAGAGAGGCTGCCGAGCAGGCCTGCGGTGCCCTGCGTCACAGCCGGGCTGCCCAGCCTGGTGCCCTCACTTGTTTGTGTTTCATTAGGTCTTTCTGGAGCACAGGACTCCACAAACAGCTGGATCTCAGCATCACCAGCCTGAGAGCTCCATACTGGCTGCAGACAGTGTGGGGCAGATGCCTTGAGGAGATGGCTCCCTCCTTGCTCGTTCAACTTCACAGTGAATCAGGGATTGCCTGGAGAATCTGGGATTCTCAGCTCTGTCTTTGGCTCTTCACTATGATGCACATCCCCTCCCACCAGGAATGGAAGAGGCTAAGGTGCTGCTGTAGCATCCATGCAGCAGTGGCTCTCTGTACTCCATGGGTACAGCAGTCCTCTGTGCATGACCTGATTGCAAGCATCTGAAGCAGAAGGAACCCAAGACTGGAGCCCACACAGCTCTTGTGTCCAGGCCCAGACCAGGCTCTTGCTTGTTCTTCTGGAGGCTTCACCCTTCTCTTTAACTTTACATCACAGATCCCAAGGGACATTAGGGTGGAGGAAGGGGACAAGTTGCTTTTAAAGGTTTGAGAGAGTCCAGTTCAGAGTCACTGCTCAGTACCACAGGGAACAATCACAGCAATATTTCACTAGGCCTCCTGTAGTTAAGTGCCCAACTCTTCCAGTCTTCAGAAGCTCTTGTGTTGTGATGGGGCTCTGTGAAAGAGAGAGAGCTGAGAGATGGGATCTGAGCCAGACCACAGGCAGATGAACCTCATGGCATGTCAGCTTCATTGCTTTTATGCTCTGATTTCCTCCAAAGTTGTGTTACTTTTTCTTGGTGGGTTGCCAGGCTCCTGCTTCCTTTAGGGGTGGACAGCTAGAGGCAACCTGGGAAAGACTTGGGCTTCATGGTTGCAGTTCTGCCATGAGGAGGACAGTGCTGAATCTGGGCTCTGATACAACACTGCTCCCTGGATGAAGGGTTGGAGATCTCCCTCCATGAAAGAGGAAGGTGGCTGCAGGGGAGTAAAGCAGGTCAGAAAGCACAGCTTAAACCTGGTGCATAGCAGGGGAAGGCAGAGCTTGGGCCCCAACTGGCTGGGAATATTTCAAGTGGGATCCCATGCTGCCTTGTGGAAGCATTTCATCAGCTCTTACTAATCGCCAGGAAGATTTCAACATCTCTGCCTGGCTCTGGGACTTTCCCAAGGGATCATAAGGGTGGTCTCCAAAACCCTCCTGGCTCCCCTAAATGGTTTAGGAAGATCCCAGAGGGAGTGCTTGTTGTTACAGCCTGTGACAGGGAGTACCTCACTGGGAGCTGCTGTGCCTAAGAACTTAGGGCTGTGTCCCAAAGTGGTCTCTCAAGTCACGTCTGCAGTTCCAGCTGGCTTGAGTAGAGCTAACAGAGTACTTTGTGTCCTGCCTGTCTCCAAGGCCAGGGCTTCCTGAGCACCTGTGTGGGGGAGAGCCCTTTTTGGTGTGCAGCTTACTTCCCCTGATAGGTCTTCCAGTGACTTGTGAGCAGCTGCCTTCACCTACAGAGGAAAGATACCTGCATTTTCCACCTCCCTTGACAAACCTTTGGCTCTGCACAGGATGGGATCTCCCAGGAGTGGTTATGAGGACTACATATTTGGTTCCATTAATCAGCTCCAAAGCTGTCAGAGAGGCAGTGCTTCAGGCTGGAGGAGTCTCTGGCTCTTGCCTCCTTTCTGTGAGCAGCTCAGACCTATGGCTCTTCCCAGTCAGCTCAGGTGGGAATGCAGAACAGCAGCAGATGTGTCAGGGCAGGTGTAAAGTTAGTGCTGATGGTCTTCTCTGGGTGTAAATAGCTGTGCTGGTCTCTAAGGATCAGCCAGGAGCTGATGGCACTTCTTGTGTGTGGTCTTTGTGCTGCAGGGCTGTACCAAAGTGGGCAGCGAGGCAAAGCCAGGTCCCCTGTGTCCCCACTCTCCTTGGGGTGCAGGTCCATGGGAGCTGCTCTCCAAAGAGGACTGAGTACAGTGTCAGCAAGACACTGTCACATGCATCATCTGGGTTTCAGCTCAACCCTCTATAAAGTGGCCAGGAGGGGATTTGGACACCAGCTGTGTCCTCCCTCTCCAAGACTGGCACAGACTTCCTGTGGGCACCAGCCTCTGGTTGCCATTCTGAGGTTGTAAGAGACCAAACTAGGGACAAACATGGAAAGGAGGAGGAGATTCCCCAGCCCCTCTATTTATTTGTAAGTTTAAGTGCTATTTTTGCCTATGTGGTGGTGTATAAAGTACTTCACGATATTTGGTCTTACTGGCTTGGTTCTTTGGGGGAGATTTTCAAGGGTGTTGGAGCACTGGTGCACCCATCTTCTGTTGTGGGTCAAGGGCTGGTTCCTGATTGTGCCTTCACTCCCACTGTGGCTTCAGCCTCCTTCTTATCTTGATCCCTGAAAGCTGGCAGCAGGAGGGGCTGTGTTCTCCTCAGTCCCTCTCCCAGCTCGTGTGTGCCATGCTGGTGTTGCATCTGGAGCCAAGTCCTGAACGTCGTGCCTCAGAGCACCAGTGCAGGGTGGGGAGCAGGAGGTAGCACTGCTGGAGCCCTGGGCACCAGGGCAAGGACCAGAGCCCGGCTGTGAGACCAGCTGCGGTACCCCAACGGTGAGTGATGCTCTTCTGCTGACAGCTGTTACCCAGTGAAAAACACAAGGCTTTGCATTGGAGACTGCTCCACGTCCAGTGCTTTCTTTAACCCTCTAGACCAAAGGGAAAAGAGCCTTGGCTGGTGACTCCAGCTTCAGCCCTCCTGCAGCACCCAGAGAGCCGGGGCGAGGGGCGGCAGCGCGCCGGCGCCGTGCCGAGCCCCGGCTGCAAAGTTGCCAGCCAAGGCTTTCCAGCTCTTGCCTGCCCCCACCACCAGCAGTTCCTCTGGCTTGCAGTAGAGATGCATGAGGGTTTCCTTCCAGCACAAGGATGCAAATGACACTGTAAAAGCCTCACCAGAAATCCCAGTGCTCTGTGGTTCAGCAGCTTTAGCAGCTCAGCACTATCTCGTAGGGAGTTACTAACGACACTAAGATCCTATAGGCCTCATGTAAGTTACCAGAGTAAAGCTGACACTAGATGTATAAATGGATGATGATAACCTTTTACCCCTCCAGTATGTATCACAATTTTGTAGCTTAGTCATTTTTTTGGCTATCAGATTTTGTTAGTATGGTATAAAAAGAGAAAATCAGGAGGAAAAAAAAAGACACACACCCATCCCCCCCCAAAAAAAAAAGGTTTGACTGCTAATGTCTATTTTGTTATTTGGTTCATTTTTCTTTCTCCCTCTGTACAAAAGCTGTACAAATCTCAAGTCTGTGTAACTACTACAGATGTGTATCCATGTACCCTCCCTCCCCCCCTCCCCATCCTGGCTTGCTGGTGTGGTGAGCTCATTACTACTAAACAATAAAATCTGTGGCTGGAGTCGGCACCCCCGGGGCTGCTGGGGAGTGTTCAGGGTGTTGTGCACTGCAGGAGCCACGCTGAGGTGGAAAGGGGCTGGGGGGGGGGGGGGCGGGGGAGGGCTTTCCCTTTGCAGCTCAAACCGTGGGGCTTTGGCGAGCGCCTCTCGGCCCGGGCTTCAGCGGTGGAGCCGTCAGCCTTCAGGCTCTGCCCGGGGCAGGGGCTGCAAACAGCTGAGAGGCCACGGAGCTGTCCTCAGGGAGGAGATGCACCAGGACCCAGGTTGCTCTTCACCCTGGGCTGGAGGAGCCTGACCGAACACCAGCAGCTCTCGTGGCCCACTTGCTGCCAGCCGTCTCCTGAGCCCTGTGGGGATGGTGCTGTTGATTAATCCATGGGTTTTCTGCCTCTGTTGATCTCAGCAGCCCCCCTCTGAAGCATCTACCCCGAGGTGAGGAATGTCACAGTGTGCTGCACCAGACCCACCCCACCTCACCTCCAGACTGGCAGCTTCTTTGAGCAGCACCACCTTGATTTACAGGGCCAGAGGCAGTGGTTGGGTCACCCTCATCCCTTCCAACTCACTGCAGACCTTTAGAGCACAGGGAAGTGGGAAGTGCTGCAGGTCAGTCCTGCTGGGGAGCTGCAGTTGCTGCCAGGGTCGGTGCAGGTCTGGGGAAGCCACACTGCTGCCCAGCCCAGCCTCTGCCCTTCTTCCCCTGTGTCCATATGGATGCTCTCAGCAGGGTGAGGTTACACTGTCCCCCATGGGGCAGGACTGGGGAAATTTACTCCAGGTTGTGGAGCTTTTATCAGGGGAAATTCACTCCAGGCTGTGGAGCTTTTATCATGGTGCAGCACCTCATAGGTGGGAATTTCCTTGGCTGCCCATGGTCTGTACCCCAGCTCAGCAGCACACCTTACAGCAATGAAGCATCCAACTCTCCTCCTGCCGTGGTTGCCTGCACCCAGAGGCTGTAGATCCTTTCCAGGAAGGCAGAGCTTTCATACTACTGCCAGCTGCCTTAAGAGAGGAAAAAACTGGGGTGCCTTTCCCCCCTGCTTCCTGCCTGCTTCTTTCCCTGGGCTTAGAATTCTCCACCACCAGGATTATCTGAAAGTGTTAAACTCTTTCTGAGCAGCTGGTGAGCTCAGCAGGTGAGGGGTTGATTCCAGAGAGAGGCCTCAGGAAAATCACAGAATGATGGGGGTTGGAAGGGAGCTCTGGGGATGATCCAGTCCAACCCTTCTGCTAAGGCAGGTTCACCTAGAGCAGGTTGCACAGGAACATGTCCAGGTGGGTCTGCTTTTGCTGATGAGCCCCAGATTACCTTGCAGCTGGACTCAGCAGCTCCTGGTCTTATTTGTCTGGAAGTCGAAAGGAGAAACAAGGCCAGCTACCTGAAGCCTGGGAAGATCCAGTGGAGTGTGACAGGCAGGTGACAAAACAGCCTGTGCAGCCTTATCCTGGAGCTACATGTAGCACAGGCTGCACAGTGTGGTCCATGACACCCTGCTCTTGTATGTATCTTCTCGAGGGGTGTTTAGGAGTTGCTGTCAGTAACTGGAGACTTTCTGTTTCTTTGCCAGCTCTGCATTGCAGGGTCTTAGGATCTTCTAAAACAGCTGGCCAGGAACAGCAGGTCCCCGGGTTGCCACTTTGCTTCTTTGTAGAGCCGGTGCAGATGGCATCTGCTGCTGCTGCTGCCGTGGGCTTCGCTGTCCTCCAGCGGCTGGAAGGAGAATAATTCATGTGAACTTTGCTCGGGAGAAATCTCTGGGCACAGGAAGGTCCATCCAGGCTCAGCCCAGCATCGGTGCTGGTTGGGGAGCTGAAGAAGTCATTTTCCCTGCGCTCAGCTTTCAGGGGCTGGCGCTGCTCGCTCACATCACACCCTGACTCGCTGCCGCTGAGTGGTGCTGGAGGGGGGGATCCCCCCCAGCCAGGGAGCTGGGTGGTGGCTCCTGTGCATGATCCCACTGCCACATCTTGGCCCTAGCCCCAAATAGCTGTGACCCTCTGCTCCATCGCTCCTGCCTTCGCTGAGCCTGCCAGCGAGGGGACGACCGCTCCACCGGCAGCTGCTGAGCTGTGTCCGTGCTGGCTGTGAGGTCAGCATCCAGTCCCATTTTGCAGCCAGCACTCCTGGAGGGAGATGTACCTGGGAAAAGACAGGGTTTGGGGACAGGAGGCTTTACCCAGCGCAGCTGGCAGAAAGCAGAGAGCTTTCCATCAAGCCTGGGCTCCGCGCAGGGGCTGGGCTGGCTGGGGCAGGTCCCTGCTCGGTGTGGGTGACTCCAGCTCCATCTCTTACGCAGTTCCACGCTACAATCCGTTAAGGTGCATGTTTGCAATCAAGTGCCCAAGCCCTGGTATCTCCCAGAGATAAGAGTGTAGCACATGCTTTGTTTGCAGACGTGGTATCTTGCTGCCGTTAATCGCACGGCGAGGATTAATAAAACATGAAGTTTAAAGATGCCTAAATCGCAGTGGGGGAGCTGGTAATCTCTGCCAACAATAATATTTGCTCTTTATTTTCATCCCAGCATCCAACCAAGGAGCAGAGCCTGGGCCATGGAGCAGCGCTGCTGCGTGGAAGTGGATGGAGTGAGGATGGCTCAGGGGTCACAGCCTGCTGCTTGGGCATCACAGGTGGCTCAGAAGAGGCAGTGGGGGGCATGCCCTCCTTTATCCATGTTAGAGCCTCATGCCCAGAGCTGGACAGGTGCCTCAGGGGTGAATTTAGTCCAGGGGTGAAGCAGGGATGAGACATGAAGTGGTCTCATGGGGACACATGGAGAGGTGACATCTCTGCGTGCATGTGGCCACTCCGCTCTAACCGCACATCCTGTAGCCACCCACGGTCCACGCTCCTGCAGGACCTGGCACCCAAATAAGTCTCTTTGAGAAGTCTCTTCTCAAGGGGGTGGGTGCCCCAGGTCTCTGCTTGGTGCTAGGACACCCGTGGGCCACCACAAGTGCCACTCTGCTTTTGCAGGGGCTGCCCTTGTCCCCTCCTCACCGGAGCCCCAACGCCAGCGAGCCCAGCAGCCCCAGTGCCAAAATCAGGGGCCGGGAACACGCTGCTTCCCTGGCAGGGCTCTTTCCTCCCCAGCTCTTTGCTCCCTAATAAGCATCCTTGTCAAAATAGCTAATTTCCTTCCAGAACAAAAAAGTCACCTGAATACATTTGGAAGCTGCATTGCACTATCAGGGTAATCAGAATTTAATTTGATGCAGTCAAGGCTCTAAAAAGATGTTATCAAGGGGAACATCAAAGCTGGATTCCTGTGCTTGGAAATGCAACTGGAATGCTTAGTCCAGGATTCTCATTTTGTGGGAGACTTTCAAAATATCAGTCCCAAAAAACAATAAAAAAGAGGAGAAGAATATTAAGAGTATTTGCAAATTAATGTCTTTTGTAGCTGAACAAAGGCCACTGTCTAACCTACTTCTTTTGCATGTCTGGGACAGTCTCTTATTAAATCTCACTAATTATACAATTTTGTTGTGTCTAATCATTGCTGCACTTGCAGGAATTAAAACTCAAGCTCCTTTCCCTGTTGTGGCACCACACTGCTCTTCGGGGTCCCAGTCCTGTGGAGCCAGGCTGCTCCTACCCCCAAACAGGGAGACCCTGTGGGTACAGAGTCAGGGGAAGGTGGGATGGGCACCTGGCCTCGTTCTTTCTTTCCTCTGTCTGTGTTATATCCATGGGGATTTGTATCATTCCCACCTCTGGGCATAGCTGAGGAAAAGCTCCACCTCTTACTAGGGAATATAAATGTGTGATGTTGCCATCCCTGGAGGTGTTCAAGAGGGGATTGGACGTGGCACTTGGTGCCCTGGTCTAGTAGGCATGAGGTGTTGGGTGACAGTATTCAGTATCACTAAGGTTGGAAGAGACCTCAAAGATCATCAAGTCCAACCTGTCACCACAGACCTCATGACAGGTTGGACTCGATGATCTTTGAGGTCTTTTCCAACCTTGTTGATTCTATGTTGTCAGGTTTTATTTTTCAGGTACAGTTTCAAGAAGGAAGAAAGGCATCCCTGGGCCTTTTCTGTGCCAAGAAGGTGGAAAAAAGGAGGTGCAATATGGCCCTGGAGAGGGCTTGCTCCTTTTGGGGGAGGTTTTGTTTGACCCAGAGAGAGGCACAGCTGTGCTGGAGCAGGGCACAGTGGAGCCTTGGCCATATTCACTTCAAATGCCACAATTCTGGTGCCAAGCTCAGGTTGTTGTGTCCCCTGGTTTGTGCCAGTGGGTGATGGCACAGCAGCCCCTGCCCAGTGCTGCAGCACTGACCCACACACATACACACACCCTTCCCTTAGCCCCCACTTCTGCAGAGCCTGATCCCAAACACCATCATCCCCCTTGCACAGGGGACACAGGGGACAGCTCAGTCCCTGGCTTTAGCCCTCGGAAACGTGGCTGGGGAGCTTTGGGGGAAAGAAGGTTCAGTCAGCTTCGTTAGGGAAATAGCATGGATCTTGTGTTCAAACCTTTGAAGTGTTAATTAAAAAGAATTATGCAAAGGAGCAAGGATTTGAAACATTCATTTGAATCTCAATAAGGCATCTGTATTAAAAATAGCAGCGGGATCAAGTCAAGACACAGCAGTTTCGGAGCGCTGCGTCCCCACCGCCACCGGGCAGCAGGTTTCTGCCTGCTCCCTGCCCCAGATGGGCTCTGCAGAGCATGGCAGGCAAGAGCCTGGAAAAACACTTCTTGCCTAATATTTAAAGACCTTAAAAGTATCTCATTGGGAGGGAAAAGAAAGACCCAGTAGGGTCTGGTGTGAAGCTTAGGTGTGGTGCATGGGGAGGGAGAGCGAGGGGCACAGGCTGGTGAGGTGGGCGCAGGGCTGCGACCAGCCGACATAGGGCATGAGGCGCTCCATGCAGAGCATAGCACCCAGGACCCCTCCACCCCCCTGCCAGCACAGCTCATTCCAGGGCAATCCAGGGGATGTACCTCTCCAGCACGGCCTGTCATTAAAACCCCCAGCATGTCCTGGCCTCTGCTCATTCCAGTAAAGAGCATCCAGGGTATTAATTACCAGATCGTGGGATAACGTCGTTAAGTTTACTTTTGCGCTGCACAGACCCGGACGGAATGTCAATGCCTCCTGCCCTTGGTGTCGGTGCTGCAAGGGCACCAGCAGCTGGGCATCCCAGCTGCAGCTAGGTGGGCTGTGCCTGGCTGGCAGTGCCATGGGGGCACTGGCACCGAGACCCCGCACCTGCCGAGAACCGATGCTCTTGGTTCATTCCTGGGATGGAAGCAGGTAAGCAGCTTCTAGTGGGGATGGCTTTGCTGGGCATCAGTTGGGGAATAGGAGCCACAGAATGAGGAGCTTTGCTGGGGACACAGACCCGGGGGAAGGTGCTGGGGGGGCAAAGCTAGAGCCCTGCTGAGAAATTACTTGGTGATGTCAAAGGCTGGGGCTGTAACCTCAGCTGCGAGGTTACATATCAGCTGTGAGGTTGAATATCAGCTCGACCTTAGGCAGGGCTTGGGGCAGGCAGAGCTTGGGGCCAGCAGCCCCACCGCTGGAGGAAGTGATGCTCTTGGCCAGAATGCAGTGCAGGGATAACCCCAGTGCCTGCCTTCCCTTGCCAAGGTGTGGGATTTCCACAGATAGAGCTCTCTCAGTCCTGTTTAGATGCCTGAAGTCTGCAGAGAGGACCCTGAGGCCAGGGACTGGGCTCTTAAACTCTACCAAGGATGCTGCCAGTTTCCACGGCAGGCTTCCTGCCCATGCAAGGATGTGAAGGGTTCCCCATCCTTGCACCAACGAGCCAAAACCAGCTCTGGTGACAATATCTTCTTAGGAAAGGGCTTTTCCTCCTCTCAGGTGAGGTGCAGAGCTGGGAAGGATGGCAGAGCTAAAAACCTGAAATCTTTGTGGTCTGCTCCCCAGGACCCTGTCCAGAGGCTCTGCTTTGGGAGAGGTGCTGGAGCAAGTCCGGAGAAGAGCAACAAAGCTGCTGAAGGATCTTGAGAATAAGTCTTGTGAGGATCAGCTGAGGGAGCAGGGGTTGTTGAGTCAAGGAAGCTGCAGGGAGACCTTCTTGCTCTCTATAACTACCTGAAAGAAGGTTGTGGAGAGGTGGATGTTGGTCTCTTCTCACAAGTCACAACAGAGGAGGAAATTGCCTCAAGTTATACCAGGGGAGGTTTAGGCTAGACATTAGGAAAAACTGCATGGAAAGGGTTCTCAAAGACTGGCACAGGCTGTCCAGAGAAGTGCTTGAATCACCATCCCTGGATGTAGCCTTCTGGATCTGGTGCTCAAGGATATGGTGCAGTAGTGGCCCTGGTAGAATTAGATGATGGTTGGACTTGATCCTCTTAGAGATCTTTCCCAGCTATAGTGATTCTGTGTGATTCTCTATCACCAGGCTCTCATTAGCATGGAAATAATTCAAGGGGCAGAGGCAGACAGCTGGAAAAGCATTTCTCTGCTGTTCTGGAGCAAGCTCTTCCTGCAGCGCAGCGCTCAAAGGCCGGCATGGCACGGCAGCTGGCAGCGCCCAGGTGGGTGACACGCAGATAGGCAGAGCAAATGCCCACCGTGAGCCAGCCCTGTGCCCCAGCAGGCAGGGAGTGGGGAGATGAGGAGGGGTGTTTTATCTTTCCACATATCAGTTTGGGAGCAGCAGCTATCAGCTGGGGGGGTTGCAGGGAGTCCTTGCCCGTTTGACTCCACAGCACGCAGCTGCTGGCTGCCTGGCTGCGCGGCTCTCCCTGCAGCGGCCGTTTGCAGCGCAGGAGGGACTCGCTCTAAACACAGCCCCCAAACCAGAGGTTAATTTGCTGCACGCAAAATCTCGTTCCTCCAAGTGCAAGTGACGGATTGGAAGCTCTTTTTTCCCCCCCCATTCCTCCCTCCTTAAGCCTCAAGGCTTCCACCCAGAGCCACAGACCCCAGCGCTTTCTCCTCCAGGCTTTTCCTCGCGTGGTTCTTTGCCTGTCCCAGCCCCGCTCCGGGTGATGCCAGCTCCCCACACCCACGCTGCAGCACGGAGGGGAGGTGGGGGGTGGGGGGGAGGCTGGGGGCTTGCAGAAATGTCTCCCCCCCCCCTTTGATCTATAATTTAAAAACCATTTTGTTTTGCCTGGGTCGTTTTTAACTAGCAATTTGCTATAGCAAAAGAACACAATACCCCCGCAGGAAAGAAGAAACAAACTCATTCTTTCAATTAAATTTCTCCTGACCTTACTAAAACTTTCTCCCCGTTTCTTTTCACTAAAAAGGAGCAGCTTTTTGCTTTTTTTGCCTTCTTTATTTTATATTCTTTTTTTTGGCCTTTTTTTTTTTCCTTCCCCTTCCAGTTTTGTGATCTCCAATTCCACCGAGAGACAGAAGAAATCAGCATATCAGAGAAAACAACAGCTCTTGTGATGCCCAGCAGTCACTAATTAACAAATTAGAAAAAAAGGGGAGAAAAAAAAAGGAAAAGAGAGAGAAGGAGGGGTGGGGGGAAGAAAGAAAGAAATCTTTGCTGCAGATAGGATTGTTTCCTGGCGATGTTGCCTTTCCTTTTGTTGGCACTGTGACAGGGAACTTCTTTATTGCTGCAGATAGAGCAGATTACGCCGTCCCTCTCGTGCCGTTCGCCTCCTTGCCTGCCTTTGTGCAGCTAAACTGATTTCTGGCCCCCCCACATCGGCCCCACTTTCCTCCTGTTGTGCTGGGCTCCTGCAGAGGTGTGTGGAGATGGGAAGGTTGCAAAGAGGGTGTTGAAGCCGTCGTCTCTGTCCCTGGGCTGGACCAGGTACCTTCAGATGAGTGTGAGCATCCCTGCAAGATGGGCGCTCAGGAGGGCTGAGTTCACCTCTGTGGACTGTGTTCCAATGGAAAACCTGGAGAACATCTGAGGTGCCACCAGATGGTTCACCTCCTGCTGAAGTCCATCGCTTCCAGCAGGCAGCAGCCCCAAGAGACCTCTCTAAGCTGCTGAGCTTTGGCTTAGCCTATCCATCCTGGCACTGCTGCAGTTCAGCCTGCAGTCTGACCTCATCCACACCAACTTCCTAGGCTGCTTCTCCAAATTTCAGGATCATCTGGCTTCTGTCTTTCCCAGCCACTCAGAGCCCTAAATGGGGACAGAACCGAAGCAGAAGGACTGTTGGGAGTCGCTGCCAGCCATGGGGGCTGAGCTCTCTTCACACACCAGCGACCAAAGGTGGCACCTGTGGGTCTCCAACTTTTATTTCACTTCATGTTCCCCAGGGGACAGGAGCAAAACAGGAGCCCAAAGCCAGCCAGCACAGAGCTATCCCTGGGCTCGGTGCTAGGGTCCCAGCCTTGTCGTGGGAGGGATCTGCTGGAGTGAGGCAGAAGAGGAGGACAGTTCCCTGTGCCTTTGTAGCAAGCCATCTGCTGGCAACAACCTTGGAAAGCCTCTCTGCCAAGGTCCCTTCCAGGGGCTGACATCCCTTGGAGGGCTCCAGCAAGTATCACCCTGAAGCCTACTTGCAGCAGTGAGGAGTCAGACACGTTCCCCAATGCCAATACCATCTCTGACCAGTCCATAAACATTCCCATGGGGCTGCTGGCACCCCTGGGTGCCCCTGGGGCTGGGAGTGCAGGGCTGGCCCTGGGGAGGGCAGGCTTGAGGAACAATGACAAGCACAAACCTGATCTGAGTGTGGCCACACGTAGGACCCCAGCACTGCCCGAAACCTCTGCCTGCTGCAGTGGGCACCATGGGGCCACAGCCCTCTGGGGATGCCAGTGCTGCCTGAAATCTCTGCCTGCTGCAGTGGGCACTATGGGGCCACAGCCCTCCCAAGGTGCAGAGCAGGGACATGCACAGAGCCACAGCAGCTGGATATTGCATCACAACGCTATTTTCTCCCCACCTTGCATTAAACAGCAGCAGTTTCCCCAGTCAGGGGCTGTGGGTTTGGGCTGGCAGTGTGCTGGGGAGGTTGATGGAGAGACGGGCATGGAGCCCTGCACAGAAACCTGCCTGTCCTTCTCAGGCAGCTCCCCCTTCCTCGGCTCCTGTGCTTGGATGACCTAATTAAATTAATTTCGGTGGATTTCTAATTTTTTTTTGGGGTCTGGCTTAAAGATAATTAGCCAAAAGATGCCCCCATTTCTTTCTTTGCAGGAAGAAATTATCCAGCAAGTGTGTTTTCCCTCCTGTGTGCACTCCCAGGGATGTGAGCTGGGGACTGGCCTCAGCCACCCTGGTAGGACCCATCCTACCCCAGGCAACCCTGTCCCACCAACCTCTCCATCCCTACTGAGGTTTTACTGGGAGCTTGTGTAGCCCCCAGACTGCTGTAGCAGTGCAATGAGTTTGCCAGGCCTGGGGCCATGGATAGGAACGCAGAGGGTACCAAGTGCCTGCGTGGGGCTTGGCAGTTCTGAAAAGCCCCTTCCCTGCTCACCAGAAACTGGAGGGAGGGGGAAAGTGTTTTCTCTTATTATTTTTTTGTTCTCCCTGTGGCCCTGGAGCAGTAATAAATCATCACTTATTTAAAGCAAACCCCAGCTAATGGAGCAGCTGCATAATGCCAGCTTCAAAGGGGAAAAAGTGTCAGCACTTTCCAAACTTTGGAGGTTAAAACGCTGTCAAGTTATTTTCTAATAGTTTCTCATTTGTTTTAATTTGCCCTTTCCCTTAACGCACAGCGAGCAGCACGGGACAGCAGCGTTCCCTCTCACCCCAGCCGCAGAAGGCTGCCGCGGCTGCGGGCACAGGGATGCTGGCAGTGCCCGCGGGGCGGATGGGACTGCAGCGCTTGGCGCTGGGGAACGAGGGACTCCAAAGGGGCCGTGCCAGGCTGAGCCGGGCCGTGCTGTGGTGAGCCTAGCTGTGCCACCTCCAGCCGTGCACTGATGAGCCGTGCCGTGCCATACCGAGTCGAACCACGCCGAGCTATGCCATGCCGAGCCAAGCCATGCCAACACCAACAGGTGGCGACAAGTCCCCCCAGTAGCCAACTGGGCAACCGCGCCGGGACTGTGCCGAGCCGTGCCGAGCCGCGTCGTCTCGGCACGGCTCGGCACAGCCTCGGCGCGGTGTAAAAGCGTTTAACACAGTTTGTCCCCCCGTTCCTAAACCTGCCCCCCCCCCGTCCGGTTATCGGGCTGGTTAATCCCGTATGTAAATGGCAGCCAATGGATGGTGCCGTTGAGCGGGGCTGGGATTAGCGGCGGGGCGAATGGCTGGCACTTTTACTGGGATTACAGAACAAAGAGCTGCTCCCCACCTTGGGGTGGGCTGGGGAGGAAAAAAAAAGGGGAAAAAAAACCCCGACCAACCCACAAATCACGCACAACCCCCCCCTCTTCCCTTCCTCCTTCCCTTCATCTTTCCTTTAAGCCCCCACCGGGTCGTACCGGCTCCGCCCGGGGAGGAGGGAAGCGGCGGGAGGCGGCGGGAGGCGGCTCCATCCCGGCCCCCGCCCGCCCGCCCCCGCCGCTCCCGCGCAGCCTCGCCGGGGGAGGCAGGAGCGCCGCGCCCCAGCCGCCCGCGGTAAGGAAAAGTTTTGCCCCCCCCACCCCCCCCTCACCCCTTCATATTTCCTTATGGTCTCCCCCTCCCCATACACGTCCTCTGGTCCTAGGCTTGGGGGAGCGCCGGGGGACATGCGAGGTGGGGGGATGCTGGGTGGGATGGGGTTTGGGGGCGCCGTTAGAGCTTGCGGGGGGTGTGCTGGGGGCAACAGGGCTAGGAGGGTGCTGGGGGGCGATAGGGCTGGGGGGTGCAGGGGGGCGTTAGGGCGTCTGGGGGGCGGTAGGGCTGGGGGGATGCTGGGGAGATGCTGGGGGTGTTAGAGCTGCGGGGGTGCAGGGGGGTGATAGGATTAGGGGCTGCAGTGGGGGCATTAGGGCTGCCGGAGAGTAATAGGGATATGGGGATGCAGGATGGCATCAAGGCCTGGGGGATGTTAGGGGACAGCGGGGCTGGGGGGCGACTCTGGGAGCCATCAAGGCTTGAGAGGATGTTGGGGAGTAGCAAGGGTTGGGGAGTGGGGGGAGGATGCTGGGCTCATTAGGACTGGGAGAGTGTGAGGGGGCAATAGAGGTACTGGGGGAGGATAGGTGCTGGGCGGGGGAGTAGGGCTGCAGAGGTGCAGTGTGGCATCCAGGCTTGGGGGCTGTTGGACTCATTAGGGCTGGGGGTTGCAGGGAAGTATTAGGGCTTGAGGGATGCTGGGGGAAGATAGGGCTGGAGGGATGCTGAGGGGACATGAGGGCTGCTGGAGGACGATGGGGCTGTGAAGGTGCAGGGGGTATCGAGGCTGGGGGTTGTTGGGGGGGCAGTCGAGCTGGGGGGATGCTGGGGAGTGTTAGAGCTGGCAAGGATGTTGGGAAGCTAGAGAGCTTGGGGAGACTTGTGGGGGGACGGGATATTGGGTTCATTGGAGCTGGGGGGGGGCGGGGGGAGGAATGCTAGTGGTGCTGGTGGGGCTTGAGGTTGGAGAGGTCCATCGGGTGTGTGGAGTGATGCCAGGAGGCAGCAAGGCGTTAGGGGTGGGAGATGATAGTGCTGCAGGGGTGCTTGGGAAGATAGAAGTAAGGCAGGGGGTTGCTGGGGCAGTAGGCTGGGATGGGGGCGATAGTGCTGGGGCAGTCGGGCAGGGTATGTCGGACTGGCCCTTGGTGCCCATCACCGCAACGGTGCTCCTACGGCAGCTTCAGGGCTGCCACCTGCCCCGGCCGCGTCCGGTGGTGCGGGGCTGGAGGGGAAGCTGGGAGCGGAGCTTTGCCGGGGCTCGGCTCCCTCTCCGCCGGCGTGGGGAAAGGCGGCAGCGCGGCTGGAAATAGAACGGCAGCGTTGAGCTGACGAAGCGCTCGGGGCTCCGGCTGGGCTCCCACCCAGCCTCGGCACCGCGGGTGGAGGGATGGACATCCTCCGTGGCTCCTCAGTGCTGCTGGGGACAAGTGGAGGTTTCTCGTTGTGCGGGGACAAGCGTGATGGGGAGAAAGTTGCTGCTGGGGCTGGCAGTGCCCCTGTCCTTCCAGTGCACGGCGGTGGGTTTGTCTGGGATAAGCTGTAGGTTGGAGCGCTCCTATTAATGTGCCTTGCGCCGGAGCGAGCCCCGGACCCGACGGTGCCATGCAGGTGATCCTGGGTGCATAGGCACAGCTGGGTGAGAGTGCTCTGGGAAATGTTGGTGCCTCCAAGCAGCGCTGCACAGCCATGGGGCTGAGTGTCATGGGCACTTTGGGGTTGGTCACTCGATCTCTTGCTGCATCCATTACCCATTGGCGTGCAAGCTCTGGACGTTGAAACTGTCTGGGGCCATCAGCTCGGACCCATGTGTGACAGGAGCCCCCACTTCAGGGTCTCAGCTCCCTGAGCCACTCCTGCTGGAGCTGCTGGAGGTGCTGCAGCCGGGGAAAAATCCCATGGATGTGAGTGCCTTTAATTCCAGAGGACCCTGGGTCTCTGCTCCTGCCAGCATGGCCAGACCCACTGCTGGCTGGTGCCTGTCCAAGCCCATGGAATTCCCTGTTCCTGTGGAAACTACCTCAGTGCTTGCTCTGAAATGAGGAGTGGCAGCAGCCATTGGCATTGGACCAACCCTGCCGGGGGGCAAGGGGCTGAGTGCTGAAGGCCACAGCCCGTGGGCTCTGCTGCTGGAGCAGGGAGCAGTGAGCCCCGGTACCCACCACCGGGGCCGTACCAGCCGGTCGCACGTCAGAGTCGTCTCTGAGCTGTGGCAGAGCAGCTGGGCTCTCTGGTCACCCATGAGTCCCCCACTCCTCTTCCGTTGCCTGGGGTGCTGGGTGACTGCCAGGGACGGGTGCCCCAGTTTGGGGCTGTGCCACTGGCTTTCCCATGCACTGCTGTCTGAGCTGGCATTGCCTCTCAGGGCCATGGTTTTGGGGTGAGCCTGCCCAGGATGTATCACCACTGGGTGCAGGGGAAGGGGTTGGAAAGCTGCCTGTGCAGGGTGCTGTCAGGAGCCAGGAGGTGACGAAGGGGACACATGCTGGTGGCCACCATCACCTGTCTCTGCTGTCCCTCCTAGGAGGGCTTTCACATCTTGGTGGAGGAGCCACTGGTGCTGGCCTGGGTCACGGCTGCTCCTTCAGGATTGCTAATGAGAAGCTGGGAGAGAAGGGAAGGAACCTGCCCTACCAGCCCGGGCAAGAGACACGGTGCCCTTGCTGGCAGCCCAGCACAGTGCTGGCAGGCATCTGGTGGGACCTTGGTGGAGCAGGAGGTGATGAGGACAGTAGGCTTTGGGGCGAGCAGGGAGGGCACAAGTCTGTCTGTCCCACGCAATGTGCATCACATGTGACTTGAGTGATGCTCTGCTCAAAGGAAGGGTGCAAAGAAAACCACCCAAAGCCCCAAAATTCCAGACCCACAGAGATGACCTCTTGCAGTTGGAGCTAATGGGGGTTTCCCATCTGCTGCTCCCGCAGGAAATAGCTCAGATTTTTTTTGGCAATTACCAATGCCCTGTACTTCCTTTGGGAATTTCAGCGGCTGCACCCCTGCAGCCAGGCTGGAGGAATGTGGAGGGCCTCTGATTGCCATCCAGGCTCATTCCCAAGCTGGTTGTCTGCTGCAGGGCTAACCCCTGCGGTGGGTGCAGGGCCTGGTCCTGGCTGTTGCCAGCTTGGGCAGCAGCACCCTGCCCTGCCCACTGGCCAAGTGCCGTGGTTGTTCCTGGTGCCACCAGCAGCTGTTTGCAGATGACTGTGGCAGATGGACGTGGTGATGGTTGAGCATGGAAGAAAAGGTGTGGGTGGGGATGGCTGCTCCCCAGATAGCTGGGCTTGGGGGTAGGTGGTGGATGGTGTTTTGGGGAAGGGGATGAGAGGCCAGGGTGCTGTGTTGCTGTCCATGCTCTTCTCCTGGCGCTCCTGCCAAGTCTGCTTGTGTTGCACCTTGTTGGCAATGATAAACCTCTGAGACTTGGAAGGAGCAGAGGCAGATGCTGAAGACTTATGGAGTGGGTTTTCCACCACCAGATGCCTTCCCCTTGAGGTCAGGGAGGAGGAGAGGGAAGGACCTACTGGAGTCCTTTCTGAGGATGAGGATTTCCATCTGGGAGCTAAAAAAATGTCTTTATTGATTAATTTATTTGAAAGGGCCTTTGGTGTCCACCAGGATGCTGGCCCAAGCATGGGGCTGGGAGCAGTGAGCAGCCCTGGCCAGAGGTCTGCTGGGGAGGTAGCAGGTCTGTGCAAACCGGAGCAAGGCTTCTCAGGACCTTGCTCTGCGCTGTTACAGCCTGTCCCTTCACAGGACTACTTCTATTTACATCTCTTGTAACATTGTCTTTGGAAAAAGAAAGAAAGGTCAGGAGCCTCAGCCTGGTCAGAAGCTGTGGGAGGCTCAGGGCTGTGTGGTGGCCAGCATCCAGGTGGACTTTATGGAATGGGGGGGTTGGGATTTTTTGCTTGCCAGTTCAGTGCTTCATCTCTTAGTGCAGCCCTGTTGGCTGAGTTTGCTTCCCAGCCCAGGAGAAAAATGTGAGTCCAGGCAGGCACTTGGCCCTGTTGCATGGTGGCCCCGTGGTGGTGTAGCAGTGGACTGGGATGAGCTGCTGGAGGAATCCCCAGAGCATCTGGGGCATCAGTCTTGTGGGAATGTCCCCGTGTCTCATCCTGGTTCAGGAGCTGCTGATTGCTGAGGGACTTGAGTACAGCAGCAGCAGCAGCAGCAAGGCTTTCCCGTAGGGAATGTGCCCTGAAGAAAAGCCTTTGGAACACGAATCCCCTCCTTGGGAGCAGGCTGTGCTGAGGTGGGATTTACATTCCTGCACGCAAACAGCTTCTCTGGGAGTTTCTGGCTTCATGTTGCCTTGTCTGGCTGGTTGAGGAAGAGAATTAACCTCAGCAGGAAGAGCAGGGGACCAGTGATGAGCGTTGCTCTGCTGCTGCGTGTCCACACAGATGTCATCACCCTTTACCAGGGCTTCCTCCCTCAGAGCTCTTCTCACCTGAAGGTGAGGTGTCTTCATTTTCTTTAAATCTGCAGCATCAAAAGGAGCAGAAGCCAGTGGGGAGGTCAGTGTGGACCCAGGGGTGGTCCAGCACCCACCTGTGTGCCTGGGACCTCTCTCCCAGAAGATATGAGGGGACAAACCTGTACATCCTCTGCCCGTAGGTGATGTCCCCTGTGGGATGTGCCAGGGTCTGGCTGTGCCCCTGAGCCATCCATGTGGTTGTGGGTGGGTGCAAAGGCTCATGGTGGGCACCATGGACCTGCTGCAGGTCCTCTCCTGGGGCCCCACAAGCAGAGTGAAAGCTAGGAGCTCTGAAGGTGCTTTGGGGCATAGATGCTTATAGTTTCATTCAGGGTTGGAAGGGACCACAAGGATCATCTAGTTCCAACCCCCCTGCCATGGGCAGGGACACCCCACACTAGATCAGGCTGGACAGATCAGGCTGGGATGGCCAGGAAGAAAACTGGTGGGTGAGACAGTTTGTAGCCCTTTCATCTTTTCAGAGCATTTCTTTTGCCTTTTGGTGATGTGTGTGGGTGCTGATCACTGTCAGGGGTTGTGTGCCCTGCTTAGCTGGGATGTTCCTGGAGGAGAAACTTCCACCTGTGATGGGTGGATGGAAGTTGGAGGGGTTTGCAGGCTTCCAAGAGAAATGCATGATGCCCAGGGCCTGCCAACCAGCAGCTTTGTGGGGGAGTTTGAAGTGAGGCTGAAAAACCCTTTCACATGAGCAGAAGGTGTTTGGTAGAGAGGATGGAGCTAAGTCCTGTTCATGGCTGAGGCATCCCAGCCATGGGTTGTGCAAGTGATGAGGCCATCAAGGAGTCCTTAGATTCTTTCTCCTTTGCTAAAATACCTTGAAAATCCCCAAACCTCAAAGCTTTCCTTCTGGTAACTGCTGGTTAGAAGAATGCAGAGGCAGTCAGCCTGGCTTGGGGAGAAGTGGTGAGTGAAGAGGGAGTCCTCTGGAGCAAGGTAACACTGGGAGAATGAAACCATGGCAGTGGGTGAAGAAGACCTCTGTGGTTTGGCCCAGCTGCTGTGCAGGAAGGTGCTTCACCCATTGTTGAAGGGTAGCACGTGGGGATGAGCATGGCCCAGGTCCTGGCAAAGTTCATGTCTTGCCTTCACCTCTAGCTGTGTCTGTGTGGATGTGTCTCCTGGCCAGGAAACCTCAGTGCCTGCGTGGGGTGACCTTGCCTGGGGACACTGGCCGCTGGGTTGCTCATCGGCTGCTGGAGCTCCAGCCTGGCGGCTCCAAAGGGGTTGGCTCTGGCTGGTGGGGCCGGCTCTGGCCATTGCACCAGGGATGGAGGTGGCTCCCTGGAAGTGGGCAGTGCCCCCTTCACAAGCACACAGAGATCAAAGAGGCAAACCCGGCCTCGGTGCTAATTAGCGTCAAGCCTCGTGCCTCAAATTAGGCCTGGCCACTTCATAAGTGCTTGGCACAGGGGAGCACGTGTGGCATGTCACATCCATGACAGCACCTGGGAGCTCCACTGGTAAGGCAGGCGCTGCCCTCCTCTGCCCACCCGCTGCCAGGGACAGCTCTGGGATGCTGGAAGGTTTGGGATGAGTTTTGGGATGAGCTGCTGGACGATTGGTCTGTACCCCACTGCAGGGGGGGAGATGCCAGAGGGATGTGTGTGGCAAGGGTGGGGTTTTCCCTGATGGATGCTGCTGCTCAGACCTTCCCAAAAGGGACTCTGAAGGCTGGTTTGCATTTGGGATTGGACTGGCACCGAGCCCTGTGGCATGGGTATTTTGGCATATCGCCCCCAGCACCAGTACAAGGGTGCTGTGCCCACTGCTGTTGGGCTTTGGGACCTATTTGAAGTTCCCATCAAAGTCCCACTCCTCCTCCTCGGGTCGGTTTCCTGCTCGCTTCGTTGCAGGGGATGGAAAAACCTGTAGGAAAGGCAGGATTATGTCTCCCTAATTAGTAGGGGCCTCATTATCATTTCTACCCAGAGCTCTGGTAATGATTAAATATGTGGGAATTATCTGTATTATTTGGATTGCAGTAGTATTTAGGAGGCTGGGACCCCTTTTGCTGTGCCAACAGTGAACGATAGTCCTCGCCCGGAGGAACTCTGTCATTGGCACAGCCAATGTCCTGGGTCAGGGAGACTGGGGATTGATCCCTCTGTGCTCATGGTGTGGCCACTGCAGCTCCACTCCTTGGCACTCTGAAGGATTTGAAGCATGGAACTGGATGTTAGTTTTCTTGCAGACAGCTCACACCTGGTCTAGCATGGGAGGAAAAAAAAGGACTGGGTGTGTTAAGATGACCTCTGAAATAATGACTTTATACAGGGATGTAAAAGAGAGGGAAATTCTGTGGGCACCTGGGCTGTCACAGCCCAGGAGATGGGCTTTAGATGCTACCTTTGGATGCTCTCACTTGGTTGTTGGAGGGCTACAATAAAGCAGTCTCATTAGGTAAATATAATGATGTTACGATCCACCATCTGCTGAGGTGCTGCTGCTCGGTGCCGGCGGAGGGGTGGGAGCTGCCTGGTGGAGGAGGGGTGGGAGCTGCCTGGCAGAGGGGTGGGAGCTGCCTGGCAGTGGGGTGGAGAGCTGCCTGGCATGCCACCTCTCCCCTGTTCCTTCTTGCCAGTGTCTGCTGTGGGTCTTGCACACCCTAGCAGAACCAGAAGTGGTTGGTATGGATGGAGAAAGGGTTTTGTTCCCATGGTTTCCTCCCTCATCGTGGGGGATGAGCTGTTGAGCTCTTCCAGCTGGTGAGGACCACTTCCATCAGAGCATGGTAGGGCTCTTGGGATGGTGGTAGGGTCATTGGCAAGTCCCCTAAAAACTGGGTCACCACATTGCTGAGCCATGGAGAGGCTGGTGTGTAGAGATGCTGTGTTTCACAGGGATTTCCTGAGATGCCATGAGATCCCAGGATCCCACAGCATCATCTTTGCTCCCATTGGAGTGGTGGGACAGCCCTGGCCTGGTGGCAGCAGGGACACCCACCCCCCAACCCTGCACCTCCCCGGGCACAGGAAGCCCTTTTGCAATCGACAGCAGGAAGGATCGTGCTCAGTCGGCAAAATATGTGAGGAACTCTGCTTGTTTAAAGTGCCTTTGGGGTTTTGGGCCTTAAATAAACATCCTGGTTGGGGTTTGGGTTGGAGGTTTTCATCCTGGGAAAGGCAGGTGGGGGGAAGGGAGCTGCGCCGGTGCCCCGAGTCTGCATGCACCTTCTGACAAGGTTATAAATTAGCTTCATTAGAGGAGGATCACTGAAAATAAATTGCTCTGCACCCTTTAGGGGCATGGCCAGGCTGCAATTTCATCTCTTCTTCCTGGGGACAAATGCCTAGAAACCCCCCAAGCGGTATTACAGCATTTCACCCTGTGTCAGAACTTGGTGGGTTTACCCTCAAAAACACAAACCACCTCTGTGCTCCCAGGTGAAGCTTGGCTGGGGGCTTACCTCAAAAGGTGGTGGTGGTGGGGGATAGAGGGGGGTTTGCTGCAGGTTTTGGGCCCGATGGCTTCCTTGAGAGACACCTGGCCAGGGAGAGGACGGTGCTGGGCATTGGGACTGTGGTGAGAGAGCACCATTCAAAGCAAGGGACCCATGTGCTGGCAGTACAGATCTGCGGCGGGTGACCTTTAACAGGACATTAAACATTTATTAAACCCGTTAGAATTAGTGTCAGGTTTTATTTATTTGTTTTATTTAAGAAGAGAGGAGAGGGGGGGAAAAAGACATCCAAGAGAGGTGAGCGTGACCTGAGAGTCCTGTGAGCCGGTGTGGTACAACCCCAGCCCTCCCTGTGGAAGCTCCCGGAGCAAAGACCTGGCTCCAGGATGCATCCAGCACCCACCCATGCCCTTCCCAGGGCTCCTTGCTGGATCCTGCTGCAGGGCTGAGCAGAGCAGGCAGCCCAACATCCAATCCCATCTCCCTCCAGAGCCCTTCAAATAGTTATCGTTTAGGTAGGTTAATTCCCCCCCCGCCCAAAGGTTTATTGCTTTGCGGTGGGGGGTGCGGGAGAGAAGGAAATGAGCCCCACACCCCCTCCTGCATCCTCTTCCCGCAGCCACCCGCCGGCTTTCCCCGCGCCGCCCCTCCGAGGATTACGCTGTCTCTTGAAAACCTCTTTGTTTCCCCATGTTTGCCGTTGTAATTTATGTACGATGCTGCCGCTTGTTGAAAAACAAGGTCTTTATCTCCGTGGGAAACACACCTGCAGAAATCCAGCCCTGTCGCTGCCTGTGCGCCAGGCGCCCCAGCAGAAAAGCCAGCTCCAGCCTTGCTGCAGTGATGCAAAAGTTTCCTCCACTTGAGCTGCCGGCGAGGCTGATGCTTGCCTCCCCTCCATGCCTCGGAGCACCACGACTCCCCTCCTCTTTTTAAACGCTGCCTAAAAGCAGCCTGCTTGGCTTGTGGCTTCCTCGCCCGATGCGTTTTCTTCCTCTTGATTTCTTTCTGCCCTAGCAGCAGAGGTATCATTGAATATCTTTTTCCCCCTCATCTTTTCTTCCTGATTTCTGGTTGATTTGTTTCATTCCCCCCCTTGCCCTGCATGTAAGATACGTTATTTCCATGCTCGCTGACCTTCCGCTGTGCTGTGGACCTGGCGCGGTGATGCTGATGGATGGGAGTGGAGAGCACCGTTCCCGTGGGGCCAAGGGTGCCTGTGGGTGGCTGCCTGGCAGCCGTGCTCCTGGGAAGGGCTATTTTTAACAGCTGGGATTGTGCTGGGTTGCCATCGATGCGCTGGAGCACGTAGGCATCCTTTAGTATTTTCAACCTGGTGATGAAAAAATAATGCAGAGCTCTCTCTGCTGGGGAGGTAGCTGCTGCTGGGGATGCTCCACGGTGCCAGCTTCCCTCTGATGCAGGGCTCTCATCCCTTTGCTGTGTGACACGTGCCCAGCTCCTCTAACTTGCTGTCCCCACTGGGGCAGGGAAGCCGATGCCCGTTGGCAGCTGAAGGTGCAGGACCAGAAGAGCAGGAAGGGAAATAGCTCCTGTCAGGGCTGCGGGCGAGGAGAGCAGTGGGAGGGTGACTGTCCCTCCCAGTGCTGGCTGTCCCCATCTGCCCCCTTCCTACAGCTCCACTCCCCCCAAAAGCAAAATGGCAGCAGCTGGGCTGAATATTGGCATTGCCCAGGTGGGAGGCAGGATGCAGTGCTGGGATTTCCCTCCTCTTCTTCCTCCTCCTCTTCCCTATAGTGGAATCAGGCATGGAGGGGTGCAAGGCTGGGTTTCCATCCCCTCTGTGTGGTCCCTGACTAGAAGGCATCAGTGATGGCTATGGAAAACCTTAGGGCAAACCCTGTTCCTCTTAAACCTCTGTGCTGTGGGTGTGCCAAGGGTTCTTCTGCCCTTTCCTCCCCCCCTCACTTCCTCACTAACCTGTTTTTCACCAGTGATGCTACGGAAGGCATCGAAGCCCAGAACCTTCCTTCTTGGTATTGATTTTGCTTTCTGCTTCAATGACTCTGGCTTGCCCTTGGTGTTTTGAGTAGCTGGAATGATGCTGGGGAGAGCCAGAGTGACTCTCTGGGGGGCTTTACACAAAGCACTGGGCAGGGGCCTGAGAGAGGTATTCATGGGGATGGAGCAGTACCCCTCCTTGGACCTGCTGATGTCCCAGGAGCCGTGGGTGTGGGCTGCAGGAACAGCTCCTTGAAGATGCTGGAGAGATGTAGGATTATGCTCAGTGTCTGGGGAAACCTCTTGTACGGCAACCAGGGCCATTTCCCCTCCTAGTTTCAGGTCACTGGCTTTGGGGAAAGGTTAAAGTGCTTTCTTCCACCTCAGGGGGCAACATCATTTTGCTTTTCATCAGGTTTTTGGGATCCACCCACGTTAGCAGCTTCACTGAGGGTGAGGCAGGGTGGCAGAGTGGCTGAAGTAAACTCTCCTTTTAAATATTGACTTGCCCTGTGGCTGCATGTGGCAGGAAGAGCTATGCTGAGAGCTTGCTGGCTCTGCTAGACTTGGCATCCGTGCTGCTGAGTGGTGGGTGCCCCTTCACTGATTGCTTGCCACCCACGAAAGGGGAACTGATCAATAATTAATTCACCATCTCAGGCTCTGTGAGTCGCAGTCTGATGCGGGTGAGCGCTCTGCTTCCCACCCTGCCTGAAGCAAGAGGTTGCTTGGGAGGCTGTTGGGGTGATTTGGTACTTGAAAAACCTCTTTGTCATTGGCTGTTCCTCCAAGTTCTGTGGTGTGTCAGGCTGTATGGGTCTCAGCAGGGTTTGGGGGCATGGGTCTGTGCTGGCTGGCATCCTGATTTGGGGTGATGGAGAGCCTGTGCTGATCACTGGTGGTGCAGCCACTTGTTTGCCACCTCATGGATGAAGACATCAGAGGGCTCTTGGTTTTCGTTTTTCAACCTGGCAGGGCACGTGTGAAAAGTACGCTGTGAGTCCCAAAAATAATCTGCATGCCTTCTGCCTTCCCTGTGACATGGTGTCCTCCCTTTGCACAGCCTCCAAAACCTTTTGTTTTGAGGGGCTGCCATCACCTCTGCTGGAAGCATCACCGTCCTGGAGCTAAACGAGCGCCGAGCCACGTCCCACATGCAAACCACAACGTCCATGCGCTTAGGTTCTGTTATTTATGGGGCAACCTAAGCCAGGCTTTTGCATTCCCCAGTGAGGAGGAACCAGGCTGCCTTACAGCCACCTCAGCACCCTCCAAACTCGCCCTGGGCACCCTGAGAGGTGGTGGGTGCCGGACTCTGGGGTGCTTGTTTCCCTGCCCTGGCAGCTAAAGCAGGCTCCGAATGTGGGACGCCGCTGCTCTCGGTGCTCCGTCGGGCGGCAGAGCTGCCGAGGAAGGGAAATGTGCCACGAGGCAGGTTTGCTTTGCAGGATTAAAAGCAAATAAATATTTATGTGCTATGCAAAGCAGCCCCCGACGAGATGTGCATTATCAGGGGGAATTTGAAGCGGTTCTTGGTTTGGGCCCAGGATGAAGGGCTGTGCGCGGCACTGCGGTGTGTGGGTTCCAAGCGATGTTTTTCTCTCTTGCTGCACGGCAAAGAACAGAGGGGGAAAACCAAGGATTTCTTTCTTTTTATTGCTGCTTGGGCTGCTCTGGTTCTTGGGTTTCACCATCTCTCTGCATCCTCCTGTCTTTAACTGCAGGGATGGAGAGAAGCCAGGGAGAGAGGGCAGTGCAGGCAGCATTTCGTATGCAAATCGAATGCTGGCCCCGTTCCTAACATTTGCTGTGTTTACACGTAAATGCAAACAACTGTTGACTTAGTTTCAACAGATAATGTGTTTCATAACACAATGGAAATGAGAATTAAGCTGGAATTTAGCAGGGAGGAACATGTGTTTCTGCAAGACCTCAGGCTCCCACCACCCCGTGCCGGTGTGCTGTGCCCTGTCGTGGTCATGGTGGTGCCGGCACTGTGAGGGCTCAGGGCTGGGCACTGGCATGCTCTGGGGTTATCCCTTTGTGCTGGTGTTGAGGTACATGGCAGCTGACTGATCCCTCTTGCTAAACCACCCTGAAATGGGGTGAGGAACACTAGGGCAAGGTGGCTATGGGGTCAGCAATTGAACCAGCCCACCAGTGAAGCTGAGGAGTGGGCTGGTGTCTGAGGTTCTGGCAAGTGGCTGATCCCAGGCAAGTGTTTGCTGGAGAGAAGGGACTTGAGTGCTTTGGGGGCCTCAAGAGAAACTCTGTCCCAGGCTACCGTGTTAGAGCCTGAGCGCTGGTATGTCCCGGGAGGGAGGAGGTGGCAGTGGCAGCGTTGCCTTGTCCTGGAGTGACTCTGAGCAGAAGCATGTGGGAGAGGCCCCGGCTGTGTTGTAGGGCTGGATCCTGGCCCGCCTGGGGCAGTTCTCGCAGGGCTCCCCGGGGCTGACGCTGACCTGGGCAGCCTTTGAGTCACGGCTCCAGTCGCTGGCTATCAGCCGCTCCCACCTGCCACCTCCCCCACCCCGAATGCTGCTGGTGAGGCAGGACCCCAGCTCCACCAGGCACCCCCCTGGGATGTTGCTTTGCCCTTCCCTGGTGAAGGCACCAATGTACATGGGCAGCTCTCCGCAGCCCCGAGGAGTGGGGGCATTGCTAAGGACTTGGCATCTGGGGACTCACAGGTGTGTAATCGCCGTCTGTGGGTGTGGGTTTGTCCTCATCTGTCTGTCTGCCTGTCCCTTGCTGGCAGCTGCCCAGCGTGGCAGGGCTGTGGCATGACTCATGGTGCTCAGGTGTTAAAAAATCCAAGCCCCTGTGAGCATGGCAGGGGGAAACCTTCTGATGTGCAGCACAAGCTCTGTTAGACACCAGCAGATCTTTCCCCAAGAGCTGTAGGGACAGTCATGCCATAGGAGACACCTTGGCTGGAGGTACAGGCTCTACAAGCCACTAGGAAGCCCAACTGTGAGCTGGGGACCCCCCTTCCCTCCCCGGCTCTGGAGATGCTGCTCCCAGGATGCAGGAGCAGTGCAGCAGGATGCAGCCTTGCAGCCCCGACAATGATGCCAGGGCTCAGAGAAGCCAGAGCCATCCTCATGCAGACCCAGTGGCTCCAGGCATGTTGTCTCACCATGGAGGGTGATGATGTGGTGGGTGGGGGCCGACCAGACCCTGCGGCTGTTTGTGTCTGGCAGCTGGCAGTGATGCCGAGCCCTGATAGTGGCAGGTAATGGCAGGGTTTGCATGAGAAACAGCAGGTTTCAGGGCTGGTGCCACTGCCAGAGGCTGCCTGGGAAGGAAATGGGGATCCTGGACAACATGGGCAGCTGCTGGCCACCTTCCTCCTCTTCCTGATTCCCTTCACAGGTCATCCCAGGGTGGGTGCATAGTTAGCTTTACCAGTGGCTCCTCCATTGCTGGTGGTGAAACACCTGCCCACGCAGGATGCCTGATTCTGGGCGCCCTGCACAGGCAGGTGACTCACCACCAGCAATGGTGGATTTGTGGTGAAGCTGAGGTGACAAGGTGCAGCCAGCACCAGCTCTCAGCACATGTGCTCCCTGCAGACAGCAAGCACCAGGAATACCTGGGATCTGCTCTTGCCTTTCCGACTCATTCTGCAAACCAAAATAATGGAGAAGGGAGCAGGCAGGAGCGGGGAGCTTGGAGCTCAGGATGCTCCTCTCTCTGAGCCTCCTTTCATCCTTTTAGAAAGCCATTTTATTTCTTTATTGAGCTTATTTATGTGGCAGAGAGCCAGGCCTGGGATTAGCAAATAGCCCATTCTGCAACAGAGGGAATACTCAATGCTGAGACACCAGTAACCAGAGAGAAATATTAGAGATAAAAGTAAACCATAATGATATTAGGTAGCGGCTCTCTATCAGAGACCTCCTTACACAGAGGTAATTACCTGGGCAGAGCAGAGAGCAGGTGATGAGCAGTGGTGGCCATGAGCTGGGGTTGGCTGGAGGGGGATAGGGTCAGAATCTGGGGGCTTGGTGCCATCACCTTTTGCAGAGAAAAAGCATCGGGGTTGAGTGCTGAGGAGCAAGAGAAGGTGCCCGCTGGCATCTGCTCCCGCAGTGAGCACTGGGGTGGGCCATCCTCTGCTGAGCCGGTGTAAACGTCTTACCCCCCCAACCCTGGGTGCTGTGGCTTTGTATATTTGCAGTTTGAGGATATTTTTTGGCTACTTAATTCCAAATAATAATAACTCTTACTGTTATCATCATCATCATCATCATCAACTGGAGCAGCTCCCAGTTAGACGGGCAGAAGGTGAGCGCACAAACGGACGGCAGCCAGGACGGGACATTAAAGGAAGCAAACCTTGTACTGGGATGTGGGACCCGTGCTGCAGCACCTGTGGGCACGGTGCACATGGGGTTTTTCCTTAATTTAGAGGGGGAGGGGGGAAAATGGGGGGGAGGCAAAAAGGCAAAACCCCATGTGCCTTTGTGATATAAAATTCAAGTTGGGCTCTCGGTGACTGCTTGGAAAACAACAGGCTTTTTATGTTGGCTCTTGGGGTAGGAGGAGAGCAGGCTAGAATAAAGATTTACAGTGTTTGGGAGATTAAAGGCCCTTGGTACATTGTTCAAATACCACGAGATTAGTTTCCAAGGAGACGGATACCAGTTGCCATAGGCACCGGGGGGCCAGGAATTAGGATTGCGATTTTTTATCCTGATCACGCAACCAGTAGCTGAACGCTGCTCAAACTCGGGCTTTAAATAACCCCAGTGTTAGCTTACGCCCTGCTGAGCCACGGCCTGGCACTCTACCTCCCTTCCTCCCCCTGTCCCAGTGCCCTCCTCAGTGTGCAGTGTTGCACCCAGGTATTGACAGAGGGGGCTGAGCACCCAGGTCGGTGCAAGCTCGGGACCTGCCTTGTGTGGTATCCTGTGGCTTCCAGGCTTGTCTCATCTCATTTTCTCTTGAGACGAGGGCTTGTGGCATCTTCCTGCGACAGCCTGGACGCCCTGTTGCCCGTCAGCAGTTGCTGTGGTGCAGGAGATGTGCTGAGGGGCAGAATTAGTCGCCTTCTAATTTTGGCTTCCCCCAGTCACCCGATTCTGGGAAGTGCAACCTGAACCCTGGCGCGTGGGACGCCGGATCCATGTCCTCGCTGCCCGCCTCTCCTTCTAGGAACCATATAGAGATGGGGTTTGTCCAGCCTCTGCAGGAATGGGTACTGAGCTCCCCTCCAGGGGCTGGGTTTGGGGGCTGAGCATTCCCCTGGGGTGGGAAGTTAGACCCTGGCAGCCACGCAGACATCCAGGTCCCCATGGCTAGGTGCTGTCGGGTACCATGAGGCTGCCCCCATCCACCCGTGTGGGGCTGCTGGGTCAGGATCCACCTCAGCTGCTTTCCGTGCGTGATGCTCACAGCATCCCTCCCCTGCAATGGTGGGAGCGCTCCGGTTACACTTCTTTTCTCCCCCCTCTCCCCCCCCTCCTCCTTGTTTTTCTCTTTTCTTTAATAAATGAAGAGGCAGTTGCTGGAAGCGAGAGCTCCTGCGCCTGCCTGCCCTGAGATTGCGGCGTGGAAACTTGTCTGGAGCTGAGAGCTGCGCCGCCCGAGCTGCGCGGGCAGAGATCCCCCCCAGCAGCCGCCGTGACATGAAAGTGTTTATCCTGGGGGAGATGAGACGCAGCTTCTGAAGGGCACTTGATCCTCATCTGTCTCTCTTTGCACCAGACAGAAGCCTGCTCTAATTTTACTGTGTTGGATCTGCGCGGGCCTAGGCCAGGCTTAAGAAAACCGAGGCGGCAGCAGAACGGAACGTGCTGCCTGGGGAGGGAAAGCTGAATTCCTGTGGTGGGACACGTTCCCTCCTGGTTTGCTCTTCACTTCTTGTCCAAGTGGGACTAAACCTTGGCAGGAATCAGGTTACCCAGGAAAGCAGAGCTGAGGTGGTGATGCTGTGGTGCCAGTGTGTACATGAGGAGCTTTTCCAGTTGCAGCAGGTGCCCTGGGTTTTGCTGGGAAATAAAACAAGGGAGGAGCTGTCTGGTGGTGGGAGCCTGTTCTGCTCAGTGCTACCTGGCTGGAAAGGGCTGGGGGAAAATACAAGGTTTGGAGGACTCGGTGCAGTAAGGTCTGCTGGCACGCTCGGCCAAAGTGGTAGAGAGTGCCAGAGGCTGCCCCCCAGCACTGCTGCTTTCAGACTTGTACAAAAAGCTATTTGCTTGAAAAGCAGCAAGACAAAAGAAAACACTGGACAATCTGTGGCCCTGGGGAGAGCCATGGCAGTTGGACCAGGTGTATGGGGCTGGGGTGTCCCAGACCGTGGTTATCTGCTGTACTGCTGGCATCAGGGCTGACCACACAGCTCACTAAGCATCGTCAGTGAAGCAACAAACCACCCTGGCACGAGTTGTTTCATCACCCCATGCCTGCTTGGGATGGAGAGGATGTAGCTACAGGGGTCAGAGGCTGATGCTGAGTTTGGCATAAGGGATGAGGGTGTAGCTGGGTGGCGTGGGCAGGTCGAGGCCATCATGCTGCGAGTGAGTTGCCTGCACAGAGCAGAAGTCTCCATCGCTGTGACAAAAGCCCAGGGCTGGTTATTCAGTGAGCATGGGGCCGTGCCCTGGTGCCCCTGTGCCAGAGGTGGCTTTGGCTGCTTCTGTTGGCTCCACTGATGCTGGTGTTTGCTTAAGTGATCAGAAAAAACCCACAAGGTGAAACTGAAGCCTGGTGCCTACCCCTGGCTTTCGCCCCGCTGCGGTTTGTGTGGTTTCCAGGGCTTTCTGCTCAGGCAGCTCCAGCTCACCAGGCACCTCGCTGCTAAGAAGAGCCACTTGCCAAGAGGGACCTCGGGAGGCGCCCAGGTGTCGTGGGGCAGACAAATACCTTCTGAGTCAGTGGTCCTTCCTCCTCAGGGAGATAGCCCTTAGTGTGGGTCCTGTCCTGATGCAGTGCCGCCAGCAGGGACACTGGGGACCAGCACCCCGCTTGGTGGGGAGATGCTGTCCCAGCACTAGCAGAGGACATTATTTGTCCCTCCAGCTCCTGTCAGGATGGCTCCTTGTGGATTTTAAAGCATGTTTAATGATAGCCAGGGCTAATTGCTTAAATGTCCTCCAGGGGTGGTGTAATTTTTTTAAATCCCCTTTAAATATGCCCTCCTGGAGTAAAAGGCAATTACAAATACAATCACTGTCTCATTTCATGCAGGTCATCATTACATGCATGAGCTGGGTGCTGTGTTGCATCCCTTCCCACCACATGGGCTGCAGGTGCTGGTCCTGCTCCCTCAGTCCCAGTGGGAATGGAGCCAGGTGAATGTGGCAGCTGATGTCCTGTGGCTCAGCAATTGCTTTGGGTGGCCGAGAAGCCCAAATGCTCCCTTCAAAAGTCTGTTTGCTGCCTGGTAGCCTAATTGGCTCCCACCCAGCAGTGCCTTCCCCTGCTTTAGAGCATCCCAGGATGTCCCCCCATCTCCCAGGTGGCCAAGAAGACAAATAGCATCCTGGCCTGTATCAGGAATAGTGTGGCCAGCAGGAGCAGGGAGGTCATTCTGCCCTGTACTCAGCACTGGTTAGGCCACACCTTGAGTCCTGTGTCCAGTTCGGGGCTCCTCAGTTTAGGAAAGATGTTGACTTGCTGTGTCCAGAGAAAGGCAACAAAGCTGGGGAGGGGTCTGGAGCACAGCCCTGTGAGGAGAGGCTGAGGGAGCTGGGGTTGCTTAGCCTGGAGAAGAGGAGGCTCAGGGCAGACCTTCTTGCTCTCTACAGCTACCTGAAGGGAGGTTGTAGCCAGGTGGGGGTTGGTCTCTTCTCCCAGGCAGCCAGCACCAGAACAAGAGGACACAGTCTCAAGGTGTGCCAGGGGAGGTTTAGGCTGGATGTTAGGAAGAAGCTCTTCCCAGAAAGAGAGATTGGCCATTGGAATGTGCTGGCCAGGGAGGTGGTGGAGTCACCATCACTGGAGGTGTTTAGGAAGAGACTGGATGGGGTGCTTGGTGCCATGGTTGAGTTGATTAGATGGTGTTGGGTGATGGGTTGGACTTGATGATCTCAAAGGTCTTTTCCAACCTGGTTTATTCTATTCTATTCTATTCTATTCTATTCTATTCTATTCTATTCTATTCTCCACAGGAGGGGAGATGGCTGATAAGTCCATCTCAAGACCTACCTCTAATATAGATAGATAGATATAGACATAGATATTTATAGATATATATACACACAGAGGAATAGTTGGGGGGTTATTTATACTCAGATATTCCTCTGTGTGTGTATGTGTATATATATATATATATATATATATATATACACACAAGAATATTTGAGTATCTATATTCCATATATACTGATATATATTTATAGATAGATAAAACATATATGTATTTATAATATTTGATATATTTCATATATTTCATCTATTTTGCTGGAATGGATGCTGGCTCACTTGTGCTTCCTGTGGTCTCCCCCAGCACAACTGAAGCACAGGCAGAACTTTCCTGGAAACAGGAATCAGTGGATAATTTCCAGCCCCTCCTGTGTGGAGCTGTGGGCAGGGCTGCTGCAATGGCCTGGGGGTGTTTCTGATTATCTTTCAGGGTTTTCTTTTGTTCCCCTCAAGGTGCTGAATGGTCAAAGCTGCTGGTAATTTAAGCTCCTGTTTGGCTCCCTGAACTGGGAGCCAGCCCGCGCAGTAGGAGGCTTTACAAACATCCTTTGGGAGGGGATTTTCCTGGGGATGCTGCAACACACTGGGATGGGCTGCCCAGGGAGGTGGTGGAGTTGCCATCCCTGGAGGTCTTTAAGGAAAGCTTGGATGTGGCACTTGGTGGCATGGTTTAGCTGATGTAGTGGTGCTAGGTCATAGGCTGGGCTTGATGATCTCAGAGGTCTTTTCCAGCCTCAGTAACTCTGTGATTCTGTAATGTCCACAGCACAAGTGGGGAGCACTGGGATCGTCTCTTGGGGCTATCCATGCTTCTCCCCTGCTTCTCACCTCTCCCTTGCTGCCATCACACTCTGTGGTGCCAGTGGCCTTTCCTTGGTGCTGTGCCGGTGTCCTCCAGCTTGTCGCCCTGGGGTGTAGCTGATGATATGGGAGCTGAGCTGGAGGATGTGGCTGTTGCACCCACCCGGTGCTTGTGGGCTTGGCTCAGGGCATTGGCTGTCAGATGCTTTGCCCTGCAATGGTTTTGAGTGGCCTGCTGTCCTCATTTAAGGAGATGCTTCGTGTGGTAAAAAACTGCCAGGGTTACATTTTTAAGATGCAGTACAGCTGCAGGGGAAAAAAATGAGCCACTGAGTTCAGTTCAAAACCAGTATTGGCAGAAAGCAATGTAAGCAGCAGCAGATGCAGGATGCCCTTGGTCCCTCCTGGGCATTTGGTTGTTGCCATCTCACAGCGTCCCCTGCTCTGCACTGGGCTTGGCCAACAAAGTAATTCCCCAGAAAGGATTTGTTGCCCTTTATTTCTGGTGGCAAGGGTGGCCTAAGGAAACAGTGGGCATGGGGAGAGGCTCCAACAAGTTCAGCCCAGTGTGGTGAGTCCTGAGTGAGCACATGGCGCCCTTTGGGATGCTGGATTTAGGAGTTTGTGCTAGAAAAGGCTTTTGTGCATGGCAGTGGGAGAGTGGTGGGAGGGCAGCAGTGGAGTGTCCACCATGCTCCATGATTGCTGTCTACAGCTACCTGAAGGGAGGTTGTAGCCAGGAGGGGGTTGGTCTCTTCTCCCAGGCAACCAGCACCAGAACAAGAGGACACAGTCTCAAGCTGCACCAGGGGAGGTTTAGGCTCGAGGTGAGGAGAAAGTTCTTCACAGAGAGTTGTTGGAATGTGCTGCCCAGGGAGGTGGTGGAGTCACCATCCCTGGAGGTGTTCAGGAGGGGATTGGATGTGGCACTTGGTGCCATGGTTTAGTAGTCATGAGGTGTTGGGTGACAGGTTGCACTTGATGATCTTTGAGCCTTATTGATTCTGTGATTCATGGCTGTGAGATACCACCAGCTTGGCTTAATAAATAAGATACTGATGCTTCTGGTTGTGGTGTGGGGCTGGAAATTGCTGTAAGGCTTGAACAGGTGAGCAAGAAGGTGGTGAACAGAAGTCTATACCAGGAGCTTACCGCATCCATCTTCACCACGAAGCGAGCCCCAGCCTGAGAGGCGATGCTGGGGCTGCGCCGTGCCAGCTGCAGGCTCACGTCAGGTCCCCTCGGTTCCTCCTCACTGAACCTGTTTATAATTTAGGGGCTGCAATAAGGCAGTTTTCTGCTTGGAAGTTTCCTTTGGGGGGTTGTCATTGGCCTGTCAGTGGCTTTTCTTCGCTGTTTTGTTTGCTCTGAACACTTTGGAAAGGGTGACGCGGCGCGCGAAGCTGGAGGATGTTTATTCTGGGGGGAAGGGGGGATGGGGATGCTGCCCCACTGCAGCAGTTGTGGGGACAGAGAGGGGATGTGCAGGCTTGGGGGGACAGCTGCTGTTGCTGCAGGGGTTCTGCAGCCTCCCCACGTGCCTGTTTTTCCCTTTGCTGCAGCACAGGTGATTCACGAGCGAAACTCCCCCGGGGCCAAATTTATCATCTTTCTGAGGATTACAAAGGGAGGTGAGGAAGGAGGTGTTGTAAAGCTTGGGTCCTATGGCAGCCTCATCCCCACACTGCTCATCCTGTCCCCACAAGATTCAGCTGGGGGGAAGAAATAATGTAATAATCAAATTAAACAGCAACCAAACAAACAAATCATCGAGTCCAAAGAAATGAACCAAATATGCAGCTGTTTGCTTTGGCCCCATGACAGCAGCGTGACAGCCCCTGAGTCACCCTGTGCCCTGGGGACAGGACTCAGCATGCAGAGGTGGGATGGGGCTGGAGCTGAAGCTAAGCCCCTGTGGGAAATCAAGCCTTTAGTGGGTGCCCCAGGCTGGGATTTCCACAGGGTGGGTGTGTGGAGCCCTGGGAAGAAGGCAGGATGCCCTGCACCTATCCTACCCACCTCACTCCCTGTCACCAGCCCCAAGTGCTTTAAGAATGGTTTACCCCAGTTTCCTGAAGACTCCTTTCCCTTTGATTAGACAAACAACTGCAAGCCATACGTCTTAATTTGATTTGACTAAGCCTAGTGCTTGCTGTGAAGTTTTATTCCTGCTTTTTATTCCCCCCCCCCTTTTCTAATTCTGCTGTCACTGCTCTTCGTGACCATAAATGATTACAAGCTTTACAGGAGTATTGTCCCCCCTCCATCCCTTAAACTCCTGGTTTGTTACTTGGGTCATGTTTTCATTGTCTTATTTCCCCCCCCTCCCCTTGTTGAATACTTCTCCCTTTTCTTTACTAAACAAGCAGCCAGGTGAAAAGGATTCTTTCAGTGCTGGTCTCCTGCAGAGCAGGGAACAGGGAGGGATGGGGTGCAGAGACCCAGCCCCACTTCCCACTGATGTTATCCTGGCTTTTCCCTTTGGATCCCACTCTGTGGCCAGCTCCAGTTCTTGGCTTTGCTTTCTGCAGCTGAGGGAACTGCAGCTCTTCTTGTAGGAGGCCGTGGCCAAGCAGGTTGGTCCAGCTTAAGCTCACTGGGGCGTCATGACCAGCCCCACCAAGGCAGGGACCAGCTCTCCAAACCACTGCCAAAAGACAGCAAGAATATCTAGATTGTAGCAGGAGCATTAAATGATAATCAGAGCACTTAGAAATACATGTGGACATCAAAGCAAGGCTGCTTTCCAAGGGAGTGCTTGTAGGGGAGTTAAGAAGGGGATGATGCTCCCTGGGCCGAATCCTTTCCCAGCAGTGGTCCCCAGGCAATGGCTGGTCCCCAGGCAATGGCTGGTCCCCAGCCTGGCATTGTGGCAGCCCAGTGTCCTGTGGACTGGGATTCTTGTTCAGGGCTGATATCAGCACTGCTGTCTTCTTGCTGCTCCCTGCCAGCTGCATCAAGGTACTGGGGTTAGCACAGCATCGATGGAAAGAGGATCTTGAGTGCCCTGCACCCAAAGGGCTCTACGAAGGAGCTGGCACGTGGAATGGTTCTTCATCCATCTGTCTGTCCATCCTTGCATGCACAAACTGCAGGGCTGGAGCCAGGGGGGGCATTTCATGGCATTGCTGCAATGGTAGAGCTAGAGGTGCCTGGCAGAGCCTTGACCCCAGCTTGGGCATGTCCAGGAGGCTGTGCTGCAGGGTGGTAGTGCTCAGACTGCAGGACCACGTGCTCGGTTTCCTGCTCTCTTTTCCCATCTGATGCCTAGGTTTGGGGGGGTTTCCCCTCAAGATGGTCCAGGCAGAGTCATGTCAGCTTCATTAAGAAGTGTCAGCTGGCTGTAAGATGGTTTTGCTGGACAGCAGAAGAGCTGTCACGGCTGTGGCTATGGCTCTGCCATCCGAAAGTGCTGGTGGTGCCTCATCACTGCCTGCTCTCACCAGCTGGTGACACAGGGGAAGCCAGCCTGGAGGTCTTGAGGGAATCTCCGGGGTTCAGTCATTACAGTTTAACAGGGATTCATCTCCACCCTCGTTAGCTGGGTGCATGTCCACATCACAGCAAGGGTTTGCAGGGCAAGGCTGTCCATCAGCCCTCTGCCCTGGGCACACTTGTGCACCTTGCGGAGATGCTGGCGGGCTGTGACTTGTTATTCTGGACCAAAAGCCACCATTTCCCCAACTGCATGGGGCAGCACTTGGTGTGCACACTCCTGCTGCCTGAACACAGGTGCAGACTGGGGTGGGAAGGTGAATTTGAGGTTTTGTGGTTAACTTACAACCCTTGTTCTCAGCAGGGCTGAGCTGCAGATGGAATTAGGCTCAGGCAGCTTCATTCATATTCCCGGCTCCTGCCCGTCTCGCCTCGTTAGAAATTCTCTGGCCTCTTTTTTTATCTGCCTGCAGCCTCAAGCACATGATTTATGATCCAGTTGGAGTGGCTCCCCAGCCTTGCCAGCTAATTTGCCACCTTTTATTTGCAGGATTAAAGGCGGGCGGCGCGACGCTGCCCTGCGGAAGGAGGGGTGATGGCTGGGAAGGGACTGCAGTGGGTGCTGGGGTGGTGTTGTGTGGCAGTGGGGTGATAGCCCCTGCCTCAGTTTCCCCTGCAGCATTGGCACTGCCATGGGGCATGGCGAGATGTGGGTACCAGGGTGCAGAGACCTGCTGTAGCTGCTGTACATGCAGCCAGGCCCTGATGGTTTTTCCCCTTTTGCTCCCTGTTTTGCAGTGAGGAATGGAGCTCCTGGGGCTGAGCCCTTCCTCAGATGCAGGGGCTCCCTGCAAGCTGCCCAGTCCTAGTCCCATCAGCACAGTCCCCCAGGAGCTGAGGGGCAGAATAACTTGACGACAGAGCCCCTCACTATGAGCTACCTCTCCCCCTCGAGGTGAAGGCAGAATACCCCACGGCTTTGCCTGTTTCAGGGACACCTTTGGGTGCCAGGTTCTGCTCTTGCCAAGGATATAAGGAAGGAGGCATGGGGAGAGCCAGCATGGTGTCCATGTGGGGATGCTTATGGCCTTAGAGCTTGGGCACAGTGCTGCATCCTTTGGCTTAACACAGCCCCATCTGGAGTGCAACTATGCAGTCAGTCCGGTGTGCCCCACATGGTGGTGGCATCTCCTCAGGGGTGTGTCCTGAGGGCAGAGCTGACCTGACTGCTGCTGGGATACACAGCACAGAATCATAGAACCACCTCCAGGGTTTGGTTACAGCTTAGCAGCTATAATTATCAGCAATTATCTGCCTTTAACAGAGGAGACATGGGGACATGGGGCTCAGCTTTGCTCTGTGTCTCAGTTTCCCCAGTGTGTCCATGCCAGTGTTGCACCATAACCCGTGGCACACACTGGTGGCGGGGCTGCACTGGTGATGCTCAGCCCCAGCTGTCCATCAGTAACAGGGCTGCATCTCAATGGTTTGGTTTTCTTCTGTTTTCAGGTGAATATGGCCCTGGCAGGGAAGCCGTTAGACGTGACTCTCAGCACCTCCAGAGCTGACCAGTGGAATATGGTTTTTCCCCAGAAAGACGAAATCATCACCAGCTTAGTGTCTGCCTTAGACTCCATGGTAAGAGGCTAGTGGCATTCCTTTCTCCTCCCTTGCACAGGGCTGGCTGGGAGCAGGGCTGGAGCATGAGGGCTGTCAAGCTCATCCCACTCCCCTCTGCTGCTGGAAAGCCCAGGGAGCTGCCGGGGCCGGGAAATAAGAATCCTCTCCAGCCCAGACAGCCGTAAGGATCATAAAGTCAGCCCAAGTTAATCTCAGATGTGTATTGTTTTCACATTAATATTTATGTTGGTACCAACTGAATGTAGGCTGGTTGGCTTTTCCTTTTTATTTTTTTTTGTTGTTCTTTTCCTTGATGTTTTACCAATGTTACCCTGAGCTTTTACACAACAGGAGAACAATGGCTTTTATCTCCCAGAACAAAGAGAAGAACTTTCATATCTTTTGACGTAGAATTCCTGGTGGAAAACCTTGCCTAAGTCAGCCCTGCTTACATAAACAAGATAACTGTCTGGATTAAGTCTCGTGGACCAGAGCTAATCTTGTTTTTAACTGCGAATGTGATCCAGAAGGGAAAGTGAGTGTGCAGAAACAAATGTCTGATGCGGTGCCTCATGCTAAACGGCCCTCCCTGTTTACAGCCAAGCCTTATTTAATATGTTTGGCTGGGATGCAGCTTCTCTCTGCAGGTAGGGTTTTTTTTTCCCCCACTGATAAGTCATTTCCTTCCCCCTGACCATCACCACCCTGCTAAGGAGCAGGTTCCCCAGAGCTGACACACCCCAGGCAGCTTTGCTGCTCTGTGCACGCGCCACCCCGCGCAGCAAATCGTGTTGCTGTAGTTTGGCCTCCTAATGAATATACATTGCTCTGCAGTCCTCCTTACGTGCTGACACCAGGGCCAGGGGGCCAGGCTGCTCCTGAAATTCAGTTTTTATCCCAGTGCTTCACCAGTGCCAGGCTCTGCACTCACTGAAGCCTGCCTGCCTTGCGTGCATGCTAAATGGGGGCCACCTGCACGTCGCCAAGCAGGCTCAGGGTTTGGACTTAGGCTGCCTCCAAATCTTACATCCCCTGGATTTTGTGTTTGTTGGTTTGGGAGTTGGGCTTTTTGAGCCAAACAATTCCATTTGCTACTGGGTTTTTGAAAGGAGGTTTCTTAGAAATACCTCCTTGAGTGATGTGATTCAATCCCTCCTTCTCGAGGAAGGTCAGCAGGAAGTACAATGGCCCAGTACAGATTCTGGCTTAAGCCCACATGGATCAAGCTCACTGTAACTGTGTGCAGGGAGCTGAAGGTAGCTCAGGGCAGTTGGGCCATGGGCAGCTGCTGTGCTCCCTGGCTATCAGCATCCTTCAGCCCATATCATGGTGATGTGTCTAGCTGGGGCTGTCACTGGGGACATCACCCTTGTTTCACCTGTTTTTAAATCATGACCTGGGCAGAGAGGAATCTAATGAAATTCTACAAGGACAAGTGTAGAGTCCTTATACCTTGACAAGAATAACCCCATGCACCAGTACAGGTTAGGGGTTGACCTGCTGGAAAGCAGTTCCACAGAGAAGAACCTTGGAGTCCTGATGGACAGTAAGTTGACCACGAGAGAGCAATGTGTCCTTCTGGCCAAGAGGGTCAGTGGTGGCCTTGGGTGCATTAAGAAGAGTGTGACTAGCAGGTTGAGGGAGGTTCTCCTCCCCTTCTACTGTGTCCTAGTGAGACCTCATCTGGAGTATTGTATCACAGTATCACAGTATCACTTAGGTTGGAAAGGACCTCGAGGATCATCGAGTCCAACCTGACACCACAGACCCCATGACTAGACCATGGCACCAAGTGCCACGTCCAATCTCCCCTTGAACGCCTCCAGGGTCGATGACTCCACCACCTCCCTGGGCAACCCGTTCCAATGACGAATGACTCGCTCGGTGAAGAACTTCCTCCTCACCTCGAGTCTGAACCTCCCCTGGCGCAGCTTGAGACTGTGTCCCCTTGTTCTGGTGCTGGTTGCCTGGGAGAAGAGGCCAACTCCCTCCTGGCTACAACCACCCTTCAGGTAGTTGTAGAGGGCAATAAGGTCACCCCTGAGCCTCCTCTTCTCCAGGCTAAACAATCCCAGCTCCCTCAGCCTCTCCTCATAGGGCTTGTGTTCAAGGCCTCTCACCAGCCTTGTTGCCCTTCTCTGGACACGCTCAAGTGTCTCAATGTCCTTCTTAAACTGAGGAGCCCAGAACTGGACACAGTACTCAAGGTGCGGCCTAACCAGAGCAGAGTACAGGGGCACTATGACCTCCCTGCTCCTGCTGGCCACACTATTCCTAATGCAGGCCAGAATGCTATTGGCCCTCCTGGCCACCTGAGCACACTGCTGGCTCATATTCAGGTGGCTGTCGATCAGTACCCCCAGGTCCCTCTCTGTCTGGGAGCTCTCCAGCCACTCCTACCCCAGCCTATAGCTCTGCATGGGATTGCCGTAGCCAAAGTGCAGCACTTGGCACTTGGACTTGTTGAATGCCATCCCATTGGACTCTGCCCATCTTTCCAGTCGGTCGAGGTCCCTCTGCAGAGCCTTTCTACCCTCTAATTGACTAACATCTGCCCCTAACTTTGTGTCATCTGCAAACTTGCTGATGACTGACTCTACCCCTTCATCCAGATCATCAACGAATATGTTGAAGAGGACAGGGCCCAGCACTGATCCCTGTCTGGTTCTGGGCTTCTCGGTTCAAGAGAGACAGGGAACTACTGGAGCAAGTCTATGAGGATGGTTTAGGGAATAGAACATCTGAGTTATGAGGAGAGTCTGAGACCTGGGGCTGTCTGGCCTGGAGAAGAGAGGACTAAGAGGGAATCTATCTGATCAGTGTTTACAAATACCTTAAGGGTGGGTGACAAGAAAAAGGGGCCAGTCTTATTTTCAGTAGTGCCCTGTGATAGGACTAGGAGCAACAGATACAAACAGGAACACAGGAAGTTCCACTTCAACATCAGGAGAAACTTCTTTGCTGGAGCCCTGGAACAGGCTGCCCAGAGAGGTTGTGGTGTCTTCTGCTGGGGAGACTTTTAGAACACACTTGGACACTGTCCTGTGTGGCCTGCCCTAGGTGAGCCTCAGGCAGGGGAGGTTGGACTCTTTATTAGAATTAGAATAAACCTTTATTAGAATAAACCAAACCAGGTTGGAAGAGACCTTCAAGATCATCGTGTCCAACCCATCAACCAATCCAACCCACCCAAACAGCTAACCCATGGCACCAAGTACCCCATCAAGTCTCCTCCTGAACACCTTCAATGACGGCGACTCCACCACCTCCCCGGGCAGCCCATTCCAATGGGCAATCACTCTTTCTGTATAGAACTTCTTCCTAACATCCAACCTGAACCTCCCCTGGCGCAGCCTGAGACTGTGTCCTCTTGTTCTGGTACTGGGTGCCTGGGAGAAGAGACCATCATCCGCCTGTCTACAACCTCCCTTCAGGTAGTTGTAGAGAGAGATAAGGTCACCCCTGAGTCTCCTCTTCTCCAGGCTGAGCAACCCCAGCTCCCTCAGTCTTTCCTCATAGGGCTGTGTTCCAAACCCCTCACTAACCTTGTTGCTCTTCTCTGGACTCGTTCCAGCAAGTCAACCTCCTTCCTAAACTGAGGGGCCCAGAACTGGACACAGTACTCGAGGTGTGGCCTAACCAGTGCAGTATACAGGGGCAGAATGACCTCCCTGCTCCTGCTGGCCACACTGTTCCTGATGCAGGCCAGGATGCCATTGGCCCTCTTGGCTGTCTGGGCACACTGCAGGCTCATGTTCAGCCTACCATCAACCAGCACCCCCAGGTCCCTCTCTGCCTGGCTGCTCTCCAGCCACTCTGACCCCAGCCTGTAGCACTGCATGGGGTTGTTGTGGCCAATGTGCAGAACCCGGCACTTGGATGTGTTCAATCTCATGCCGTTGGACTCTGCCCATCTGTCCAGCCTGTCAAGGTCCCTCTGCAGAGCCTCTCTACCCTCCAGCAGATCAACTCTTGCGCCCAGCTTGGTGTCATCAGCAAATTTACTGATGATGGACTCAATGCCCTCATCCAGATCATCAATAATGATGTTAAAGAGCACAGGGCCCAGCACTAGTGACTGGCCGCCAGCTGGATGTGGCACCATTCACCACCACTCTCTGGGCTCGGCCATCCAGCCAGTTCCTAACCCACCTTCCAACCCCTATCATCCCGTGATAGCATCCTCAGAGCATCAGTGCTGTAGCTATGGGAATCTGACTCAGGCTGCCAGCGCTGCATAACTATTATCCTATAAAAAAAACCCCAGGCTAATAAAAGCACACATACATGGGGTATGGTGTGGGGCAGGAAGTGCACATTACATAAACTGGATTAATGCAGGAAGTCTTTTTCCCATCTCTTTAATGTTTTGCATAACTGTACAAGAAGAATCATTTGACTAATCCAGACTTTGGGCATATTAGTGCTCTGCAGCTGCAATAAGCTTCTCGTGCTCCCTTATTTCATTAGAGCTGGTGGAAAAGTACAAATTGTTGTTGGGTTTGGGGTTTTGTTGCGTTGTTGGGGTTGGTTGGGTTGGGTTGTTGTTGTTTTTTTTCAATGCAGGAATGTTTTCCTCATAAAGAAATCCTAGAAAATGTTTGCTTTTAGGCTAGGAAAAAGTGAAGTGAAAGGCTGGGTAAATAGCTCTTGTTTACCAGCAAAGCACAGCTCAGCTGGAAATGTTTCTGGAGACGGTAAAGTCACCGAAGCGTTCAGGGGATGTCTGAAACCCCAGGAGATTTCTGATCCTAACCAGAACGTTGCTTTGGATGTGAATTACAAAAGAAATCCCATTGGAAAAGGGCAGGGCTGGTCCCACAGCATTCTTCTCTTAGGAGAGAAGTTCTTCCCCATGAGGGTGGTGAGAGACTGGCACAGGTTAGAATAGAATAGAATAGAATAGAATAGAATAGAATAGAATAGAATAGAATAGAATAGACCAGACCAGACCAGACCAGACCAGGTTGGAAGAGACCTTCAAGATCATCAAGTCCAACCTATCACCCAACACCATCTAATCAACTAAACCATGGCACCAAGCACCCCATCCAGTCTGCTCCTAAACACCTCCAGTGATGGTGATTCCACCACCTCCCCGGGCAGCCCATTCCAGTTGCCCAGGGAGGTGGTGGAAGCCTCATCCCTGGAGGTTTTGAAGGCCAGGCTGGTATGTGGCAACCTGCTGTAGTGTGAGGTGGCCCTGCCCATGGCAGGGGGGTTGGAAGTGGCTGATGCTTGAGGTCCCTTCCAACCCTGCCAGTCGTGTGATTCCTGAGCCGGTGTCTCCACACAGTGCTCGGCGCTCTCCAAGCTGAACGCGGAGGTGGCCTGCATCGCCGTCCACGAGGAGAGTGCCTTCGTGGTGGGCACCGAGAAGGGCCGAGTCTTCCTCAGCGCCCGCAAGGAGCTGCAAACCGACTTCCAGAAGTTTTGCAGTGAGTATCCCCAAGGCTGCTGTTCTGGTTGTGCCAGCTGCCCCCCCACACTGTGCATGAAGGAGTGGGTGTTTGGGGGTGCCACACTGCTGTCTGTGGAATTGGGCACTGTGTAAAGCGATGGGGAAAGCAGGTGGGAACCACAGCTGGAGCCTCTTCCCTCCCAGGGAGCATACTGTGCAGCCCAGCATCCTTGGGGTGGCACGGGACTGGATGACTGCTCTGCTGTCGGACTGTGGCAACACTGCTGGTGTGCTGGAGCAACTTTTGGTGACTTAGCAAAAATGGTTTGTCCTACTTATCTGCCAGGAGCAGAGAGGCTTTCTTGGGCCAAGGCATTCTCCTGTTTTTGGAGAAACAGAGATGGGTATGAGAGCTGAGAGTGTTTGTTGTGGAGTTGCTTATTTTGTTGTGCGGCTAACTGGTGAAAGAATGCCTTCAGCAGGAGCTGTGGTCCACCCAGTCTCAGACCAGTCACTGGGTATTGCAGGGAAATCTGAGTGGTGACAGCTCTGCATGTGGTGAGACTGGCACCCAGCCCTCTGTCCCAGCTCTGTGCCTCTGCTGTCTCCTCAGAAACAGCTTGGGAGCTGAGAGGAAAGTGGGAGCCATGGTGTGAATGAGGACCTGTGTTTCTTGGATGGAATCATCCCTGAAGTGTCAATCTTTCTTTCCCTACTTGGTGCAGGAGCTGGGATGGGATCTGGCTTTGGTGGTGCCAAGGATCCTAGACTGGGGAGGCCCCAGTCCTGGATCTGCTTGCACACGCCGACCGTGGAAAGAAACCAGTCAGCTGTGTATGCACACACATGGTGTTGATGGAAACCACACTGGTGCTTAATCTGTTGGAGAGATTGCTTGGAAAGGGTTTGCTCTAATGAAAACATCAGCCCTGTGGCACTGCCAGGGTCACTGTCTGCTGGGGTTATTTGCTGCACGTGTGCAGGCTGAGTGGCTTTGCAGGAGCAGCACACTGCCAGGGCTCAGCTCTGCCGCTCTGTCCTTGCCCACTGTGGGCAGCTGCCTGCCACCTCCACCAGCCACTCATGCCTGGGAGAACTGTCATTAGTTGCCCCCTGCTGTGGTGTTTGGGGTTTTGCAGGGTAGGTGTTTTGGGGACATTTCCTGCATTCACAGGTGACTCTGCCTCCCCTTCCCACCACTCATGAGGGGCAGGGAGGCACCTGAGCAGTGAACAGCAGTGGGGTGACTGATGGGAGGGAGCTCCCTCTTGTATATTAAATGCCAGCCATGTCTCCCATGAGCTCACAGTGTTGATGACCCATCTGCATGTCTCACTTTTAGAAAGATAAATACATATGCCCTGGTCAGTGACCTGCCACTGGGCTGGGGAAAGCTGCCCCGTGGCAGATCCTGCTTCTCCTCTCCTTCGGCTTCATCTACACCTTTGCCACAGTGAAATGGTCACGTCTGGTTGACAGCACAAACTCCTGCTGATGGGCTTCGGGCGAAGTGGCTGCTGCTGGAGACAGGGTGAAACGTGATAACTCTGTCTTGAATTATAAATGGCCCAGGCTCAACTCCACTCCATAAAGCTCTTACAACTGGCACGCAGTGGAAAGCATCCTTGGAAGTGCCTCTGATTTATGGTCTAGCTGCCCCCTTAGGAAGGATCTGAAATAATCGAAAGCAGACATCGCTGGGAGATGTAAGAAGCCTCTCTTATCTCCCCGGGGCGTGCAGACCTCGCTCCAGCGCCCTCCTTTATCTGAACCTCTGCCTCAGCCCTGCCTGGCGCACGGAGGGACTTGACAGTGATCAGGATTAATGTCAGTGGCGCAGAGTTAGCGCCCAGCCGGGAGGCAGAGGCGGTCTGGGAGCGTGTGGGTGCGGATGCCGTTCGCTCTCTTGGTAAAGCACCCCCAAAAAGTTCACCAGGGCTTGTTTCCTCACACGGTAGGAGGCATGCAGAGCTGCCCAGGTTGTGTGGTGTTGGGTGGCTGTCCCCTTGCTCACACCTAGTTGTGTGGGTACCTCTCTGGAGATGTTCAAGACCTGTCTGGATGCGTTCCAGCATGATCTGGTCTAGGTGATCCTGCTCTGGCAGGGAGGTTGGACAGGATGAGCTTTTGAGGTCGCTTCCATCCCATAACATTCTGTGATTCTCTGATTGGATATCTCTTGCCCCCATCCCAGTGCTGTCCCAGCTGTGGGCTCTTGTTTGGAGCACAGCCCTATGAGGAGAGGCTGAGGGAGCTGGGGTTGCTTAGTCTGGAGAGGAGAAGGCTCAGAGGAGACCTTATGGCTGTCTACAACTACCTGAAGGGAGGTTGGTGCCACGTGGGGGTTGGTCTCTTCTCCCAGGCAACCAGCACCAGAACAAGAGGACACAGTCTCAAGCTGCACCAGGGGAGGTTTAGGCTGGATGTTAGAAAGCAATTCTTCATAGAAAGAGTGATTGGCCCTTGGAATGTGCTGCCCAGGGAGGTGGTGGAGTCACCATCCCTGGAGGTGTTTAGGAAGAGACTGGATGGGGTGCTTGGTGCTGTGGTTTAGTTGATGAGATGGTGCTGGGTGATAGGTTGGACTTGATGATCTTTGAGGTCTTTTCCAATCTGGTTAATTCTAGGCTAGTCTAGTCTAGTCTTTCCACGAGAGGAATCCATGAGCTCCTCCTTGAGCACCCAGGCAGCATCCAGGGCTGATCACCGGCAGGAGCCTGTCGAGGATGATGAAGGAATTAGTCCTTTGCCACCGCAAAATCCCTTGTGAGTCGCTTCGGCTGGAGCAGCAATAATGCACTTGTAGTGTTTAATTTTTTTTTGTGTGCATTTAGGGATGCAAGGAAGTCGTTGCTGAAGATATGCTTTATTTGAGGTTTAATGGGGGAAATTAGCAGGAAATAGCTGGTATTACCGAGCTACGTGACGCTGAAGGGTAAAAAAGCCTCCAAGAAAGGAGGATTTGCTTTTCCTGAGAGATTGGAGGCTAAGCAGATTGAAACCAGAGAAAAGAAATGTGCTGCCCAATTAATCACAACAGTTGCAGGGCAGCCGAGTGGGTAAAACCAGGGAAGTAGCAGGGAGAGGGGGGACAGGCACAGGATGGCCAACCCAGCTCCCTGCTGCACTGCTGGCATCACTGCCCATGCTGAAACATTCCCCTGCACGTTGGGGGCTGCTGGGGGCCATGGCCCCATGCAAGCTGAGGGGCTGAGGGGGTGGGTGGGAGACCAGGGGCACCTGCCTGCTCAGCCAGAGGACTGCTGTGGGGGCAGTGAGGGGCCTGGCACCCATGGAACCCCATCTTGCCTGGGGTTTGGTGGGCAGCTTCGGCTGAAGTTGGTGTAACCCAGCCAGAGGGGTCAGTCGCTTTGCAGCCACTCTGAAGCACACATGGCATCACCTGTGACCCCTCCTCTCACCACAGCATCTCCTGTTTTCTCCTTCCCCCCTCGCAGGAGTCCAGCAGAGGAAGGAGCAGGACGCGGAGGCGCAGAAGAAGGCAAAGGAGTGCGGGCGAAGCGTGCTCAGGGTCTCCCCGGACCAGGGATCAGACGTGTACCTCCTCAGGAAGATGGTAGAGGAAGTGTTTGATGTGCTTTATAGTAAGAACCTTCACGCTTCCATTTGGGGATTTGGATGGCCCCTGGGCTCACTGAGCTGCCCATTGCTGGATGTGGCTTTAGACCTCCACCTGGCTCCCTGGCGAGGAGCAGGCACCTGGCAGGGGTGGCGTGGTGGGATGTGCTCTTGTGTAGGGTTGGTGTTGTGTTGAGATGGGATCTGGCCACTGCTTCTTCACCTTACAGAGTCCCAAACTGGACAAAAATATCACTGTACTGGGGGGATGTCCTCTGTTGCCCCAGCCAGGGGAATCTTCTGCCATGACCTGAGTGTGGTTTTCAAGCACCCCTTTGTCCCTGATGCCGCGTTAGGGATAAAGGAATGTTAGGAAGGCATTAGGAGGAAGGAGGACATTAGGAAAAATTCTTTATTATGAGGGTGGAAGAAATTCTCTGGAAGACTGGTACAGGTTGCCCAGAAAGGTGGTGGAGACCCCATCCCTGGAGACATTCAAGGTCAGGTTGGGTGGTGCTCTGAACAACCTGATCTAGTTGGGGAAGTCCCTGTTTACTGCAGGGGAGTTGGACTTGGATGACCTTTAAAGATCCCTTCCAACTCAATGCATTCAATGATTCTATCTAGAGCACCTCTTTCACAAGCGCTGTGCTGGGGCTCTGCAGAGACTCCCTCACCCTTTTCCCTGGCAAGCCTATTTAAAAGGAAAAAAGATGAGTTCTCAAGCAGGCAGCCCCGGCTCCGAGAGACGAGCTGGTGCCGTTCCAGCACATGCATCATCCCCAGCAATAAAGCTTCTGCAATTAAAATGCAGATGACCATATGGCTGTTGATATGTAACCCACTGGGCTGCAGAGCTCCCTCCGGGCCCAATCTGTGGAGGCTCAAGCAGCGGCAGTGACAGATTCTTGCTCGGGAGGTCCCTGCTGGAGCCCCTGTGGGCCGCTGGGGGTAGTGGCTGTGCTCCTGACTCGTCCTCTGGGCAGGGACAGTGAGGTTGGGAAGAGGGAACAACGAGCCCCAGTACTCCCTCATGCTGCTCAGAGGGCTGTGTCAGCCCAGTATGGGGGAGTAAAATTGGGTGTTTCACCTACCTGGATGCTGCTCCTTGTCACACTTTGGGATCTGGGGTGAGCTCCTGAGCCCAGCTGGGTCCCCCTGAGCCTGAGGCATAGGTGTTTTCTCTGTGCATGTGGGATTTGCTGCTGCTGGCATTTGCTGCTTCAGAGAGAGAAAGGGGAGATGGCATCTCTTCACCCAGGCATGGACAGCCATGAGGTTTTCTGAAATCACTTAAAGGACTTGGAGATGATATTCCCATGAGTGAGGGTTAGCAAGTTGTCTCACTGCCATCAAAAAACTAGGGCCAAACAGGGACAATGCAAGAACAGCCAAGGAAATGAAGCGGGGAGGACAATTTGGTACGGGCTGGATCCCTGCTCCAGGCCTCATGGTCCTGCTGCTGGGAGAGTGCCAGGCTTTGGAAGCCTCTTGGGAATGTGGGAATATTTATGCATGACTTACCATAAATATATAATTCAAAATAAAGCATGCTCTAGGTGCATCTGTGCAGGGTGTATGAACCAGGAGTCTCATGCATTGGGTGAGCTCATGAGGCTTCTTCAAGATGCACAGACACGTGGGGACAAGCTGGCCGAGTCCCCAATCACAGTGGCAGGCATTGCCACAGCAGGGAGGAGGTTGGCCATCCCTGAGCCAGTGAGTTTGGCCCTGATCTAGTTCAGCCTTTGCTGCTGTTTCCATCCTTGAGCTGCTCTATGGTGGAACCTGCTGGGTGGATGCTCCCTTCCAAGCATGTCCATAGGGAAGAGCCTCTCCTGGTTGAGTGGGGAGAAACACCACAGGAGATAGCAGGTGCCCCAGGGTGATTGTCTTTCCAGCACTGAGGGGACTGTCAGAAATGTAACAGCTCTCTTTTTACTTTTTTATTGTATTTAGTTTTATTTTCATCCTTTCAAGTCACCTCCCATTAACAGGGCCTGGAAACAAAAACTCTGAGCTCAGTCAAAAGGCTGGAGTATTCCCACCAGAGCCGGGTAATCTCTGCACCAACAGGATGACTGATTACTGCCAGCTCCTATTAAACAGGCATTAATGATGATTATTGTCTCTCTTCAGCTAAACCAGGAGCCTCTGCATGGCAGCATGAGGCTTGGTGAAGGTCGCTTTGACAGCAACGTGTTCCCCATGAAGATAGGTCTGGGGAGTTGTGGAGTGGTGGTTGATAAGGACCCACCGTGGCCGTCAGGAGCTTCTCCCCAGCACGAAGAGAAGTGATGGAGGGAGGTGGAAAGCTCCTAGTGCTGGGGTGTCAGGGCAGGGGAAACCATCTTGCAGAAAGTCTGCTCATGGTGTTGTGGTTCAGAGGCTCATTTGGGGAACTTCTGTGAGTGGCTTAATTAAAACATTACCCTCCCTGCCTGTAAGGAGCCTTGATGGCTCGTGCAAGTCGCACGTCGTTAGTTGTCACGCGTCCCTTCAAAGAGCGTGTTGAAGGAATCACTTTTAATAAGGACTTGCTGACAGCAGCACGAGATTGCCAGGGGTTTCTCTTAAGATCTTCTGGTGCTTTGGGGTTTTGTTGCTTTGTGTTTGTGGTGATGGTTTGGGTGTTTCTTGTTTGTTTTGTTTATTTGGTTGGCTGGTTGGTTGTTTTTCAAAGAAGAGCTTAAAAAGAGAATGTCTTAACAGTATCAAACCCCACAGCTAACTCAAGGTGCCATAATCTCCTCTGCCTGCCCCTCAACCTGGAAACAAAGGCACAGACATCTCTCCGTGCAGCCAGATGTTCTGCATCTGGATGCTGCTGTGCCAGGCGGGTCGCATTCCCGCGTGGCTCTTTCGTCTGCTTCATGCTTTCAGCACCAGGTTTATTGGTCGGCACTGACTTGGGCTAGCTTCCAAAGTAATTTTTCTACAGAGAGCAGCTCAAGGGCTTTGGCTGTTCTTTGAGACCCTTCAGATGGGGCTGGTTTCCCAGCAGTGTCTTGTAGCGCTGTAGACATCCCCAGTGGGAGCTGGTGGCCTCTTCAGCCAGTTTAGAATAGAATTAACCAGGTTGGAAAAGACCTTTGAGATCAAGTCCAACCTACCACCCAACACCATCTAATCAACTAACCCATGGCACCAAGCACCCCATCCAGTCTCTTCCTAAACACCTCCAGTGATGGTGACTCCACCACCTCCCTGGGCAGCACATTCCAATGGCCAACCTCTCATTCTGTGAAGAACTTCTTCTTAACATGTAGCCTAAACCTCTCCTGGTGCAGCTTGAGACTGTGTCCTCTTGTTCTGGTGCTGGCTGCCTGGGAGAAGAGACCCACCCCCACCTGGCTCCAACCTCCCTTCAGGTAGTTGTAGAGAGCAAGAAGGTTTCCCCTGAGCCTCCTCTTCTCCAGGCTAAGCAACCCCACCTCCCTCAGCCTCTCCTCTTTGTATAGCTGCAGTGCTGGCTGGTTGTCTTCTGCTGCCAGAGAATGGAAGGCAGTTTGGCTTGGTGTCAGAGACACAAGGGAGCCAGCCCTGTGTGGTGGAGACACAGCAGGACATCCTGTCCACCACCAAGGGGAGTGGGTGAGATTTCAGGGCTGCTGGAGGTGATGGTGCGCTCAGATGCGTTGGTGTTCCAAACGGAGGGCTGGAGCGGGGCTGCCGAGGTGTTTTATTCTTGTCTGTCAAAGCGCATCGAGTCGCCCACCAGCAATCAAAGAACTTCCCATTCTTCCAGGAGGTAAAATAAGAAAGCCAACTGAAAAGCAGGTTCCTAGAATATCTCAGTAAACACGAGATAAAAATCAGTGCGAGCCCTTCAGCCTCCTTTGTCAGCTCTCCGCTACCTCCTGGCTTGCCAGCAGCCGCATCCCTTGTTGGCACACGTCTGGGTGCTCCCAGGGAGTGGGCTCATGCCAAGTGACCCTATCTGAGGATTTTACTGTGCAACCCAAAAGATGAGACATCTGCTTATTGGCTTTTGTGTGCTTTGTTATTAATTAGTGCTTAGAGCTTGCAGGGCCTCGCATGCTTAGTGCAGAGGTAGGAAAAGGTTTTCTTCTCATAATGTTTCCATCAGGATCCCTCACTCTTGTGTTTGCTCCCCCAGCCTGGCTGGGCCGTGGTCAGGGGTGTGGGGTGTCCATCAGTGTGTAACTCTGTCCCCTCCTCAGGTGAAGCTGTGGGGAAGAGCAGCGTGGTCCCTTTGCCCTACGAGAGGTTCCTGAAAGAGCCAGGCTCGCTGGCAGTGGCTGGCTTGCCTGAGGGGATCAGCTTTAAGAAACCCATGGAGTACGATGTGAAATCCCTGATGGCCATCCTAGAGCACAGCCACAGCATCCGCTTCAGGCTAAAAAGGTAATTTGGGGCATCCCCAAGGGCCAGGAGGGCAGCGAGCCCTTGGCATGGCAGCTCTTAGAATGCCAGTGGACGGCAGAGGTTTTGTATAGGGCAGACATGAAGGTCTCCTGCTATGTCCCAGCTTCTCCCCCAGACCCATAAACCTGGGTCCAGCAGTGGCAAACCCAACCTCTCCTGGAGGTCCCTGGGTGCTGGGCTGCTGCAGACCGCTCTGGCCTGGTTCCTATAATAAGCACACGTAAAGGTGTGCAGCAACCGCATCGCTTTGGGTGGCTCCGCGAGGTTTCCGCTGTGGTAAGCTAAGTGCTTCTCTGTCTCCAGAGGCCTTTCCAGTGTAAATGCTGCAAGCTCCTTCCCAGGCTGAAATGGGATTTTTAACACCAGAGGAGGAGAGAGGTGGGGAGTTGTGGCAGGCAGAGCTCCCCATTTTGGCTGCTTTTTCGCGAGGGGCTTGGCAGTTCTGGATGCAATTCCTCTGTGCTTGCCTGGCTGGAAGCACCTCAGATCTGTTCAGAGAGATACTGAGAGCTACCAAATACCTCCTCTGAAGGCTCTTCTGGAAAATCAGGCTGAGACAGCTAAAAGTAGGACACAGAGAATGCGAGCTGCCTGTGAGCCTGTGGCCGCCTGACTCATGTGAAGCACATGGGCTTGCTTGGTCTGAAGCTCATCCCTGGACTGACAGAGGTCCCCCTTGAGCCTGTCATCGGCCTTGGGGGCAAACGGTTGTGGCCACACAGATTGCTTTACTCCTTAAAAGTACCAGGCTGTGGAGCTAGGCATCTTTGCCCCAGCTAATATAAATGCTGTGAACTAAGACCAGCCTGCTCCCATTACAGAAGACAAAAACACTCCAGGTGCCTGAAGAAGCTGGAAGAGGTTAGGTGATGGCTGTACTTTCTGAAACAAAGAGCCCAGCATCCTGCAGTGCCTTGTGTCCCACCCTCCCAGACGTGCCTCTCCTTCTCCCTGCAGATCCCTGCTTGTCCCAGCTTAGCGGTACCATGGACCCAAAGGAACCTGCTTTTTCCTCCTCTTCTCCCTTCCTTCCCCTCAGGCCGGCAGATGAGCCCAGCCGAGAGCCAAACCCCAGCATCGAGCTGACTTGTACCTCCCTCACCTCCAAAGGTGGCCGGGACTCTGGTGCCAACGGCCCCATGGCCAAACCTGCCAGCCAGGACGCTCCGTCTGCCATCGCAAACTTCCTGTACGGAGTCTCACTGCCGACCCAGATGGGCGTCGACCTAAAGCAAGAGATGTCCTCGGGGCCCAGCGCGGGCGAGGCGCTGCTGCCCCGGCCGGCGGCAGAGCTGAAGGTGCCTTCCTCACAGGAGTACAGCGACTGCTGTGGTAATAGCCTGGAGTTTGCTCTCAGCTGAGAGCCTGCTGCAAAGCCCACCCCCTGGCCCAGGTTACCCAGAGAGGTGGTAGATGTCCCATCCCTGGAACCGTCAGGTTGTTTGGGGCTCTGAGCAGCCTGCTCTAGTTGCAGGTGTCCCTGCTGACTGCGCAGGGGTTTGACTAGATGGCCTCTAAAGGTCCCTTCCAACCTAAACCATTCTATGATGGTTTTTTTTTCCCCCTCCTGAACTGCTGGGTGCTGTGAGGCTGGAGGAGCAGATGTGGGGGTGGGTGCTCAGTCTGGCCAGGACCCTACCAAGAGGTCACAGACCAAGGCAGCCAGAGGAGAGACAACAGGGTCAGGTCAACGTCACCATCAGGGAACAGCACCCAGGGGCTTGTTTGAGTGCCTGGAGCATCAGGCAGGCTTTCATCAGCCTTTTTTCTTTGTCTCCCCTCTTGTCCAGGACAGAAATCATCGGTCTCTGGGGGTCCCCTCATCCAGAACGTGCACTCGTCCAAGCGCATCCTCTTCTCCATTGTCCATGACAAGACAGGTCTGTGTCCTGTTCCAGTACTGCAGGTGGCTGGCAGCCACCTCTTAGGACAAGATTTCTCCCCCTCCCTGTCTCTCCCTAGCAGTCTGCCAGCCATCCCCATGCTCTGCAGGGACTCAGCAGAGATGCTGGGACGCTGCAGTGGGGAATTTTCCCCTTTACATGCCGCAGCATCTCGGCATTGCAGCCAAGACCTTTATCACTGCTTGGTCCATCCCTACCATCTCCATGATGCTTGAACGGGGCACTGAAGCACGCCTTTGAGTGAGGCTGTTTGCCCAAGCTGCAGCAAATACCCACCCAAAACTTGATGGTATTTCAGAACAGCTGAACCCCACTAACCTCAGAGTGATTCTGCAGCAGTGCCCGGGGGCACCAGCAGTGAGGAGGAGCCTCTGCTCTCTCCCCACCTCCACCCTACCCAAGGGAAACGCAGCCTAAAAATGCTGAGGTGTTTAGCTCAAACCCCCCCTGCTTGCCTGTATGAAGATAAAAATATGGGTAGGAAAGTTGGAAGAGAGGAGAAGATGAAAAAGCTCCTGTGGGAAATGGCTGTGCCTTCCAGAGGCTTGTTCCAGGCTGAGTTTGCTGTTGTCCCGGAGGGTCTTTTCGTGGCAGGGTTGAGAAGTTTTATGGGGTCATTTCTTAGGAGTCTGCTCTGCACGTGGAAGGCTGCAGAGGAGGTTGCTTGGGGCTGGGGCTGGGGAAGCCCAGACCGTATCTGCCAGCCTGGCAAAATCCCCTCAGCGAGAGGGAGGGGAGGAGCGCTGCTTCTCTTTCAGAGCAGCAAAATCTTGCTCTGCTGCGTGCGAGGAGAGTGCATCTGCTGTGCACCAACCATATGGAAGCTCCTTATTTCTTATATTTTGTTTTGATAGATAAGTGGGACAGTTTTATAAAAGAAACTGAAGATATCAACACCCTTAGGGAGTGCGTGCAAATTCTGTTTAACAGCAGATATGGTGAGTAGGAGTTAATATCCCATTATGCATCTGCAGTGCTTGTGGTTTGCATATCATTATATAGCAATCATTTTTGTTCCCTAACACAGCAGCAGAAGCCATATGCTAGAGCTCCCTTCTCTTCCTAACACATTTAGCCCAGCAGCTCCCAGTCTCTGGGTGTCTGCTGAAGGTTATGTCAATATTTCCATTTGGAGCCTTTCTCCCCCTGCCCTGCCACCGTTGAGGAATTTATAACTGGGCTGTAAACCAGCCCCAGTTTGAAGTGTGGTGTGCTGGGCTGGGTCAGAGCACCCAGGCAGGAGATGGGGAGCAGTGGCAAGCTGCTGGTTTAAATTCATGTGGCAGGGAGGGGGGAAAAAAAGGGAGATTGGCTTTGTTGTAGCTGCTTTTTTCCACCTGTATGGCTTTTGGGTGTCATTGGAGCTTCCCTTGCCACAGGCAGTGCTTTTGGGTTAGTTCCTGAGTGTCTGGGCAGCTCTATGGCTCAGGAAATTGCTTGGGAAGGGGCTGATGGGCTGAAGGTTGTTGGCTGTGCCACCTTCACCACACTGTGCATCTCCTGAGTTGTAGACAGGCTATAGATGTGTGCTGTGTCACTCGTGAGTGAATGTGCTCTGTGGCTTACAAACTGTTCATGTGCTGTGGAACAGAATCCCAGCATGGGGGTGGGGGGTTGGGGGGGGAGGTGGAAGGGACCTCTGGAAATCTTCTAGTCCAACCCCTAGAGAAGGCTGCACACAGGTGAGTGGGTATATTATGTAGCTCAGTGACCTGCTGTGGTTATGGGGAGGTTGGGAACAGCCTGTGTGCCAGCTCACCCCTGGTGTGAGCAGTGCTGGGCAGGTTTGGGGGTTTTGGAGGACCCTTAGCTATGTGTGCTGCTGCATTGTCTCCCCTTGTCCCCTCTCCCATGGGCGAGCTGCTCCCAGGGCTCACCTGGGACAAGCAAAGGAGAAGATTGCAGGAGGCACTTGCTCTGCTTGAGCTAAAGCCTTGACAGCTTCACTTTATCACCTGTAAAAAGGAAGAGCTGGTGTTTAAGTGAAAACCACGGGTTCACCTTTCAGCTGAAGCCTTGGGGTTAGACCACATGGTGCCTGTCCCGTACCGGAAGATCGCCTGCGACCCCGAGGCCGTGGAGATCATCGGCATCCCAGACAAGATTCCCTTCAAAAGGCCTTGCACCTATGGTGTCCCCAAGCTCAAAAGGATCCTGGAGGAGAGGCACAACATCCACTTTGTCATCAAAAGGTGGCTGGTTGGGAGGCAGGGGAGAGTGCCCGGCTGTGAGGGGACTTGGGGATTTAAGCTGCGTTCCCTTTGTGCTCACAGGGTTTGTTCTGACACCCAAAATGCTTTTTACCCTAAGCCTCTGGTTTCCATCACTCTGGCAGAGCTGATGGTAACATGGTCCTCCCCCAAGCCTCACCACCCTCTTGTAAGTCCAGGCAGACATTGCTGGTGCCACCCTAAGCGTTTCAGGTGGTAATGGGACTCTGATCATGCAAAGACTCCCTCCAAAGGCATTTGGCAGATGGTAGATGGGAGCTGTGCTTCCAGGTGGAAGGAGGAACATCCATATTCACAGCATACCTTGTTTAATGGTGATCACTTATAGACACCTGATATATATGATGATGAAGATGTGTCCCCTGCAGGCAGGGCGTAGAGTCTTGGTGTCTGTGTTTGCACTGGAGGAGGAGGAGGAGGAGGAGTGGATGCTTTCCCAGTTAGCTCTATGCTGCACAACTCCTCTTTGCTTCTCTGTCAGGAAAATCTGCTTTATAATGTATTTCTTTATTCAGTCCCTGCCTGTGCAGCACTTGTTCCCCTGCTAGAGGTGTGGAAAAACTCCAGCTAAAGGTTCCCAAGGGGACTAAAGTCACCAACATCAACAGGGCTCAGGCATCCTAAAAGGAATTTACTTTCCAGATGTCAGCTGGTGGAGGAGCCTCTTTGTCCTGCACTGCTTTGGCTGTGCTGAGCTGGATCAGGCTCTGGGACATGGCCCTGACCACACTTTGCTCCCAAATATCGTAGGTGGCATCAAAATGTGGTATTTGAGAGACAAGTGGCATCTGGTCCATGGTCTGTGTATGAAGCGAAGGTCCAGCAGCAGCTCCTTCGGTCCTACTGTCTCTTTTGGCAAAGCCAGCCTAGAGCAGCCTCATTTAATAAGTTAATTAAATTAAGAGAATGAGTTGTAAGCAGATTTAAAGGTGCTTTAGTGAAACTGCATAGGCTGGAAGATTGCTTGGTTGCCCAACAGGCTGAAAGGCCTTTTGGGGGCGGGGGGAGGGGGGTTAGCTGAAAACCTTATTCTCCTTTTTTGTAAGGGAGTGAATAAAATGACTGGTTTGACTTGATTTAATGCTGTTCATTCATAACACCTAAAATTCAGTCATTAGAAGCACCTAATCTTTTCTTTTTTCCCCTTTTCTTTTCTTTTTGTTTGCCTTTCCTCTTAGGATGTTCGACGAGAGAATTTTTACAGGTACGTTCTCCACGGCCCTTTGATTTACTGGAAGAAGCTGATTTGTGGGAAGAAGTTCTTCCCCATGAGGGTGGTGAGACCCTGGCACAGGTTGCCCAGGGAGGTGGTAGAAGCCTCATCCCTGGAGGTTTTTAAGGCTGTGACAGTTTAGGCCATCACACTACAGCAAAAACCAGGCTGGACGTGGCTCTGAGCAACCTGATTTAGTGTGAGGAGTCCCTGCCCATGGCAGGGGGGTTGGAACTGGATGATCCTTGAGGTCCTTTCCAACCTTAACAATTCTATCATTCTATTGCCCACAAGGATTATCCAGAGCAGCAGAGTTGAAATCATGCCACCTGTAAGCAGCAGAAGGGTAGGAGGTGTGCTCAGTGAGGAGGTCTGTGCCCTGCAGCTGAGCAGGCTGAGGTCACACCACGCACCCCTTCAGGAGCGCCTTGAAGGCTTAAGCGAGGAATGTGCAGTGTGTGAGGCTGGGCAGGCTCACAGAATCACAGATTTATTGGGGCTGGAAGAGACCTCTGAGATCATCAAGTCCAGCCTCCCTGCACTGCACTGAGCTGCTGCTACAGGCAGCACACAGCATGTTTCTGCACTTTCAAGAGGAAGACAAATCACTGCTGGGTTCCTCGCTGCTGAATTATTCCCTTTTTGTTGTTGTTGTGTTGGTTTTGGCTGGGAAGTGCTAGCATCATCCAGCCACTGACTGGCTTTAAAAGCAAACCAGCAGAAGTCCATTTTTGGTTTGTTGTTTCTGTTGGGGTTATTTTTTCAGTGGCAGAACCCTGGGGAGGGGATTTCTGTGGCTTTCTTTGCCCTGTGCTTTCACTCCTTTTGCTCTGAGCTGGAGAAGCCTGGCTCAGTGCTTCTTGGCAAGTAAAAGGAGACAGGTGGTGGTGCTGTCTGACCTGACCCTTGCCCCAGCAGCTGCCCCCATCCCACCACCCCAGGGCTCACCTGAAATACGGCACTGCACCTGCATTTATCACCACCCAGCCCTGTTCCGTGTCGCCCGGGCTTGGCTCACAAGTAAAGACACGTTTCGGGGTTGGTGTTTTGGTAGTTTTTTTTCTCCCAAGCTGCCAGCTCCAAATTCTGGCAGCTTTCCAGACACCACCTTCTCTTCTGACATCTCCACTGGCCAAGTTAACCCTTGTGTCCCCATTACACCCCTGACCCCCAGGGGTGCTCCTTAGGGCTAATGACACCAGAGTCACCCTAAGGGGACCTTCAGCAGGGCCTGGAGGGAGTCCCTCCTCCACAGAGGGATTTCTTTGTCTCCAGTCCCATTAATGCCTTTTTTTTTTCCCTCAAGAAAATGATTTTTTTTAAGATCTAACCCACTCTCATGGGATGGAGCACTGAACTGTCTTTTGGGCTGCCTGGATTTTCCTGGAAAATCCATCATGCTTGCCTGACACCTGGTGAGAGGCATCACACAGACCTCTACCTCGGCTCAAGAGCTGCAGATGGAAAGCAGCACTCTCTGAGCTCGAGGGTTGTGTGGCAGGGAGGTGCAAGTGGAAACCAGGAGATCAAGAAGCAAAGCCAGCAGGACTGGGGTGGGTGACAGTTCCCCCCTCACACACCCCACACACCCCCCCAGCCTCCCTTGCTTTGGTCCCTGCAGGGCTACCAGAAGCAGAACACATTAAACCTGGGCTTTTTGTGATTGGAGTCAGCACATCTGACTGTGCAAAAAAATAAAAAGGGGCCAAAAAAAAAAAGCAAAAGGCAAAGCATCTGCTGAGTCAGGAGGTGCCATTTCTGCAAAGACACTCTTTTCTGAGCAGAGCTCTAGCTTAAATTGCCAACTGCAAAGTATCCCAAAGCTTCCCTGTACGGTTTTGCTCACCCTTTAATTAAAATCCCCACCACTGCTAGGAAACCTATTTTTGCTGCTCCCCTGGGTAGCAGCTTCAGGCAGGCTTCACTGCTGCAAGAGCAAGATTTGGTCCATAGAAAGCACAAATTAAAAGGAGCCTTTTTTTTCACTGTCGCTGGATAAATAGTGTCTTTAAGGCTCTGCACTGCTGCTGCTGGTCCCATTGCCCAGAGCCCTGCCCTTCCTTGCAGGCTGGAGCTGAGAGGAAAGAGGCTCCGTGTTCCCATGGATGGGATGGCATTTGGAAGGGTGGGGGTGTCACAGTGGCACTTTGAGAGCAGCACAGGGCCTCTGGCAGCAGCTGTTTAACAAGGCACCTACGTGGTCGTGGCATAATTTCATTCCCTCCTTCCCCCAGCACTAATCCTTCAGCTCCTTGCTCACCTTCCCTGACCGATTTTCATTTCCTACCCTGCCTTCAGATCACTCTTTTCATCTCCAAGGTCATTGCTGAGGCTTCATTTCAGCTCCTTTCAGGTTGCTGAGGAACAGGGAAGGGAGCAAGAAGGTTTCTCATGGTGACAGGATGCTTTTGTCCCCCTCTGCGTCGCTGCAGCAGAGATTTCTCCCACTGCATGCGGGGTTGGGAGCTGTGGGATGGGGCTCTCTGTGACACTGCTGCTCTGGGCTTCCTCAGGCTCCCATCCCCTCCCTTAGGACAGGGCTCTCCCCACTTTGGGGCTTGCTCCAAAGGTCCATGGCCAGTCCTGGGTTTCCCCACCTCTCAGCACCCTGTCCCAGCATCCAGCCCTTTCTGGAGGTGTTCCATCCCTTGCAGGACTTCCCAGCACGTGTTTAGTTCCAATGAGGTTTAGGCAAAAGTTTTGCTCTCTTTTTCACGTGTAGACCTGGTTACCTCTGTGCTCTTCTCTTTGCAAGCAGGTGGCACTTGGTAACCTGTCCCCCAGCCCAGCCTCAGCTCTGGGACTGGAGGAGGGGAAAATAAAGCTGCAAAAGCTGCATTGTCAGCAGGCTGCTAATTCAAGTTTTGCTTTTCCTTCCAAACCCACCCTGCACCAGGAAGCAAATTTACCAAAGACCCAACCAAGCTGGAGCCCTCCAGCCCCCCTGGGGAGATCTCCCCCGAGCCACAGCGTGGGGCTGTTCTGGACCTGGCAGGGACCTCTCAGGCCAACAGCCGGTAAGTGGCATTCCTGTTCCCCGGCCACCACCAAGTGACAGCTCTCAGAGGGCGGTTTTGGGGGTGTTGACATGCCCAGCAGGTCATTGCTATGGGGCTCTAAGAGAATTGTTCTTCTGCCTCCCTCCCAACCCCTGGAGCTGGCACAGGATGGGGCTGAGCACCTCCATCCTTCTCCGAGCCAGAATAGCACCGCTTGGAAGCACTGGTTTTGTACAAACCTGGTGGAATCAGGGCTGTGCCTGGGCAGGCTGGGATTATCTGCAGGAGCAATCTCTGGTGTAAAACATGGCCCAAGGATTCACTGTAACCCAGCATCCTGCTGGTGAAGTGCTGTTTATAAGGCTCCCAGGGAGACTACTAGTGGATTAACAGAGTTTTTAATGCAAGTGGGGTTACAGAGTTCAGCAGGGCAGGAGCCTTTTGTGAGACTACCTGCTTCTGGTCCAGCCATGCCATGAGCTAGACTGGTCTGTAACATGCTGGCAGGGCCCATGGAGTGTGTAGTGCTGCTTTCCAGCCCATGCTGGGAGACCCAGAAGGTATTTTTCTCTGTGTAGCTCCAGTTTTCTTTGGGTTTGCTTCAGCTGCTTAGAAGCAAGGTAGTACTTAGCCCCGACACTGACCTTTAAAATCACTTTAAATAAGGTGGTTTAGTCTCCAGAAGAGGAGGCTGAGGGGACACCTCATCACCCTCTGCAACTGCTTCAAAGGAGGTTGGAGCCAGGTGGGGCTTGGTCTCTTCTGACATGCAACAAGTGACAGGACAAGAGGAAATGGCCTCAAGCTGTGCCAGGGGAACTTCAGATTGGATATTAGGAAAGAATTCTTCACAGGAAGGATTGACAAGCATTGGAACAGGCTGCCCAGGGAGGAGGTGGAGTCACCATTCCTGAAGGTAGTTAAAAGACACATGGATGTGGTGCTCTGTGGCTGCTCACCTGTTCTGGTGAAGGGAGACTGGTGGCCCCTGCCTTTGGGTGTCTGTGCTGGAGCAGGGCTGCCTGAGTGACTCTGGAACCCTTCAGCAGCAGCACAGGCTCAGTGCACTGGGTGAATCAGCCATTTCCAACCATTTTAAATGGGTCAGAGGAATCAAACCCTACTAGTTCTCTTCCCAGTAATGAAGGGACTGTGGATGAGAGCCTTATCTGGAGGTGTCTGCCATGGGAACTCAGCTGGGCTGGCTCCTGAGGCGCTTCCCTGGTCTTGTGGGGAATTAAATCTCCAGGATCCTCACCTAGGGCTTAGCCACACAACCATTCTTCAGCTGCCTTTTACTCTCTGCACTTTGCTGAATGTCTCCATGTGTGGAGGCATTTAGACTCGGGCACAGCAGAGCATCTGTTGCTCACTGGATGCCAGGGGAAGTGGTGATGCTTCAAATCCCACTGGCCTCTAAGCAGGCTGCAGGGCTGAAGCCTGGCCTGAGGCTTCTCATTTTCCCATTCTTTTGTACACATTTGCAATTAGGACACTTGTAATTTTTGCAACAGAGGCTCCCACTGTGCAGCTAAATCGCTGTGACTGGAAACAAGAAGGTGGAAGGACAGGATGTTAGGGCTGCCAAGCAGGTTTCTGCAAAGCAGTAGGTAGATAAGCAGCCACCATGTGTCTGTGGGAGCTGAGGTTTGCCACTGCAGAGCTCCAAGGGTGGCCCAAGGCTTGTGGTCCTTGCACAGCGCTCACTGATGCTGCACTGTCCCCATTTCACCTGCTACACTCCAGCAGTGAGCTAGGCAGGGGCTGCTTGCAGCAGTAAAACCACTTTAGAAGGGGGAAAAGTGGTTTAGGGATGTTTTGTATCCATCTAGATTTGGACTGCCCTCCCTGTGGTGGTGCTGTGATGTGGACTGCACGGGGCTGACCACCTGCCACTGGTGTAAATCAGGCACAACCTGAAGATCACCCTGAGGTCCCTTCTAAATTGGTCCTAGCTGTGAGCCTTGTTCCTGATTTAGGCTGTGTGTTTGCAAACCCTGTGGTTCCTGTGCACTTCTGGCCACCAAGGGGATCACAAATTGCAGCTCTGGTGTGTGCACAGCTGGCTCTGCCCACCCCGAAGGTAAACTTCAGTCTTCCCAGACCTCCCAGTGCGTGGGTATCACCTCTGCAGGAAAAGTGTAGGTGGATATTCAAATCCCACTTTGTTGTTCCTGCAGAGGAGGAACCTCTGTTGCCTGGTAGGACCAGATCATTTCCATAGCTGTGGTTCACCCAGGTCAGAGTCCAGTTCCAGGGACAGGACAGTGCCAATACTCCAGTGAGAAGGGCCAGACACTGTGAGGGGGAACATGCTCCCCAGGGAAACCCTCCTCCCCAAAGTGGGAGACTTTAAAGCCCTTCCAGTACTTTCCAGACCAGAGATCTTTTTTTATCCACACCACATTTAGGAAGAACATTTCAAGAGCACTCCTGGGTCCCTTTGTGTTGCCCACAGTTGGCTCTGTGGACGCTGCTGAGTGGCTTTAGGCAGGCGAGAAAGGCTTTTGAACATCCCTCCCGAGCCAACAGGGATGTGGTGCTGGCTCAGAAGTGTTTTCCTTCCCCTTGAAGGACCAGCATCAGGGAGGAGTGTGTTTCCCTCCTGCCAAGGAGTGGTGGATGTTCTTGCTTAAGAAAGAGACAGAGCTCATTTGGATGCTGAACACCTTGTGTAAATTCCTGAGCAGGCAAAGTGAGCTGTAGATGTGAGCTGTAGATGTGAGCTGTAGATGCGAGTTTGGGACAGTGCCCAGTTTTCAGGGGAGAAAAGCTTTGAGCAGAATAAATATTTACCAAATCAATTGACTTTTTTTCCTTTCTCCCTATTTGCTTTAGCTCCATGAGTAACTGTGTTGCAATGATGCTCTCTGCACTGCTCTCTGCCGCAACGCCATGGACTGAGCCAAGTTTTGGGCTTAAAGCCCCTCTCGCTTTCAGGAGCTCTCTGCTGAGCTTACATCCATCACTATCTAGAGGCAGAGCTGCCATCAGCAGTGGTGTAGGACCAGGGAGGGTTTGGGAGCAGGACTTATTTGCAGGGAAGTCTGCAGGCTGTGGCTTTCCCCTGCAGGTACAGCTGCCGTGCTTCTGCTGGGATGCAGGTGCGGAGTGCCCAGGGATCTCTCCTCCGCCCTTGCCTGGCATGGCAGGGGGCTGTAGTGTTTCTCCCTCCTGGCAGAGTCGGTCCTAGCCACACTGCTGGGTTTTGAGTTCTCTCTTTGGCTGCTCCATGACCACCTCTTTTGTCTGCCTTTCCCTTCCAGGTCTGACAAGTGTAGTGTTTCTGAAAGCTGTGAACCAGGTGAGGAATAATTCATTTTTCTCTTGCAAAGTAGTGATGTGGAGCGGGTGGGGAGGGGGACACTAGAGAAAGCTGCCTGCAGAGTTGCTTGGATGTGTGCCACCAGTTACCTGGTTGCCCCACAGTGCAGTTCTCTAAGGTCTTTATATCACTGATCAGTAGATGTGGAGTAAAGGAGGCCAGGAAACCAGCACATAACAAGGTTGTTGGCTGGTGCAAGGGCACCAACAGCTCCAGTCAGCTGTGCTCCATGCAGAGGCCGTGCCCATGGATGTCCTTTACATATCTCCCTGTCATGGCCCACCTGGCTGAAGCCATGTTCACAGAATCAACCAGGTTGGAAGAGACCTCCAAGATCATCAAGTCCAGCCGATCACCCAACCCTATCTAACCAACTAGACCATGGCACTAAGGGCCTCATCCAGTCTCTTCTTTGGGATGCTTAGCTGGCCCCACAGTCACAGCCGGCCATGGTTTCCCTGCCCGCATTGGTGGGCAGCCATCGCATTGCCAGTTCCTGTTGGCAGCTTTGTGTTACCTTTCCCTTGTAGGTACCTCAGGAGAGCTCAGTGGAATCAGGCAGATCAAAATCGAGCCGGATGAGCTGGACATCATCCAGATCACTGTGCCAGGTAGGTGCTGGGCACCGGCTGCGCGCAGTGGCCTCTGCGCGGGCAGGGCTGCCGCATCGCCTCTCGGCATTTTGCGGTGACAAGAAGCATTTGCAGGGTATCTCCCGGCACAGAAGGTCCCCCTGTGCCTGTGAAATGGTCTTTCTTTACTGAAAATCATTTGAAGTGGCGTACTGGGACTGAGCTGCTTTCCTGAGGGTAGTGGAAGGTGATTCAGGGCTCTCTCATTTCAGTCTCTCCCTCGCTGCTTTTCCACCTTGCCTTGCCACTGGAGAAAGCAAGCCTGGTTTGCTGCTTCCCTTCCCATGTGGGCTTGGAGGGCCTCAGGCACTGAGCACAGGATGCTTTGGATGAGGTCCTTAGTTTAGGAACACAGCCTGGTTATGAAGAGTTCCTAAGGAAAGTTTAATATCAAGTATGTCCTGAAAACGAGGTGGCACTGATGCAGACATGTTGGTGATGGTGGCTCTGGTGCAGACATCTTGGCTCTGATGCAGACACTTTGGTGCTGGTGGCACTGATGCAGACACATTGGTGCTGGTGGCACTGATGCAGACACATTGGTGCTGGTGGCACTGGTGCAGACCCGTTGGTGCTGGTGGCACTGGTGCAGACATCTTGGCTCTGATGCAGACACATTGGTGCTGGTGGCACTGATGCAGACACGTTGGTGCTGGTGGCACGGGTGCAGACATCTTGGCTCTGATGCAGACACTTTGGTGCTGGTGGCACTGGTGCAGACCCGTTGGTGCTGGTGGCACTGGTGCAGACATCTTGGCTCTGATGCAGACACATTGGTGCTGGTGGCACTGGTGCAGACATCTTGGCTCTGATGCAGACATGTTGGTGCTGGTGGCACTGGTGCAGACACATTGGTGCTGGTGGCACTGGTGCAGACATTTTGGCTCTGATGCAGACACGTTGGTGCTGGTGGCACTGGTGCAGACATCTTGGCTCTGATGCAGACACGTTGGTGCTGGTGGCACTGGTGCAGACATGTTGGCGCTGGTGGCAGTGATGCATTTCCCCACGGCTCTGCCTGGAGAGATCAGTGGAGATGGGTGGTGATGGAGACAGGTGGTTGGGTGTTTGAGGGGCAGCTGTGACAGTCATTTTCCACTTAGCTGACCTGGACAGACAGCAAGTGGTAGGATGATCCTCCGAGTTTAATGAGTGAATAGTTAGCACTTTGCATTTTCAGTGTGCTTTACAAGCATTAATTAATGATCTCACCAGCATGAGGGCAGCAACAGGACTTCCAGTGTGCCCAAGGGTGAGCGGTGCTGGGGACAGCAGTGACACCCAGCCCTGCTGCCCCAGTGTGATCTCAAATGGCAGCAGTCTCCTTACCCAGTTTAAGCTTGGGGAGTCACTCCAGGATTATCACAGAATGGACTTAACATATGGTTAGTATAGAAGGAGAGGGAACAAGGTGTAGTGATGGAGCAAGCATTCCAGTTTTCAGTGTGGCAGTTAATGGAGGAGAAGAAAGCTAATATGTGGTGAGCTGGCAGTGCGTGAGAGGAAGAGGAGAAGGAGGAAGGGAAGGAGGTGTTATCACTTCTCCAGTGCCAGGCAAATCATACTTCAAGTCCAGAGTCCACCTTTTCTTACCTTATTTGAAGATTGAGTTCAATCAGAGGGAGTACAGCTGAGGGCAGGGAGGAGGATTAAAAGAAGCGAGGTGTTCACCTACAGGGAGAAACTGATGAAACTGGGATTATTTATCCTGTGAGGTGATCATTAAGAGGTGACCTGACTGAAGTATTTAAACTGGGGAAGGCTTATTTAAAGCTAAATTTGGACAGCTCTTTGAGGGCATTGGAAGAATCCAGCATGAGGGGAGACAGGTTAAATTGAGGAGGGCATACAGGTGACACAAGGCAACCCGACCCAAGGAGGTGTGATTTTGGGGGAGGAAGGCAGCAGCAGTGGAATGGTTTCCCACAGTGGAGTAGCCAAGTCAAGCAACATTAACTTTTTAAGCCAGAATTGAGTGTGGAGATGGAATTAAACCAAGCAAATAGTTTTGAACTCTTTTTGTTCTTCACCTTCCACAGAGGTTAGGAAGAAATATTTGCTCCTTTCCCTCTAGCTGAGAGGTTTGTGTTTGTTTCAGGGGTGACCTCTGAGGTGGCCTCTGAGGGAGAAAGAAGGCAGATGCACCCCTGGAGCATCTCCTGGTGCAGGGCTATGGTGTGCAAGGCTCTCAGGAGTAGGGGGCCCTTTGCTCAGTCCTGGCTGATGAGCCAATGCCCTCTGAGCCCTGTGTTTGGGGCAGTGTCCCCTGACATCAAAAGAAAAGTTCCTCTTGGGGTTCTGTCCGCAGACCGATCGCCTGGCTCGGAGGAGATGCACGACCCAGTGCCCACGCACCTGGCCTCGGAGGAGTCCAACTACATCCTAGACACGGTAGCAGGTACCAGGAATGAAGCACCCAGGACACTGCCCAGGGGCACAGGAGCTCATGTGTCTGTCAGGAATGAGAAAACACCACTCACGAGCCAGGGGGATGGAGTCAGCACCCATGTGCAGAGTTATGGCCTCAACCAAGCCAGCTGGGAGCTCTGACAGACAGCCTGATGGCTTTTTTGGCACTGCTGCTCCTTGCCAGCCCCTCTCCAGCCCCAGCATGTGCAATCCCAGCTCACAAGTGGGATTTTCCTGGGGGATTTGCTGCATCTGCCCGCACTTGTGCCGAGTGCTGGGTCCCACCTGTCCCGAGAAGCCCCCACTGAAGGGCAGCCAGACCTCTTGGATGTAGGCAATGGGTTCATGCTGCTTGTGCAGCTCCTGGAGAGATGCTACCAGCCTGAGCCTACACTGGCATGGGTGCTCAGAGCTTAGTGAGGGGAAGGGGTGGTTGGGTGGCTGCAGGGGACCTCCTGCTTGGGTCTGGTCTGGTTTTGCTGGTTCTGGCTGCTGCTAACCCTCCTCTTCCTCAGCAGGGACAGAGAAGGGGCCCAGCGAAGAGCCACGGCACGAAGAAAAGCAGGTGGAGGGCTCAGGTGAGTGCAAAAATGAGCTCTAAACACTGCAAGTGTTTGGGAAGGATGGATGAACACAGAGCTTGTTTTGGGTTGGGTTTCCCAGGCAAAGCATTCACTCTCTGGAGAGCTCAGCACAGAAGAGCACCACTGTGCTCCCAGGCTCTGTCCTCCCCTCTCTTGCCTGGATTTGCTTTTTCCCCTCTGTCTCTTGCTCCTAGCAGAGCCGTGTGGCAGGGGCATCACTGCCCTTCCTCACTTGGGGATGAGCTTGGAGTCAGCTGCCAGAGGCCCACCAAGGGCGTAACAAGCACGTGGCTAGGGGCTGCTTTGCCTGTGCTGGGTGGTACTTGGCCAGGAAGCAACAGGTTTCTCAGAGCATTTTGCATTCTTCTTCCTCTTCTTTTCCCTTTCTTCAGATGGCATAGGGGACGTTTTAAGTCATTTGAGGAAACAAGTAGAAATCCTGTTCAACACGAGATACGGTAAGCTGCTCATTAACACACGTTCCTCGTGCCCAGCGCTGGCCTCTGCCATGGGGACCTCCTTAATTGCTCAGAAATGTCACCTCCCGTCTCCAAACCGGCATCTGAGTAAAAGTGCAATCTAATTTGTTCATTTGCTGTCTGCTGGGCTTACAAATGCATTTGAAATCTCCCCGGGCCTTGTTACTGCAGCTCTTCCTTTGGTTTCCTCGCTGCCTTTTCTCCTGGCTGCAGCCCAGGAATTGCTGCCATGACCTTCAGCCTTCCTCCCGCAGAGGGAAAGACCAAAGTGGTTCCCCTCATCGCTTGTTTGAAATACCAGACAGGGTTTTCCACCTGAGGTGGTCATGGTGTGGCTCAGGAAGGCTGGTGGGACCCTGGTGCCAGTGGCTGGCACTCGGTGTGCTCTGCTCAGCCCTTTTGAGAAGGGTAGGGTAGGGTAGGGTAGGGTAGGGTAGGGTAGGATAGAATAGAATAGAATAGAATAGAATAGAATAGAATAGAATAGAATAGAATAGAATAGAATAGAATAGAATAGAATAGAATAGAATAGACCAAACCAGGTTGGAAAATACCTTAGAGATCATCAAGTCCAACCTATCACCCACCACCATCTACTCAGCTAAACCATGGCACCAAGCACCCCATCCAGTCTCTTCCTAAACACTTCCAATGATGGTAACTCCACCACCTCCCTGGGCAGCACATTCCAGTGGCCAATCACTCTTTCTATGAAGAATTTCTTCCTAACATCCAGCCTAAATCTTCCCTGGTGCAGCTTGAGACTGTGTCCTCTTGCTCTGCTGCTGGTTGCCTGGGAAGAAAAATACAAGTGAGGTCATACATGCGTTCTGAGAGCTGGTAGAAAGGCTGGCACTAGCAGGAGATGTGGCTGTGCCTGGCAATCCCCCCAAAACAGGGGCTGATTTGAGCTGCAGCCCCTGGGCAAGCAGAACCCACAGTGGCTGGGGAAGGAGAAAGGCCAGGATCAGGCAGTGGGGATGCAGCTGGTTCAGCCAGCAGAGCGATGGCACTCGATGCTCCCCACTCTGGAGTCACAGCCTGGGAATCCTTGCCCACACTCACAGGACTTTGTGCTGATTTCTCACCTCTGGCCACACAGCACTGTTGGCACTGCCTGTTGGCTGGGTTTTGGCAATATTTGCCAGATCAAGGGGAGCCCTCACCATGTCAGGCTGCACAGGCTGGCAGGGCACTCCAGGAGTGTTCTTTGTCCCCTGATCTGGTAGCAGGACATCCATGGAGGTCTGGATGTGGGATCCCATTGCCTTGTGGAGATATTCTTGCAACCTCTAGAGGAAGCCCCTTCGATGTGTGCACTGCAAGGCAGTCTGTGTTAACACAGCACACCACAAAAGCCAGCTCCAGGTGGCTGCCTGGCTCTGTCCTGCATTCTGTGTCCACAGTGTCAGGGACGTGTCCACAGTGTCAGGGACATCCCCACCAGGCACAGAGTGACACCCCTCCAAAAACCTCTTTGACACCCCTACCCAAATAGCATGTTGCTGCTGCTGTGACCCCACAGGGGGGTCCAGCAGGCTAATGAGATTTGGTCCCCATGCAGCCAAAGCCATAGGAATATCAGAGCCGGTCAAAGTTCCCTACTCCAAGTTCCTGATGTATCCTGAAGACCTGTTCGTGGTGGGCTTGCCAGAGGGCATCCTGCTGCGACGCCCCAACTGCTTTGGGATTGCCAAGCTCAAGAAGATCCTGCAAGCAAGCAACAACATCCAGTTTGTCATTAAAAGGTAAGGCAGAGGGAGCAGCTGTCCCTGCAGGGAGGATGTTCCTGCTGGGAGCTCTGGCTGCTCTGCAGTGTCCTGGGGAACATCGCTCACTTGGGCAACTTCAAGAAATTTGCTTGATTAGAAGCAGCCAAGGGTTGGAGCCATCTCCCAGAGGCAGTGGTGGTGGTGTCATCTCTTCCTTGGGATGCCTTTCAGGGTGCTAACCTGCTTGTGCAAAGGTTTGGCCACAGCAGCAGGGAGCAGCCACAGGTGGCTGAAGCAGCCAGAGCCTTTAGCCTTCAGGGTGCCCAGGTGTGGGGCACAGAGAGGGGCTGGGGAGCCCCTGAGGGTTGTCCTGTGGGAAGCAGCTCTGGCTGAAGACCAGATGTGTACATGGGATGCTGCAGGCGTTGTGCTGGTGAGCAGGAGATGTCACAAGAGCTGGAAAGGCTGTGTGATGCCGTGACTGACATAACACAGCAACATTGCCTTGAAAGAGGGAAGAGCTCCAGCAGAGATGCAATTAAAAGTGCCTTTAGGTATTTTGGGAGGGGGTTTCTCACCCAAATGCTGACTCAGCCTCCCTTGCAGAGGAGAGAGATGATGTGACCAAGGCATTGGGTGACTGAATGAAAATGAAAAAGAAACTTGCAGGATCTTGCCTCCTAAAAGTCTCTAACCCCTGATTTAAAGTGCTCAGCCATCTCTAGCTCGAATCTCCTCCTGGCAAAGCATCAGATCAGCTCCCTAAAGTCTCCTGGCATGACAACTGCTTCCAAAGTTCCTCTGCTGCCTTGCCGGAGCTTTAGAGTGGCGTTTGCCAGGCACGGCTAGCGGTCGGTGGCTGTCAGAGCGTTGTCCTGGGGGATGGAGGAGCAGTGGGGGTGACAGCCAGGGAGGTCACACACGTGCCCTCTGCTGCTTGCTGTTTTCCAGGCCGGAGCTGCTGGCGGAGGGCGTCAAGGAGCCGGCGTCGGACAGCCCGGCAGCCAAAGGTAGGCTGCGAGGCGCCCGGCAGCCGGGCCCCTGAACACGAGGTAGGAGAGGAGTGAGAGCCTTTTCCTACGCTGCACCTCTTGCCTGCCCTCCCCACCTCGTGTTGTGGCCCCCTCCTGTGCCTCCCCCTCGGTGGCACCACGATTCCTAACTCGTCTTCTGTCCCCTGTCTCAGCCGCTGGTGAGAGGGACTCTGGGGAGGCGCTGCTGGAGGACGCTGTGAAGAGGCAGAGCTTTCAAGGTGAGGGCTTGCAGGCTTCTGTGGGGCTTGAGGCAGAGTCCCTGGCCCCTCTTGGGGTGCAGTGCAAACAGAAGTGGGAAGGGAGTGGCCACCGGGCATCAGGGCTCAATGGGTTGGCAAAGGTGCAGGGTGAGGCAACAATAGGAGAATCATAGACTTGTAGAATGGTTTGGGTTGGAAGGGACCTTTCAAGGTCATCCAGTCCATCCATGATGTCCAGTCAGCAGGGACATCTGCAACTAGAGCAGGTTGCTTGGATCCCCATCCAACCTCCACTGGAATGGTTCCAGGGATGAGGCTTGTGCTACCTCTCTGGGTAATCTGGGCTGGGGTCTCACCACCCTCATTGTGAAACATTTCTTCCTTCTCTCTAGTCTGAATCTCCCTCTTTTAGTTCCAGACCATCAGCCCTTGTCCTGTCACAATAGGCCCTGCTAAAATGTCTGTCTCCAGCTTTCTTCTCAGCCCCTTTAAGTACTGAAAGACCACAGTAGGGTCTTCCTGCAGCCTTCTCTTCTCCAGGCTGAACAACCCAAGCTCTCAGCCTTTCTTCATGAATGTTCCAGCCCCTCTGGGAGGGAAGAGAGGAGAAGGTGGGCTGAGAGGATGGGAAGGACTGGCAGACAGAAGACAAGACAGGCAGTTCTGTAGGTCCAAGGAAGAGTCTTGAAGCGCTCTTGATGGTGTCCTACTTAACCAGCTTCGCTTATCTCCCTGTCTGACCCCGTGAGATGCGTAATTAAGTCTAGCAAGCCCCGGGCTTTGCCTTTTCTGGGGCTGTTTCCACCTGGGTGATGTTTGTACAAACACTGCTCCCTTCTGGTGTGCAGCAGCAGCTGGCTCTGTTGGGGAAGGAGTGGTGGCAAGAAGCTCCTGGGCTTGGGGACAAGGGCTGTTCAACTGGAGCATCCCTTCCCTTGGGGGCCTGTGAGGGTTTGCAGAGGGGGACCAGAGGTTTTCCAAAGGCTTTGCCTTTCCAGAGAGGCTTTTGGAGTGTGTTTTATTTTAATGCTGCCAATTATCACAACTGAATCTTCGATTTCATGCAGCTTTTATTCTTAGCAAACAAGCAAGGGGAGTGGGGGGTGGGGGTGGGGGTGGGAAAAAACCCAACCACATATTTCTGTTTAGATTCTTTTTAAGGGCTTTGAATGGCCCACTCCAGAGATTAGCTAATTGCAAGATAAGGACTTCCCTATAATTAGAAAATGGCATTGCTTAAAAGTCACAGAGTGCCTTTTAATTTACCAGCAGAAGTCCATAATTGTTTCTTTATTTTCACAGAAAATTATGATGCCAGGCTCTCCAGAATAGACATTGCTAACACGCTGAGGGAGCAAGTCCAGGACCTCTTCAATAAGAAATATGGTGAGAAACCAGTGGGGAAAGTTGACTTTATCCCCCTCTTAATCCCTCTTATCTTCCCCCCCCACCCCCTTATTCCTCCCCACTCTTCCCAATTCCTCCTTGCCAGGTGCTTTCTTGGAGGGCTGGGGAGGGAAAAGTGGCTCTGGGAATTGGTGCTCTTTGCTGCAGGCACTTGCTGCCTAGGCAGCTTCTACACAGCACTGGGGAGGCCATGGTGAGGAGCATGCCACATCCCTCCTGCCTGCCTGCCCTCCTTGACCACCTCTTGGTGGATTTTTTTTCTTGTAACCCACCCCACTCTGTGAAGAACAGCAGTGGTAAATTCAGCTGCAGAGCTGTAGGAGTGCAGGGGGTTGGTGGGAGGTGGGGAAGGGAGTAAGGAGAGGTCACAGCAAGCACACTCGGGAGATGCTGCTCCTCCTGTCTCTAGGGCACCTACCCAGCGTACTCCCACAGTCTGCCTGCTCCAGTGTCTGCTGTTTGCCAATCAAGGCAGGGAAATGCTGTTATCTCCACCTTCTAGGCAGAAGTCAGACTTTACAGGTTTCCAGGTACCCACAAAAGAACTTACTTGCAGGGAATTGTGCATCCTCAGTCCTGCAGCCAGACCTCAGAGAGGGAACGTGGCTGGAGTTATCTCCAGACGATGGCCCAAAGCAAAGAGCAGTGGCTTTCCATCCCTTCTGCTGTGCTGCATGGGCATCACCATGCGGGGCAGTGACTCTCTTCAGCCTCACCAGCTCTGCTGTGTGCACATGGCTGCCCCTGGCACCCCTCCACTCCCATTGTGAAGGTGGCCTGAAGATGTTGGTCCTTGATCTGAGACCTGACAGGGTGCCTTGAGCAGGCTGCTCGTGCTGTGCTGTGCTTTGGTGGGGCTGGGGATGGAGCCAGAGCCGTGGTAGGAAATGGCATCCCTGACATCCTGCATGCTTACTGCTCACTTCTCTGGCAGGTGAGGCCTTGGGGATCAAGTACCCTGTGCAAGTGCCATACAAGAGGATCAAGAGCAATCCGGGGTCAGTGATTATAGAGGGGCTGCCCCCCGGGATCCCCTTCAGGAAGCCATGCACCTTCGGCTCGCAAAACCTGGAGAGGATATTGGCTGTGGCTGATAAAATCAAGTTCACTGTGACCAGGTGTGTGGGGAGAGGTGTCAGCAACCCTGCCTAGCAGGATGGGGAGAGGAGGGAACTGACCTAAAAGTACCCCCAGCTCTGCCAGCCTCATTGGAGCAGGGCTGTAAATGCCACAAACGCCTCCAGCCCCTGAGACAGCAATCAAGTTGGCAGCTAATGGTAGAATCAGAGTCATAACATGGTTGTGGTTGGAAAAGACCTCTAAGATCATTGAGTCCAACTGTCCAAACCATGTCCCAAAGTGCCATGTCCACAGGTTTCTTGAACACCTCCAGGATGGTGGCTCCACCTCCCTGGGCAGCCTGTTCCAATCCCTGACCACTTTTGCAGCAAAGAAATTTTTCCTAATCTCCAACCTAAACCTCCCCTGGCACAATTTCAGGCCATTTTCTCTCATTCTATCACCTGATACTAGGGAGAAGAGACCAATCCTCACTGCAACCTCCTTTCAGGGAGGTGTAGAGAGCAATGAGGTCTCCTCTCAGCCTCCTCTTCTCCAGACTAAACCATCCCAGTTCCCTCAGTCCCTCACAAGACCTGTTCTCTAGAGCCTTGACCGGCTTTGTTGCCTTGGTTCAACAGGAAGAAGGGGACCATAAAATAGAGACTCTGGCTCTTTCCTCCTGTCTGCTGCCTGAGGAGGCAGTGGGGAGGGCACTGGCAGGAGAAAACAGTGCTTGGTGCAATGGTGCAAAGAAATCTCAACCTCTTTTCTAGGAGGCTTGAGAGAGGAGGAATGTTGCTTGGTGTATGGCTGGTGCAAGGCAGTGTCTGGTGTCCCACAGTACTTGTGAAGTCCCTGGGCACTGGCCACTCCTGGCAGGGGATGGACACAAGTGAGGGTGGCAAAGCAGTTTATCAGTGTATCACTGCAGTGTGGGACAGGGTAAAAATGGGTACAGGAGTGGCTCCATCCCCCTCTCACTGGGCCATGCTGCCTGATGGGGCATCTGCTGCTGTGAGCAGGGCCACAGGGACTCCTTCCCTGCAGAGCACCTGCTGTTTCTGCATGAGTCCTGGCGCAGATTGTAAAGGACAGGCTGAGCCCCAACCCTTCCTGGGCCAGGGGAAGATGCTCAGTGCAGGTGTGTTGGCTTCCCAGTGGCATTTCATTTGAAATCTCCTTTTCCCCTTGTTTTTCCACAGGCCTTTTCAAGGACTCATCCCCAAACCCGGTAAGAGACGATCCCTTTTTGCCTAAGCAGTGCATTGGCCAAGTGTTTAGTGGTGGTCAGGGAGTTGTAAGCTGTGGATGGCAAGCAAGAATTTTATCAGCTGGAGGAAGGTTGCCTCTGACCTCACTTTCCAGGGTTCCCCACTTCAGTTTTGTTGTTGTTTGGTGCATTTGCTGAAGTTCTCCTGACCAAAGCAGCTGGCCTCAGCATCACCCGTCAGTACTGCTGCTGCTGCCTTGCAGTGACAGTGTTTTTCAGGAGCTAATCTAGGCCAGAGCTCTGTCTTCTGTGTTTAAGAAAGCTCCCACTTTCTTAAGTGTGTTCTTAAAATAAGTAAGTGTTGCCATGAGCTGGTGGGTTTGGTGGTGAGAGAGGCTCGTGGGAAGGGAGTGATTAACCACAAGTTCTGCTCTGGGCTGCAGCAGCGTTGACAGTCACAGCCCTCTCTGGCTTGTGGGCATCCCACATGTGGATACCCCAGGGAGATGTGGGAGAAGGGGGAGGATGAGGTGTCCAGGGTGCTCCATAGCCAGCTGCAGAAATCACTGCCCTGGAGCCATCTCCTTCCCTGTGCATCGCTGCAGCGGTTCTGTCTCTCACTTCTAGGCTGCCTAAAAATAAGAGCTGCGCTCAGAAACGTGGGTAAAACCCTGTCTCTGCTTTAAATGTCTGTAATTACAACTGTTGGAAGAGCACAGATGGGTGCAAAAACCCTTGTCATCTTTATTGATGGCTTCCCATCCCCTTGGCCAGCCTCCATGGGGATGGCACAATTTAGGGAAGACAAATACGACAGAGGGGAAAACGTTTATATGCCCTTATTAGGAGCAGCAAAGAGGTGTTAGACACCCAAGAGGCCTCTAACAGAAGGCAAGCAGTCTGAGAAACTCAGTGCAGGGTTTGCACTCTTCACCCTCTGCATCCCTGTGTGCAGCCCAGCCAAGATGATGGGGGGGTCCCCAAGACCTCCATAAATCTTTGCCTTAGACTTCCTGTCTTTTGCTAAGCAGCAAGGTGCCAGCTCGGGTCAGCCAGCCCTCAGTGACACGCCAGCTCTGCAGAACTCTGGTTTTCCATGGCATTCCATGGCTGTAACACCAGGGTGAGCCGAGGATGTGCCCACTCCCCCAGCCACACCTCGTGCCTTGCCGGCGCTCCGCTGTCATCGGGGTAATGACGTTCAGAGGCGCTGCTCTGACACCAGTCACACCAGTAACAAAGGAGCACATCACAAGGCAAATGCTTCAACCTGCCAGCTGCCTGGGAAAAGCAGCCTGAGAAATAGAGATGTAGAGGAAATTGATTTTTCTTTTTGATGCACAACATCTTTTTTTTACCTCCTTCTCCAGCTGAATGCTCCCACCAGGGGCTGGGCCCTGCTGGCTCTACCCACAGCCATATTTTATGCTGTGTATCGTGGTACCTGAGTGGGCTCAGGAGGAGGTCACAGCATCTCTGCTGGGCTCAGGGCTTTGTGCATTCTCCTCCCATGGGGTTTTAAATAAGAGCAAGTCACAGGTGAGGGGCAAGGGGAGGAGGGGATGGTTTCTTACTTGACATCTCAATTTGTTACAGACTATTTCATGGAGCTGCAAAGTCCTCAGAGACAATTGCAGGATTTAGCAGTTTCTTCTAGTAGTCAGAATGTCTGCTGGAGAAAAGCTGTTTGTGTTTTTCCCCCTTCACCCCCCCTCCCCCAAAAGGAAAAAAAAATCCCTGCTGACAGCAATTAACTTCTCTGCATTTCCACCCCACTGCACTGAAGTGAAGGGTGGCAACAGTGGTGCATTCACTGCCTTGGCTTTGATCACTTTTCAGCTGCCTTAACAACAATGAATTATTTCCAACTAGCCACAGATCATAAAACATTTAAATGTAAGAGAGTTGGGTTGGGGCTGGGTTGGGCTTGTTTTGTTTTGTTGTCACCTGAGTTTTGTGTCATGAAGGCCTGCCACGTAAAATGAAGAGCAGCAGCAGAAGGGTCTGCTTGGTGCTAAAACCAAAGCAGGGAAAATCACTTTTGTTTGGCAGAAGGGGGTTAAAATGAAGGCAAGAGTTGCTGCCAGGCAGGATGGCATTGCAAAGGCATCTAAAAAGGAAGGCAAGAGTTGCTCCCAGGCAGGATGGCATTGCAAAGGTATCTACAAATGAAGGCAAGAGTTCCTCCCAGGCAGGATGGCATTGCAAAGGCATCTAAAAATGAAGGCAAGAGTTCCTCCCAGGCAGGATGGCATTGCTAAGGCATCTAGCAGCTAGAAAGCCCAGGCCAAACATGAAGGAGGCTACAGGTTTTGTGGATCATTTTGGCCAAAAGTGGCATGAAAAGCACAGATTTTAAGGGGAAAAGGGAAATTTGAAAGAATTTATTTCAAACAAACAAACAAACAGCTCTTTGGGGTGATTTTAGTTGTCTTCAGGTTAAAAATCTGGGCTTTGATTTGCTTTAAGCAAGCTGTTCACCTTCCTGCGTGGAAGAGAGCATCACAGGTAACTGCAGGACCATGGAGGAGCAGCCTCCTTACCTCTCTTTTTTGGGGACACCCATTTGTAAAGTGGGACAGAAAGAGACAGAAGGATTTCAGCGTCGTCTGTTTGCAGGTGCAGGTGGGGTTTGGAGGCAAAAACGAGGCTGATTGGTTTGGGAAAATTAAAGCCAGTGATGCTCCCCAGTGCCCAGAGGAGGTCAAGTGGCTGCAGCATGGATTTGCAGCCTTTCAGAGGGGCGGTGATGGCCCTGGCACTTCTGCAGGCATTCTACCCGGGTGGCTTCAACTCTCCTGGCATCTGAGAGTTCCCTTTTGGTTTCCAGTTCTGTTTCTCCCCACCACTGCTCCCTGCTTTGCAAAAAATACCAAGGACCTTCCAACCCCCTTTTTGAAAGCAGAATGATCTTTCAGCATTAAACCCAGAGTGAGGCAGCATGGGTGAAGCTCCAGTGATATAAACACAGCACTTAGCCTTTCTTTTCTTCAGGCACAGAGATACAAAACAGACTTAATTTGAGCCTTTGAAGAAAAATATATATATATATATATATATATATGTATCTCAAGCATAAGTAATGTAGCACACACACACAATCTTTCTGTATGTTAATTTCTATGTGCTTTGATTGAAAATGTGCACCAGCTCCATCTGTCCTATTCCCCAAACTCCCTACCACCCTGATAGATTATTTCCCATCCTCCAATTAATAAAGTAGGGCAGGCAGTGCTCTTTAATTAACAACAGAAAAAGAAGAGAACCAACACATGCAGGCATCCTTAATATTCATTCATTTAGTTATTTATTTTCAATCACAAGAGCACAATCCTCCTCAAGACTTTGAAGAGATGTGCCTTGGTGTTAGGCAATCCCTCCAAGAGTAAAAGAGGCAGGCCCTTGGTGGGGCAGTGATGGGAGCTGTGTGCATCTTGCTCCAGCAGCAGGTTGCTTCTTGGGGTAGGATAGGATGGGGTAGGATAGGATGGGGTAGGATAGGATAGTGTAGGATAGGATAGGATAGGATAGGATAGGATAGGATAGGATAGGATAGGATAGGATAGGATAGGATAGGATAGGATAGAAAAATAGAGTAGAGTAGAATGGAATGGAAGAATAGAGTAGAATGGAATGGAATGGAAGAATAGAGTAGAATGGAATGGAAGAATAGAGTAGAATGGAATGGAAGAATAGAGTAGAGTAGAGTAGAGTAGACCAGACCAGGTTGGAAAAGACCCTTGAGATCATCAAGTCCAACCCATCACCCAACACTATCTAATCAACTAAACCATGGCACCAAGTGCCTCATCCAGACTCTTCCTAAACACCTCCAGTGATGGTGACTCCACCATCTCCCTGGGCAGCACATTCCAATGGCCAATCTCTCTTTCTGAGAAGAACTTCTTCCTAACATCCAGCCTAAACCTCCCCTGGCACAGCTTGAGACTGTAGAATGGAATAGGAGTAGGAGTAGGGGTAGAATAGAATAGAATAGACCAGACCAGACCAGACCAGGTTGGAAGAGACCTTTGAGATCATCAAGTCCAACCTCTCACCCAACACCATCTAATCAACTAAACCATGGCACCAAGTGCCTCATCCAGTTTCTTCCTAAACACCTCCAGTGATGGTGCCTCCACCACCTCCCTGGGCAACACATTCCAATGGCCAATCTCTCTTTCTGTGAAGAACTTCTTCCTAACATCCAGCCTAAACCTCCCCTGGCACAGCTTGAGACTGTAGAATGGAATAGGAGTAGGAGTAGGGGTAGAATAGAATAGAATAGACCAGACCAGACCAGGTTGGAAGAGACCTTTGAGATCATCAAGTCCAACCTCTCACCCAACACCATCTAATCAACTAAACCATGGCACCAAGCACCCCATCCAGTCTCTTCCTAAACACCTCCAGCGATGGAGGTCCCTGCCTGTGCCCCTTCACTTCCCAGCCCCAGTGTTTCCCCACCATGAGAGCAGCCGGGTTGGTTTCCTGTTATCCAGAGTGAATTGTTTGCTCAGTGTTCCTCAGATCAGTGTTTCTGGGCTGCTGCTGAACGTTGAATAGCTGTGGAGCTTCAAAGCCTGCTTATGAGCATCCCTGTGACTCCACTCACTTTTTTCTTTGCTTGTTTTTTGTTCCCTTTTCCCTGCATGTGTGGCCTTCTCACACTGTGGAGAAGGCAGCACCATCACCCAGCTCATCCCAGCCCTCTCATTAGCTTTGCTCTTGCATCCCTCCTGCTCCTTGGGAGTTTTGTGTCCTGCTGTGTCCTTCAGAGACCCCAAAAGTACCATTTGTCAGGGTGCTCGTTGCATGGTGAGATGGGTGCTGCTCCATCCCAGCTGGGGTCCAGCACTTAGGGATGCCTCCATACCTCTCAGCACAGGGACCCTGAGCCTGCTGGGATGTCTCCCATGGTTAAGGCTGAACAGCACATGTGGGTTACCAGGACAAGAAGTTTTAATTCTCTTTCTTAGAGTCATAGAACTATAGAATGCATCAGACTGGGAGGGACCCTCAAAGGTCATTGTGTCCAACATCCCTGTAGTGAGCAGGGACATCTTTGACTAGATCAGGTTTCTCAGGGTCCCATCAAGTTTGACCTTGAGGGGTGGGGCCTCCACCACCTCTCTGGACAACCTATTTCAGTATTTCACTACCCTCATTGTGAAGAATTTCCTCCTAATGTTCAACCTCAATCTACCCTGCTCTAGTTTCCTTGCTCAGCATGATGGCACCTTGGAATCTTCACCTGAAACACTGCAAATGCCTTTGAGTTGCTGCCAGCCAAGTGATGTGCCATGCTGCTCTTCCTGAACCACTTCTGCTTCCTATTGGAAAGATGCTGCTGTGTGCTTCTCTTCCTTGCTGCTTGCCTGCTGCCTGCCTGCATTGCTCCTTGATGGGAGCTATGCCAGGACCTCACTCTCTCTTGGCTTGGACTCTGACTTGGCTTTCCCAGCACCAGCATGACCCATCTGCATCTCTTCCTCTTGGCACTGCGTATCTGCCTAAACATCTGGTGTGGTGCTGCTGCCCACAGGGTGCCCACACAGGCAGGATGTCACCCAGCAGTTTAGGGGACCAGGACACAGGCAGCATTGCTTATTTTCCAGCTGGGTCCTGCTGCGTGGCAGTGAGAACTCATTTCAGAGTTGTCTGGAGGATTTGTCCAGCTCCCCATGATCTGCACCAAAACACTGGTGCCTGCAGCTGCCCTGTGCAGCCCCCTCATTCTTCCTATCCTTTGCTGCTGAACCCAGGGGCTGTCCCTGCACTGGCAGTCAGGCTGGAGGAGCTGGCAGAGCTCATACCACAGAATCACAGAATGTTAGGGGCTGGAAGGGACCTCAAAAGCTCATCCAGTCCAACCCGCCTGCCAGAGCAGATCACACTGGAATGCATCCAGGCAGGTCTTGAGTATCTCCAGGGAAGGAGTCACATCTCCACTGTGCTGCCGTGGCTGCTTCCCTGAGCCTGATTACAACATTTGATCCATGTTTGGAGCTGCTTCAGATCTCTCATATTGCTGCTGAGCGCATTCAAACACGCATCCCCTCCAGTCTGCCAGTGCCCATGTGCTGTAATTTGGCAGCCAGAGCCTCCCTGGTGCCATGACCTGCAGCTCCTGTCCCCCTCACTCGCACTCCCCATGGCTGCCAGCTTCAGCATGAGGAGCCACTTCATTCCTCCTGCCAATCCTGGTCCTTGCCCCATCACTGCAGCTTTTCCCCAGGATACTCATTTCTTTCTGATACCACTCCTCACTTCAGAGTCAGTGGCAAGCACCAGCCTCTCCTTAGGGATCCCTTTTCCTCTCATTCCTCTCCCCCCCTCCACACTGCTGCAGAAATGACACAGTTCCCTGTTTGCTTTTCATCTGCTTTAACCTCAGATATTTTTTCTCTCCTCTGGTGCAGCCCAGCCGCTGCTGCTCTGCCACGTGCTGCCAAGGCTGCGGTTCAGTCCTGCATCCCTGGGCACGCCTGGACCTTGAGCGGCTCAGCAGCACAGCGTAGCTCAGGGGACGCCCACAGCCTCAAGCACATCCCCAAAGAGGTCCCTGGCACACGGTGGGAGACCCCAGCCCACCCTCCCAGCTGCCTGGGCTGTTGTTTAGCTCCCCAAAGCACCTCCGTGCCAAGGGGGCCTATGGAGCAGAGGAGTTTTCAGCTGCTAGGGACGGGGCCATCCTGCGTTTTGCTTTTGTTTGTGACCAAGAAACCAAGCTGCAGCACTCATGGCTCTGTTTTCTTTCTCTCTCTTTTTTTTTTGTGTCTTCTGTAACTTGTGCTGTAGCCCCTAGACGGATAACATCACTGGAAAAAGCCTACGCTGCCTTGAATGGTAGGTAGCTCAGTTGATGCATCGTAGATGGTAGCAGACAAGAAATGCCTTTTAATATGGGAGTGAAAATGTCTTAACCCCCCAAACTGCAGGTATTTTTGGTTGTTTTTTAATCCTCTCCTCTCCCCTCTTCTCTGTTTCCCAGTGCTGGATGTGTTTAACAGTATTTTATTGTCCTTCTCAACCCTCTCGGCGTTTCTAAGCACCACTGCTGCCTGTCCCTGGGCAGCGGCGCTGGTACCGCTCCAAACAAAGCAAGCTGCCACGCTGGCCTCAGCTCATCCATACAGTTATGGAGTTGGGTTTGGTTGGAAAACACCCCTAAGATCATTGAGTCCAACTGTGGGCCATTAAACCATGTCATAGAATAGAATCATAGAATCAGTCAGGGTTGGAAGGGACCACAAGGATCAGCTAGTTCCAACCCCCCTGCCATGGGCAGGGACACCCCACACTAGATCAGCCTGGCCAGAGCCTCATCCAGCCTGGGCTTAAACACCTCCAGGGATGGGGCCTCAACCACCTCCCTGGACAACCCATTCCAGGGCTTCACCACTCTCATGGTGAAGAACTTCCTTCTCACTTTCAGCCTGAATCTCCCCACCTCCAGCTTCATTCCATTCTCCCTAGTCCTATCACTACCTGATGTCCTGAAGTGCCATGTCTCCACATTTTTTGAACACCTCCATGTGTCCCAGCAGTGAGTTTACTAAACAAAAGCCACTTGCCATGACAAGGAGACCTGCACAGATTTGGGCTGGGTCTCTTTTTTTCTTCAGCTTTGCTTTAACACCTCCTCTGGGCCAGGGCTGGTGTGTAGTCATGTAGGCTCCAGGGATTTAACACAGACTTATTTACAGGAGTAAAGAAGAGCTCACCTGTGTGTATCTGAGGCAAGGCATGGCAAATCTCCAACACATCCAGCCCTAGTCCCATCAGCTGGGATTCTGGCCACATGTCTAGAGGTTAAGTGCCTGCTTCTGCTTTGGAAATGGGCATATGTTGAGCTAATTCCAACTGCATTGAACCTGAGTTACAGTGGGATAATCCTCAGTGAGGTCGATGGATTTGGTCCAGGTTAACACAGGGGTGTTGCTCCCATTGAAGCAGGAAGAGGGGTGTAGTACTCATCCTGTTAAGATTCAGGGCCAGATCTTGCTCAGCCTACCCTGGCTGGGTGTTTTCCTTGACACAGCTGGCACTGTCTGAGGACAAGACCTGAGCCTCTTTCCTGGTGGGGAGCGTTGGGCAGTGGCTCTTTCTGTGATGAAATGGGCATCATGCTGGGTGTCTGGGTGACAGGAGGTTGTTAATCCAAGAGTGGAGGATATTCATTACCTAAAGCAGCACCACAGGATGCTGGAGGTGGCATAGGGAGGAGGAAGGCTCCATCAGGTACCCCATAGCTATGCCATAGCTTCACCACCGAGAGCAGGGCTCTGCACAGGGCACCACAGACCCAGGCAGAACCATTATTTGTCCATGGGATACCTTGGAGTTGGTTTTGTTGTGGTTTTCTGAAGTTACCAGAAGAACAGGTGGCATTTGGGGTCCTGCTGACCAACATCACAGACAGCTAAACCCCACTTTCCACAACTGCTAAATGTGACTTGGTGTTTCTCTGGCAAGAAAAAAAGAGCCAGTGGTGCTTTAAAAATGTGACCACTCCAGCCTGTGGAGTGCAGGGGTCCTCACTTCAGGCAAGTGGGGTTGGGAAGAAAAGGATAAATCAGCTGGCTGCTTTCTTTTACTTGCAAAGCAAAAGGCCAGCAGCATGCATAAACCTGCTTTATGGGAAGGGCTCAGCGTGTCCTGGGGGTCCTTGAGCCCTTTATTTCCCAAACCCAAGTGGGTAAAGTCAAAGGTAGATGGAGATCCCTCTGGCCTGGGGACATAAGGGCAGGTCCCTGGGAAGCAGTGCCACTGGCCAGAGCCTCCTCTCTGGCTTCTCTGTTTTGCATGCTCAGTTCCAGGTTTTTCATGGCATTTGTTTGTGTCCTTGGATGAGGATTTGGGAATTCTGCCCACTGCAAGGTGGAAAATACCCCCTTGGGATCTTGTTTCTTGCAATCAGGTGACTCGGGGCATGAGCAGGAAGGACAGAGCTGCTGCTTTATTCAGTCCCAGAGAACTGAACAAGTGAGGACACTTAAATGTTGGTGTTTCTTTGTCTGCTACCATCTACACATCCATATGGGTGTGTGTATACAGCCCAGAAACTGAGCATCAATGACATGGAAGTCACAGAGGGGGCCCACAGGGTTTGCCCCTGCCATGGCCTGCCATGGAGCAGCATCATGAGGCAAGGTTTTGGCTCTTGAAATCAGAGCTCTTTGGATCATTCATTTGTTCTTTTTTTTTTCCTTCTGTGTGGTAGTTTTAGGCTATGCCTTTAAAATTTAGCTGCAGTTAATGCTGGGGGAAACTTCAACCCACCACATTATGCTTGCTTTATTTTTTTGCTCCATCCCTCTCAAGCTGCTTTGTTGCCATTTCTAGATTTGAAGAACATCTTGGCCATGAGTTTCCTTCACAGCAACATCTCCCTTTTGGTTTTCCTAGTTCTATCCAGGCCTGTGCAGGGAGGCAAGGACTTGCATCAAGTTTTCAGCTTGCATTCAAGACAAGACTGCAAGCCATGTGCTTGCTTAAACCCCAGATCAAATTCATGTGATGGCTCCAAATCTGAACCAAAATGGTGTGACTGCTCAAAATCAGCTTCAATAGCTGCAGACCAAGGATAGAGGATGCTTGGGACCCTCATGCTGAGGGCTGCAGCACTCACCTAGGTGTTTTCAGTAACCATCCACCACCCTGTGTTGTGCCCAGCTGGGTGAAGATGCCTGTGTGGGATGCAGTGAGGCTCGTGGTGGGGATGGCTTCTCTCCAGCAGGAGATCCCACTGAGCTTGCCCTGCACTGTGCACCCTGTCTGGTTGGGGCTGGTGGGGGGAGGGTGACCCCTGGGTGAGGTGGGTAAGGTTCATTCAGCTGGTGAAACAGAATGTCTGCAGGGTGAAAGAGCATCAAAGGGGGCTGGTACTGAGTCAAGTCCTTTTTCCTGGAGCCCTCTGAGGATGCTGAATAGCTGGAGAGAAATTCTACTGACACAGGCACGCCACTTGAAATGAGAGAAGGGAGGAGAAGCTGTTGGGCATGATGAGGATGATTAAAGCAGCAATAAAACCAAGCTGCTTATATGGACTGTTATAAAACAATACTGTGCTTAGGAGCCCAGCTATAAAAGTGCTACCCCACTCCTTGATATCACTTTTGGGAGCATTTGTGGCACTGAGGACCTGAGTCTCTGTCATGCTGCCTGTTTTGCAGTCTTTGGCAGCACCACAGAGCGGATGTGAAAGGCTCTGGGCCGTGGCTGCACGCCACGAACGCAGACTTGGCAGTGGTTCAGAGCTGCTCTGCACGGCTCCAGAAGGTGACACCAGGTGCATGTGCAGAGCAGGCCCCTCTCAGGTGTCCCCACACCACGCTGGGGCAGAGAGAGACAGGGTTGTGGCAGCAGGGTGGGTCCTGCAGGGGCCGAGGAGGAAACAGGGAATGTTATTCCCGGGGTGTTTTGCTTTGCAGATGAGGACGACGCCAACCGGCTGGGCGAGAAGGTGATCCTGAGAGAGCAAGTGAAAGAGCTTTTCAACGAAAAATACGGTGAGTGTCCTGCCTGCACGTGTTGCCAGGCAAGGCTGGCTTTGCTGACAGCAGCCAGGGTTAAAATTAATTCATCCCAAGGCCTCTATTTATAGGCTGAGTGCACGGCAGTCTGCTGCAGCACAGCTTTTGTCCCACTGCCTGTCCCCAGGGACCTTCCTGTGTCTCACTCCTGGCAGGTGGGACTGTGACCTTCCTGTTGACAGCTCATCCTTGGCAAGGGGAGGGAGGATCAGGATCCACAGGCGAGGAACAGGACCTTTTTTTCAGTCTGGTGTCAGCCCTTGATGTGTTTTTAATGTGTCCTGAGCTGGCATGAGCCATGGTGTGTGTGCTGAGCATGCCCACCCCGTGCCAGGCTGCTGGCAGACAGCCCCTGCCAGCTCTGCCTGCTGGGCTGGGAGCAAGGCTGGAGCCACAGCCTGATATGGAGCACGGCTGGGGAAAAGCTTGCAGGAGCTGCAGCAGAAATGAGGTCAGGAGATTGCAGAAAAATTGATTTAGGTTGGACATGAGGAACAATTTCATCCCCAAAAGGGTTGTCGAGGCCTGGAACAGGCTGCCCAGGGAGGTGCTGTAGTCTCCATCCTGGAGGGATAAAGTAATTCAAAAAATGGGCAGGAGCAAAGTGATGTGATGGTGATGGATGTGATCTCTACCCCAGTGACCCCCAAACCTACTGACAGCTGGAGATAAGAGAAGATGAGCAGAGCTCTCCCATGTGCCCTCTCTCCTGGGCTGTCTTCCGCACTGCTGCCAAAGGCTGGTGTGAGTGTGGTGTGCTGTGCACGGAGGAGAGGTGGTGTGCAAGTGCTGCTGCTGTGTAACAGCCCCCACCTGGCAGGATCCTACCTGGAGACTAATGGAGCAGGCAGATGTGAAACAGCTGGGCATGACATAGCTGCAGCAAAGGTCAGGCTTCACTGCAGCTGTGGCTTCTCCAAGTCATAGAATCATAGAATCACCAAGGTTGGAAGAGACCTCAAAGATCATCAAGTCCAGCCTGTAACCCAACACCTCATGACTACTAAACCATGGCACTAAGTGCCATGTGCAATCCCCTCTTGAAGACCTCCAGAGATGGTGACTCCACCACCTCCCTGGGCAGCACATCCCAATGGCTAACAACTCTCTCTGGGAAGAACTTTCTCCTCACCTCCAGCCTAAACTTCCCCTGGCACAGCTTGAGACTGTGTCCTCTTGTTCTGGTGCTGGTTGCCTGGGAGAAGAGACCAACCCCCACCTGGCTACAACCTCCCTTCAGGTAGTTGTAGATGGCAAGAAGGTCTCCCCTGAGCCTCCTCTTCTCCAGGCTAAACACCCTCAGCCTTTCCTCGTAGGGCTTGTGCTCAAGGCCCCTCCTCAGCCTTATTGCCCTTCTCTGGTCCTCGCAGGGCTCTTGGTCCTCTGGTTGGTCGGATCCAGAGCCCTGTGGGGTAAAGCTGTTGTGTTTTCCTCTGCTTTGCTGTTACAGGAGAGGCTCTGGGCTTGAACCGGCCAGTCATGGTGCCCTATAAACTGATCAGGGACAGCCCTGACGCGGTGGAGGTTACCGGGCTGCCGGACGACATCCCCTTCCGAAACCCCAACACCTACGACATCCACCGGCTGGAGAAGATCCTGAAGGCACGGGAGAGCATCAGGATGGTGATCATCAACCAGCTCCAGTAAGTTGTCCCAGCAACTCTGCAAGCAGGGAAGGTTTCTGTTTGTTGTGTTGCCCTTGTGTCTCCTGCCAATGGTGGCAGCATCAGAGGACAACACTCCGACCCCTGTACCTGCTGCCCTGCCCGTAGGGACGTGCCTGGCATTGGGGGGCCCCAGCAAAGCCTTAGTGGGAATGGTCTGGCCTCAGTCTCTTGCACAGCTTGAGATGATGGACATCATTTAGTGGTGACCTGGCAGTGCTGGGCTAATGGTTGGACTCTATGATCTCAAAGGTTTCTTCTAACCAAAACCATTCTTTCATTCTGTGAGGATGCTGGGAAGGGGCATGGCATGGGTGCAGACAGTGGGACAGCCCAGAGACCCTAAAGGGCATGGCATGGGTGTAGACAGTGGGGCAGCCCAGAGACCCTGAGGGGCATGGCATGGGTGCAGACAGTGGGGCAGCCCAGAGAGCCTAAAGGGCATGGCATGGGTGCAGACAGTGGGGCAGCCCAGAGACCCTAAAGGGCATGGCATGGGTGCAGACAGTGGGGCAGCCCAGAGACCCTAAAGGGCAGGGCATGGGTGCAGACAGTGGGACAGCCCAGAGACCCTAAAGGGCATGGCATGGGTGCAGACAGTGGGGCAGCCCAGAGACCCTAAAGGGCAGGGCATGGGTGCAGAGTGTGGGGCAGCTGAGTGACCCTAAGGGGCATCACATGGATGCAGAGAGTGGGACAGCCCAGAGACCCAGCTGAGTTGCTGGCATCCAGGGGTGGTGAGGAGGCTCTCTGTCTGATCCCTGCCCAGAGGAGTGTTGGAGGAGGCAGGCTGGGGTTAGGGTCTGAGCTGTGTCCCAGCACAGGCAGGCTTGCAAGGGAGAAAGGATAGCACCTACCTGGTCTCACTCCCTTGTCTTTCACACAGGCCCTTCGCTGAAATCTGCACTGAGGCCAAACAAACAGGTAAGGGAGGGCTAAGAAACAGCCATGGCTTTCCCTGCCCTGGGGCAGAGGGAATACACAGGGAAAATGGATGGGAGGAGGCATTTGAACCTCTTGCATCCCTGAGGGGTCTGGGGAGAAGATCCCACCTGGAGAAAACCCAACCCTCAGGTTCAGCACCTGTGCAGGAGCAAACAGTGCTCTTAGATGACTGCAATTCTGTGAGCTGAGGAGAGGCTGGGCTGTTAGGCACAAAGTTCCAGCAAATTCTGGAGGAGATGATTATTCCTTTTCCATTAGCAATTTACTCACCATAAGCAATTTATTCACTGCTTAAAGCCCTTAATTTGAGCCATCATTTAGCTGTTGAGCTTCTAAGGAGACAAGATTTCTGTGATCACTGGGAATGCGTTTCTCCCTCTGTCCCATCCTCCCCAGTAAGCCTCAGCTAGTTTTAATCAAATGTGTCAGAATTATCAGCCAGAGATAATTAGGATCCTATTAGTTCTATGAAAATAGGTGGCTAGGTAGAGAAGGGAGAGCTGGCAAGCAGGAGCACCCCTGCAGCATGATGTAAAAAGAGATGCACAAGAAACCTGATATGTGCAGGGATACATGGGGGTATCACTGGCACAGCTGGCACCTGCATGGCCCCAAGGCATCCAGCATGGGCACAGGTCTGTGGGGGATGAGGCTCTGTAAGTGCTGGAGTTTGGGGTTCTGGGGTTTGGGGGATTTCCTTTGCTGGTTCCTGAGGAAGGCTGGAAGCTCGGGGCCAGCTGTGGAAGCAAAGGCCATGCCACAGCAGGCTGCCATGGGGAGATGCTCAGGAAGAGGCAAGGTTGGAGTGGTGGGATGGATCCTTACGTTTAGGGACCACTCACAGGGCTCAGACACCACCTCATGCCTTCCCTCTCTCCCTGCAGAGAAAGACAGCAGCGTTCCCAAACGGAAGCGGAAGAGGATCTCCGAAGGGAACTCGGTATCTTCCTCTTCCTCATCTTCCTCTTCCTCCTCTTCCAATATGGAGTCTACATCATCAACAAATCAGATCTCACTTGTGGTAAAGCCTTCCAAATATTAGGGGGGTTACTGCCTACCTATCTTTCTGCTTCAGGATGCTGCTCTCCTCACACCATCACCACCTCCCTCCACCCGACACACACTCTAAAGTGTGACATAAAAATGGCCCCAGCAGGTTTGGTGAAGGAGGGGAGGCAGCTCTGGGCCTGCCTTCTCCTCCCAGGTTTGTCTGGGTGTGGGGGTGTCAGTGGAGCAAAGCACCCACTGCCCCTCAGGGCTCTCCCACAAGTGCCTCAGGGGGAAGCTCAGCATTAGCAGGAGCTGTCCATGAAGCAGGTTCCAGCAAATCCCCTAACCCCAACTGGGTTAAGACCCCCAGTGCTGGTACCCCGGGGTACCTCTTGGCAGGACCCCCATGGTCCAGCTGGTTCTATCCCAGGAGCAAAACTGTGAAAGCAGGAAAAAATCAGGGAGTTGCATCCAACTGCCCTCCCTCAGGGCTTGGCTGCTGTTGTGGATGATACCAAATGCTTTCAAAAACAAAGCTGGAGGTAAAAAAAAGCACAAGAGAAATACAAACTTAGATGTTTGGGGGTTCTTTGGGGGGGGTCAGTGGTGTTTTGGTTTGGGGTTGGTTCTTTATGTCTTCTCTGGGGAGTGGGAGCAGCAGCCCGTGTCGGGACACGGCAGAGATGGTTTGATGGATGGATGGGTTGTGTGTCGTGTCCTAACAGAGACTTTTGCCTTCTTTTTCTCTCCCTCTCTTTCAGCAATGGCCCATGAGCATGTACATGTTAGACTATGGTGGTCTAAATGTCCAGATCCCAGGACCTATTAACTATTAGACCTCAATACCGAATAAGAACCTCACATGAAAAGACTTAAATAAATAAATGTAATTTATGTACAAAGTGTATATTCCAATATGTATCAATGCCTTTTAGTTTTTCCAATGATTTTTACACTATATTCCTGCCACCAAGGCCTTTTTAAATAAAAATAAAAAGTGTTGCCTTGCTCTCAAAAGTACTTATTTTATGTATGTATGTTATTGAGGCCACACCTGGAGTCCTGTGGCCAGCTCTGGGCCCCTCAGTTTAGGAAGGAGGTTGACTTGCTGGAGCCTGTCCAGAGAAGGGCAACAAAGTTGGGGAGGGGTTTGGAACACAGCCCTGTGAGGACAGACTGAGGGAGCTGGGATTGCTTACCCTGGAGAAGAGGAGGCTCAGGGGTGAGCTTATTGCTCTCTACAACTCCCTGAAGGGAGGTTGTGTCCAGGTGGGGGTTGGTCTCTTCTCCCAGGCAACCAGCACCAGAGCAAGAGGACACAGTCTCAAGCTGCACCAGGGGAGGTTTAGGCTGGAGGTTAGGAGGAAGTTCTTCCCAGAAAGAGAGATTGGCCATTGGAATGTGCTGCCCAGGGAGGTGGTGGAGTCACCATCACTGGAGGTGTTTAGGAAGAGACTGGATGGGGTGCTTGGTGCCATGGTTTAGTTGATTAGATGGTGTTGGGTGATAGGTTGGACTTGATGATCTTGAAGGTCTCTTCCAACATGGTCTATTCTCCTCTTTCCCTCTCCTCTCCTAACCTCTCCTCTCCTCTCTCCTCTCCTCTCTCCTCTCCTCTCTCCTCTCCTCTCCGAACCTCTCCTCTCCGAACCTCTCCTCTCCGAACCTCTCCGAACCTCTCCTCTCCTCTCTGAACCTCTCCTCTTCCCAGCACTGATAGGTAGGAGGCAGTGCAGGAGGTCAAACCTGGCCGTGCTTTGGCTGCTCAGTTAAGTCCTTAGTGTCATCAGTGCTTGCAAACAAGAGGTTTGAGACGTTCTAATGCTTCATTTAATTTAGATCAAAGGCAGAAGAATTTACATATGGAGCTGCAGGAGGAGTGGTACCGAACTTGCAGTGGTGTCAGATGAGGGAACCAGCCCTTAGGAGCATCAGAGCCCTGTGCCTGGGAGTCCTATTGGCTCTAGAGCAGACAGAATCATGGAATGGTGGGGGCTGGAAGGGACCTCTGGAGGTTATCTAGTCAACACCCTCCCCTCCCCCCCATTAGAGCAGGTTCACCTAGGTGAGGCTGTACCAGAGTGTGTCCAGGTGGGTTTCAAAAGTCTCCAGGGAAGGAGACTCCACAACCTCTCTGGGAAGCCTGCTCCAGGGCTCCAGCACCCTCAATGTAAAGATTTTTTTCCTTAAGTTCAAGTGAAAGCCTCCTGTGTTACAGTTTGTACCCATTGCCCCTTCTCCAATCACTGGCCTCCAGTGCAGGGAGCCCAAGCCTATCCCCATGACCTCCACCCTTTAGATATTTGTAAGCACTTATAAGATCCTCTCTCAGTCTTCTCTTTTCCAGGCTAAAGAGCTCCAGGATTTTCAGCTTCTCATCACATGAGAGCATGCAGCCTCAGCATGAGAGCACAATGCAGGTGGACATTACTGTGGTTGTGGGCAAGCAGAATCAATGCTTTGCCTGACTACTCACCCAGATTCCAGCTGTTTTGAGGGGGTTTCCACACCTGATGTGGTTTGCTGCCTTGGTAGCCCTCAGCATATCTGGCTTCCAGGTTCCCTTTCCAGCCTTTCCTTGAGCCCACACAAACTTACCATGGCATTCTTTGGCACAGAGTTGCACAGATGCCTCCCTGATCCTTAATGAACCATTCCCACCCCCCCTCCCCTCCTCCTTTTTCCTTTCAAAAGCTCCTGCTCTGGCCATTCCCAGAGTAGTATTAATGTGCAGTTTAAAGAGAAGCCTCCTTACCCTCCTGTGACCTCCCCTGCCTGGGGAGATGTCCACCAGTCTTCTCTGCCACCATCTGCCATTAGCAGAACAGGGTGAAGCAGCAGACTTGCCTTGTCCTCGAGCCTGCCAACAGCAGTGGAAGTGCCACAGCCCTGCCCCTCCAAACCCTGCAGGCAGCAATGAAATCCCAGCCCGTGCTGTGGAGCGATTTTAGTGAGATGGATGGTCCTGCTGGGGACTTGGCCTGCCCCTCTTAAGAGTGCCCATTTCATAATCTTATCAGGGCAAAAAATAATAAATAACTCTAATGATGGCTCAGGAGATTCATTCCACTTAACCATCACCCCTCAGAAAGCCCCACTCATGAGAAAGACGTTAATCTTTGCATGAGAGCATGCCAGTTCAGGTACATCAATCTGCCTTTGTACTCCATGGCCCTATCTGGAGCTGAGGCAGCTGTTTAATTCATTTAACAGAAGACTTAGACACTCCACTGGCAGCATCTTCATGAGGTACAGCTCTGCTCCATTCCCCTGATGGACCCCGGAGCCTCCAGTATCACCGCTGCCCACCAGCCCTTCTGTCCAGCAGCACAGGCACACCAGTGTGGTTTATGTCTCTGGAGGAGGCAATCCTAATCAATGGGATCTCCAGTTTAAACTGAACAGTGTTTGAGCCACTAACCACAGAAATTAATCCAAGAAGTGGTGGCAAAGCACAAGTTCTGTGTCATATACAAGGGCATGGGGAGATGGAAAGCACCATCCCTGGCTGGTTTGAGCACACCATGGTCCTTCAGCAGTGCCAGGGGAAAGAAAGCCATGGCTGAAGGTCACATAACTTGCAGACACATGAAACAAAAGTCATTGTGCTGTCAAGTAGCTGCCACTCCTGGGAAGACTCTGGGTGCCCATAGAGTCTGCACAGAAAGCTGTGCCTGCTTCCCACTGGGACCCTGCAGAATTCTGGTATGGAAAAGCCTCTGTTCTCCCCCTTGCACCATCCTCCACAGCAGTGCTTGGTGGGCTTGACACTTTTCTGTGGCCAGGCAAGCACATGGGGTTTGACCTGGTCTAGTCATGAGGTCTGTGGTGACAGGTTGGACTTGATCTTTGAGGTCTCTTCCAACCTTAGTGATACTGTGACCTACAGGAAAGTGCTGAGCCCTGGTCAGAGCCACCCAGGAGCTCCTGGGGCAGTCAAACATTGATATCACCAGAACAGAGCCTGCCTCTACTTTGTTTGCTCTAGCCTTTGATAAACAGCAGGCTGTAGAGGTGACAGTTACTACAGCTAATGTATAGGTGACAATCACAATACCTAATGTATATTCTAAGCGTGCTACTCAGCATGCTGCTGGCAGGGGCTACTCATGGTGGGGAGGGGAGCAACAACTGCTGGAAAAGAGCCTGAAACCTGCCTGTGTCTCACATCAAGTCTTTGGCATCAGCTGAACCTTTCACAGAGGAAAAAAGCCCAAAAGCACCCACAGAGGGAAGCAAGACCTCACACCTGGCTGCACGAGTCCTTCCCCAACCTTGCCACGGCATCAGGGGAAGGAGGTTTCTGCACCCACCCCAGCCACGTTGTCCAGCTGCAGCCCACAACCCGTGATTGCTCCAGAAGGGTTTGCAAAGTGTTTCCTCACCAAGGCATTTGGGCTTCTGAATAGAAGCCCAGATGCTGTTTATGCTGTTCTCTGGTATCTCAGTGCACTATATTTTTCATTTTTTTTTTAAATGATTGGAATCAAAGCTCTCATTCTTTAATTAAACTTCATTTAGCTGCCATCTGCCTGGGATCAAAATGGCTTCATGTTTTGCAACTCTTAATGAGGATTGTTATTGGATTTGTAAACACATAAACAACACCTCCCCTCCCCCCCCCCCCCCCCCCCGCCTTCCTCCCCCTACCCCTTGCACCAAAGTCTTTGAAAAGTAATAAATGAGGAACGTGGCTCAAGTGTTGAGATCTGCATCTTCACTCTTCTAATTGGAGCAGAGCGGTTCCCATTCAGCAGATAATCATTTTCCACACAAAACCTGGCTGTAAACATACCCTGCAACTGCAGGAGCAAGACTAGGGGAGCTGTGAGCGTTCCAGCCAAGAGGAAACAGTAACACAGTGATAGATGTCATTTCTTCCCAAAGTGGGAAGGGTCAGTTCTCCCTGGTCGCAAGCAAACACAGGCACCGAGGGCAGGAGTTTCCCACCTCAGCCATGGAAGATGGAGAGAAGATGCTGTAGCTGCCTGAAACTGCCTGAAATTGCAGCAGGAATTACTGATATTCGTTCCCCTAAATGAGCCAGCAGTGTGCCCAGGCAGCCAAGAAGGCCTATGGCATCCTGGCCTGCGTCAGGAACAGTGTGGCCAGCAGGAGCAGGGAGGTCATTCTGCCCTGTGCTCAGCACTGGTTGGGCCACACCTTGAGTCCTGTGTCCAGTTCTGGGCTCCTCAGTTTAGGAAAGATGTTGAGATGCTGGAAGGTGTCCAGAGAAGGGCAACAATGCTGGGGAGGGGTCTGGAGCACAGCCCTGTGAGGAGAGGCTGAGGGAGCTGGGGTTGCTTAGCTTATGGCATCAGGAGGCTCAGGGCAGACCTTCTACCTGAAGGGAGGCTGTAGCCAGGTGGGGGTTGGTCTCTTCTCCCAGGCGGCCAGCACCAGAACGAGAGGACGCAGTCTCAAGCTGCACCAGGGGAGGTTCAGGCTGGATGTTAGGAAGAAATTCTTCATAGAAAGAGTGATTTGCCATTGGAATGGGCTGGCCAGGGAGGTGGTGGAATCACCATCACTGGAGGTGTTTAGGAAGAGACTGGGTGGGGTACTTGGTGCCATGGTTTAGTTGATTAGATGGTGCTGGGTGATAGGTTGGACTCGATGATCTTGGAGGTCTCTTCCAACCTGGTTAATTCTATTCTATTCTATCTTGTCACCTGAACCTAGCAGCCTCAAAACCCAACTGGGGGATGCTAGAGGTGCCAGGCAGCCACAGAGTTTCCCAGTCAGAGATTCCCTGGTGATGTGGGCAATTGCTGGAGAAAGTTTATATCCTTGTTGCTGCCAATTAAAGGCCTATTGTGTTGCTTCCCAGGTTCAAGCAAACTGGGGTTTCTCTTCCTCCCTTAAGGGGATCATAAGGAAGGTATCTTTAACATGTAAGGCAGCCATCCACAAGTGGGTAGCTGCTCTTCTCTGAGTGGGTTTGGGGGCATCCAGAGCTTCAAGCAATGGGTCAGAAGACTTCTGGAAGAAAACCTGAGCCCAGAGCTTTGGCTCAGTCCCTGATGCAGTGGCATAGCCATCCCTCCCCTGCTCCATCTGGCTAACCAGGCTGCAAGCTGGGGAAGAGGGATGAGGCAGAATGGGAAACCAGCCCTATGCTGCATCCTTGCTCAGCTTCCACCCCAGCCCCTTCTATTCAGCAGCCTTTAAGCATTCAGCTTTCTGAGCTAAATCATTAGTCTCCAGCGTAGCTCCCATGCCCTACTTTGACTCTGTTGCCTGCCTTCACCCTGCTTTTCAGAAGCAGTAATTAGGCCCCTGTGCAGGGTGCAGTGTTCCAGACCTACACACTGTGGACAGCTTCCCCCCACTGCTGGCATGTCCACAGGATGTGGAGACCAGCAGCTGATCTGGGGCAGCCTCAAGCACCTCTACTCCTCATGGAATCATACTGCTGCCTTCCCTGCTGTGGCATCAGACCTTTATTTTTTAACAGGAAAAAAAGTCAACAGATAATGAGTGTGCCCTCCTAGAAGCCACCTGCTCAGTGGAGTTCGATCTCTGAATAAGGACTTCTCACAGTTACCTGTGAAGAGAAAACTGTATTTTTACCTCTGAACCATGTATCTTTGTTTCCTAATTGGAGAGGCCACAGGTCTGAGCATCAGACAGGGGCATGAAAGACTTTGGATTTTGATGCCAACCACTCAGATGTCAAATTCTCTTTCTAATTGGGGTCCCTGATACAGATCTTTGCCCTTCTTTCAGCTGTTGCCTTTGTGCTGCCACCTCCATTTCTTTGGGCTTTTATTATCTCATGTGATCATTTGCATCCAACTCCACAGCAAATGCAAGTCCATAGCCAAGAAAGTAAACCTGTAGCTGCCTTGAAACACTTCTACTCACCATCAAAACCCTCCAGCGGCCTGAAGGAAGGGTCTGAGCAGACCAAAACCCACACAACAAATAAAGCAGCACATTGCATTCAGCAGAGCTGCAACAAGTGACTTTGCTCCTGTGCCCACTACCATCCACCCTCCAGCAGACCACAGCCACTGCTTTTGGGGCAGTTTTGCTCCGTGAAAAGGCTGTGACCCACCCTGCAGCCTGGAGGGATGGCCAGCAGTAGTAATCCCACAGGGATGCTGCACATTGCTGCTTGGGAGGATACCAAATCTGCAAGCCCCAGGGTATCTCACTTCACTGGTGGTTCCTGCAGGGCTGCATTTACCCACACACAAGCTGGGGTGTTTCTTCTTGTTGGCTTCTTATGAAGCCCTCACAGCAGAGTTGGCTCCCACCACATCTTGCCTATACACAGCTCTCAGCAGACACAAAGTAGAAGCTAAATGTGTGGTGGTTAGTAGTAGTGGTGAATGCTGTTACCTTCTGCTGCCAAACTCCAGGAGGGAAATGGAAGTAAAATTGCAGGAATTTCACATAATACCCCTCAATTTACTGGGTTGCTTCTAAGGTAGGATGAAGCACCCCAGGGCATGTTCCCCTGGCTGCTCTCAGCAATGCCATTCACAGCTCTTGATCCAGTGTGCAGAACCCATGGAGCACCGGTGGGATTAGCCTGTACTTTGTGCTGGAGCTCCCTCTGCTTCAAGCATCAAAGTCTTTAGAAAACATTGAAGGACTTCACCAGATGAAAACATTTTCCTCATTGAGAAGCCACTTAAATGCACCCATGCAGGCTAAGCAAGCATGAGCATGCTTGGGTAATCAGAGGCTTGCTGTGGTGAAGTGCTCTGGGGAAGGAAAGATGTTTCATGGAGGTTTTCTGCTCTTAGTCCTCTGGACACACAGCTCTAAAGGTATGTGCCAACCTGCCCAGCAATTCAATTCCTGGGATTTGGGAAAGCTGGGAGGATCATAGGTGATCTGTGCTGGGGAAAGCAAGGAGGACTCTTTCAATCATGCCTCTCAGCTCTGGTTTGGCTTTGATCCTGCTAAACCCAAGCCTGAGCTGGTCTGGACCCACAGGGCTTGTTCTTGTGGGCCTTATGTTGTGTGAACAGCAAGGAGCTGTTTCTGACCCCTGTGCTGTGGTGTGCCTGGATGTGATCCAGCACTACTTACCAGTGAGTTGCTTTCCATCTTGGGAAAACCCCTAGGAGCAGCTGCAGTTGAGTGACCTGTGATGATGAGGTCTCTTCCTATCCTGCTTCAAAAGCCTCTGTGAAGCACTTTCCCCATTTCTCTGACTCCATGGACACAACTGATTTCCACACAGTTAAGGAGAACTAAGAAAACAACCATCACTGCCTCATGCATCACCCTCACTGCTTCCCTGTGTGTGCCACAGGGTTTCACCCCTGTTATAAAGACCCTACATTGGCTTGCAGGCTTGGAAACCTTCAGCTTTAGGACAAACCCTGGCAGTGCTGGTGTCAGTCTGTGGAGTGCTGACTGCAGGCTCAAGGTGTTACAAAGGCTTACCAAATCCTCAGGAAAGAAGTGAATTTAGCTTGTCTAAGGCAGCAAGCTTCTTCACAGTTGCTCTCCTGTTATTAATGGCTCGCTTTAAGCTGCTGGTTCTGTTGCTGATGTCTGCATCAGTGAATCTGTCTTCTGTTGCAACCAGGACCAAAAAAAAGGTCCTTCTTTTCCCTGCCCATGTGTCGATAGACCTGAGTGCAGAGTAATTGGAGATAAGGATGCAATAGGCTGACTACAAATCACAGTGCAAACAGATCTGCAGGCCTGTAAGTGATGGTGACAGCTGACTGTGTTCAGTCAAAAAGAAGGAAATGGCCCAGTGTTTGCCTGAGGAAGCCTCAGCTCCTGTGCAGAGTGCTGACATGCTGCTCGAGCAGCACTGGCAGGCTCCTCTCCGTGAACATTACCTCTCCACGAAGGCTGGTGATGATGTGGACAAATGCTCCCTGTGAGGAATGCTGAGTGATTAGTTTGCACAAAAACTACCCAGCTCTGCAGCTGAGAAACTGCAGATGGCTTTGACTTCTTGCCACTGAGAGAATCAGAGCAGAGCACTCCCACTTCCCGGGCTCCCTGCTGGGCATGTTGGGATGCTCCTTGCTGCTCATTTTAAACTCCTTCACCACCAACTTCAGGTGGCTTTTGGCCCCTTGGGAGAAGTTGTGCTATGCTTTTGGGCCCCTCAGTTTAAGAAGGACATCGAGACACTTGAACGTGTCCAGAGGAGGGCAACAAGGCTGGGGAGAGGCCTTGAGCACAGCCCTGTGAGGAGAGGCTGAGGGAGCTGGGGTTGCTTAGCCTGGAGAAGAGGAGGCTCAGGGGTGACCTCATTGCCCTCTACAACTACCTGAAAGGTGGCTGTAGCCAGGAAGGGGTTGGTCTCTTCTCCCAGGCAACCAGCACCAGAACAAGGGGACACAGTCTCAGGCTGTGCCAGGGGAGGTTTAGACTCGAGGTGAGGAGAAAGTTCTTCACCGAGCGAGTCGTTCGTCATTGGAATGTGCTGCCCAGGGAGGTGGTGGAGTCACCGTCCCTGGAGGTATTCAAGAGGGGATTGGACATGGTACTTGGTGCCATGGTCTAATCACGAGGTCTGTAGTAACAGGTTGGACTTGATGATCCTCGAGGTCTCTTCCAACCTTAGTGATACTGTGAATAGATCCAGGGAGCTTTAGAGCAGCCCTACTGAAGTGCTCCTAACCCTCAAAGATGATCCCCACCACAGCCAGCCTGGTGCCTAGCTACCCCTTGGGCAGCTTGTACAGGCTGGAGTCTGTAGGGTGGAAGGGATGGACAGTGCCTGGGAAGATCAGACTGGAACCATACTCTGAACACAGACAATTCCCTACAATGTTTATTGGTTTTGTTGATTTTTATTTATTTTAAACTTCTGTATAAAGACTTTTTGTTTAACAGATTATTTGCCATTGAAATTCTTCTGTAATGCAAAGCACAAACTCCTTTCTGCTAGAAACATACCCCCAGTAGAAGTGTCTGTCTGTTACTGCAAGCAAACACAAGAATCCCTTCTCAGCCTCCAGTGTTGTGGGTGTTTGTGTCTGTCGAGGGTTGGGGGGAAGGCCAGGCCTTCTTCCCCCTCCCCCCCCGTAAAGTGAAGGGAAGAAAATTGAAAGGAAAAAGAAAACCCCACAGGTGGATTAGCAAAGGGATTGTGTGCTGTATTTACAAAGCAGTTTAGGGAATGCAGGTTAGGTTTATATATAAAATTTACAATATTTACAGAAATATACAACAAAGTAACACAGAATGAGATTCCCTTCCCCGGTCTGGAGGAAGAAAAGAATAGAATAAACCAGGTTGGAAGAGACCTTCAAGATCATCGTGTCCAACCTATCATCCAACACCACCCAATCAACTAACCCATGGCACCAAGCACCCTGTCAAGTCTCCTCCTGAACACCTCCAGGGATGGTGATTCTACCACCTCCCCGGGCAGCCCATTCCAATGGGCAATCACTCTCTCTGTGTAAAACTTCCTCCTGACCTCCAGCCTGAACTTCCCCTGGCGCAGCTTGAGACTGTGTCCTCTTGTTCTGGTGCTGGCTGCCTGGGAGAAGAGACCAACCTCTGCCTGTTTACAACCCCCCTTCAGGTAGTTGTAGAGAGCAATAAGGTCACCCCTGAGTCTCCTCTTCTCCAGGCTAAGCAGCCCCAGCTCCCTCAGCCTCTCCTCATAGGGCTTGTGTTCCAAGCCCCTCATCAACTTCGTTGCCCTTCTCTGGACTCATTCCAGCAAGTCAACATCTTTCCTAAACTGAGGGGCCCAGAACTGGACACAGGACTCGAGGTGTGGCCTAACCAGTGCAGTGTACAGGGGCAGAATGACCTTCCTGCTCCTGCTGGCCACACTGTTCTTAATGCAGGCCAGGATGCCATTGGCCCTCTTGGCTGCCTGGGCACACTGCAGGCTCATGTTCATCCTACCATCAACCAGCACCCCCAGGTCCCTGTCTGCCTGGCTGCTCTCTGGCCACTCTGACCCCAGCCTGTAGCTCTGCATGGGGTTGTTGTGGCCAATGTGCAGAAGGGTTTCCCCCTGTACCCCCTTCTCTCCCCTTTTTCCCCAAGGAGGGTTAGAAACAGACAAAAAAGAGCAAATGTTAATTAAGGCCTCTTCTAACACAACTGCTTTTATCTGCTCCACGGTCAGTCTGGCTGAAAGCCCAGAAGCTGTGAGCTGCGGGAAGGAGGGGGAAAAGAGTACGAGACTGAGTGAGACCAGTCTCACTGGGAATCAAAACCTAAGGCAGTGCTTCTGCTTCTCCACCAATGAAATTAGTTTAGACCTGTCTTGTTTATAAAACATTCGGCCATGGTGTCCCTTTGTTAAAGGCACCTGTGACCGTTTGAGGCAATGCCTTTAACAAAGGGATACTATGGCCGAATGTTTATACATAAAGGACAGGTCTAAACTAATTTCATTGGTGGAGAGGCAGAAGCACTGCCTTAAGTTTGATTCCCAGTGGGACTAGTATCATAGTATCATTCAGGGTTAGAAGGGACCACAAGGATCATCTAGTTCCAACCCCCCTGCCATGGGCAGGGACTCCCCACACTAGATCAGGCTGGACAGAGCCTCATCCAGCCTGGTCTTAAACACCTCCAGGGATGGGGCCTCGACCACCTCCCTGGACAAGTCTCAGTCTTGCTTTCTCCCCTTGCAGCTCACAGCTTTCTGGGCTTTCGGCCAGGCTTGACCTTGAAGCAGATAAAGCGTGAGGCCTCTTCTAACATTCTAACACATAGCTGCTTTTTAATTAACAGTTTCTCTTTTTTCTCTCTTTCTAACCCTCTCTGGGGAAAGGGGGAGAGAAGGGGGAGCAGGGGTGGGGAACCCCCTCAGCAGAGGAGGGAACCCTCATTTCTGTGTGACTTTGTTGTATATTTCTGTATATATTGTAAATACTGTAAATTCTGTATATATTTCCCTGCATTCCCTAAACTGCTTTGTGAATATACAGCACACACTCCTTTGCTAATCTGGCTGTGCATGTTTTTTTTCCTTTCAATGTTTTTCCCTCTACTCACAGTGGGGGAAAGGGCCCGGTGTCATAGGGTTAGAAGGGAAAGGCCGGTGCCTTCTCCTCCCCCTGGAAAGTGAAAGAAAAAAAAACCTCACAGCTGAATTAGCAAAGCAGTGGGTGCTGTATATTTACAAAGCAGTTTAGGGAAATGCAGGGAAATATATACAGAATTTACAGTATTTACAATATATGGCTTTCAATATTGTCTCTTAATTATACTAATTGCCTAAGCAGAGATCTTGACATCTCCCACTGTCCTGCAGCCACAGCTCAGATGGCAGCAGTGGAGCAGCCTGTCACAGCTCATCGACCCCATGAGCCTGGCTGTATCCAGGGAAGAGACACAAATCAGGAGGAAGTTTTACACAGAGAGAGTGATTGCCCGTTGGAATGGGCTGCCTGGGGAGGTGGTGGAGTCACCATCACTGGAGGTGTTCAGGAGGAGACTTGACAGGGTGCTTGGTTGCATGGTTTAGGTGATTAGGTGGTGTTGGATGATAGGTTGGACACAATGATCTTGAAGGTCTCTTCCAACCTGGTTTATTCTATTCTATTCTACAGAAATATACAACAAAGTAGCACAGAAATGAGAGTTCCCACCTCTGCTGAGGGGGTTCCCCACCTCTGCTCCCCCTTCTCTCCCCCTTTCCCCGGAGAGGGTTAGAAAGAGAGAAAAGAGAAAAAAAAATAAAAGCAGTTGTGTGTTAATTGGAAAGCAGTTAATACAGGCCTTGCAGTTTATCAGTTTCAAGGTCAAGCCTGGCCAAAAGCCCAGAAGCTGCAAGCTGCAAGCCACCGAAGGAGGGGGAAGACAGACTAACTAGAAAAGTGCAGGAATGCCCAGGATACTCTGCTGCACTCCCAGTTCAAAAGGTGCTTCTTCCCACTCTACCAATTAAATTAGTTTAGCTCCATCTTTCGTTTACAAACATCTGACCACAATATTCCCTTTCTTAAAGGGGACAGCCTCAAACAGCCACACTCAGCCTTTCCCCCAACCCTACGACAGCACCGCCTCAAACGGTCACAGTGTCAAATAGGTAGGTGCCCAACTTGCTGGTCTGTTTGTCAGTGGTTTGATCAAGAATTATGCTGGTGCAGATTTCTTACAGAGGAGCACAAAAGAAAAAGCCAAACAAAACCCCAAAGTGCTCTGTTGGGTTTAACAAAGCATGGCTGTCAGACTCCTGATCTAATTTCTTCCTAACAGCAAAAGAAGTAGTGCCGGTTTCTTTGAGGGATTGGCTGAACAAATGGGGCACAAAGTGCTGGCTGCTGCCTTACCTGAAGGTCTTTATTACGTAGGCGAATTAGTTTGCAGTGCAGAGAGGTAGATCTGTGGCGGTAGTTTCAGGCTGTGCCTAGAAAATTGACCTTGGCCTTGGACAGAAAGTGATAGGATGTAAATAAATTACCATTTTATATGGTAAATATAATCCCACTGTACACTTATCTCACAAAGTTAGCTTGTATAATCTAGCTTTCTCTCTTTTCAGCTTCCTCTGGTCTAGCAGATCCCAGCTTCTGGCTTCTGCTGGCTTTGCTGACCTTGACTGTGTTCTTTGTTGTTGTTAAGTATTAACAAACCACTCTCTGCTCTTCTTTCTCCTTTACTGTGTACAGGATGCGAGGGAGCAGGGAGGAGGAAGCTATTAGCAGACCCCTGGTTTTATCCAGGGTGTGTTCCTGTGCTGTTTATACATTGTAAATATGTGTAAATATTGTCTATTTTGTACATGTTCATTGCATTTCCTATTGAGATTGTAGTTCTGCTTGTAAATACAGCTTCATCTGCTTCCTTCTGAGCTGGTCTGGCAATTTTGTGCTGGGGAGGGTGGTGTAATTTCAACCCACCGCAATCTGAAGTCCCACGTTCTGTGTTTGCTCGCTGTCCCTCCGGCTGCCTGGGACTCTTTGCAGTGCCAGCCCCAGCCTGGCACTGGGCTGGAGCAGGACCAGAAGCGCGTGGCGAGAGGTTGGCACGGCTCCCATTCTGCCATCTTGTGCACAACCCTCTCAGCTTTCATTTTAGAAACACTCAGTGTCTGGCTGGTGTGGCTGGGAGGAGGACTGGGGAAGAAGAAGCTGATGTAGCAGTGCTTGTATGAGCCTGGGGGTGCAGCAACCACTTGGAGATGAGAATTATCACTCAGCAGCCGTGGATACTTCTGATGTCCACGGGCACTGTTGTGCTCCTGGAGGCATCTCGCTGCACAGGCTTGCTGGGCAGTCTCAAAGTGGCAGCTTCCTTTGTGCTACACGTAGCCTGGAGAAGAGAAGGCTCTGAGGAGACCTTATTGTGGCCTTCCAGTATCTGAAGGGGGCTACAAGAAAGCTGAGAAGGGGCTTTGTAGGGTATCAGATAATGATAGGACTAGGGGGAATGGGGTAAAAAATAGAAATGGGTAGATACCGATTGAATATTAGGAAGAAGTTGTTCTCCATGAGGGTGGTGAGAGCCTGGCACAGGTTGCCCAGGGTGGTGGTGGAAGCCTCATGCCTGGAGGTTTTTAAGGCCAGGTTGGATGTGGCTGTGAGCAACCTGCTGTAGTGTAAGGTGTCCCTGCCCATGGCAGGAGGGTTGGAACTGGCTGACCCTTGAGGTCCCGTCCAACCCTAACAATTCTATGATTTAGGGGTCCTCATAGCCTATTACTGGCACCTGCAATACCAGACAGCCTGTCAAGTTGGGTTTTCTGTTCCTGATCTTTGGAAAAATGCTTACTTAGTGCTCCAGTCATCATCTGTTAGAAAAGGTGAACTGCTTTTAAATGCTTCTTTCTTCAAGAGCCACAGTACACAAAGGGGTGCAGAATTCCTGTCTGCTTTATAGACTTTATGTTGCCATTCAAATTTTGGTACCTGAAGGATCCTGATTTTAAGATCATCACTCCAGGAGAACATGGAGGGGAGAGCCAAGACACTCTAGTACATCCTCCCTGGCTAAACATCCCAGAGCACCTTTAACTGAGGGCAGAGGAATAAATGATAGGGGAAAACAGTGCCTGAGCTTTCACTGGCCCTGTGTATACAGGCAAGATACAGTATGTCCTTATTTACTGTTTAAGGGATAAAAAGCTTAGTGAAAGAAAACTGCAGAGGAATCTAGACAACTGGAGCAAAGGAAAATTGGTAAAGGAGCATGAAATGAGCTTATCTGGAGCCATGTGCTGGAAAAATGTGGCTCACTATGGTCTTTTTCAGGTCTGATAAACAAGCATGTTGCTGCTTCTGGGCTGTAGTGGAGCTATGCTGGTTTGGGGGCTATGATACAAAAAATAAATGGGGGGGGGGGGGGGAGGAAAGAGAATCTATTTACATATAAAAGCAGCACTGCACAGCAAGGAACTGTGAATGCTGTGCTCTGAGGGTCTGACAGATTTGCACATAGCTTCCAGGCACTGCTGTCTGACTTCTGCACAAAATACAACAGACAGCAGCATTCTGCCTTCTGGTTGGTTGGTTGTTTTCTGAGAGGTTGGAGCTTTCTCCTTCCTTTCCCTCTGCACTCCCCCTCTGTTCAAAGGTTATATGCAGGCATCTTGGAGCGAAAGCATTTTGAGAAAGAGAGGGCAAGACACCGTGGAAAGGGTGGCAAAACAAGGCACATATCCTGTGCTGGACAAAGATAAGGCAGCACCAGGGGGAAGAATGTGGATTGGATCTAAATTCCCCATGTGTGCAGTTTTTGATGGGGTTTTCAGGTTTTCCTGCCTGGCGAAGCAGGTCTGTGATGATCAGTGTAAGTGGTTGATTTCTTCTTGGCCTTCACAGTTTAAGGACTCCAATAGTTTTAACAGGTGGATCCTAATGTTTGCAGATTCTCAGATGCTAGATGGAAGCTGTCAATATTTAGATTTGCCTATAGAAACTTCAAGAGCAAGGTGTCTGAAATCCCCCATGCTGTGCTTAGCTTGAGGTTAAATGTGTAACTCCTTGCATGTAGTGAAATAAAGGCTTTCAATAAAGATAGAATAGAATTAACTAGGTTGGAAAGGTCCTTTGAGATCATCAAGTCCAACCTATCATCCGACACCATCTAATCGACTAAACCATGGCACCAAGTGCCTCATCCAGTCTCTTCCTAAACACCTCCAGTGATGGTGACTCCACCACCTCCCTGGGCAGCACATCCCAATGGCTAATCTCTCTTTCTGGGAAGAACTTCTTCCCAACATCCAGTCTAAACCCTCCCCTGGCACAGCTTGAGACTGTGTCCTCATGTTCTGGTGCTGGTTGCCTGGGAGAAGAGACCAACCCCCACCTGGCTACAACCTCCCTTCAGGTAGTTGTAGACAGCAATGAGGTCTCCCCTGAGCCTCCTCTTCTCCAGGCTAAGCAACCCCAGCTCCCTCAGCCTCTCCTCACAGGGCTGTGCTCCGGACGCCTCCCCAGCTTTGTTGCCCTTCTCTGGACACCTTCCAGCATCTCAACATCTTTCCCAAACTGAGGGGCTTAGAACTGGATACAGGACTCAAGGTTTGGCCTAACCAGTGCTGAGTAGAGGGAGAGAATGACCTCCCTGCTCCTGCTGGCCACACTATTCCTCATGCAGGCCAGGATGCCATTGGCCTTCTTGGCCACCTGGGCACACTGCTGGTTCATGTTCAGCCTACCATCGACCAGTACCCCCAGGTCCCACATAGCCTAGCTTGTGAGTGCTAAGGAGAATAATGTATGTTTCTGGGAATGAAACAGAATAATTCCCCAAACTAATGAGTAAGTAAAAAAACCCCACACATAAACTGTATGCATGGCTCTCAGTTTCATTTCAGAAGAAGACTAAGAGCTTGAGATGGAATTTCTCTCTCTCCTTTTTGTCATTAAAAAAACAAACAGAACAACTCTGAATTTAACTCCTCTTTTGCAGTGTTCTACAATCTGGCTCCCTTGTTTCAGAGAAAAGGTTTGCCTTGTAGTTGTGTGAAAAATCTTCCTCAATCTGAAAGTGAAGCCCAGCTGGTTGACTAGAAGGGGGGAAAGTAAAGCAATTGAAAACACTTTAAACCAAGGAATTTAGATGAAAAATGTTTCCTGCCAGGAGCCCTGACCTTGCATTTCAAACCTAGAAAGAGTATCAAGATTTACCAGGCAGATGTTGTGTATAGCAGTCAGTTCCCCAATCTGCTGGTAAAAATCCACAGAGCTGTGTGTTGAGCTGGATATCTGTTCTAGAAGGAAGTATCTGAATTTCCAGGCTCTGAACTGATGGAGAAAACTCTCTCAGTCCAAAGCACTATAGTAGAGTTGTTAATTAGTCCAGCCACTAAAATCATACAAGTTATTCCTAGTCTCAGCATTGATTTTAAACCCCCCCGAGAATGTCTCTGATGGATTTTTCAGTTAGTCAACTTGTAACCACAATTGGTAAACATTATTGCACACAAAGCATGACTTCAGCCTTCAGCTCCAAAGCTCACAGGGCTGGATCAGGCAGTAGAGAGGGATACAGAAGATCCTGAAGCTTTCTCTGAAGAAACAACACATTGTGATTCTTCTGAGGACCTGCCAGGTTGCAAATGAGCCACAGCAACAATGATCCTGCCAGCAGGAAGCAGCTGCTACATTTGACCCTCAGATTGTTACATGATGCTATGTAACCAAAAGGCATCTTCTCTGCCACCAGGAGACATCCATGCCTGCAGGAAAAGGGTCCTGAATGATGTCCTGCCAATAAACTGCCATTTATTATGCAGGTAAAACTCCTCCCATCTTCCAGGGGGATTTGCTTGAGTAACTTTTGTACAGGACATACTTAGGACCTCTAAATCTGTATGAAATGACTGGGGTGAGCTGTGAGTGCAGTGAGGTACAGCTGAAAGATGACAGCATGAGGTTGTCATGGAATGATAGTGGCCACCAAAAAGCCATCTAAATGGCAAAGGGACCTGCCATACAGATACAACTGAGACTGCTCAGGAAGATTTGGTGTCCCTGGTGCTCAAGTCTGTCACCAGATGTTAAGCCTTTCCCTGTACAGGATCTGCAAAGAGGAACCCTCAGAGTGCCAGAGGGAAAGAGGTTAAAATGGTGAAGGACACTGAGACATTTGAATGTGTCCAGAGATGGGCAACGAGGCTGGGGAGAGGCCTCAAGCACAGCCCTACAAGGAGAGGCTGAGGGAGCTGGGGTTGTTCAGCCTGGAGAAGAGGAGGCTCAAGGGAGACCTTATTGCTGTCTACAGCTACCTGAAGGGAGGTTGTAGCCAGGAGGGGGTTGGTCTCTTCTCCCAGGCAGTGAGCACCAGAACAAGAGGACACAGTCTTAAGCTGTGCCAGGGGAGGTTTAGGCTGGAGGTGAGGAGAAAGTTCTTCCCAGAAAGAGTAATTGGCCATTGGAATGGGCCGCCCAGGGAGGTGGTGGAGTCCCCATCCCTGCAGGTGTTCAAGAGGGGATTGGATGTGGCACTTGGTGCCATGGTTTAGTCATGAGATCTGTGGTGACAGGTTGGACTCGATGATCTTTGAGGTCTCTTCCAACCTTGGTGATTCTGTGATGAAAGTGGGTGGTGGCTTTTTGGTTTTTTTTTTCCCCCTTTGGGAATGTTTTGGTGGTGGTGGTGGATGTTTCTGTGTGTGGTGTTTCTGTTTTGCTTGGTTGGTTTGCTTGTTTTGGTTATTTATTTATTTATTTCCCACTAGCTGCAGAAAGCTTTTTGTCTCCTTTCCCATAATGAAACCGACGAGATGAATTACATCCAGCTAAACCCTCCAAGGAGCCACCAAGAACCACAACACCTTGAATTGCTCAGAAGGTTTGCTCAGGGTACACTGATCAGCATTTGCAGATTGGGTACTTTTTGCATGAGATCCATAGCCTCGATGGCGATGGTATGAGAACAACCAAAACGTATCCTGCAGGGCCCTTTCCCGGCAGCCAGCTTCTGAGCTTTCCTCCTCGGGTTGATTTATTGCTGTTTATTGCAGCTAAGAAGCAGCTGAATGCTTTTAAGCTGAGCATGTTCCCTTCACAAATGAAATTTCCTTGCAGTTGCAGTGTTTGGTGGTTGCTCTTGAGCAACTCTAAACACGCTGTTAACATTCTGAAAATACCAGGGTTACATCTAATGTCCCAGTCCTACATGCACTATAAACAAAGTGTTACTTGTGAAAATGATGGGTTTATTTTAAAATGAGCAATCCCAACAGCACTTTGCTTGATTTGGTACAAATTTTGGCATGCAACGTTTCCCTTGGCATGGAAAAGTTTCTGTCCACATTTACCATGCTGAACCTAAATTCAACAGAAAATATCGTTCCAGATGTTCCGAAACACATAGGGAGCTCAGGGGAAAGAGCAAGTGCAGGGTCCTGCATCTGGGTCGAGGCAATTCCAGGCACAAATACAGGCTGGGCAGTGACTGGCTGGAAAGTAGCCCTGAGGAGAGAGACTTGGGGGTGCTGGTGGACAAAAAGCTCAACATGAGCTCTCAATGTGCACTTGAAGCCCGCAAAGCCAATCAGATCCTGGGCTGCATCAGGAGAAGTGTGGCTAGCAGGTCAAGGGAGGTGATCCTCCCCCTCTACTCAGCCCTGGTGAGACCCCACCTGGAGTACTGCGTCCAGTTCTGGAGCCCCTATTACAAGAGGGATGTGGAGGTGCTGGAAGGTGTCCAGAGAAGGGCCACGAGGATGAGCAGAGGGCTGGAGCACCTCTCCTATGAGGACAGACTGAAGGAGTTGGGGCTATTCAGTCTGCAGAAGAGAAGGCTCTGAGGTGACCTCATTGTGGCCTTCCAGGATCTGAAGGGGGCCTACAGGAAGGCTGGGGAGGGACTGCTCAGGATCTCAGGTAGTGATAGGACTAGGGGGAATGGAATGAAGCTGGAGGTGGGGAGATTCAGGCTAGATGTGAGGAGGAGGTTCTTCACCATGAGAGTGGTGAAGCCCTGGAATGGGAGGTGGTCGAGGCCCTGTCCCTGGGGATGTTTAAGAGCAGGCTGGATGAGGCTCTGTCCAGCCTGATCTAGTGTGGGGTGTCCCTGCCCATGGCAGGGGGGTTGGAACTAGATGATCCTTGTGGTCCCTTCCAACCCTGAATGAAACTATGAAATTATGAAACGAAACCTTGGTTTTGAAAGGCGAGGGTGAAACCTTTCGAAACGTAAGGTTAAGGAATGTAAGCCTGATTTCTAAACTGAGAGGGGGGCTGCCTAGCCAACGCTCTCCGAGGTCCAGCGCCAGGTGCAGCTGCTGTCACGACATAAAGAGGGGAACATGCAGAGGGGGTTTCAGGGCTCGGCGCTGGGAGCTCTCCTCGGTTTCCCGTCCAGGCCGTAGGGAAAGAACAGCCCGGCTGCAGAAGGAAGCCCCGTCCCCGCGTGGCTACCTTCTACCCTAGCCCCTTCGCCGGCGCCGCCGTACCAGGCAGCGCCGCTCCAGCCACTGCCCATCTCGCCGCCGCAGCCAGGTGTCCCCTCCCGCCGCGCAGCGGGGCGGGGCAGGGCGGGAGCCGCGATCCCACGCCCAGCCCAGCTCCGCCACCGGACTCCGGTTCCCGGCAGCCCTCGCGAGGTCCGCGCCTGCGCGGCCGCTCGAACAAAAACCTGCCCCCGCGCGCCGGCTCCCCTCCGCGGGAGGAGCGCTGGATTAAGCCTGAGACGGTGAAGGGGAGAGCCGGGGCCCTGTGGCGGCCGGGCCCACCGCCCCATCAGCCGCCGGGAAGCAGCCTCCCGCTAACGAGGCTCCGCCGTCGCTGGCCTTCCCCCACAACCCGGCGTCACCACCTCGCCTTCATCGACCAGGGCCGGGCTTTCCGCGCCTGGCGCCAGGTAAGTGGGAGGGCGGGAGCGGGGCCTCGGCGGGTTCCGGGGTGGTGGGCCTGTAGCTCCCTAAGAGGAGATCTTCCCCAGGGAGCACGGGGGACACCGTACCCCCCGGCCCCGAGAGAAGCTCCTGCCACGGCTTGGAGGGTGCAGGAGAGTCTGGGCCTCGCACAGCTGCCATTGCCGCCGTTGCCCTGCGGCCGATGGGGGGGGGGGCACCCCCCCCCCCGCGCCGAGGCGGAGCCTCAGGCCCTCCCCCCCCTCCCTGCCCGCCGCTGGGTGGAGGGAGCGCTGCCACCGCGCCGCCGCTGCCGCTTTCCATTGGCTGGTGGGGCGGCGCGGGCTTGCCGTGTTGGCAGCGATTGGGCAAGGGCGGGAAGGGGCGAGGCGTACAAAGGAAATACGGAACAGGATGGGTGAGCGACGGGGACGTGTTTCGTGGTCGTGTCCGGCGAGAAGTGGCTGCGACCCCATCGGAGACCGGGTGCCCCTCAGGTACAGGTTGTGGGGTGGTGGGACAGCAGGGACTGGTGTAGGCCAGCGCCCGAGCAGTGGGGCTGGAGCGCAGAGGCACCTCGGATGAGGAGCACGTGCAGTTCTACAGAGCGACTCGTAGAGTCCTGGAGTCGGTTTGGTTGGGGAAGACCTTCAAGATCATCTAACTCTGCCAAGTCGGGTGCTAAAACATGATCCTCAGCATCACGTCTCTACTTCTTTTACACGCCTCCAGGGATGGGGATTCAGCCACCTCTCTGGTCAGCTGCTCAGTGTTTTGAGAACCCTTTCAGCGAAGAAGCAGCTTCTAATAGCTGACTTGAGCTTCCCCTGATGCAATTTGAGGCTATTTTCTCTCCTGTGATTTATTGCTAGAGAGAGCAGACTGATCTCCACATGGTTCCCCCCTCCTTTCAGGTAGTTGCAAAGTGAGGTCTCTCCCCAGCCTCCTTTTCTCCAGGCTGAACAACCCCATCTCTCTCAGCCGTTCTGCATGTGACCTCCAGACCCTTCACCAGCTTCACTTACCTTTTCTGGACATGCTCCAGCACCTCCATGCCTATCTTGTAAGGAGAGGCCTGAAACTGAACCCAGCACTGAAGGTGTGGCCTCACTGGTGCTGAGTGCAGGGGGACAATCACTTCCCTATTCCTGCTGGCCATACTATTCCTGATACAGGCCAGGGTACTGTTGGCCAAACAGTTGTCCCATTGTGTTTAATCTTAAGAGATGTTTGGGCGTTGTTTTTATTCCCCTATATACCCATCGACTGTGACTTGAGCCTAACACCTCATTTCCACCTCGCTAGGGGCTAATCTGCACTGTTTCATTGGAACGGGTTGCCCAGGGAGGTGGTTGAGTCATCGTCCCTGGAGGCGTTCAAGAGGGGATTGGAGGTGGCACTTGGTGTCATGGTCTAGTCATGGAGTCTGTGTTTTGGACTCGATGATCCTCGAGGTCCTTTCCAACCTAAGTTATACTGTGATACTGTGTCTGGCTGTGAAAGGGAGCAGATTGCCTGGGAAAAGAACAGTGTTAGACCCAACAGAGACCCAGGAGAGGCTTCACACAGTGGCTGCTTCAGGCAGGTTTCAGCAAAGGTGGATGTGTGTGCAACAGCACAGCCAGCAGCAAAGAACTTCCCTAGCCAGCAGTGTGGTAATGGTGGCAACAAGCAGTGTGAGCAATCTGGCAGCGTAGGCCTAGAGCCTGACATGGTGGTAGGCCGTGTCAAGCATGGGTGTGGAAGTGGCTGGCAGTGTAGCAGGATAGTGTGGCAATGCCAGCGACGAGCAGTGTGAGCAATCTGGCAGTGCCGGCCTAGAGCCTGACATGGTGGTAGGCCATGCTCAGCATAAATGCAGAGCCAGCTAGCAGTGGAGCAAAACAGTGCTGTGCCTGCAGCATGTAACTAAAACAAGACACCGGTAGCTATAAACACGGACAGTTATCTTGGGACAACAGGACATGCACCTGCATCAACAACCTCGTTGTGTCATTAGTAGCTGGACCAATAATCTGTGATAGTGCAATGTGTGGTCACTCATAGGGAACCAATGGAGCTATGCCAACAGGGCACTCCGAGTTTATATAAGTTGTAGCAGTTGCCTTGCTACGCACTTCTGCCTTTCCTGTCTCCTGTTTCTTCTTCACTTTACTGTGCTATACTTGCACTACAGGCCTGCACCATCGGCCTGCAGCACTGGAACAATAAAGGAACAATACTCGATCACATTGGTCAGTCGTATTGATTCCTATCTCCGTCGTCTACAGGATAGTGCTGTGCCTGCACCGTGTAACCAAAGCAGGACGCTGGTAGCTATAAACACAGAGAGCTATCTTGGAGTAACAGGACGCACACGTGCATCAACAGCCTCGCGTGTTATGACTTAGTTTAACCAGGAATCAATAGCAGTACGGTGTGTGGTCACTCCTGAGGAACCAGTGAAGCTACGCCAGCAATGCTCTCCGAGTTTACATAAGCTGTAAAGGTTCCCTTAATACTCACTTCTTATACACACTTCTTTTAGTAGCCTGTCAGCTCTACTGTCCGCTCTGTACTATGCTTGCACTATACTCAAACAACACTGGAGCAATAAAGGGACAATACTAGGTCATATTGGTCAGCTGTATTGATTCCCCTCTCTGTCGTCTATACAGCAGGGAAGGTATTTACAGAGGTCTGTCATGCTGATGTTTAATGAAGGTCATCGTAAAACCATACACCTGTCTGGATGTGTAACATTGCCTGCCTCATCTGGGTTCACAACAGTGTTTTTAATCATCGTGGTGTTTTGGATATCACCTCTTGTGTTTTGAGTTCTTTATTTGCCGGCTTTTGCCAAAGCTTTGATGTGTAAATTGCTTGAGGGAAACATCTGCATGGTGATTGTTAAATGAATGGGCTGCATCAGGAGAAGTGTGGCTACCAGGTCGAGGGAGGTGATCCTCCCCCTCTACTCAGCCCTGGTGAGACCCCGCCGGGAGTACTGTGTCCAGTTCTGGAGCCCCTATTACAAGAGGGATGTGGAGGTGCTGGAACGTGTCCAGAGAAGGGCCACAAGGATGAGCAGAGGGCTGGAGCACCTCTCCTATGAGGACAGACTGAAGGAGTTGGGGCTGTTCAGTCTGCAGAAGAGAAGGCTCCCAGGTGACCTCATTGTGGCCTTCCAGGATCTGAAGGGGGCCTACAGGAAGGCTGGGGAAGGACTTCTCAGGATCTCAGGTAGTGATAGGACTAGGGGGAATGGAATGAAGCTGGAGGTGGGGAGATTCAGGCTAGATGTGAGGAGGAGGTTCTTCACCATGAGAGTGGTGAGACCCTGGAATGTGTTGTCCAGGGAGGTGGTCGAGGCCCCGTCCCTGGGGGTGTTTAAGAGCAGGCTGGATGAGGCTCTGGCCAGGCTGATCTAGTGTGGGGTGTCCCTGCCCATGGCAGGGGGGTTGGAACTAGCTGATCCTTGTGGTCCCTTCCAACCCTGAATGAAGCTATGAAACTATGAATGTGACCATCCCCTTACAAACAGATCAAGTAGCTGAGTTGTTGCCAGTGTGTGCAAGTCTTTGGGTTAGTATCTCCCAATCTGGAACAACTCTCACACTAAGTTTTAAACTAGATCTAGTTTCTGCTTGCCTAACTCTGGAATTAAATTAACAAAACCCAATAAAACATAATAGAAAGCCCAGGCAAACAAACAAAATGAAAGGCTTGTAAATCCTTTAGGTAAATTAGATGGCATAAAAGTTTGGTCCCTGTACAGCCTGGTAAGAGGCTCCTGGCAGCCCTCTGACTTCTCCATCAGGGCTTGAGAAATTTTTCATAGAAGTTGGGGTGAAACTCATATTCCTCTGGAAATACTGTGAGTCTCATTTTCTGGCAACAAGTTACCAACACTTTCCCATACACTTCCCTGTGGAATTGATTTTTTGTTTCTGGTCGTGGATCCTGGATAGAGAGAGACTTCTAATAGGACTGGCATCAATGTTTTAACTCAAGGTAGAACAAGTGTCATGTCTTCCATGGAAATTGGTGGTGTGGTTCACTTGGTTAAATGCCATAACAGGACCATGGGAGGGGATTGAATGACTGAGAAGTGACGGGGTCATGAGTTTCCCAGCTCATGTGTGCTGTGGAGGGCAGCAGCACACTGGTGCAGATGTGGCAGTTCACTGTGTGGAGCTACTGTGTTAAATGTGTGCTTCAGACTGTAGTGGTTGGGAATTTACCACCACATTAACTAAAAGCATGGCTCACTCTCTCGGGGAAGCAAATGGAAGCTATATTTACAAAGCAAAAACTACACTCTGCAAGGGAATGCAATGAATGTGTACAAATACACAGTATTTACAACATTATACAGGTATTTACAAGCAGAAAACAGCATGGAAACCCCCCTGAACCTCTTCTGGTATCCCAAAAGGAGAGGGGAAACTGCTCTGCTCTTTTTCCCCTCCACCCCCCCTCCTAAAATTAGAAGAAAAGAGAAAGACATTAGAACTGTTGGTTCAAAGCCTCGTTAGCTTCCTTATCTGCAAAGCCAGTGGCCATAAGATTATCCCAGCTGAGCAGAAACAGCCAGAGAAGAAAGAAAGGAATGAAGTAGAATGGTTTAATAGTCATGAGGTCTTGGGTGATAGGTTGGACTTGATAGTCTTTGAGGTCTTTTCCAACCTTATTGATTCTATGATTCTATTGCTAAGGGTACCCTTCACACATCTGGCCAATGAAATTCGTTTACAATAAGCTTTTCTTTTCCTTTTTTCACCCAGCTGTGAATTGTTTATATTTCTCCACTTTCTCTGCTCAAAATCTGCAGCTAACTTTTAAAGATGTAGCCTGAAACTGCCACAGACCCTGGTTATGTACTGACTGGATGGGGTTTTTTTTGCAAGGTGGTGTAGGTTAAGGACTAATTGTCCTACCACAGAGAAATTACTCCAGAGGACTAGATAGTCCAAGGTGGGAGGACAGAGGATACTGTAACTTGTTATTCCACTCCATATCCTGTGTCTCTCTGTATAAGGAGTAGAGCCAGTCACATCTCTCTGTCACCTCTCTGCTCTAGGCATGCAGCTGCTGCTTCCTCCTTTCGGCTGTGTTGGAGCAAGGCCTTGCTCATTGAAGCCTGTTTTGGGGCCCAGCCAGAGAGCTGGACCAAGGCTGATTCTGAGTATCTGTATATATCCTTTGTGCCTTGATACCTTTTGTGCTTTTGTTTATGGTTGTAAATAGTATTTCTATTTAACCTCGTTGTGGGTTGAGGGGAAGGCCTCAGCCTTCTCTTTGATCTAGGCTTAATAATAAAACACGCTCTCAACACCTTTTTCTCCCGACGCCAAGAATAAAGGGAATACACATTAGTTATCACCAGCAGCAGGGTTACACCCATCAAATAAATCACCTCTGGATCCCAGCAATCACTTAAAGTTACTCTTTCCCCTACTGGGATCTTAAACTCTTTTATCTCAATCGGGAGAGTGCTAGAGGTCACATTCCTGTATCTCACTGGCCAGAAAAAATCCACGCATCTTCCATGCAAGAGCCTGACCCTGTACATAAACCACAAATAAGTTTTGTGCATCAAATATTTACCCAGATGATCGATAAGGAGGCCCAGACAATACTTGTAGAGCAGAACCCCAAAAATTGGGAAAAACATACACTCCAAAATCCCCAGCACCTTCATGTTTTGCTAATAAAGCAATAAGTCAAGCTAATTATCTGCTGCACGTTGGGAAGCCAAGAAAATGACGTGGGTTGAGGGAAAGGCCTCAGCCTTCTCCCCCCCCACAAAGTGAAGGGAAAAAGACCCACACATGAGCAAAGGAATGTGCTATATTCACAAGCAGTTTAGGAAATGCAGGGTATATATACACAATTTACAGTATTTACAATATATACACAGAAATATACAGCAAAGTAACACAGGAATGAAATTCCCCTCCCCCTATTGGAGGAGGGTTCCCCCCCTGCACCCCCCTTCTCTTCCCTTTTTCCCCAGCGAGGGTTAGAAAGAGAGAAAAGGAGCAGTTGTTAATTAAAAGCAGTTATAAATTAGAGCAAAATCTTAGTAGGTTTTGCAGGCCTCACGCTTGTCAGTCCAAGGTCAGTCTGGCAGAGAGCCTAGAAGCCACAAGCTGCGAAACAGGCGGAGGGAAAAGTGAACTGAGAGAAGTCTCAGCTGGACTCAAAGCTTAAAGCTGTACTCTACCAATCCACCAAGGAAATTAGTTTAGACCTGTCCTTTGTTTGTAAAACATTCAGCCATGGTGTCCCTTTCTTGAAGGCACAGCCTCAAACGGTCACAAACCTCCAATTCTGTGAGTGTCGGCGGCAGAGAAAAAGGACTGACGCTATGATGTACACGAGCATCAGCCCAGCATCAGCCATGGCAACTTTACTAACACACATCATGGCTTATATATTCTTATTTCTGTGTCCACATGTCCTTTACTCTTAAGTGATTGATTTAGGCTTGCTGTCCACCTGCTTCTCTCCTCCTGTTGGTAGCCTGGGGAGTTCTCTTGCTCCTTCCTTTGTTTTTCACAGATCTTCTCCCTTGGAGTTGTTGTCACCATTTGAGGGTGTCCCCTTAAGAAAGGGAATATGGTGGATGGAAGTTGGTAAATGAAAAGAAGGATCTAAACTAATTTCATTGGTAAAGTGGGAGGAAGCACCTTCTGAACTGGGAGTGCAGGAGGGTATCCTGGGCATTCTGGCACTTTTCTATCAGTCTTGCTTCTGCTCCTCTGCTGAGCAGCAGCTCTCTGTGCTGGGCTTTCGGCCAAGGCTTTGGCCTTGAGAATTGATAAACTACAAGGCCTGTATTAACTGCTTTCCAATTAACACAACTGCTTCTAACCTTTTTTCTCTTTCTCTCTCTTTCTAACCCGCTCTGGGGAAAAGGGGGAGGGGGGGTGGGGAGAGCGGAGGTGGGGAACCCCCTCAGCAGAGGGGGGGAACTCTCATTTCTGTGCTACTTTATTGTATATCTTTGTATATATTGTAAATATTGTAAATTTGTATATATTTCCCTGCATTTCCCTGCTTTGTAAATATACAGCATCCCATTGCTTTGCTAATTCAGCTGTGAGTTTTTTTTCCCTTTCCCTTCAATTTTTCCTTCCCTTTACTTTACAGGGGGGAGGGAGGAGGCTTTTTGGCCTTACCCTTCCAACCCTACAACAGTTGTTTACATTCCTGATTCAAGGGAGAGCTCCACAAGGTTAAAAGCCACCCATGGCCCCCTGCTTATTTACCTGCGAGAGTGTTTTTATTTTACTGCTGTGGGGTAAAATGCTTTCTGTCCCAGCTCAAAGCAGGACACAAGGTGTTAGAACACAAATGGGTGTTGAGTGGCAGTTTACCTCTCTGTGCTAACCCCAGAAGGTTTTTTTTTCCCTGAATCAATTTGAGCCTTTGTTTATTGTTTATTTTGTTTATTGTGACCGTTGCAGCAGAAATCCAAAGGACCACCTCACACTAGCAAGGACAACAATTTCTCACCCTGGAAAACATGTCAGCACCAGTTTTGTTGTAATTAAATAAATGCTGGTAGAGCTTAGACAAATTCACTTCTCAAATATTATCTGTAAGTATTGATGGACACACAGAACTAAAATAGTTGTTACTCAACATGATCATCATGTTGACTAAGTAAATATAATTACACTGGTAAAGACAGAAATTATCAGATGGTCAGGACTGCTGTGATTAATATTTCATTTTGTTGACATGGTTTCACTGTAATTCAGGAATGCCTGAGTGGGACACTGTGTACTTAAAAACTTCAGTGAATTGTTCCTGGAGTCTGTCTGGCTTTGATACAGAAATGTTGGTTTCCACCAAAGATTTCTTAGCTACTCCAGCCTGGGTGTTATGTTCACTCCTGTGTGGTTGGCTTGTGAGGAGCAGTTAGATGCTGCATTTTTATTTCATCTAAGATGTTGTGATTATATATTGGAATCTTTAGAAATAGTGAAGATCAAATATAAACATCTCTTTGCAAACATTATGCAGACTCAGAATGAGACAAAGCAGAGGTGCTCTTAGAACAACAGTTGCTGGAATTGTGATTTATGTTTTTAATGGTTCTTAAGAGCAGCAAAGGTAGTTGATGTCATAGTATCATAGTATCTATCATTCAGGGGTGGAAGGGACCACAAGGATCATCTAGTTCCAACCCCCCTGCCATGGGCAGGGACACCCCACACTAGATCAGGCTGACTAAAGAATCATGATGTGGTATCATGAGAGTACCTAGAAAAATGGGAATTAATTGTTATACTGGGTTTAAAGAGTTCTCACAGGTGTGTAATCATAGAATTATAGAATCAATAAGGTTGGAAAGACCTCAGAGATCATCAAGTCCAACTTATCACCCAACACCTCATGACTAGCTAAACCACAGCTTCAAGTGCTATGTCCAATCCCCTCTTGAACACCTCCAGGGACGGTGATTCAACCACCTCCCTGGGCAGCCCATTCCAATGGCTAACAACTCTCTCTGTGAAGAGAAACCCTAATGAACCATGCCTCCTGTTCCCAGCAAAATGCTTTTGGTTTGGTGTGACCTTGTGGTGTCTCAGGGCTATCGGGTGTGGCGAGTACAAAATATAGCTGGGAAGAGAGACCATTTTTGTAAGCCTCAGTTAAGGAGGTGAGGAATGGTGGAAGGAGAGGTAATAGGTGGGGAAGTAAGCAGTTTCCTTGATGATAAGAAAGAGCAGAGATTTTCTAACCAATTAAGGTTTGCACTTGTGACCGTTTGAGGCTGTGCCTTTAAGAAAGGGACACTATGGCTGAATGTTTCATAAACAAAAGACAGGTCTAGACGGATTTCATTGGTAGAATGCAACTTTAAGTTTTGAGTCCAGCTGAGACTTTCCTCAGTTCACTTTCCCTCTTCCCTTTTTCGCAGCTTGCCCGCTTCTAGGCTCTCTGCCAGCCTAGGACTGGTAAGCATGAGGCCTGCAAACCTACTGAGATTTTGCCCTAATTTATAACTGCTTTTAATTAACAACTGCTCCTTTCCTCTCTTTCTAACCCACTTTGGGGAAAAAGGGGTGTGACCGTTTGAGGCTGTGCCTTTAAGAAAGGGAATATGGTGGACGGAAGTTGGTAAACGGAAGGAATAATCTAAACTAATTTCATTGGAAGAGTGGGAGGAAGCACCTTCTGAACTGGGAGTGAACTGGGCATTCCAGCACTTCTCTGTCAGTCTTGCTTCCGCCTCTTCAGGCAGCAGCTTTCTGTGCTGGGCTTTCTGCCAAGGCTTCGGCCTTCAAACTGACAAACCTGATAAGGCCTGTATTAACTGCTTCCAATTAACACAAAACTGCTTTTAACTCCTTTCTTTCTCTCTCTCTTCTGACCTACTCTGGGGAAAGGGGGGGAGAGAGGGGAGAGCGGAGGTGGGGAACCCCCTCTGCAAGGGGGGGTTACTCTCATTTCTGTGTTACTTTATTGTATATCTTTGTATATACAATACAATATTGTAAATTTGTATATATTCCCCTGCATATCCTACATTGCTTTGTAAATATACAGCTCCACTGCTTTGCTAATTCAGCTTGTGAGGTTTTTTTTTCTTTCCCTTCAATTTTCTTTCCCTTTACCTTACAAGGGGGAAGGGAGGAGGCTTCTTGGCCTTACCCTTCCAACCCCACGACAAGGGGAGAGAAGGGGGGTACAGGGGGGGAACCCTCCTCCAGAAGGGGGGGGGGGGAATTTCGTTCCTGTATTACTTTGCTGTGTGTTTCTGTGTATATATTGTAAATACTGTAAATTGTGTATATATACCCTGCATTCTCTAATACTGCTTGTAAATACAGCCTTCCTTTGCTCCTCCGGCTGTGGCTAGCTGTGGTCAATTTTTTTCCCCTCTCTTTGTGGGGGGAAGAAGGCTGGGCCTTCCTCTCAAACCCAGGACAGCACTACTGAGTTCATACCTCTGTGAGCATGTGTGAACCTTGGGGTCAGCTAGCTAACAGACTGATGAAGAACGTCTGAGTATCAGAGGGTGTCATGGAAGCACCCACAAATAGCCAGCAACAGCCACCTGAAATCTGCTCTCCTTCCAACACTATAAAATTACATGCTTGGATGTCAGCTGGCAAAGTACTGTTGTATCATTAATTAAACTGTTTGGAGAGATGAACCAAAATGTGCACACACTCATTCAGTACAGATACTCTCCAGGGTGGATGATGAGGGGGAAAAGGAATCTGGGGCCTCACAACAGTTAGGCAGGCAGAACCACTGATAAGAAGGAATGTGATAATTGTGTCCTTGAAGGTGGGGGGGGTTCTGCTTTATACCAACCTAATGAGTTCCTGGCCATGTTTGATTACGTTTGGAGAATGGGAGGACACTAATGTTAATGAGTTCTTGGGAGTAAATTGTATTACCTATGCCTACCCTCAGAAACATAATGAATCTGTGTGCTTTTGTAACATAAATAATGGCTTGTGCTGTGAAACTTATGTGAGTGAGGCAGAATTGCATCCAGGGCCATAATAAACATGCTTCTTCATAACTCTTTGTTAGTTGTGGGGTTCTTTTCTGCAGGTCATGGGAATGAAGACTCCTTAGGGTTCCCTTAGGGGAGATCTGACTGCCAGGCTGCTTCTGTGTGGAGAGAACTCGACTCTCTCCCCATTTATACCCTGCAAGTTGTTGTGCTGTGATTAGTTTCTTAATTAGTCAGAGAGCTGACTTCGTGGGGTGGTTTAGGCTATGCCTTTAAAACTTATAGATTTTGAGCAGGAAAGTAGAAAAATACAAACAAATCACTATTGGGTGTGAAAAGGAAAACAAGAAATTATTCTAAACAAATTCATTGGGTAAATATCTAGAATAAGAGGAGCTGTGCCATAACAATTCTTGCCTTTTCTTTTCTCATCTCTGGCTCTTTTGCTTCACTCAGGAGGGATAATGTGCTTTTGGCTGGCCTTGGCTGAGTCTAACTTCTCTGCTCCTTTCTCATGTCCCTTTAGTACAGGGTGGGTAAGGGGTAAGGCAGGAAGGGAGAAGCTAGGAGCTTTCCCCGGTCTTTGGCCAGGGGGGTTTTTGTGTTGTCTGCTAATGTGGCAGTTTTAAGGCTGTGCCTTTAAAATTTAGCTGCAGATTATATTGGGTGTAAAAAGGGAAACAAAAGATTATTCTGAACAAATTCATTGGATGGAAGTCTGGGGTAAATAGAAGCTGTATCAACATTTCACTTCCATTCCCATTCCTTTCCTTTCCTTCCTCTTCGTGGCTGTTCTGCTTCGCTCAGGAGATAACAACGCTCCTAGCTGGCCTTGAGAAGATAAGCTAACCTGTTTTTCTCTCAACTCCTTTTTCCTCTCTCTCTCCTACAAAGAGGAGGGGGGAGGAGGTTTGGGGGGGGGGGGCAGTGGAGCAGATTCCCTGGTCTCTTTGGGGGACCAGGGGGGTTTCTGTGTTATTTGCTAATTGTAAATGTCTGTATAATGTAAATCCTGTATACTTTGTACATGTTCATTGCATTCCATTGTAGAGTGTAGATTTTGCTTGTAAATACAGCTTCATTTGCTTCTAACTGAGTTGCTCTGGCAAAGTTAATGCTGGGGGGAAACTTGAACCCACCACATTTCTAGACCCAGAGAGCCAGCTAATGTCTGGGGGGTGTTAAGCTGATCTTTATCAGCTTCTAGCAAGCCTCCACCCTTTACTGGCCATTTACTCAGGGTTTGTCAGGCCCCTGTGTTTGTGGGGGTGTGTGTGTGTCTGTCTGTCTGTCTATCTATCTATCTATCTAGCTATCTATATCTGTGTATCTCCTGGGTATGGAACCCATCTATATTTCTGGTGTGCCAGGGGGTTCCAAACACCAGGATGTGTTGGAAACCATTCGCTTTCACTTGGAGGGGTGGAAGGCTAATACAGTTTTAAAAGGCTATGCTTAATACTCAACAAGAATTTTCCAGAGGTTTCTAACCCTGGGCTGGACAAAATGCCTGAGAGGGCATGGACAGAATACTACAGATAAATTTACTTCATTTCATTGGCTCTGCATATTTCTCTATATCTGAAAGCACAGACAGTTTTTTTCCTCTTCCCTGTTGCTGCTTCCTTGCTTGCTTGCAGCTTGCCTCTCCTTTGACCTTGTTCTTGCTGGAATAATCTCTTGTTTTGATTGTGAGTGTGAGATACTGGGGGAAGGGAGAGGGGCAGGCAAAAGTAGGCTGACTGCATGCAGCCTCCTTTGAGGCCCTTTGTGTCCAGAAGGGGCGGGGAGGGAAAAGCTGAGTTTGTATAACGGAGCATTTCTGATGTTGTTGAGTTGTGACTATATGTAAATGTACCCTGTGACTATATGTAAATGTACCCTGTATATGTTTATTGCCTTTTATAATTGCATATGTAGTCCATTTTGTTAATATAACTTCACTTTGCTTCATTTTGAGGTGTTAGGTAGTAGGTTGGACTCGATGATCTCTCAGGTCTTTTCCAACCTTGTTAATCCTGGGATTCTATGAAATGTATTCCGGGGGTAAAGCTCAGATTTGTTGGGAGGCAAATGGAACCCGCAACAAAAGTATCACTGGGACTGACTGCCCCATGGGTGGAAACACAGCCCCGCCATTTGATCCAGACTGTACTGGAACAGGGTGGAGCTCCAGGGCATCTGCAGTGAGAGGTCCTCTGTGTACTGCAAAGCTATCTCGTTCTGAGAATGGACAGTGAATGATGTGTCATGGATGTTGTTTGATGTTAATTGCTGCTGGGTGTGAGGCAGAGGGTGTGGGTTAATGGGTGGAGAATGTCATGGGCTGTGTGGATCTAAAGAGCTTTTACATTTCCTTTATAGGACGAAAATGGCTCAAACTACTGGCCCAGCAGCACACCTTGAAGGGGAGGAATCCTCTTGTAGCAAACTGGTGGTTACATTCCTGATGTCAGCACTTGAGTCAATGGTTAGTACAGAAGTTAAGCATCTGGCTCATAACTCTCTCTTGGATGGCACCAATGTATTTCCTCCTGCTGGGGAGCTGGGGAGGTGTGATCTATTTTTACCTTGTCCTGTGCTGTCCAACCTGCTGTAATTTTGGCCCTTTGCTTATACAAAATCATGCTAACAGATTCTTACCAGGATTTTTCTTTCTTGATGTGGTTGCTTGGTAGTTTTAAAAACTATTTTGTCACCTAGGAAATATTTATTCATTGCAGCAGGGAAGCATGGTTGAAAGGCAAGAGTGTGTTCTGGGCATTCTGATCTGTAATGTAGAGTGAATAAATGGTCTTGAAGCTCATGCCTGGTCCCACAGCTGTTGAATAAACTTAACAAAACTTGACCAGAAAACACCTTTTTTAAGTTGCTGTATCACCAGGCTTGTAGAAGTTATTTAATCATTGCATGGCAGGGCTTAAGGCTGGCCAGTGCTGTGAGTGGAAATGGCCTGTGCTGCTTCCTTAAGGGCTCTGTCAAAGGTTTGGATCTTCAAAATGGCTTTCTTAAATGATAAGCCAGAACAAGAGTTTTCTTTTTATCAATGAAACTTGAGTGGGATGGTTATAAGGTAAGTGATTACAAGGCTTTTTCCCCAGTGGACATGTTCAGTTCCTAAAGGCTTTGTGTCCCTCTTTCTTTTCCTCTCAGACTGCAGTTGTTGGTGTCTTTGTTAAGTTGCAGCAAACTCTGATCTGAGTTTGTGGGAGAAATGGACCTTTTATGACCATTTTCTCATGACCTCACTGATTTTCTGAGGATCTTTGCTCTCTCCTTGTGCCGCAGGCTTCCTGCCTTTCTCCCTTGCCAGAAATTTCCCCCAGCAGAACGCATGCAGATGTTCACCGGGAAGGCGTAGTCCTTCTGCTCAGGAGGAATTCACCTGAGCCTGAGCACATCTGGCAGTACAGGCCAGACTGCAGCAGCCTTCCTGCTTGCAACCACACCTTTCTGAACAGAACATGGTGTGTGAGAAGCTGTGAGTGAACAAAACTCCAGTACACTGTGTTGAAAGTGGGAGCAAGAGCTCCAATATGACTCTGTTAACAGGGAAGCGATAACTTCACATGCATTGATGTCATAAATAATTTTAATTAGAGCCAGAGTCTAGACAAGGCCTTGATTTTACATAATGAATCTGCAATGCATTTAAGATTCCTGCTGAGAAGCATTTTAGATGGATAAATTACCCTTGGCTAATGGCTGATGTTATGTTACTCCCAGTGCCTTCTGAAGGGCGGGTGCTGACAGCAGAGGTAATAACTTGTTTACATGATGCCAGATACATCTCTGTTAACTGCACTCTTAACTATGCTAATAAAAACTTATTTTGTTTGTTTCTTTCTTTCTTTAGTGTAAAGAACTTGCTAAGTCCAAAGCAGAAATTGCCTGTATTGCTGTATTTGAAGCAGAAGTGTTCGTAGTTGGAACTGAGAGAGGAAGAAACTTTCTCAGTTCCAGGAAAGAATTTCAGGAGGATTTTGTTAAATACTGTAAGTTTCAATTTATTATTATTATTATTTGGTTTTGTATTTCACAAGCTGCTTAATGTGGGGTTGCCTAATGCTAAACTTTGGGGAGCAAAGATCTGTACATCACAGTATCACAGTGTCACAGTATAACTAAGGTTGGAAGAGACCCCGAGGATCATCGAGTCCAACCTATCAACACAGACCTCATGACCTAGACCATGGCACCAAGTGCCACTTCCAGTCCCCTATTGAACACCTCCAGGGACAGTGACTCCACCACCTCCCTGGGCAGCACATTCCAATGATGAATGACTCGCTTGGTGAAGAACTTTCTTCTCACCTCGAGTTTAAACCTCCCCTGGCACAGCTTGAGACTGTGTCCTCTTGTTCTGGTGCTGCTTGCCTGGGAGAAGAGCCCAACCCCCACCTGGCTACAACCACCTTTCAGGTAGTTGTAGAGAGCAATGAGGTCACCCCTGAGCCTCCTCTTCTCCAGGCTAAACAACCCCAGCTCCCTCAGCCTCTCCTCACAGGGCTGTGCTCAAGGCCTCTCCCCAGCCTTGTTGCCCTTCTCTGGACACCTTCAAGTGTCTCAATGTCCTTCTTAAACTGAGGAGCCCAGAACTGGACACAGGACTCAAGGTGCAGCCTAACCAATGCAGAGCACAGGGGCACAATGACTTCCCTGCTCCTGCTGGCCACACTATTCCTAATGCAGGCCAGGATGCCATTGGCCTTCTTGGCCACCTGGGCACACTGCTGGCTCATATTCAGGCGGCTGTTGATCAGCACTCCCAGGGCTACTTCGGCTACTTCATGGCTACTTCATCTAATCACACTGACTATGGCAAACCCAGCTCTTTGGGAACATAAAAATTGGCACTAACAGTGGTCTTGGTTGCAGTGTTCTTCCTGCTAGGCCTGGAAATGTTAATTTTTTTCCTTAGCCAATGTGACAGACTAGTACAGGAAGAGGTATTAGACTGTCCAACCCCACAACACATCCTGCATTTCTCAGGGAATGTTAATTTCTCTTTGTATCCAGGTCTTTTTTTTTTTTTCACTTGTGAAAGCTGGACATGATATTGAACACATAGTGGACTCCTCAAATGGTTCTGGTTCTTTAGATCACTTCATGCCTTGCTGAAGAGGACACAGTCTCAAGCTGTGCTAGGGAAGCTTTAGGCTGGATGTTAGGAAGAAAGTCTTCATAGAGTGATTGGCCATTGGAATGGGCTGTCTGGGGAGGTGGTGAAGTCACCATCACTGAAGGAGACTTGATGAGGTGCTTGGTGCCATGGTTTAATTGATTAGATAGTGTTGGATGATAGGTTGGACTTGGTGATCTTGAAGGTCTCTTCTAACCTGGTGTGACCCTCAACACCTGGTTTGTTCTTAGAAAGAGAGATTGGCCATTGGAATGGGCTGCCCAGGGAGGGGGTAGAGTCACCATCACTGGAGGGAACTTTGCCATCTGCTTAATTCTAACAGTTTCCCCACAAATAATGGTCAAGAGAAAATTCAACTTCATGCTTTTTATAATCCCAGCCAAGCAAAAGGTATCCATAGGTCAGCTAAACAGAAAAAGCACATGAAGAAGATAATCTCTATGAAAATACATAGCTGATACCAAAACCAAAAATTGCATTGTTTTAACTTCACCTTGCAGCTAGAGGTAGGATGGTAATTTTATGAGTTAGGTTTCCAAGATGGAGTGAGTGTTTGGGGAAGCCTTGATGTGTGCTTATTTTGAAAGAGTTGTTGTTGTTTAGGGGGCACAGTCTCAAGCTGTGCCAGGCAAAGTTTAGGCTGGAGGAGAGGAGAAAGTTCTTCACCGGGAGAGTCGTTCGTCATTGGAATGTGCTGCCCAGGGAGGTGGTGGAGTCACCAACACTGGAGGTGTTCAAGAGGGGGATTGGATGTGGCACTTGGTGCCATGGTCTAGTCATGAGGTCTGTGGTGACAGGTTGGACTCGATGATCTTTGAGGTCTCTTCCAACCTTAGTGATACTGTGATACTGTGATGGACACTGCTTAAACAGCAATTAAAGGTACCCTATCCTAATAGTGTTTTCTGCCTACATAACCAAAAGAAGCCTGCTTGTGTGTGTGACCTCAGAAGGTGACATTTACAAAGGTGGTGAGGAGGATATAAATTGCTGTGAATTTAAATGTACTCATTGTTTATGCACATGGATAAGTGCTTTTGCTTTTAAGGCAAATAAGTTCTTAGGATTTTCTGGCAGGAACCCTTCCTCAGTGTCTCTAGTCTAAAGTGGAGGGACTGGGTACTTGATTTACAGTGAGGTATTAGTTTAATTTTATCTTATTTGTATATGTAACTGCCAGGTGTTAGAGAAGAGAAGGCTGCAGAGACGAGGAAAACAAAGACACTGCCACCTGTAAATGGACTGATAGTGGACTCTGAGGAAGAGGAAGCTCTCATGAAGTCTGTGGATGACTTTTTCTGCTTTTGCTATGGTAGGTGCTTTGAAGTGTCCTAAAGAGCTGGCCTGGATTTCTGAATTCATATTCCAGTTGGGAGGGGGAAGGGATTAGTGATTCTTTCACAGCTGTGGATACAGGAATGAAAGATTCAAACTTGGAGAGCCGAGCTCCAAGCACTGCTGGACTGATAAGAGGAGACAGTGTTGGCCTTGATGGCTTGTGAACTATGGGAACACGGTGCGGCAGTGTAGCTGGAGGAGGGCAGATACCTGATTACGAATGGTTATTATGACCTGAGAGTGTGAGACTTCACATATAGCAGGTTGATACAACAGAGTCCCTGGTTCCAGTCATAAACTGCTTCTGTGTTGCTTTAGCTTTTATAAAGAAGGACTTTGTATAATAAAGTGGAGACCTGGCCTGCATCAGGCCAAGTCCCATCTCTTAATCATGGCAGGAGGGAAGTACTGCATGACTTTGCCTTCCAACTAAACTGCTGTTAAGGTGCACGTAAGTGTAAGTTTTAGCAGCCAATGCTAAGACATGCACACACTTTGGGTAGTTCATGGTTTTCTTCTTGCTGTGTTTTGTGGGAAGTGATTTGAGATTCTTGCAGAGCACAGCCCATTTGGTTTCCTTCCAAGGAAGCCTGTGTTTCTCCCTGGGCTCCAGTGCACATGAATTAGAGCCTTACTTACTTTCCTGCAGAGATTTGCATCTGCACCTTGCTTGCACTCCAGACCTTTTGAAAGTAAACCAGTTTTATGGTGGACTTGTCCTTTTGCTAACCTGAGCGCTCTTAACCTCAAAATGTGGTGGGTTGAGAGCAGGCCTAGCTCTCCTTCCCCCCACAAAGAGCGAACAAACTACAGCGAACTCAGTCGGAGAAGCAAAAGGAATGCTGTATTTACAAGCAATGTGGAAAGGCAGGTTAGATATACACAATATATAATATACAGTGTTTACAATATATATACAGAAATAATACAGCAAAGGAAAATACAGGAACAAAACTCCCCCTTTTCTCAAAAGGGGCTAGAGAGAGAGAAAAGGTAATTAATAAGGATGAAATTTGGTTAGGCCTCAAAAAGCCCATGCAGGATTAGTGCTTATCTGGTATCCAAGGTCAAACTCCAGCTGCTCAGAAGCAGACTGGCTGGAAAAGCAGGCCAGAGAGAAAAGGAGAAAAATTCCAGCTGCACTAAAAACCTACCAGTCAACCAATGAAAGTCGTTTAGAATATCTGATTGTTTTCATTAGTATTCCAAAACATTCAGCCAGAGTGTTCCAGCACTGTCCCTTTCTTAAAGGCACAGCCTCAAACGGTCACACAAACCAATCTCCTGTTTGATTGTTTGTTGTTGTTTGTTTGTTTGTTTTCCAGGCAAAGCTTTAGGGAAGTCAACGTTGGTGCCTGTGCCTTATGAGAAGATTCAGAATGACCAGTCATTTCTGACAGTGCAGGGCCTGCCCAGAGGAGTTGCATTGCAGCATCCATCCAAATACGATGTAGTAACACTGAAATGGATCCTGGACCACAAGTCACAGATCTCATTTGTCCTCAAAAGGTTATTTGCTCTCTCTCGTGCTGCTCTGTCTGCTTTGGTGGACTTAAGTCCAAATAGTTTTCATTTTTAAATGAACCTTGCAGGTTGTTTCTCTTAAAGAGGAATGTTCTCTCTTTAATGTTACACCACCAAGTAAGCAATGATGTCTTTGCTAATGCTGTGCCCTTTTCTTTCCATATCTGCATGCAGGGCTGTTGTGGAGCCAAAGAAACAGCCAGGTAAGTTACTTACTTGGACTAAACAGAAACAGTCTAGCTGTAATTTAGGGGTAAGCTGGGTCTTTGTGAAAACACCCTTTTAGGTGAAGGGTTTACTTATTTCCCAAGCTTTTCACTTAGCAGAATAGAACAGAACAGAATAGAATAGAATAAAGCAGGTTGGAAGAGACCTTCAAGATAATCATGTCCAACCTATCATCCAACACCACCCAACCAACTAACCCATGCAACCAAGCACCCTGTCAAGTCTCCTCCTGAACACCTCCAGCGATGGTGACTCCACCACCTCCCTGGGCAGCCCATTCCAAAGGGCAAGCACTCTCTCTGTGTAAAACTTCCTCCTCACCTCCAGCCTAAACCTCCCCTGGTGCAGCCTGAGACTGTGTCCTCTTGTTCTGGTACTGGCTGCCTGGGAGAAGAGACCTCTGCCTGTCTACATCCCCCCTTCAGGTAGTTGTAGACAGCAATAAGGTCACCCCTGGGTCTCCTCTTCTCCAGGCTAAGCAACCCCAGCTCCCTCAGCCTCTCCTCATATGGCTTGTGTTCCAAGCCCCTCACCAACTTTGTTGCCCTTCTCTGGACACACATCCAGCAAGTCAACAAAGAGCCTTGGAATGGCTTAAGTAGGAAGGGACCTAAGAGTTAATCTGTTCCAGCCTCCCTGCCATGGGCAGGGACACCTCACAATTAGACTTGCCTATTGAAGGCCTCATCCAGCCTGGGTTTGAACACCTCCAGGGAGGAGGCATCCACAACCTTTCTGTGCAACCTATTCCAGAGTCTCACCACCCTCTGTTTCTTTTGAGGTTGCTTCACTTTAAAATCACTTTGTCCCTTGTTGGTGGTGCACAGAAAGAAACTTCTTTACAGTGAGGTTCATGGAGCGCTGGAACAGGCTGCCCAGAGATGTTCTGAAGTCTTCTTCTCTAGACACTTCCAAAACCTGCCTGGATACATTCCTGTGCAGACCACCCTAGCTGATCCTGCTTTGGCAGGGGGGTTGGACTCGATGATCTCTGGAGGGCCCTTCTAACTTCTAATATTCTATGATTCTATTAGGGAGAGAAAAAACACTGTGTTTATTTGTTAATACTAATAAAATGCTGGGAGTGAGAGAATGTCCATCTTCTAGCTAAAATGGAAGCAAATCAATAATACCAAACCATGTTATTTGTCATTTTAAAAATGGCCAAGCAATCCTAAGTTCCCCTGCAGGTGAGATGATCCTGCAAGGCTGTGTGATCTGCAGCAGAGCAGTAAGTGTGTGCTGGGGGGTAAAGGCATGAATAATCCCATTAAAGGCAGTGGGATGACAGGTGTGCTTAGAGATAAGCTGGTGGCTTTCCCTTTTGTTGGGCTGGGCCAGAGTGCTCAGCATTTTGTACAAGAATCCAGTTTTTCTCCTCAGCCCAGTGCTTTGCTCTAGTTCTTTGTGCTTTACTACTCTGTGGTTAACATCTAGCTCAAAGGACGCAAAGGGTTAACTTGAGCTTTGTGTGAACTTGGTCCCAGACTCTTTCCAGTGCTGCTTTCTAAGTAATTATCATTTTGTCAGAATGGTCTGAAAACGTTTTGGGTAGTGTTGGAAGGCTTATGGAGGGGATATTTCTCTTCAAAGAAACAACAAGCAGTTGAGGACCCTTAGGTGTTGCTCCATCAGCAGCGCAGTTTGATGCAGGCTGTATCTAACTTGGCTGTACATTAGTTTCTGAATGGAGACCAGCTGGGATCTTGGTGGCTTGTTCTGCTTGGTTGGCTTTTGGAATCTGGTTATTATTACTTTTGATATTTGACCTCTTTGTCACTTCTACAGCAGCTTCTTTGGTAACAGCCCCAGTAGCAGTGAAAGAGGAGCCACATGATCCTGCATACTATCAATATAATACTCCAGGTAATGATGCTAACTTTTATATGTGTTTATCTCATGAAAGGGTTGAATGTTACTCTCTGTGCCTGATTACTTATTCTTGGTCATTAGAGGTGCAATTACAGAGCTCTGTTAGAATACAACATTTCCTTGATAGTTATCATTTAAGTTATTCTGGAGAATACCAAAGAGCTAAAGTACAATTTCATCATGGGCATATGTGTGTGTGTGGGCTGAAGGAGAAATTCTTGTCTGTCCTGGGTTGAGTAAGAACAGAAGTAGTCCTGTTCAGTGATTTTACTTTTCAGCTCAGTCTCTTCTAAGCAACTTCACATTCTGCAGTTACCAGCATGCTTGTGCAGAGAGTGGCTGCTGCTAGCCAAGATAATGCTGATATTTAGCATTAGCATCGAGGATTGGGAGTGCAGACCAAGGTCACTGCTAAATCTTGTGTACTGCATGGGAAGTGCAGAGTAAAAGGCTGCACCTGGAGGGAGGAGCAGACAGGAGAGATAGCCCTGATCTGACCAAGGAGAGATTCCATTCCATCTACATCATATCTGGTATAAAGCTGAGGGGTCACCAGGGTGAAGTTGTCTTCCTCAGTGGTTGGTGTTTGAGGAGGACTCTGTCCATTCTTCCTTTGATCCCAATCCATGAGTTCCTGGATCCAGATTCAGAATCCAACTCCTGATTCTGCTTCTGAGTCCAGTCTGTCACTTCTGCCAGAGCATCAGTAGTCATAGTGACTAATGGCCATCAGAGGGGTTGGGTTCAGTATTGGTTTTGTATCTATTTAAATTTATTGTTACTATTTTCATTAAAGTAGTTTTAGTTTTCTTTTCCAATCCATGTCTCTCCCTTACTCCTTTTATCTTCCCTTTGTGAAGGGAGAGGGCCTGGCAGAGAGTGCCTGTCTCTTGTTTAGTGGCTGGGTCATCCCTAACCCTTCACAGTTTCTGTCTGTTCAGTAGTCCAAGAAATGTAACCCTCTGCCATTATCCTCCCGGCATTTCTCTTCTGTTGAGCTGGATGAGTGGAAAATCTGTGTATATTCTTCATGGTTCACACAGCCTTTCCTGTGTTCAACATTACAGAATGTGTGAAACAAGAATTTTGGGTGCAAAGTTTAGGAGTTCTTTGACAAATTCCATTATGGAGTGGGAAAATGTGTGTATGGTGAGGAACAATTTACCAGCCATTCTCTTTGTTTCCTGGCAGCTCCCTCGGTAGCATCAGAGCCGGATAAAAGAACTGGGATTCTGAAAAATTACACAGGTAAAGCTTTTAGTTGTGTTTTTCTCCCACATGTTTTGGAAATTGAATGCATGAGGTTTGCTTTTCAAAGCTTTGCTTCCTTGATTTGAAGTGAAAGTTTAGGGTATTGGATCTTCAACTTCAACAGCCATGAGAATTTCACTTGCCTTAATTTTCCGGTGTCCAAGTAGAGAGGCATTTAGGAGGGAATCTCATTTCTTTCTTTTCTAGCTTCAAAAAGGAACATCAGATTGGTCACTAGTAATGGGTGCAGGTGGAGATGTTTTCCATGAAGTTCAGTCTGTTTTGTAACTGGTTATAAAGCATCAGAGGGATGTGTGACACAGGAATGCATACAGGCAGGATTTGAAAGTCCCTAAAGGAGGAGACTCCACAACATTTATGGTCAGCCTGCTCCAGTGCTTTGTTTCTCCTCACGTTGAAGTGGCACTTCCTGTGCTCCAAATGATACCCATTGCTCCTTGTGCTATTACTGGGCATGAGAGACAAGACACTGGCACCTTCATCTTGACACCCACCCCTCATATTTATAGACATGAATAAGTTCCCTTCTCATTTGGTTGCGTCATACTATGTTTTCCATGAACTAGGTGATAAATTTGACATAGCTCAAATACATTGCATCCTTTTGAATCTTTTCTAGAGTTTGATTCTTTTCTACATTCAAAAAGGAACATCAGATTGGTCACTAGCAATTGGTGCAGGTGGAGATGTTTTCCATGAAGTTCAGTCTGTTTTGTAACTGGTTGTAAAGTTTAATAAGCATCAGAGGGATGTGTGATCTTTTGGTGCCTGTCACTGGTGGTTTTCACTGATTTTTCCTTTCCAGCAACCTTGACCAGATGGTGAAAAAGGAAGTGGCAAAACTAATGTGTGCCTGGAATCCCCCAGATTAGCTGTTAGCTGATAAAGGTGTCTGAGGTCTTGAGAATTTGGATCAATGTGGAGCACAGTGTGATTGAAATTGAGATACAGGAAGTTGAGGTTATGTGCATCATAAGAAAGCTTTTTAAACTGAATGAAACCATGACTGAGTACCTGGACACAGTGCCAGAGAATGACATTTAGCCCTGTGAGAAGGCTGCTGCTTAGGTGCTGTATTTATCTGGTGAGGGGTTTGGAGCACAAGCCCTATGAGGAGTGGCTGAGGGAGCTGGGGTTGCTTAGCCTGGAGAAGAGAAAGCTCAGGGGAGACATTGTTGCTGTCTACAACTACCTGAAGGGAGGTTGTAGCCAGGTGGGGGTTGGTCTCTTCTCCCAGGCAACCAGCACCAGAACAAGGGGACACAGTCTTAGGCTGTGCCAGGGGAAGTTTAGGCTTGAAGTGAGGAGAATGTTCTTCACAGAGAGAATTGTTAGCCTTTGGGATGTGCTGCCCAGTCTCAAACTGCACCAGGGGAAGCTTAGGCTGGATGTTAGGAAGAATTTCTTCATAGAAAGTGTGATTGGCCATGGAATGTGCTGCCCAGGGAGGTGGTGGAGTCACCATCACTGGAAGTGTTTAGGAAGAGATTGGATGAGGCACTTAGTGCCATGGTTGAGTTGATTAGATGGTGTTGGATGATAGGTTGGATTCTATGATCTTTGAGGTCTATTCTATTCTACTGTTGTGTACCTAGTGGTGATAATAGTTGCTAAAAGAACTTCTGTGTTGAAACCAGTTGGTTTAATATGACTTTAGCAGAAATGTCCTCTCTGGTGGTTTTCTTCCATCTGCTTTGACATTTGTCCACGTTTCTCATAATTGAAGCTGTCTCAGGCATTTGGCACAGGACTAAATGGACCACTCTCCAGGCTTGGTGGCTGTTCTTCAACTTTCCAAAGGGACCATACTTTATTTTCATGGTCTTTTGGTAGATGTGACCTTTCTCTTTGCATTTCATAGAATCACAGAAAGTTTAGGGGTTGGAAGGGACCTCAGGAGATGGAATCCAAGCCCCCTACCCAGGCAGGATCACCTAGGGCAGGTCACACAGGAATGCATACAAGCAGGATTTGAAAGGTCCCTTCTGATTTGCTCCCATCATGTTTTCCATGAACTAGGTGATGAATTTGACATAGTTCAAATGCATTGCAGCTGAGGTGACTCGGCAGATACTGCTGAATCTCAGCTATCCAGGACACATGTAAAGAGCCTTTGAAACAGAGATTGCTTCAGTCTTGCTGCCAAAGTGGTCTCTTACAGAGACCTGAGAGAAGATACTAATCAAAATGCACAAGCAGAGCATTGCTCTGTCAGAGTAATTAAAATATGTTCCTCCAGCAGCTGCTTCTTGGGTTTTAAACAGTTTCCACTATAATGAATTTCACTTTTTTACACTTTTAGTACAATTGCTCTTTCCCCCCCACAGTATTGATAAACCTAATCCTATTTATGATGTTGGTGGAGACATCCCCAATGAAAGCAGTGTGGATTTCCCTCTCATCTTTCACTGCTGGCCTTGCAGCCTGTTGTGGAAGTGGTTATAGTGCAGCAGCTCTTGAGTCTGTGTAAAGCAATCCATCGTGTGTGGGGGCACACAGCCTTTGTCTATGTTTTCAGTAATCCTTGATAACAAAGGGAAAAATGTTTTTTTTTGGTTGTATTAATCCTATTAAGCCAAGACTAAGGAATTTCCTCCTGTCTTTAACAGCAACTCTGCACTGCTGCACATGCAACTTCACAAGTATAATCCCCACCTCCTCACCCTTGTCTAGAAATGCTTAAAGGCTTATGGTAAAGGATCTTTGGTTCTGTTTTTGCTGCAGACTGTGCAGAACATTTCAGTGAGCCAGGGAGTTTCTTTGACAAGTGCTAATTTCAATATAAAACCTTGGAGTGTTTGGTAAAATCTTTTCTGTGTCCATTGTTCATCAGTCCTGGGTTTTGTTCCCTACTTCAGGTCCCCTCCCCCAGAACACCTCTCCAGAAATAAATCGAGGTCCTGAGGTCGAGGTCACCATTGGGGGTTACTTCTCCAGTTGAGTGATTTTTGGTCCATGGGGTGTTTTCATGTCCCAAAAGTGCTGTTTTAACAATGCCTACATTCCTTGTTACTGGAAAAAAACAGGGAGGCTTTAATTTATCTATTGAGTATCAATGAAGATGAGATAAAATCCTTTATATACAGCATCTCTCTGTCTCATCTAAATGGCAGCAAAGCCAGTGTCCATGTTGTTTTCTTGCAAGGGTGGTGGTTAGAAGTCAGCTGTATTTCTTGTCTTTCATGTCCTGTAACTGCTTTAAAACTCTTCTGAGATTGGTTTTTGCAATGTCTCCTTCTGGAATGGCTAAGATTAAGGTCACCAACTTAGCACTTGAGAAACTAGGCAATGCATTTGAAGCCCAAGTTGACACTTGTGGTGTTGCTTTGACCTTTTTATAATCCAGCAGTAAAATAATTCTTGCATTATCTCAAGGGAAGAGGTGATAAGAGAAGAGTGATTAAGTTCTGTGTGCATGTAAAGGCCTTTACCACAAAAGTGAAAGTGCTTTGAAAGGATTTTCTCTACCCAGGCAGGCAGCAGTTTTTTCCCCTCTGTCTCTTTGTGTTCAATGAATTTCAGTTGCATCCATCAGCTTTGCCTGGGTTTGACACAGGGTCTGGCACCTTTAATCACTTCAAGATAAAACATAGGTACTGTTTCGAGATATCTTAGTGGAAGGATACTTCCAAGTAGATAAAGAATGTCATCTCTGCCTGCACAATGTATTTCCTGGTTTCTTTTGCATGGTCATTTTATGATCATGAGCTGTCCAGCTGTGTTTCAGAACACAGTATAGCTTTCCTTAGTACCTTGTGCTAGCAGTACCAGCTTTTTTCTGTTGTTGTTTGTGTAGCATCTTCTCTTCAGGTCACATTTTGGAGGAAATGTCAGTTAAGTAAATTGTTTCTCTGCTGAAACTTGATTTTTGATTCTTTTTCTTTGGTGAGATGTGCACAGTGATGCTTTTGTCACTTGTTTGCAGTGGAATCACAGCCTGCCTCATCCTAACAGCAGTATTCCCCTCACCTCTGAGCCAGGCACTTTGGAGCCACACATGCTTCATGGCCCATTTTACTCTGCTGCACTCAGTAAGTTATTTTGTTTTTGTTTTACTTGTATATGTAACTGCCAGGTGTTAGAGAAGAGAAGGCTGCAGAGACGAAGAAAACAAAGACACTGCCACCTCTAAATGGACTGACAGTGGATACTCAGGAAAAGGAAGCTCTCATGAAGTCTGTGGATGACTTTTTCTGCTTTTGCTATGGTAGGTGCTTTGAAGTGTCCTAAAGAGCTGGTCTGGATTTCTGAATTCATATTCCCGTTGGGAGGGAAGTACTGCATGACTTTGCCTTCCAACTAAACTGCTGTTAAGGTGCACATAAGTGTAAGTTTTAGTAGCCAATGCTAAGACATGCACGTAAGTGTAAGTTTTAGTAGCCAATGCTAAGACATGCACATAAGTGTAAGTTTTAGTAGCCAATGCTAAGACATGCACCCACTTTGGGTAGTTCATGGTTTTCTTCTTGCTGTGTTTTGTGGGAAGTGATTTGAGACTCTTGCAGAGCACAGCCCATTTGGTTTCCTTCCAAGGAAGCCTGTGTTTCTCCCTGGGTTCCAGTGCACATGAATTAGAGCCCTACTTACTTTCCTGCAGAGATTTGCATCTGCACCTTGCTTGCACTCCAGACCTTTTGAAAGCAAACCAGTTTTATGGTGGACTTGTCCTTTTGCTGACCTGAGCACTCTTGACCTCAAACCAATCTCCTGTTTGATTGTTTGTTGTTTGTTTGTTTGTTTTCCAGGCAAAGCTTTAGGGAAGTCAACGTTGGTGCCTGTGCCTTATGAGAAGATTCAGAATGACCAGTCATTTCTGATAGCGCAGGGCCTGCTCAGAGGAATTGTATTGCAGCATCCATCCAAATACGATGCAGTAACGCTGAAATGGATCCTGGACCACAAGTCACAGATCTCATTTGTCCTCAAAAGGTTATTTGCTCTCTCTCATGCTGCTCTGTCTGCTTTGGTGAACATAGGTCCAAATAGTTTTCATTTTTAAATGAACCTTGCAAGTTGTTTCTCTTAAAGAGGAGTGTTCTCTCTTTAATGTTACACCACCAAGCAAGCAATGATGTCTTTGCTAATGCTGTGCCCTTTTCTTTCCATATCTGCATGCAGGGCTGTTGTGGAGCTGAAGAAACAACCAGGTATGTTACTTACTTGGACTAATCAGTAACAGGTCATAATTTTAGCTTGGATACAAAGTTTGAACATGTGGATAAAGTATCAAACTGTGCAGAAATTCCTAGACTGAGAGTTGCCTTACTTGTGGAACTGTGACCTTTTCCTTTATGCCTTCTGCCAGGAGCAACTAATTAGAGATAAGATTTGTTCTATTGCATTCTTTATCCTTTTACTGCAGTTAAATTTAATGTGAATTGAACAGTATCTTAGGGAAGGGAGAAGTGAACTGGTGGAGGACTGCATTGCATTTTAGAAGGTGCCAGGACTTTGCAGTGCTCTGTGTTCTATTGCATAGCTGAATTTTTGGCACTTATAATGCAATTTAAGAATTGATTTTATCTTCTGAAGCAGCTGAGTGTTGTAGTTCCTATGACAGCCTCTATGTGTTAAAAAAATCTGAGCTAAAGGTTTTTTTTGTTTCCAAACTGTAAAGATTCACTCCTAGCTTCAAAGAAATCCCTTCTCCCATTCCCTTCATTGGATCATAGTGCTTTGCTTGCAAGGTTTGGGTGTGTGAGGGTTTGTTTTATGAAGAGGATGAAGCAAACTCTGTAGGGTTTGTATGACAAAAAGGTTGCACTTCAGCAGGTGAAACAGGCAGGAGTTAATGCTGGATTAGTGAGGTTAAAAATGTGTTGCCTGTGACTGGACAGCAGGAAATTGCAGAGAGTCTGGTAGGAATATTGCTATGGAAAATGCAAGGCAGGTTTTCACTGTGGTAAATGGCCATTCTAAAAGGCCAATCTATTTGTGTCCAGCTGTAATTTAGGACTAAGCTGGGCCTTTGTGAAAATAGCCTTTTTCTTTTAGGTGAAGGATGTACTTATTTCCCAAGCTTTTCACTTACCTTAATAGAGTCATGGAATGGCTTAGCTTGTTAGGAACTTCAGAGATCACCTACTCAAACTTCCCTGTGATGGGCAAGGACACCTCTCAACCAGAATGCCTGCTCAAGGCCTCATCAACCTGGCCTTGAGCATGCCCAGGGAGGAGGCGTCCACAACCTTTCTGAGCAACCTGTTCCAGAGTCTCCTCACCCTTGTACTGATGAACTTCATCCTAAGATCCAGTCTAACATATTCTCCCTCAGCTAGACACCCTTATGAAAAGTGCCCCTTCAGCCTTCCTGTGGGGTCCCTTCAGGTATTAGAATGCAGCTCTAAGACTCCCAGAACCTTCTCTAGGCTGAACAAGCCCAGCTCCCTCAGCCTGTCCTCGTAGCAGAGGTGCTATAGCCCTTGGATTATCTTTGTGGCCCTCCTGTGGACTCACTCCAACAATTCTGTGCCCTCCCTGTGCTGGGGACACCAGAACTGGACACAGTATTGGAGGCAGGGTCTCAGAAGAGCAGAGTAAAGGGGCAGAGTGAGCTCTCTTGACCTGCTGGCCACACCAGGAGAGCAAGCAGAGCAACACAGGGTGAAATGTACGCTAGAAGGGATTTTATTTTGGTGTTGCTTTACAGGGTTAATAAAGCAGTTCCATGAGATCTCTCCCTTGTGTCTGTGAACACAGAAAATATGCAGATGTGCTTGTAAAAGGTGCTCAGGGCTTTGCTTCATGATGTCAGTGTTAGCTTTTCAATTTGTATTGAAGGTAAAGGGAGTGTAGGAAACTCAAAGATTGTCTTTTATCTTTCAGGAGTTCCTCTGCCAGATCATTCAAAAATACCTCTAGCTGCAAGGTGAAGTTAAAACAATGCAATTTTTTTTGGGGGGGTATCAGCTATGTATTTTCATAGAGGTTATCTTCTCCTTCATGTGCTTTTTCTGTTTAGCTGACCTATGGATACCTTTTGCTTGGCTGGGATTATAAAAAGCATGAAGTTGAATTTTCTCTTGTCCATTATTTGTGGGGAAACTGTTAGAATTAAGCAGATGGCAAAGTTTCCCCTTGGTTTACTTAGCCCAGGGAGTGTTCTTAATTCACAGTCTGTCAGGCAGGGATAAGTTTGTCATGTTTTATGGTATGGCAGCAATGGGGAACAGATGTAATGTTGCTTCCTTCCCCCTCCTCAATTAAAACTGCAATTAATTTTTGTGTGGTTGTTAGTAAATGGAGAGCTTATAACTGTGGAAGAACTCAAAAATTGGTTAATGTGAAAGCAGGGATCAGGTTTTTGTGCTTCTGAGTTTGCCTTTCATGAAATAATAAGCATGGTTTGAATATTAGGTGTGCCCTGAAAATGTAGGGCTAAGAGATTCCTGGCAATTCCCTTGAGATAAGTCAGATAAGCCAAGCTGCAGGGGGCTTTGTTACTTGTGTTCCTATCTGGGAAAAAACCAAAAGTTTCTGAGAGCTATTTCATTGACAACCTATAAGGCTTGAGAAACTATCCAGCACTGTGATATTTGTGTTTTAATAACACCAGTGTGCTTGTTTGTTTTTGTAGTTGTCCTCCTGTTCCTCCCACTGAAGTGAAAACAGAATCGAAAGAGGATTCTGGTATGTATAAACACCCTGGAGGTGTTTAAGCCCAGGCTGGATGAGGCTCTGGCCAGCCTGATCTAGTGTGGGGTGTCCCTGCCCATGGCAGGGGGGTTGGAACTAGCTGATCCTTGTGGTCCCTTCCAACCCTGACTGATACTATGATCCACGTTTTGCTCTTGTTTGCAAATAAAATGAGCAGTTTGTGTTCAGAGGGCTGAGCTCAAGCAAAGAGGGGAAGCTCAAAGGACAAAAGCAGCAAAAAGCCATCCTTTGTGAGAAGGAAAAACTTTTCTCTCCTTGAAATTACCTTCAGCTGGAGGTTTTATCAGACACTGACCCTTAGGCAAAGGTCTGGGTTTCTGGGAGTAGAAGAGCTGTAAAGTTTGTAGGCTGAAATAATTTGTCAATAGTTTTAAGTGGAGAGGGAAAAAACCACCTCTTTCTCATTTTGTTTTACTTCAGACTCATTTTGTCCCTATTACAGAGAGAAAAAACACTGTGTTTATTTGTTAATAAAATGCTGGGAGTGAGAGAATGTCCATCTTCTAGCTAAAAGGGAAACAAATCAATAATACCAAACCATGTTATTTGTCAGTAAATAATGCCCATGCAATCCTAAGTTACCCTTCAAGTGGGAGATGATCCTGCAAGGCTGTGTGATCTGCAGCAGAGCAGTAAGTGTGTGCTGGGGGGTAAAGGCATGAATAATCCCATTAAAGGCAGTGGGATGACAGGTGTGCTTAGAGATAAGCTGGTGGCTTTCCCTTTTGTGGGGTTGGGCCAGAGTGCTCAGCATTTTGTACAAGAATGCAGAGTTTTCCTATTCAGCCCAGTGCTTTGCTCTAGGTCTCATTTTGTCAGAAAGGTCTGAAAACATTTAGGGCAGTGCTGGAAGGTTTATGGAGGGGATGTTTGTCTTCAAGGAAGCCACAGGCAGTTGAGGACCTTTGGTGGTGTTCTATCAGCAGCACAGTTTGATGCAGGCTGTATCTAACTTGGCTGTGCTGAGCAGTGAGCAGCAGTAGGTATAGGAGCTTGGTTGCATGGTTTAGTTGGCTGGGTGGTGTTGGATGATAGGTTGGACACGATGATCTTAAAGGTCTCTTCCAACCTGGTCTAGTCCTATTCTATTCTATTCTATTCTATTCTATTCTATTCTATTCTATTCTATTCTATTCTATTCTATTCTATTCTATTCTATTCTATTCTATTCTATTCTACTCAATGGGTGATAAAATAGGGTTTTTGCTATGCTAGTGGGCAAAAAGGGAGACCATTAGTTACTTTAATTCTTCACATCCACAATACCATCTGCAAGGATGTCAGTTTTGGAGGGAAGATTTAATCCTGAATCCCTTCACAGTGACCAAACTGAAATGTAAGAAGCCAGCAGGTCACTTTGTCATTGGTGGTTTAGCTCAACAATTGTTTAGTGCCTCAGCACCTGAAAAATATTTCTTCCTGCTTCTTTCTTTGTTTGGTTCTTTTATCTTTCTTTTATTTTTTGAATGGAGACCAGCTGGGATCTTGGTGGGTGTTCTGCTTGGTTGGCTTTTAGAATCTGGTTAGTATTACTTTTGATATTTGACCCCTTTGTCACTTCTACAGCAGCTGCTTTGAGAAAAGCCCCTGTAGCAGTGAAAGAGGAGCCACATGATCCTGCATACTATCAATATAATACTCCAGGTAATGATGCTAACTTTTCATATGTGTTTTATCTCATTGAAAGGGTTGATTGCTTGAATGTTACTCTCTGTGCCTGATTACTTATTCTTGGTCATTAGAGGTGCAATTACAGAGCTCTGTTAGGATACACCATTTCCTTGCTGACTGTCATTTAAGTTATTCTGGAGAATGCCAAAAGAGCTAAAGTACAATTTCATCATGGCCATATGTGTGTGTGGGGGGCTCCAAGACAGTTTCCTGTCTGTCTTTTGAACTGCTTGGGTTTTTTTTCTGAGGGTCCAGTGTGCAGCCTCTAATTTCAGTAACCTCTTTAAATGGGAAATAAACTGTAATAACTCTGCACTGCTGAATCTTTAGTTTGAAGTTTCAGAAGCTCTTGTAGTGTATGAATCATTCTTATATGATTTTAATATTTACATATACTCCAAGCAGAACAACATTTGTGAGGTCCACTACTCAACCTCTATGTTGGAATTATCTCTGAGTTGCTCTGCCTCGTCCCTGTATCCAGTTAATGCTACAAGTTAAGCTCAGTTAGGAGCGAGTTATTTCCTTAGGTTGCAGTGAACAGAAATTAAGATGTTGTTACAAAGGGCAATATAAAACAACTAGAACCCTAAATTTATCATCTCAGCCTGTTTGCATTTGTTGTTAGGTTAATTGAGCAATATAGAGGAACACAGGCAAGCTGTCACATACCTCTGAAGGATAGCCCCACGTTCAACAACGAAGAGCAGAACTGCACATCCTTTCATTTTGTAATGTTCTGTTACTGAGATCACATTTCTGTGCATGGTCAGGCACACAGATTCCTGAGGTGATTTTCTGATGTGCTTTAGTAACCAGCTGCAGGACTGTAGAATCACTATTTTCATACTGGCATGTCTCAAGTGGTGCATGAATACTGCTTGGAGATCTTAACCCTACAGCAGAGCCAAATGTCACCACTCAAGCTCAGAATTGGAAAGGTGAATTCTCTGCTGTCAGGATTATTTTTTTTCTTCCTATTTGTACACTGCCTAGCCTGAGAGGACAGGAGGTTTAGAGGCACAAGAGAAGGCAGTAAAAACAGATACTTTCTTGGAGACAATCTCATTGTTTTTCTTTCCAAAGCCAAGTCCTGTCACCCTTTTGCTTTTCAGCTCCTTGTGGCTTTCTAGTTCATGCATAAAAACAATGTAAGAATTTGGCCAATAGCCCAAAGTGTAATCCAACACTGTTTGAAGAGTCTGTGCTGAAATGATTGCCTTAAAACATTGTGACATACATACTGCAACCTGCCTGAGCTGAAAAATCCCATGCATACAATAAGCTTCCATAGTAAAGTTGAGGCAGTGTGGCCTGTGGGCGGGGGAAAACAGCTCTATGAAGGACCCGGGAGTGCTGGTAGACAAGTTCACCATGAGCCAGCAGTGTGTCCTTTTTTCCCTTTCAGTGCAGTCATGCAAACTTCCACTGAAAACAACACAAACCAGAGTTCTGTTGGTAGTAGTGATGAGAAGTGTTGTTACAACATCAAGTCATGGTGCCTTCCCCAGAGGAAAGCAGCTTCTCCTTTGTTTCTTCCGAGTTGCTACTGCTCAAGCTAAAGGGTTGAACAGAGTGCAGAGAGCTATACATTCAGGAGGCATGCAGGGGTTTGTGTGGGTGTGATGGTGCTGTGCAGAGAAGTGAACCTTTGAAGAGTACAGTTATCCTGAGGTGTGTTAATGAGGACTAACCCACGTGAGCCCAAGCTTTGCCCTTGTAGAGGTGTGCTACAAAACAAAGGAGAGGGCTGGGGTCACAGTTCTTGCTGCAAAAACCTGGCAGCAAAAGCCAGGCTTATCGATTTGTGAAAAGAAACAACTTAACTGTAAGAGACCAGCAATCTGCCTGAGGCTTCCTGCAGAAAATGATTTACTGGTGGAATTTCATGGTTATTGTTTCTGGCTGGAGTGTTTGCTTCCTCTCACCAATCTGTAATGCTGACCACAGCGCTGCATGTGAAGTTCACCCATTAATCACACGGAGGGAAAAATTGCACCTGTAGGTGGATGTTCTTTTCATCTCTTCTTACCTTGTGGTAGGCTGCAGTGTTTGGATGTTGCCATGAGTTAATGCTGAATTACTAAATTTAGCAGTGGTTTAGCAGTACTCAGTGAGAAGCCTGAGAAATGGGGACTTTAGCCATGAAAAACTTCCCATGGGTGTTTGACAGAGTATTAGGGGCAGCTTTCCATCACTGGGCCCTAGCAATATGGCACTGGATGTGGGATTTTTTTCCCTGTATCCTAGTCAAATGTGAAGGTCACTGCAGTATTAAGTGTTTTGGGTGGCACCAAAGACTAGCTATTCTGGAAGAAAGGTCCAGGAAAAAGACTGAGCCTCTGCAGGACTGAATCAGAGAATCAGAATGACACAACATTACAGGTTGGAAGTGACCTCAAAAGGTCATGGCATCCAAGCCCCCAGCCAGGGTAGGATCACCTAGAGCAGGTCTCATAGGAATACATCCAGGTGGGTTTTGAATGTCTCCAGAGAAGGAGACTCCACAGCCTCTCTGGGCAGCCCATACCAGTGTTTTGTCACACTCTCAGTGAAAAAGTTTTCCTTCTTTTTACATGGAACCTTCTATGCTCCAGCTTGAACCCACTGCCCCTTGAAAAAGAGAAGCTGTTGTTTTTCATTGCTGGTAGACTCACAAACCTGCCTCTAAACAGCCACAAATTGTGGAGAGCTGTATGATCTTCTGCAGTCTGCTTTTGCAAATGAACACTGAAATTATTTGATTGACACAGAGTAAGTGATCCAAATCCTTCAGTTCCAGTTAGTATAACACTCCTGTATGGCTAGCTGTGTGTGCCTGTGCTGTCTGTGTTACAGAGTGATCAGCTCAGTGTGAGGCCATTTGTACTGTAAGCAGTTCACTCTTTTTCCATGTAACTGCAGGAGTGCCAAAGCATTAAGCAGTAGAAATTTAGGGGTGTTAATTTAATCTTTCAAGTGTCACTTGTGTGCTGCTTTCTGCCACAGCCTTTTTAAAGCAGTCCCCATATAGCCATCAAAAGAGCTGTTGTGATGAAAAGCAAGCAACCTTGAAGTGTCGTAAATGATTTAATCTCTCTGAGTTTGTCTCTTTAATGCAAGTAGAAATTTTAAAGTCAAAAAGGGCTGCCTAGGAATACAGATTTTTAACAGGAAGCAAGATTTTGCTGATTAAAAATTCATTGGGGAAAAAAAAATAAGAAAGGCAAACCCCAAAACATTTCATGTTTTAAAATTTATTAACACAAGGGAAACAAAAAGAAAACCTGCAGTTGTGCTGAGTCTGTCCTGGGTTGAGTAAGAACAGGGGTAGTTCTGTTCAGTGATTTTCCTTTTCAGCTCAGTCTCTTCTAAGCAGCTTCACATTCTGCAGTTACCAGCATGCTTGTGCAGACAGTGGCTGCTGCTAGCCAAGATAATGCTGATATTTAGCATTAGCATCAAGGATTGGGAGTGCAGACCAAGGTCACTGCTAAATCTTGTGTACTGCATGGGAAGTGCAGGATTAAAGGCTGCACCTGGAGGGAGGAGCAGACAGGAGAGATAACCCTGATCTGACCAAGGAGAGATTCCATTCCATCTACATCATATCTGGTATAAAGCTGAGGGGTCACCAGGGTGAAGTTGTCTTCCTCAGTGGTTGGCGTTTGAGGAGGACTCTGTCCATTCTGCCTTTGATCCCAATCCATGTGTTCCTGGATCCAGATTCAGAATCCAACTCCTGATTCTGATTCCCATCTGCTTCTTTGACAAATTCCATTATGGGCTGGGAAAATGTGTTTGTGGTGAGAGACAATTTAACAGCCATTCTTTTTGTTTCCTAGCAGCCCGTTTGCCAGCATCAGAGCCATATAAAACAACTGCTCTTGTAAAAAATGAACTAGGTAAAGCTTTAGTTGTGTCCTGATTTGAACTGGGACAGAAAATATTTTACCCTAAAGGAGCAAGTAAAAACACTCACACAGAATCATAGAATCATAGAATCAATAAGGTTGGAAAAGACCTCAAGGATCATTAAGTCCCACCTGTCACCCAACACCTCATGACTACTAAACCATGGCATCAAGTGCCACATCCAATCCCCTCTTGAACACTTCCAGGGATGGTGACTCCACCACCTCCCTGGGCAGCACATTCCAATGGCTAACAACTCTCTCTGGGAAGAACGTTCTCCTCATCTCTAGCCTAAACCTCCCCTGGCACAGTTTGAGACTGTGTTCTCTTGTTCTGGTGCTGGTTGCCTGGGAACAGATACCAACCCCCACCTGGCTACAACCTCCCTTCAGGTAGTTGTAGAAGGCAATAAGGTCTCCCCTGAGCCTCCTCTTCTCCAGGCTAAACAATCCCAGCTCCCTCAGCCTCTCCTTGTAGGGCTTGTGCTTGAGGCCTATCCCCATCCTCATTGCCCTTCTCTGGACACGTTCAAGAATTTCAATGTCCTTAAATTAAGGGGCCCAGAACTGGACACAGGACTCATGGTGTAGCCTAGCCAGTGCTGAGTACAGGGGCACAGTGACTTCCCTGCTCCTGCTGGCCACACTGTTCCTGATACAGGCCAGAATATCATTGGCCTTCTTGGCCACCTGGGCACACTGCTGGCTCATGTTCATCTGGCTGTCAACCTGTACCCCCAGGTCTCTTTCTGTCTGGCTGCTCTCCAGCCAGTCTGACCCCAGCCTGCATGGGGTGGTTGTGACCAAAGGGCAGCACCCAGCACTTGGACTTGTTGAATGCTATCATGTTGGACTCTGCCCATCTATCCAGCCTGTCAAGGTCCCTCTGGACAGCCCTTCTACCCTCTAACAGATCAACACCTGCTCCCTACTTAGTGGTGGTTAAATAGAAATTTACAGAGACAAACAAAAGTACCAAAGGTATCAAGGCACAAAGGATATGTACAGATACTTAGAATCAGCCTTGGCCCAGCTCTCTGCCTGGGCCCCAAAACAGGCTTCAGTGAGCCAAGCCTCTCCTAATGCTAGACCCGCAGTAGGCCCTGGATTAGGTCTCACTCTCCCCCAGCGCTAAGCCTCGAGTAGGCCTCAGCTATGCTGCAAGAAAATCTCTTACCAGCAAGGCCTTGTGCCCACACTGCCAAAAGGAGGAGGCAGCAGCTCCACACTCAGAGCAGAGAGGCAAGAGAGAGAAATGTGACCAGGTCTGCTCCTTGCATAGAGAGATAAAGGATACGGAGGGGAATAACAAATTACAATATCCTGTGTCCTCCCACTTTGCACTGCCTAGGCCTCTGGAGGAATTTACCTCTCTGGTAGGACAGTTAATCCTTAGCCTACAACAAGTTGTGTTTTGCTCACATCAGTTTTGGAAGTGGAATGTATGAGGTTTGCTTTTCAGACTGGGAAAATGTGTTTGTGGTGAGACACAATGTAACAGCCATTCTCTTTCTCTCCTAGCAGCCCCTTCAAAAGCACCAGAGCCGGATAAAAAAGCTGCTTTCGTAACAAATTACGCAGGTAGATCTTTTAGTTGTGTTTTTCTCCCTTCTGTCTTGGAAATGGAATGCATGAGGCTTGCTTTTAAGGCTGGGAAAATGTGTTTGTATTGAGACACAATCTGAAAGCTATTCTCTTTGTTTCTTAGCAGCCACGCTAGGATCGTCACAGCCAGCTCAAAGAATTGCTCTGGTAAAAATCTACACAGGTAAAGCTTTCAGTTGTGTTTTTCTCCCATATGTTTTGGAAATTGAATGCATGAGGTTTGCTTTTCAAAGCTTTGCTTCCTTGGTTTGAAATGAAGGTTTAGGGTGTTGGATCTTCAACAGCCATGAGAATTTCAATTGCCTTAATTTTCCAGTGTCCAAGTAGAGAGGCATTTAGGAGGGAATCTCATTTCTTTCTTTTCTAGATTCAAAAAGGAACATCAGATTGATCATTAGTAATTGGTGCAGGTTGAGATGTTTTCCATGAAGTTCAGTCTGTTTTGTAACTGGTTATAAAGCATCAGAGGGATGTGTGACACAGGAATGCATACAGGCAGGATTTGAAAGTCCCTAAAGGAGGAGACTCCACAACATCTATGGTCAGCCTGCTCCAGTGCTCTGTTTCTCCTCATGTTGAAGTGGCACTTCCTGTGCTCCAAATGATACCCATTGCTCCTTGTCCTATTGCTGGGCATGAGAGACAAGACACTGGCACCTTCATCTTGACACCCACCCCTCACATTTATAGACATGAATAAGTTCACTTCTTGTTTGCTCCCATCATGTTTTCCATGAACTAGGTGATAAATTTGACACAGTTCAAATGCATTGCAGCTGAGGTGACTCGGCAGATACTGCTGAATCTCAGCTATCCAGGACACCATGTGAAGAGCCTTTGAAACAGAGATCCTTCAGACTGGCTACCAAAGTGATCTCTTGCAGCTTACAGAGATCTGAGAGAAGATAACTCTTCAAAATGCACAAGCAGAGCATTGCTCTGTCAGAATAATTAAAATATGTTCCTCCAGCAGCTGCTTCTTGGGTTTTAAACAGTTTCCACTATAATGAATTTCACTTCTTTACACTTTTAGTACAATTGCTCTTTCCCTCTTACAGTATTGATAAGCCTAATCATATTTATGATGTTGGTGGAGATGTCCCCAATGAAAGCAGTGTGGATTTCCCTCTCATCTTTCACTGTTGGCCTTGCAGCCTGTTGTGGAAGTGGTTATAGTGCAGCAGCTCTTGAGTCTGTGTAAAGCAATACATCATGTGTGGGGGCACACAGCCTTTGTCTATGTTTTCAGTAATCCTTGATAACAAAGGGAAAAATGTTTTTTTTGGTTGTATTAATCCTATTAAGCCAAGACTAAGGAATTTCCTCCTGTCTTTAACAGCAACTCTGCCCTGCTGCACATGCAACTTCACAAGTATAATCCCCACCTCCTCACCCTTGTCTAGAAATGCTTAAAGGCTTATGGTAAAGGATCTTTGGTTCTGTTTTTGCTGCAGACTGTGCAGAACATTTCAGTGAGCCAGGGAGTTTCTTTGACAAGTGCTAATTTCAATATAAAACCATGGAGTGTTTGGTAAAATCTTTCCTCTGTCCATCATTCATCAGTTCTGTTTTTTTTTTCCCCCCCTCCAGGTCCCCCCCCCCAGAACACCTCTCCAGAAATAAGTCGAGGTCCTGAGGTCGAGGTCACCATTGAGGGTTAGTTCTGCAGTTGAGTGATTTTTGGTCCATGGGGTGTTTTCATGTCCCAAAAGTGCTGTTTTAACAATGCCTACATTATTTGCTACTGAAAAAACAAGATGGTGTGCTAGTGTGGATTTTCTCCCTCCAGATTCCCCTCAGAAAACCTCTTCAGATACAAGTATGGATCCTGAGGTCGAGGTTACCATTGAGGGTTACTTCCACAGCTCGGAGATTTTGGTCCATTGGGCAGTTTTTATGTCCCAAAATGCTTTTGTTTTTGCAATCTATACATGGTACTGACAAAAAAAAACAGGATGATGTGCTAGTGTTGACTGCAGTTTGCATCCTTCTCAGGTTGGTGAACATACCTAGTCCAGAATTTTTATAAACCCAAAATGTCCTGAAGCATTTTGGAAATACTGGGCTGCTTTTGAAACTGTGCACAACAGGTTCACATCTTTCACTTATTTTTTGAGCTTTGGTAATGAGGAATACTCAATGATTAATAACAAGTCATTACTATAGGTTTTAAAAGGAATTTTACAACAGTAAACATGAAGAACATGAATGGTTTAGAAGCACGCTGTAGTTAGGCAGAATTTCAGCTTAATGCTTGCTTCTGGGAAGAATTATACCATGACAGAAGCTCTATGTTAGAGATTGTGTAAGGGAAACTTCAATTTATTTATTATTAATGAAGATGAGATAAAAACCTTTATATACAGCATCTCTCTGTCTCATCTAAATGGCAGCAAAGCCAGTGTCCATGCTGTTTTCATGCAGGCATGGTGGTTAGAAGTCAGCTGTATTTCTTGTCTTTTATGTCCTGTAACTGCTTTAGAACACTTCTGAGATTGGTTTTTGCAATGCCTCCTTCTGGAATGGCTAAGATTAAGGTCACATGAGAAACTAGGCAATGCATTTGAAGCCCAAGTTGACACTTGTGGTGTTGCTTTGACCTTTTTGTAATCCAGCAGTAAAATAATTCTTGCATTATCTCAAGGGAAGAGGTGATAAGAGAAGAGTGATTAAGTTCTGTGTGCATGTAAAGGCCTTTACCACAAAAGTGAAAATGCTTTGAAAAGTAATTAATTGTACAATTTGATGCATAATAAAGCACTGTTCAATACCTGCACTAGAGCTTTGAAATCCAAAGCAGTTCCAACGTTGCAGATGAGTTCCCTGGACATTAAAATTGTGATATTTTTGTGTTTCTTTAAGATGACGATGAAGAATACTTGGCTCCTAGCAAGAGAACAAAGAACATCACTTCAGCTAATGGAGCTGCCAGTGCTAGGAGAACAGCAAGAGCAGAGAATTCTGGTAAGAGAAAAATTAAGGATTATTTTTCCTATCTGCTTTATAAAAAGGTCTCAGACAGTTTCACGCTGCAGGAATGAGACACAGCTGTGCAAGTATGCAGCAAAGAGCCCAGGGCTCCTTGTAGATGTATTGCAGAAGTATAATCACCCTCATAGTCTGCCTCAGTTGTTCCTTATTATTCCAAGTGACCATCTGAACATATGCTGCAAGGTTTTTGTTCCTTGACTGCTGGGACTAATGGTCATCTTATGATCATGAGATGTCCAGCTGTGTTTTGAACAGATTGGATATCTTTACTGTGAAGGTGGTGGAATACTGGAACAGGTTGCCCAGGGAGGTGGTTGAGGCCCCTTCCCTGGAGATATCCAAGGCAAGGCTCAACGAGGCCCTGGGCAGCCTGATCTACTTGGGGACATCCCTGCTGACTGTGGGGAGGTCAGACTGGATGCCCTTTGGAGGTCACAGTATCACAGTATTGCTTAGGTTGGAAAGGACCTCGAGGATCATCGAATCCAACCTACCAACACAGACCCCATGCCTAGACCACAGTATCACAGTATCGCTTAGGTCCCTCCCAGCCTGGACCATTCTATGATGCTATAATATAATTTTCCTTAGGAATTATGGAAGTACCATGTGCTGGCTCTCTTACAGAAATTGTTCCTGCACAACCCAGTGGCTTTGGGAAGTTACTCAGAAAAATAATGAATTGCAAACTGTGTTGATCAGTGAAGTACAGTTCAATGCTCACCTTAGAGCTTCGACATTCAAAGCCATTCCAACATAGCAGTTTTAAACTCCAGAGAACTCATGTACAATATTTTTGTTTCATTAAGATGATGATGATGATGAGGAGGAGGAGGAGGAGGAGGAGGATGAGGATGATGATGACGATGATGATGATGGTGGTGATGATGATGATGAAGAATACTTGCCTCCTAGCAAGAAACGAAGGAACACCAGGTCAGCTAATGGAGCTGCCAGTACTGGGAGAAGAGCAACGAGAACACTGAATTCTGGTAAGAGAAAATGAAAGATTATTTTCCCTTTCTGTTTTGTAAAAATGTCTTAGTTTCACACTGCAGGACTGAGACACAGCAGTGCAAGTAAGCAGTGAAGAGCTCAGGGCTCTTTGTAGATGTATTGCAGAACGATAGAATAGAGTAAACCAGGTTGGAAGAGACCCTCAAGATCATCGCATCCAACCCATCAACCAATCCAACCCACCTAAACAACTAACCCATGGCACCAAGCACCCCATCAAGTCTCCTCCTGAACACCTCCAGTGATGGTGACTCCACCACCTCCCCAGGCAGCCCATTCCAATGGGCAGTCACTCTCTCTGTATAGAACTTCTTCCTAACATCCAACCTAAACCTCCCCTGGTGCAGCCTGAGACTGTGTCCTCTTGTTCTGGTACTGGCTGCCTGGGAGAAGAGACCAACATCCACCTGTCTACAACCTCCCTTCAGGTAGTTTAGAATAAACCTTTATTTAGAATAAACCAAACCAGGTTGAAAGAGACCTTCAAGATCATCACGTCCAACCCCCATCAACCAATCCAACCCACCCAAACAGCTAACCCATGGCTTTTAGAGAGCAATCATCATCTTAGGGTACCTCAGTTGTTCTTCATCATTCCAAGTGACCATCTGAACAAACACTGCAAGTAGTTGAATGAAATCAAAAGAAATCTGGATTTTTGTCCCTTGACTTCTTGGACAAGAAGATTGCATTTACTGAGTGCTGGCAAACCAGAGGTCATTTTATGATCATTGAGATCACAGTATCACAGTATAACTAAGGTTAGAAGAGACCTGGAGGATCATCGAGTCCAACCTATCAACACAGACCCCATGACTAGACCATGGCACCAAGTGCCACATCCAGTCCCCTCTTGAACACCTCCAGGGATGGTGACTCCACCACCTCCCTGGGCAGCACATTCCAATGACGAACGACTCGCTATATTTCAGAGCACAATGTAGTTTTCCTTAGGAAGTGCAGAAGTACCTTGTGCTGACTCTCTTCCACAAATTGTTCCTTCACAGCCCAGAGGCTTTCTGAAGTTAGTCAGAAAAGCAATTAATTGTAAAATGTTATGCTTCATACAGCACAGTTCCATGTTCATGTTTGAGGTTCGAAATCCAAAGCGGGTCCAACGTTGCACATGAGTTCCCTGGACTTCCAAACTGTGATATTTTTGTTCCTTTCAGGTGAGGATGATGAAGATGGGGGTGGCGGTAACTATGATGATGATGATGGTGGTGATGGTGATGATGGTGGGGATGATGACGATGGGGATGGTGATGATGACGATGATGGTGGAGAAGATGAAGAATACTTGCCTCCTAGCAAGAAAACAAAGAACACCGAGGGAATTAATGAAGCTGCTGTGCCTGGGAGAAGAAGAAGAAACTTCAACTTTGGTGAGATAAAGATTATTCTCCTTTTCTGTTTTATAAAAAAGTATTAGACAGTTTCACACTGCTGCAGTGAGACACAGCAGTGCAAGGATGCAGTGAAGAGCCCAGGGCTCTTCTGTAGATGTTACAGCAGAAGTATAATCATCATCATAGGCCTACCTCAGTTGTTCCTCATTATTCCAAGTGACCATCTGAACAGATCATAGAATCAATAAGGTTGGAAAAGACCTCAAAGATCATCAAGTCCAACCTGTCACCCAACACTCATGACTACTGAGCTATGGCACCAAGTGCCACCTCCAATCCCCTCTTGAACACCTCCAGGGATGGGGACTCCACCACCTCCCTGGGCAGCACATTCCAATGGCTAACAACTCTCTCTGGGAAGAACTTTCTCCTCACCTCCAGCCTAAACTTCCCCTGGTGCAGTTTGAGACTGTGTCCTCTTGTTCTGATGCTGATTGCCTGGGAGAAGAGACCAACCCCCTCCTGGCTACAACCTCCCTCTTCTCCAGGCTAAGCAACCCCAGCTCCCTCAGCCTCTCCTCATAGGGCTTGTGCTTCAAATCCCTCCCCAGCTTTGCTGCCCTTCTCTGGACATGTTCCAGTAAGTCAACATCTTTGCTAAATTGAGGGGCCCAGAACTGGACACAGGACTCAAGGTATGGCCTAACCAGTGCTGGGCACACTGCTGGCTCATGTTCAGCCTACTATCAACCAGTACACCTAGGTCCCTTTCTGCCTGGCTGCTCTCCAGCCACTCTGACCCCAGCCTGTAGCACCACATGGTGTTGTAGTGGCCAATGTGTAGAACCTGGCACTTAGATGTGTTAAATCTCATGCCCTTGGACTCTGCCCATTTGTCCAGCCTGTCAAGGTCCCTCTGCAGAGCTTTCCTACCCCCTACCTGCCCCCAACTTGGTGTCATCTGCTGGTAGCAAGAGCTGCTGACCGAGCCATCAGAGAAACCATTTTAATCCATTTCAGAAGTAACCTTTAGCCTGCTTTATGTTTGTTTTTAAGCTTGCTTTAACATCTGCACAAGTCCTGGAGGTAATTTCATTCTATCCTTTTTCTTTCCAAATGTATCCATGTCTTTTAAGGTACAGCTCCTCTATGCAGTAGAAGCAGAGCAGCATATTTCAGTTGGAGGTAACAGAGACTTTTACAAGAGATTCTCAGTTTCATTTCTACTCTTGACATGTCCTCCTCTTCTCTTTGCAGATAAATGGAATACAAGAATTACAAACTTGAGAAAACAAGTTCAAGAGGTGTTTGAAAGAAAATATGGTATGTGTGACACTGCTCTCCAAACAACTGCCTCTAGTCATAAATGTAATAAATCACAGCTTTTTGCCTTGCAGCTTGTTGTTGGCTCAGGGACACAACACTGCTGACAGCATGAAAGGGTTAAGTATTAACAGAAGAGTTAAAATTTGGGGCAGTTGCTTCATTGATGAGTGATTTCAAAATTGGGTGCCTGTGTTTAGCACCCCCATGTGAAACTTGATTTTGTTTTCAGTTGTGCTCAATTTCCTGCACCTTCAGCATGCTCCTGTCTTGGATACTTGCATTTGAGAGAGAGTTGGCCTTTTTTTCTGGGATCACTTTGGGTCATTCAGTCTTCTAACATGGCTCTGGGGAGAGGTTGCCACTCATGGATTGTTCCTTTCTGATTGATCTGCAGTGGAGTAACTGTTATATGTTACTGTATGCTATATACCCTCTGGGAGAGAAAAAGCAGCACACATACATGAAACTTTTGTCTCCTTGACACATTTTGTGCCCACACACCACAGGCTGAAAACATCAGCAGGAATTTCTAAGTAAATGGTAGTGCTCTTCTGCTGTGAAAAAGTGGAAGTGCTTTCAGGATGGACCTTGTGATTTGGAGTTATTACATGTTTTGGATGTGACTGTCATCTGACACTTAAACAGCCCATTGAGAGCACTCACACCAAGTCAAAACAGTTCAGAATCCGATTCACAGGATTTTAATTGCTGTACAAAAGAACACCATTCTTGGTGAATTGCTTTAATTTGGGGCTTGGTGCTTGCATGGAGCCAGCTTAAAAATCGCCTGTGAAGGCTGTTGAATACTGAGCTGCTATTCCTGACTTTCCATGGCAGGCCAGATGGTATTAAATGTTCCTTTTGTTTTCCCCCTGTTGATGACAACACTTCATTGATTCACAAACTATTTCCACGCCAGATTCCAATTCTTTCTATCTGTATGGGCATGCAATTCACCATTTAACTGAAATGAGTTATGGATGTCCAGAATTCCCAGAATGCTCCTCAGATCTGGTGGCTTCTGGAGCTCCAGAGTCTTTTATCAATGTCAGTCCCTGCCATCCATTACAGCTGACATGTCTGAAAACAGATTGATTTTTGTGTTTAGATGCAAGGTAAATGAGATTACTTTGGGGTTTTTTGGTGGTGTCAGGAGTATCTTTTTTTTACTTTCAGTATTCCTGAGGTTGGAAAGGACCTCAAAGATCTTCTTTAGGGATTCCTTGGGTTGCTAAAATACACCAAAGCTTCAAGAATTCGCTCAGAAGAAGGGATGTGTGGCCCACCTCTAAGGCATTAATGACTCTTGTAACCTAGATAGTAGCAATAAATAATGATATTCAGAGTTAATGAACTGAAGTGTTTGTAATTAAGTCTAGATCTTTCAAAATGTGCTATGAAACAAGACCAAAACACAAAGCTTCACTGTAACAGGTGCAGGATCTGTCACTGCATGTTCACAGGGTAAAGGGACAAGGGGAGAATCTGCATATGTATGCAGGTCTGCAGCTTGCTTGCTGTGATTCTGCTGTGAAACAAAAGCACGAGTGCTTGCTTGGTTTAGTGTGCTGAGGAGGCACTGCCTGCCTGCTGATCTGGTGCTCTGCAGAGTGATAGCCAACAAGTCACAGTATCACAGTATAACTTAGGTTGGAAAGGACCTCGAGGATCATCAAGTCCAACCTATCAACACAGACCCCATGACTAGACCATGGCACCAAGTGCCACGTCCAATCTCCTCTTCAATGCCTCCAGGGTTCCTTTGAGCAGAGCCACAAGCCAGGCTAATGTTTTTATTCTCCTCTTCTCTTAAAGCTGAAGCTGTGAAAGCAAAAGGTCCAGTAATTATCCCATACACAACCTTCCAGTCACATGAAGAAGAGCTGATTGTGGAAGGGCTGCCAGAAGGAGTTCCCTTCAGGCGACCATCCACGTACGGCATCCCTCGCCTGGAGAGGATCCTTCTAGTGAAGGAGCAGATCCGCTTTGTCATTAAAAAGTAAGGAATCTGGCATTTTCATCCCTATATTACTCATTGCTTTCTGCTGCTGCACTTTATCTCCAAGAATAGAATAGAATTAACCAGGTTGGAAAAGGCCTTTGAGGTCATCGAGTCCAACCTATTATCCAACACTATCTAATCAACTAAACACCTCCAGTGACTCCACCACCTCCCTGGGCAGCACATTCCAATGGCCAATCTCTCTTTCTATCAAGAACTTCTTCCTAACATCCAGCCTAAACCTCCCCTGGTGCACCTTGAGACTGTATCCTCTTGTTCTGGTGCTGGCCACCCAGGAGAAGAGACCAACCCCTTCCTGACTACAACCTCCCTTCAGGTAGTTGTAGAGAGCAATAAGGTCTACCCTGAGCCTCCTCTTCTCCAAGATCTTCCAAACTGATTTCTACTGCTGTATTCTTTTGCAGTAGTGATGATTGCTTTTGAGCTGATGTCTGCTCTGATAAGTTCAGCTTCTGAGATAACCCAAGCACCACAGTGGTGGCTGAGATCTGGGCCGATCTTTCCAGTATTATGGGCTTCTTGGTTTGGGCAGATCTCTCTGCACTATCTTCATCTCTGCAGCTGTAATACATGTTGAAAGCCATTGATGCAGGGATATTTTAGGCTGTTGGAGACCAAACTTGCTACTGGTTCCTGTGATTCAGTTAGGTGCCTGTCCTTGGTGTGTCTGGAGGTGGATCTGTTAGCATTCATGAGGAGAGACTGTAGATGTACCCAGAAACTTCTTGGGAGTTGGGTTGCCTGTTGTAGCTAGCAGGGTGTCATCTGCCTTTAAAGTGAGGTCATGACAGGAGATGCTCTGGACTCCTTTCTTTCTCTTCCCCTTTCTTGCCTTTGTGTCTTTTCCTAGAAGAACCCTGCTACTACTTTCTGTAAAGGCAGATGGGACTGGGAGAGAGCCTGGACCAACCCTGAATTCAGGATATGCAGGGAGAGATGTTGGCATCTGTGTGTGCCATGTGCTGGATCTCAGAGGTGTAGAGCCCTCTGAGATCCATCACTGCAGCTACAGCTGTGGCAGACTGAGAGGCAGCTTTGATAGTAGGTGGATATTTACCTTTCAGAGCTTGGTGCTTCACTTCAGACAGATGTGATGTTTCACAGCACAGATGGGCATCTACAGTTTAAAATGAGGCTTCTGTGAGTAACAGCTGATGCTCTACTGTTCAGTAGTATAGGGGCTAACCCAGGAGTTTTCAAAGTGGGTAAGAATCTGCTGATTGCAGTACTGGTGGTATTGACAGCCCATGCCTCTGTGCATGCAGCATGCTGCCTTCAGCATAGCTGCCAGTTTCTCCAATTTGAAAGGTACAAATTCAGTTTCTGTCGTCCTAATGCTTGCAGATAACCAGAAAAGAGGAAGAAGTATAGATGTCCTTTAAAAACCTCATTTAAAGTCATACACTGTGCATAGATGTTTAGGCTTTACACAATTCTGGCACCTGCTTTCCTCAAATTTCTCTTAGTTGCTGACAGTAATTAGCTTATGCTGCTAATCAGTTTTGTTATGTGTGGTAACAAAACCCCAGTTCAGTTTGATGTTGGTCCAATATGGGTAAAATTTGGGAAAGGGAAATGTCTGCTTTGAACTGTTGATTTCTAAAGGTTAAATTCTTGCTTTGGATCATTTGTTCCTGATCTTAGGCCTCAGAGGTCATTTTCTTGTAATCTGGATGTCACCATGCCATGTTATGGCTCAAGTGGGTAGGGGTATCAGGCATGAAAAATACTTTGGTCAGTATGGTTCCAACCAGCTCTTAAAACAGTTAGCTGGAATTTAATGTTGAGTTGTGGCATCCCCTGTTAGGCTTTTTCTAGTCCTTCTAGTGGTAACTTGAGGCTGTAGCTGCAGGCTGTAACTTCTGGTTTGTCAAAGTGTGTGGCACTGCTGAAGTATGTGTCTTAAATCTTTTAGTCATGAGCTTTTGGCTTTGACACCACAGCAAGATCTACCACAGCAGGATTCAGCACAAGATGCACCACGACAAGATGCATCACAGGATAAACCCATTCTAGGAGGTAGGTCTTTAGATGTGTGAGTTGTGCAAATACAGAGTGATTTCCTGTTTGTCAGCCTGGGAGGTGGCTACCATTTGTTTTGCAAGCTGGTTTGAGTTTCCTTCAGCTACAAAATGACAGCAATTTTCTACTGGTTATCCAAGCCAGCGTTGCTACCACGCTGATCAGCTGCTCGGATTCAGCTGACCAGAAGGCAGAACAATGAGCCAAGTGTTAGTCTGCTGAGAAACAGAGCAAAGGCAGCAGTTTGCATAGCTGGTAGAGTTTACTGGGTAAGGAAGTGTCTGTGTCATGGAATAATTGCTAATATATGGTACCTGCCAAAATTGGATGAACTGAGATGTAGTAATGAGCACACTGGCTAGGGCAACATTTATTACTGTAGAATCTGACTTGCTCAGATGCTGGCACTCCGTTTTTACATAGCAGTGCAAGGGCTTTGCATTCTAACCACTTTTGCCCTCAGGAATCCTTCTCCACAGCTTCCTGCTCTCACATGATTGGTCTTCATCACATCCCCATCCAAAGGTAACAAAAATGACCCTGGGAAAACAAAACTACAAGAACAGGCTTCTATTACAATGGCACCCATTGAATTCTTTCCCACTCAAGAGAAAAAAGTTTAGTGTGGGAAAAGAGCAAACCCAAGTTTGAATGAAGTGTGCCTTTGCATGGGCTGCTCTCCAGCCACTCCCACCCCAGCCTGTAGCTCTGCATGGGGTTGCTGTGGCCAAAGTGCAGCACCTGGCACATGGACTTGTTGAATGCTATCATGTTGGACTCTGCCCATCTGTCCAGCCAGTCAAGGTCCCTTTGGAGAGCCCTTCCACCCTCAAACAGATCAACACCTGCTCCCAACTTGGTGTCATCAGCAAATTTCCTGGTGACTGACTCAATCCCCTCATCCAGATCATCAGTAATGATATTGAACAGGATGAGGCCCAACATTGATCCCTAGGGGACACCACTAGAGACCGGCCTCCAGCTGGATGTGGCACCATCCACCACCACTCTCTGGGCTCGGCCCTCCAGCCAGTTCCTAACTCATCATGGTTCAATGGATTTATTTTTTATGGTTTTGGTACTGCTTTAATGTTCTGTCACTTATTGTTTTGTTTTTTTTAATAATCAATTTTTCTTAGTTCCAGATTGAATCCTTGCTTCTTCCACACAGTATTTTCTGGGTTACCTGAAAATGCAGGATAGTTATGCATCCTTAAATAATGAACAAGTGAAAATAGCACCAAAATACTTAGGGAATGTTGGTTTTGTTCTGTGTCCCCCTGCAATGCAGCGAAAGAGGAGTGGCATGCCAAGCTCACCAAACTGAGAAAGGCAGTAGATGAACTCTTCTCTAAAAAGCTTGGTGAGTACAGAATAATTCTTTTCCTTTCTGCCTTTGTATTTCTTGAAGGTTGCTTTCATTGTTTGCTTTGAATGTCTACAGGAAGGAGACCTTTGATCAGGTTTTTTTTTCAAGTGTTTAGGATGATGGCAATGGAGTGAAAAAGAATTGTATTACTCTACTGTTTATACAACAAAGGAAATTCAGAGCTAAAAAATGATGTCTTATACTTACAACTCTTCTCATTGCTCTCAATTCCTTCCTTTTAAGATCTCTTCTCCCCCCCCCCCCCCCTTTGATGGTGAATAAATTAAACATTTATGTATTAATATCCATAATTAAAATGAGTGTTAGAACATTCCTGGGTGAATTTTTATGTTTATGTTAGGCAAAATGAAATTGAAAGTCAGCTTCTTAAGAGCTAGACTAGAATGTTGCATGATGCTCTATAGCAGATGAAACACTTTGGATAAAATCACTGCTGTGTGCCTCAGGAAGGAACTGAGAAAACCCAGTAATCCTCAGTCTAGCATTGGGACTGCCCAAGAGCAACAGGGTACAACATGGTCAGTTTTTATGGTTTTGATATAGAATCATACAATCATAGAATCAGTAAGGTTAGAAAAGACCTCAAAGATCATCAAGTCCAACCTGTCACCCAACACCTCATGACACTAAAACATGGCACCAAGTGCCACATCCAGTCCCCTCATGAACACCTCCAGGGATGGTGACTCCACCACCTCCCTGGGCAGCACATTCCAATGGCTAACAACTCTCTCTGGGAAGAACTTTCTCCTCACCTCCAGCCTAAACTTCCCCTGGCACAGCTTGAGACTGTGTCCTCTTGTTCCAGTGCTGCTTGCCTGGGAGAAGAGACCAACCCCCTCCTGTCTACAACCTCCCTTCAGGTAGTTGTAGAGAGCAATAAGGTCTCCCCTGAGGTCCTCTTGTCCAGGCTAAACAACCCCAGCTCCCTCAGCCTTTCCTCATAGTGCTTGTTTTCGAGGCCTCTCACCACCCTTGTTGCCCTTCTCTGGAATAATATATGCTGATACTTAGACTCTCTTGGGTTTAGGTAACCTACATTGTCCCAGGTTCTAAGGTCGTGATTGCTCAGCCTGAAGAATTGCTATCTTAGCTCACTTGGAGTAAAGGTTGATGGCCAAACTACTGGGTTATTTGGGTGTATTTCATTCCCACAGCTGAGGCCTTGGGGAGCACCGAGCCTAAACCTGTCCCATACCAGAAATTTGAGACCCATTCTACTGACCTCTATGTCGAAGGGCTGCCAGAGAATATCCCCTTTAGGAGTCCCTCCTGGTATGGAATCCCTCGCCTCGAGAAAATACTTCAAGCGAAGCAAAGGATAAAATTTGTCATCAAAAGGTAAGTGCTTTGATTTAATGCCTGAAGATGTTTGAGTTGGGGTTTTTCTAAGAAAAAGGGCAAACCAAGACTCTTTGTGTAAGGAGGCACTTGGGTTCATTCAATAATGAAGCACTCAGTCTCTGGTTACCAGATCGGCAGATGAAATATTCCACATAATGAAGCAGGTATTTGCAATCCAGACAAGTCTTCCAAACTAACTTTGTGGAATGTAGGTGTGAAGTATATACTAGGAACCCCCAAACCTCTTAGTTCATGTCTTATAAAGCTGTGGTATTTAATTTACATCCAGAGCAGCAGATGTTGTGTTTTCTGATTGCAGGCCAGAGCTGCTAGCTCCCAGTGCACCTGCAGGTACTCAGCGCATGGGAGATACCTCAGGTAAGACAGACAAGTGTGGTCTGCAAGTGAAAATGGAAGGGTCTGGTGGGGGAACACCTAATCAATGCAACATTTTTCAGCAAGTAACCCATCTGTGATGAGTGTGCTGACATACCTCTTCATGAGATTTGGAAAGAATAAGTGGATTGTTGGAGGGGACAGTCTCAAGCTGCACCAGGGGAGGTTTAGGCTGGATGTTAGGAAGAAGTTCTTCATAGAAAGAGAGATTGGCTATTGGAGTGTGCTGCCCAGGGAGGTGGTGGAGTCATCATCACTGGAGGTGTTTAGGAAGAGACTGGATGGGGCACTTGGGTTTAGTTGATTAGATGGTGTTGGAGCCCTTTAGTATTTCACAGCTGACTCAGGGCTTTTCCCAGGCCTCTGTGGGTGAGGAATTGTAATGACTTCATGAAAGCATGAAGTGCCTTAACACAGGAGAAGAATCAGTTTGGGTTTTATTTCTGACTGCTCTGAATTGGAGTGTGTTGGCACTTTCTTGTTCCAGAAGTGTAGAGTCCAGACCTTGTTAGGTTGTTTTAGAGTACGAATCTGCTTGTAGTAATAACACAAAACAGAGACCCAGGACTTCCTAGGTTCTTCCCCACACCCATTTCACTGGATAAACAAACCACAGCTTTAGGAAATTATTGTGCAGAGCTCACTTTAGGGGGAAAAAAAAATAAAGAGGAAAGAATATGATTTAATAAGCATGTATTCAGTAGTCATCCTACATCGCCACAATGGGTTGTGGGTTTTGTTTGGATTGTAGGGCAAGCCTCATATTTAGCTCACTAGAAAAGGCTGTGCTTAATGTGGAGCAGAAGGAAAAGGCAGCATCAAGTTGTTAAGTTTTTTTTCTTTGTTTTGTTGCCAAAGCCCTGATTGTCACCAAATATGGCAACATAAGTGACAATTTGACAATTCAGTAATAACAGCAGGTGCCAATGATAGCAGTAAAAAAGCAGGTAATAAAATCCTCTTGCTAAAAGAACTGATGTGCACTGCTCCTCATTCTTAAAACTCAGACTGTTTGACTGGCCAGAGTCACATTTCTTTTTTGTCCTAGCTATTTCACTGTAATTTTTGACTAACCTACAGGCAAGTCTGCTATTACCAGTGCCCACAGAGCTTAGCAGGATCCAGGGTTTGATGGGAGACTGGCGAACCCAGCAAATGTTCTCTCGGGCTTAGAGCCCAGTGCAAATCATTTTCCCAGGCAAAGGCTGAGGATCTTCTTACTGCAGATGCAAACTGTGCCCTCCACAGATAGTCTGGCTAATTTTTTAAAGTAAATTAGTCTAATTTCTTTGCCAGTGAGACAGCAACCTGTGAATACCTATAAACACACGTGCAAGCGTTAGATACCTTGAAATCTATCACACAAGTAGGCCAGATTGTGAGGATTATTAATGCATCTTGCCTTGAAAATATAAAAGCTAGAAATGAGCAAGGCTAGGTGATTTGTTAGCCAAGAGTATGATTCAGAAACAAAGAATTTCTGTATGGCTTCCTTAATGTGTGTTTCCCATGGCTCTGGATGCTTTTAGCTCAGTTGCAGTTAATTGAGTGAGTTATGATGGAAAGTAATGAATTATGATGGTGTTTGTCAGGGAAGCAGTGATTTTTATTGCTGTTAGTGTCTTTTGCTTTCTTCTCCAGCTAAGCTACAAACTGTCTGCTCAGGCTAGCACTCCTGCAATTCACTTTTATTTACAGTGGAGGACAGGACTGGAGATTGGTTTTTATGCTAATCAAGATGGTTAGCAAAACAGTCTTTAAATCCTCATCTTCCCTTCCAGAGAGTGTTATGCACCATGATTCATTAATTCCAACTTTATAAGGGCCACAAGAATAATTCCTTCCTGCACCTGAAAGTTCTGAGGAAAAAGGTCTCCCACTTGGGCCAAGGTTTGAAATGTATCACTACACTTAAACAGATTTTCTGGCCTCTAGAGGGAATTACATCTATCATTTAAGCTTCCATTAATAATCATTACTCACTGTATCCCCTTATCTAATCAGATGTGATTGTGCTGATAGTTCTGTGGTGAAAGAAACTTGTTCAAGTGTGTCTCTATCTATCTAGAGCTGGGTGATATTCTGACACATACCCATTTCTGGTTTTCAGGGAAAGAAGATTGGAATATCAGGATCACAAGGCTAAGAAAGGAAGTAGAAGAGATATACAATACAAAGTTTGGTAAGTTAAATGTGCAATGAACTGCTTTGTAATGCTGCTGCATTTTAAAACTCACCTGTGAAAAACAGGTTTGCATTTTAATGTGCTTAAACATTGGAAGCCTACTGGGACAGTTATGGAAATCTTGACTCCTCTCACCTAATTTTTACTGACTTTTCCACATAACTGACACAAATGACTTTATAAAAACATCCTAGGTCATATTTTTTCCAGTTTTGTGACAAGAGATGATGGTATGTGCCCAAAAAGATGTGCATCGTTTTTTGGTGAAAAAAAGTGCTCAGAAGAAAATATTACCCAGTGCAGGTTTAGATGGTTCTTAGATTTGTAGAATGGTTTGGGTTGGAAGGGACCCTAAACATCATGCCTCTGCCATGGGCAGGGACACCTTCCACTAGACCAGGTTGCTCAAGGTCCAACCTGGCCTTGAACTTCCATGGAGGGGGCATCCACAACCACCCTGGGCAACCTGTTCCAGGGTCTCACCAACCTCACTGGAAAGAATTTCTTCCTAATCTCCAGTCTAAATCTGCCCTCCTCAAGCTTCAATCTATTCCCTTTTGTCTTATCACTACAAGCCCTTGTAAAATGTCCCTTCCCAGCTTTGTTTTACACCCCCTTCACATATTGGAAGGCTGCTGTAAAATCTCCCCAGAGCCTTCTTTTCTCTAAGCTGAACAAGCCCAGCTCCCTCAGCTTGTCTGCACAGGGGAGGTGCTCCAGCCCTCTGATGATCCTCATGGCCTCTTCTGGACTTGCTCCATGTCCCTCTTACTCTGGAGGCACCAGAACTGGACACAGTACTCCAGGTGGGGTCTCACTAGAGCAGAGCAAAGGGGTGGAATCCCCTCCCTGTTCTGCTGCTCTCACTGCTTGTGATGCAGCTCAGCGTACTCTTACCTTCTGGGCTGCCAGTGACCATCGCTGGTTCATACAGAATTTTTCGTCAGCTGACACCCCCAATTCCTTCTCCTCAAGACTGCTCTTGAGCCACTCTTCACCCAGCCTGGCTTTGTGCTTTGTTATCTCTAACAAGATTGACCAATCCTCATTTGCACTTACTCCACAGAAAATAATGGACAATCTGTTTAAATATTTCTCTTGGGTTCATAGAATCACAGAATCAATAAGGTTGAAAAAGACCTCACAGATCATCAAGTCCAACCTATCACCCAGCACCTCATGACTAACTAAACCATGGCTCCAAGTGCCACATCCAATCCCCTGTTGAACACTTCCAGGGATGGTGACCACCACCTCCCTGGGCAGCACATTCCAATGGCTAACAACTCTCTCTGTGAAGAACTTTCTCCTCACTTCAAGCCTAAACTTCCCCTGGCACAGCCTAAGACTGTGTCCTCTTGTTCTGGTGCTGGTTGCCTGGGAGAGGAGACCAACCCCCTCCTGTCTACAGCCTCCCTTCAGGTAGTTGTTGTTTGCTGATCTTTGAGTAACAGAACTTCTGTAAGCCATGCTTCTTAAACTCACTTGAGATGCAACCTCCTGCATTTGAGTGTGTAAACTGTCATTGAATCTTTATTTTCAGGCCAAGCTCTGGGGCTTTCAGAGGCAGTGAAGGTTCCCTATCCTGTATTTGAAGCAAATTCTGAACACTTGTACGTTGAAGGCTTGCCAGATGGAATCCCCTTCCGGAGTCCCACGTGGTTTGGAATTCCACGCCTGGAGAAAATTATCCGTGGGAAGTGCAAAATCAAATTTGTTGTAAAGAAGTATGTTTGTAACTCAGTTATCCAAGATTTTCTTCACTCCCTTCCTTTTCTTCCCTTTAGGCTTCAAATGCTGACTAAACTCTGTTTCCTGAAAACAAAAAAAACCAGAGCATTTTGCATGTATGGTTTACCTCATGAAAGAATCATAGAATCGTTTGGGTTGGAAGAGACCTCTAAGGTCATCCCGTCCAACCTTCAACCCAACACCACCATGGCCATTAAACCATGTCCCAAAGTGCCATGGCCACAGCTTTCTGGAACACTTCCAGGGCTGGTAACTCCACCTCCCTTATATCCCTCCCTCAGTGAATTCCTATAGATATATAACTTGTGTGTTTCAAGCAGTAAGGATCATGGAGGGGAAAAAAATCACTTTGTACCTGGGAAAGCTTTTCCTGCCTTTTTTCTTCTCATTTTTCCCCCTTCTTTCTATTTTTGCCCAAAATAAACCCAGCAAAAAAAAACCCAAGAAACTGAGGAGGAAATGTAGCTTTTTATTTCCTAACTTTTGGTGTCTATGGTAGATGGGGAGTCACCCATTTTTCAAGCAGAGTTCTTTTGTAGAGCTGATGTTATGCAACTCTGAACCTCAATTCCAAGGAATCTGTACCATTTTGGCTGTATTGTTTCCCTGTGATTGACTGATTTGTCTTCTGTTTGACTTTTTTAGGCCTGAGCTTGTCATTTCCTGTTTGCCTCCAGGACTAGCTAGTAAAATAAACATTGAAGGTAAACAGTTCAGTATTATTTGCTGCCATCAATTCATAGAATCATGGAATGGCTCAGGTTGGAAGGGATCTCAGAGTAGAATAGAATAGACCAGACCAGACCAGACCAGACCAGGTTGGAAGAGACCTTCAAGATCATCGCGTCCAACCCATCAACCAATCCAACCCACCTAAACAACTAAACCATGGCACCAAGCACCCCATCAAGTCCATCCACTCCACCCTCCCTGCCATGGGTAGGGACACCTCTCAGCTAGAGTTGGCTTCTCAAGGCCTCATCCAACCTGGCCTTGAACATCCCCAGGGAGGAGGCAGCCACAGCCTCCCTGGGCAGCCTATTCCAGAGTCTCACCACCCTCATCCTGGTGAACCTCTTCCTAAGGTCAAATCTAACCCTACTCTCCCTCAGCTTCAAGCCATTCCCACTTGTCCTATTGCCAGACACCGTTATCAAAAGTCCCTCTCCAGCCTTCCCTTCAGATTCTGGAAGGCAGCTCTGAGGTCCCCCCAGCTTCCTTAGCAGATTGAGAGACCCTTGTGGTTGAAAAAATACAAGTTTTGCAAAAGGCATTGCTTAAGATGATCTTGTATGAGTAGCCTCTAAATCTGCTGTTTGCAGATGCTACTCAGAATAGGCATTTGTCTAATTACTTCTTTTTTGTTTGTTTGTTTAAGACTATTCCAATCCAGAAATCAAAATTTACCCAAATTGAACTTTTACTTTGCTCTCAATGGGTTCAACCGTGTTTAACTCAGAGGTGAATAACAATGATAGTTTGTAAGAAGAACAAGCTTTTGTCTGCTTAAAAAAAATCAGAAGTTAATGATTTTGTGATTTAGATGATGGAAAAAAATACCCAAGCTGCCCTTGCCACTTTGAAACAATGAAGTCTTCTGTTCTGAATTGGTGAAGTGAAAAATGAAGTGGGATCCCTGCCTTTTTCAGGAGTGCTAAGGCTACTTGTTGAGGCTGTGAGTGTGGCCTTACTGTTCAGATTTTGCTTAGCACAGGCAGAAGTGATTCTTCAGTCTGTTGGGATACAGCTGTGCAGGATATACATCGTACAGGGTTTGTTCATCACATGTTGTGGTATCTTGACTTCCAGCAGTGCATCTGAAGAATTCAGAAGCGAGTCCGAAGGGGCCAGGAGCGAGTCCGAAGGGGTCAGAAGTGGGTCCGAAGGGGTCACAGTTGAGTCCAAAGGGGTCACAAGCAAGTTCAAAGAGTTCAGAAGCAAGTCCAAGTTCAGAAATGAGCCCAAGGAACTCAGAAAGCTCACAAAGTCCTGCAAGCAATTCAAAAGTCGCAGAGATTGAAGTCACTGTTGAAGACGGTATGGAATAAATATCATTAAATATCCCTTCTAATTCTGTTCTATTCTTCTGATGTTTTCAGTTCTTCTCAGTTTTCATGGCCTGTAATTAACAGATGCATCTCATGTAGCAAAGTCAGCTCAGTTTCAGAGCTGTTTAATACAGTTTAATTTAGGAAGAGTTTTACTTTTTCATTTCTGAGTAATACTGGCTTCTCTGCAGATGATGGCTCTGTGAAGTGTTCGAGTTTGACAGCTTGCTGGGGCCTTTTATTTTGCTTGCTTGGGCCTATGCCAGGAAGAGATGTGGAAACTGACGTAGGCCTGAGCAGAGAAATGGCAGACACATTCACTTTTATCAAATGCTTAAATACAGCCCTAGAAGAACTTCTTCAGGGCTTCTTGTGTTGTGTTTTTTATCCTGTTCTTGAGTGAGAAGTTTTCTTCAGCAAGCAAGGCTGATGCATTGTTGTTTTCATATAGTGGCTTGCTTCTGCTCTCTGCATTTGTTTATGTGATGTCTTTTTACAGGTCCTAGTACACCAGAAAAGTCAGATGATCAAAACAACTCTTCAACCAATGGGTCCCTCGCAGGTTTAAATCAACAAGGCAAAGATTTTTCTTTTGGTAAGTGTTGTGGGAATTAACACACATGCCCATACTGAAAATTGTGGTGATTGCATATCAGGGATGTTTTGGGTGTATGGAGAATGCTGTAAAAATGCAGCACAGGTCCATTAGATCTGATGAATCTGTGTTCAAAATCAGTGCCTTCAGACCTTTGCTGTCTGTTGCTTGACCGTGCTGAAGAGCCGTGAAGGCTTGCTTGGTGCACAGTACCAGCAGAGTGCACAGACCCAGCTGAGATCTGGTATTGTGCATAAGCTTAATAAGCACTCCACAGAGGTGCAGGACTGAGCATCACTGTGCAGAGACACCCCAGTGCTGTGTAGAGATACCCCAGTGGTGTACAGCAACCAGGAAGGATTTGAGATAGCTTTACTAAGGCAAGATCCAAGCTGTTACAGACATCTCCAGTTCTGGAAAATCAATGAAAGAAAAGCCAGACAAGACTGGAGGCCATGTAGTGACATTTATGAGCATTGGGCCAGAGCTTTGTAGCCAAAGAGGACCAAACCTGTATGTGCAGTGCTTGAGCACAGAAATCTTTGCATGGAAAATAGGATCCATTTGCAACCCAGGTAGATTGCTGATAGTCAAGTGAGGTGAATGACTGCATTCAGAGTAACTGAGCAGCTCCTCAGGAAACCTTTTTGTTCTGCATTCTTACATTCTGAATGTATTTGTTTATATAGGAATCTGTTATTATTTGCTTTATTGTATCTGTCCCCCATGCTTTCATTCTGGCCATATGGTCATAAAGTGTAAAACACAGGAGTGCTTTCCTCCTACTGGGCCACTTTAGCATGAATGTAAGATACTAATCTTGTGTGACTGCTCTTTTTTGGCTTGGGCACTACTTGTATTCAGAGTTATCTACAGTTTTCTTGGACTTGCTTGTTATTGTTAGACCTCAGCTTTGTTTTAAAAGTAGTCTGCAACTTCTTTAAACTTTTGAGTGAGTTGTTAGCTTTATAGACCAGCTGTGGACCAATGGCTGCAGCCACAGGTAAACTGGTTTAGGAATTGCTGCTGATTGCTGTCAGAAACTAGGTGTCTAGCTGGAAGGACTTTTAACCTCACCCACTGAAGTTGAAGCTTTGGTGCTCTCAAGAGGGAGGTTTTATGTTTCAGGGCTGTGTCACTGAACATATGAAGAAATTCCTGCCACTCTTTCTGGGTGCTGGTTCAGATGAGTAAAGTTTATGTTGTCTGATACAGTAAATTTGGATCACTCCTGGATGAATTCCAGTTTTATTCTCCTTTGCTTTATCTAGTAGCAGCGTCTTCAGAGCTTTAGGAAGATAAGAATTCATATGGCTGTGAATGGTTTAGATGGCAGCAGAATGTTTTGGTGCAGTTTGCAGAAAGAAAGCCATTTTGCAGATTTTTCTGTCAGAGTAAATTGGTTATCAAGCATAATTAATTATTAATCATTTATTAAGATAGTCTTCCAGGCCAGATTCACTGTGTGAGTGTTGATTTAATTATTCTCATTTCCTCCTGGCAGACTCATGGAATTCCAGAATTAATGACTTAAAGCAGAAAGTTGACCAAGTTTTCAGTGAAAAGTGTGGTAAGTTGATTGTTTCTTTTTCCCTGAGATGTCTTCTTAGGAACACGCAGTTAGGCCTATGAGAGATAAGGTCAAAACTGTATTCCAAAGGCCCTGCAGTCCTTGTGTCCTCGAGGCAATTTCTCTTCAGAGTTCCTTCTCATGTAGGCTGCTTTCAATTCTGTGACACATTTCCACAAGTTAGTTAGTTTGGGTTTGGAAATGAAGAAGTTGTGGTCGGGTTACTACTTGTTGTGTGACCCAGAGACATAGTGATTCCACATCCTGGCACATTTGTTTCAGCTTTATTTACTCTCCTTACGAATGGGACTTTGTATGACTTCTGCTTCTGCATGGCTTGATATGCTGTGGGTGGTATCTGGAGAGGTATGTTCCATCCTTCTTCTAGATCAGGGTCTTTGGAAGCTAATGACTTTTGAGAGTAATGACAATTAGCTACTTGTATGAGTGCAGTGTTTGGAACAAGAGCACTAATCTCACCTGCCCTTGCTGCTGTTCTCTAGCAGAGACAGAATGCATTGCCTATAACAAAGTGGACTACAAACAGGATACTCCTTTGTGCAGAGCAAGCCAGTAGCGTGAGCTGGCTGAAAATTACTGATTTTCAGCTGCCAGTTGGGATCAGATTTAACTGCAACAGCGTGAGTTGTTTGAGACCCTGGATCAGATTTAACTGCAACAGAATGAGTTGTTTGAGACCATCTGTTAATTTTCTTCTGCCTACTCATAACTGTCACCAAAAAAGGCAAAGCCTGCTGGTTCCACCTAATCTAGTGTGTATGTGCCAGCTCTTATATACTATTTATACCTGAGGTTTTTCTTTTATTCAATAGAATCATAGAGTAGCTTAAAGAGACCTCAGAGAACATCTCCTTCAGCCTGCCTGTCATGGGCAGGGATACCTCTCAACTAATCTTGTTGCTCAAGGCCTCATCCAGCCTGGCCTTAAACACCACCAGGGAGGAGGCATCCACAGCCTCCCTGGGCAACCTATTCCAGAGTCTCACCACCCTCATGCTGAAAAACTTGTTCCTAAGATCAATCTAAACCTCCCTCAGCTTCAAACCATTCCCCCTTGTCCTGTTGCTAGACATGTTTATGAAAAGTCTCTCTCTGGCTTTCCTGTAGGATGCCTTCAGGTATTGGAAGGCAGCTATAAGGTCCCCCTGGAATCTTCTTTTCTCTAGGCTGAACAACCTCAGCTCCCTCAGCCTATCCCCACAGCAGAGGTGCTCCAGCCCTTGGATCATCTTTGTGGCCCTCCTCTGAACTAGTTCCAACAGCTCTGTGTCTTTCTTATGTTGGGAACACCAGAACTAGAGGCAGCATTGAAGGTGGGGGTCTCACAAGAGCAAAGTAAAGGGGCAGAATCACCACTCTTGGCCTGCTGGCTACACTCCAGCCTCAGATGCAGCCTAGGTTATGATGTGTTGCCCATCTGTGCAGCAGTTTTAGGCTATGCCTTTAAAAGTTAGCTGCAGATTCTCGAGAAGAGTGAAGAAGTATAAACAAATCCACAGCTGGGTGTAAAAAGGAAAACAAGAGATAATTCTAAATGAATTTCATTGGGCAGATGTGTGGAAGGGGACCCATAGCAGTCTTGTTTCCCACATTCATTCCTTTCCCTTTCTTCTGGCTGCCTGGCTGCTTTGCTGGAAAGGATCTTATCTAATGACCTTGAGATAAGAATAGAATAGAATAGACCAGATGAGTTTGGAGAAGACCTCTGAGTCCAACCTATCATCCAACACCATCTAATCAACTAAACCATGGCACCAAGTGCCCCATTCAGTCTCCTCTTAAACACCTCCAGTGATGGTGACTCCACCACCTCCCTGGGCAGCACATTCCAATGGCCAATCTCTCTTTCTGTCAACAACTTCTTCTTAACCTCCAGCCTAAACCTCCCCTGGTGCAGCTTGAGACTGTGTCCCCTTGTTCTGGTGCTGGCTGCCTGGGAGAAGAGACCAACCCCCACCTGGCTACAGCCTCCCTTCAGGTAGTTGTAGACAGCAAGAAGGTCTCCCCTGAGCCTCCTCTTCTCCAGACTAAGCAACCCCAGCTCCCTCAGCCTCTCCTCATAGGGCTTGTGGTCCAAACTCCTCAAAAGATTTGTTGCACTTGCCTGGACACCTTCCAGCAAGTCAACATCTTTCTAAACTGAGGGGCCCAGAACTGGACACAGGACTCAAGGTGTGGCCTAACCAGTGCTGCGTACAGGGCAGAATGACTTCCCAGTTCTGGCTGGCCACACTATTTCTGATGCAGGCCAGGATGCCATTGGCCTTCTTGGCCACCTGGGCACACTGCTGGCTCATGTTCAGCCAGCTATCAACCAGTTCCCCTGGTCCCTTTTTGTAAATACCGTAAAATAAAGCTAGTGTAATATTGTAAATGCTGTGTATTTGTCCACATCCATTGCACTCCCTTGTAGAGTGTAGTTTAGCCTCCAGTTGCTTTTTCCCGACTGAGTGAGCTGAGGTTTTGTTGGTGCTGGTGGGCCAAACTGTGGCAGTCTGGCAGCTCATGTGCTCCTTTGCATTTCAGCTGAAGCCCTGGGGGTGCGTGGGCCGGTGAAGGTGCCCTATGGGTTGTTTGAATCCCACCCAGACGTCTTCTCCGTGGAAGGACTCCCCGACGGAGTGCCATTCCGACGGCCTTCTACCTTTGGGATTCCAAGACTAGAGAAGATCCTGAGAAGCAAATCCAAGATCAAATTCATTATTAAAAAGTAAGGCTCTCCTGTGTTCTTGGCAATCTGTTCTATGAGAGTTTAAATACAGACCAAAAAATGAGACAGTGTTGCCAGATTGCTGAAGTCCTCTGTAAAATACACGCTGAGATAGCATTAGTAAGCGAGGAGATGCTCAGAAAGCTCTTGAAGAGGTGGAGCAAGGTACAGCAATCTCTTTGTTCTGAACTGACAATCAAAAGTTGTAGTGGTTTGAGCCTTAACTGAGAGTTAAAAGCTCAAATGGGGAAAAGGCTGAGAATCTCTTCCCCACTCCCCCCCCACCACCTCCTCCCTCCAAACAGGGAGAGGGAAAAAAAAAAGGGTAAGGAGCAAATCCACTAAACAACAATCTGGAGTCAGCTTGGAAGTAGAGAGGCAAATAATTTTTCTTCAAATTATATATATATGACAATAACAGGGAAAAAAAAAAGGTTCACAAGGGCAAGGAACAAGAATGGATGGGAGGGGAACAGAAAAGAATAATACAAAACCAGTCTTTCTCTGAGGAGGTGCGGAGGCAGCAGGGAAAAGGATCAGGTCCAGCCATGTAGCTGAGGAGCAGGAGGGCAGCTGCAGTAGCTCTCATCCAGCAGAGGCAGGAGCCAAAAAGAACCAACAGCTATGATGTCCTGCCTTTTATACCCTAGCTGGGCAGGGAGGGGGGAGTGGAACAGACTGAGCTTTCCCAGGGGAAACGCCCTGCAGGGAGGGTAGAGTACCCGCAAGCCCTCCACCCTGCTTTGTTCTTTTGTTTGCAGAAAAAGGTGTTAACCCACCACACAGCCCTTTTGGGGGAAAGAGCAAGCCTCATTTCTTAGCCCTTTTCAGTTATCTCGGGATTGGTTTAGTGTCTGCTGCACAGACTCCTTTTGGGCTACTCATAAATCTTGTTGGCAGATGAAAAGTGGAGACTCATCTGTTGGGGGTTGCAAGAATTTGTCTGTTCTGGAATAGGCTTAGATACCCACTTGCCAACTGCAGAAACAGTGGCAAAGAGGAGTTATGGAATCTTTCAGCCACTTCATTCCTGGCTGTCTATTTAGCTGAGAGGCTATCACTGACTTCCTGTCTTTAATAAATTCAATTCCTTTCATTGATTGAATTTTTCTTCAGCGGTGTTGAATGGAATGTTATTATTTTACATGAAATCTTCAATCTGTTTGCAGGCCTGAGAAGTTTAAGGCAGCTATTAAGGAGCACACTGCTAGAGGCCCCCAAAGTGAGTTTTGTAACTGCTTAATGCTCTGGGTAACAATCTCCTGTAAGGATTAAATGCAGATTGGGAGATCTGTGTGGTGTTAACCAATTCCTGATAGATTCTTTCCACGTCGTGTCTGGTTTTGTTCATAGAATGGGAAAAGCACTTACCAGTGACAGTTTATCTTTAGCAAAGGACTATTACTAGTTTTAAAGACATTTACAATATTCATGCCTCTAATATACTCTTTACTATCCGTTATCAGATGTTGTAAGTAATGCCTGATCCACAGTCCGAGTCTAGAGATAAATTGTTTGCACTTAATCCCTAGGTCGTCTAAATGACAAGTGCTCCACAAATAGGAGTGCAGATAACCAGCAGACAATTGTCCCAGGCAGGTCTTGGATTATATGTTTTGGTTCATATAAATGTCTGTTATTATGGCCTGGCAAAACTCTGAGTTACCATAGAAACAATAAGGTTGGAAAAGACCTCAGAGATCATCAAGTCCAACCTGTCACCTAACACCTCATGACTACTAACCCATGGCTTCAAGTGCCACGTGCAATCCTTTTTTGAACGCCTCCAGGGATGGTGACTCCACCACCTCCCTGGGCAGCACATTCCAGTGGCCAATTACTCTTTCTGGGAAGAACTTTCTCCTCACCTCCAGCCTAAACTTCCCCTGCCACAGCTTGAGACTGTGTCTTGTTCTGGTGCTGGTTGCCTGGTAGAAGAGAGCAAACTCCTCCTGTCTACAAGCTCCCTTCAGGTAGTTGTAGACAGCAATAAGGTCTCCCCTGAGCCTCCTCTCTTCCAGGCTAAACAATCCCATCTCCCTCAGCCTCTCTTTGTAGGGGTTGTGCTCGAGGCTTCTCCCCAGCCTTGTTGCCCTTCTCTGGATACATTCAAGAGTCTCAAGGTCCCTGTTAAATTGAGGGGCCCAGAACTGGACACAGGACTCAAGGTGTGGCCTAACCAGTGCTGAGTAGAGGGGCAGAATGACCTCCCTGCTCCTGCTGGCCACACTCTTTCTGATGCAGGCCATACTTGCACTGTGCTAGTTTGTGCCACTGGGCAGTGAGGCCCACATCTGTCAGTGAGGGATTTCTGTTGTGAATGGCTCAGTGCGCACTAATAAATTCACTGCAAGGGCTACGATTCTTGTGTTAATAAAAGTGCTAAAATACATGTTCCACACACACTTTGGGTGGGGTTTTGATGTTGGTTTTGTGGGATTGTTTTTCTTCTATTCTTAATCTTCTTTGTAGAAAAGCAGCTAGGTGAAGATTAACATTCTCTACCTCTTTCTCCCCTTGAAATGCAAAGACAGAGTGTTTTAAACAGCTCTTAGAGGAAGCTGCTTGTGAAAATGGAACAGGGTCTGCTATTACTGTCTTTACCTGTGTTACTGTGCTGGTATTTATCTATAGAACAGTCAAGATTCTGGGCCCTCTACAAATGTTTTTTTTGCAGAAATTTTTGTAATTACAGGAAAAAGAACTTCATCTGGTGCAGCAAACACAGCAAGCACCACCACAAACAGAGTGGTGAGCAAAACTGATCCTTCTGAAGATTTGAACATCATTGAAGTAACTCTGTCGGGTGTGTATGCCGCTTGGTTTCATGTCTTACTTGTGCTTTATGTTCTCCATAACATGTGTTTAGTCCAGTGAAGCTTTTGCTCCTGCTGCTTCACTGTGCATTACAAGCACAGTCAACAAAGAGCACAACTTAGCATTCTAGTTTTGCTGAAGATGTTAACTGTTTCATAGGACTCCTGAATTCAGCACTGTCTCTAGAATATTCTTGGTCCAGCCCCTAGCTAAGAGGCATCCATGTTTTTCCCTGTATGCTCATGCAATAAATTAAATACTGGTTTGAAGTTTTCTTGACAATTTCAAGAGATAAGTACTTGGACTGAACTGAATAACCATGCAGGTCCACCTGCCTTGTCTTGACACTGGTGACTGTTTTCTCAGGCATGTGTTACAGAAGCATAGAATCAATAAGGTTGGAAAAGACCTCAAAGATCATCAAGTCCAACCTGTCACCCAACACCTCATGACTACTAAACCATGGCTTCAAGTGCCACATCCAATCCTGTTTTGAACACCTCCAGGGATAGGGACTCCACCACCTCCCTGGGTAGCACATTCCAAAGGCCAATCTCTCTTTCCATGAAGAACTTCTTCCTAACATCCAGCCTAAACCTCCTCTGGCACAGCTTGAGACTGTGTCCTCTTGTTCTGGTGCTGGTTGCCTGGAAGAAGAGATCAGCCCCCACCTGGCTACAACCTCCCTTCAGGGAGTTGGAGAGAGCAAGAAGGTCTCCCCTGAGCCTTCTCTTCTCCAGGCTAAGCAACCCCAGCTCCCTCAGCCTCTCCTCACAGGGCTGTGCTCCAAACCCCTCCCCAGCTTTGTTGCCCTTCTCTGGACACATTCCAGCAAGTCAACCTCCTTCCTAACCTGAGGGGCCCAGAACTGGACACAGGACTCAAGGTGTGGCCTAACCAGTGCTGAGCACAGGGGCAGAATGACCTCCCTGCTCCTGCTGGCCACGCTGTTCCTGATGCAGGCCAGGAAGCCGGTGGCCTTTTTGGCCACCTCTCCAGCAGATCCCTGTCCCTCTTAAAGGTTTAGGAGGGGGGGAAAAGCCAACCTTGTGTGATCCTGATGCTATTGCCATCATTTCTTGCAGATGATGAAAGCGAGCGGCTGCGGAAGGCAGAGCGAGCCAGACACTTGCGAGAGGAAGTCAACGACCTTTTCAGCCGGAAATTTGGTAATTGCTTCTTGCCCCCCATTCTCCCCCTAGGTGTGAATGCAGTTAATAGTGTTCATACATCAAAGTTGCTGTGAATGATCTGTGCAGCTGTGAAAATAGCACCTGGGAGAGTGGTGCATGAATGGTGAGCTTTGGCTTCGAAAAAGAATCTTGCGTAAGTGGTGCGGGAGGCTTGGTGTTTGAAACAGTCCTCAGAGAATACAGACTCACAGCTTGCATCGACTTGGAAGGGACCCTCAAAGGTCATCTGCAGTGAGCAGGGACACCTCCAACCAGGTCAGGCTGCCCAGGGCCACGTCCAGTTTGATCTTGAATGTCTTCAACCACATCCCTGGGCAACCTGTTCCATCCAATCTTTGTGTTCCCTCTCCACTTCCCTTTTTCCTCTCTGTAAACATGGGTGAAGTATTTATTTCTGGCAATCCATGATTCTTCTTAGGCTTACATAATCCTGACCTGGGACTAGAGTAATCTAAACAAATGAAGCTTCACTTCTTGCTGTATGCAGTTCTCTGGTTTGGTTTTGTATTTGCACTGTGCAGCAACCTGAGTTTACCTGAAACTCCTTCACTAGTGCTGTGTTGAATTGCTTTTTGTGGCCTTGCAGGAAACTCATTGTTTTACTCAATGGAGCCATTTCCTTAGATATCCTGTCCTGTATCTTTTTAAGTAAAACCTGAGCTTGGGTTCTTTGTGTTGAGCTGTCAGAGCTGGAGGTTTAACTACCAGTCATGTAGCAGCGTTTGTGAGTGCAATCCAAAGCGTCTGCCCTGCGATGGTTTCATTGTCCAGTGAATTTCTGTGGTTTCAGGTCTAGTAGAAAGCTTGGGTTTGCATTTAGTTTCTTAACCATCTGAGGATTTTCAATATAATCCTCAATATGTACCCAAATACCTGAAGGGTGGCTGTCAGGGTGATGGGGGTTGGTCTCTTCTCCCAGGCAACCAGCACCAGAACAGGAGGACACAGTTTCGAGCTGTGTCAGGGGAGGTTTGGTAGGATGTTAGGAAGTTCTTCACAGAAAGATAGATTGGCCATTGGAATGGGCTGCCCGGGGAGGTGGTGGGGTCACCATCACTGGAGGTGCTTAGGAACAGGCTGGATGGGGTGCTTGGTGCCATGGTTTAGTTGATCAGATGGTGTTGGGTGATAGGTTGGACTCGATCATCTCAAAGGTCTTTTCCAACTTGGTCTATCCTATCCTATCCTATCCTATCCTATCCTATCCTATCCTATCCTATCCTATCCTATCCTATCCTATCCTATCCTATCCTATTCTTTCCTATTCCCATTCTATTCTATGATAACCAGTGGTAGGATGAGGGGCTATGGTCTTAATCACAGCAAATTCCATCTCAACATGAGAAAAACACTTTTAGCATGAAGGTGACAGGGGAATTGCTACAGAGAGGTTGTGGAGTCTCCTCTAGAGATCTTCAAAACCTGCCTGGATGCATTCCTGTGTGACCTGCCCTATGTGGTCCTGCTTTGCAGGGAGCTTAGACTCAATCTCTGGAGGTCCCTTCCAACTCCTAGCGTTCTGTGATTCTCTGTAGACTTCAAAATTAACTTGCCCTCTCTCTCCCTTAGCTGAAGCCATCGGTGTGGATTCTATGAAAGTCCCCTACAGGAAAATCACTAACTACCCTGGCTGTGTGGTGGTGGAAGGGCTGCCTCCTGGTGTGGAATTTAAAGCTCCCAGTTACCTGGAAATGAGCTCAATGAGGAAGATTTTGGAATCACCAGAATCGATCAAGTTCACTATCGTTCGGTACGTAGCTGCCCTCGGTGAGGTTGTGCAGGTGCTGTACAGTGAAGTTTGAAAGAACAGAAGCTTGCAGGGCACTTTTAAATAGTGCAATAGCAATGTACCAGGTCAAGTGAAGCCCAGGGGTTCATGGCATGAATGAAGAGGGTACCTCTTTGGAGGACATGCCCCATTTAGTGTGCCCAAGGGCATGTTACAGCAAGCTGTCTTTTAAGCTGAAATCTATTCATGTTATATACCAGAGTCCTGAAGGGTTGTGGGCCTTGCTCACTCATTTCTAAGATCAAATATTAAGACAAGGTCAGAGCTTGTTGACTCTTTGTGACTTTTGTGGTAATATTAGCATTCATATTGGTTAAATACTTAGAATCATAGAATCAGTAAGGCTGGAAAAGACCTCAAAGATCATCAAGTCCAATCTCTCACCCAACACCTCATGACTGCTAGACCATGGCACCAAGTGCCACATCCAATCTCTTTTATAATACCTCCAGGGATGGTGAGTCCACCACCTCCCTGGGCAGCACATTTCAATGGCCAACAACTCTTTCTGGGAAGAACTTTCTAAGCTCTTTGATAAATGTTTTTTTTTCCCCCCTTCAAAATGACTTTTTTTGTTTACAATATTGAAGACCACAATATTGTCCCCTTACAACACGAGAGAAGTTTATTTGTATGTGTGTATTTCCATACACACAGCTATGTACAAAACCTGCTTGCATGCCTGAAGCACAGTAGTTGAAAGTGGAATCATAGCAAGTAGAAGATCAGGAACTGAAAATAAGATGTTAGCAGTTTATACAACTTCTCAAATCATAGCTGGCTTCAGAGGAGTCTGGAAGCTGCAGGTTCTCTTCAGAGAGACAGAAATGTCTTGAATGTATTTTACTGGAGGGTCTGATTTGTCAACCCTGACTCATGTTGTGTTGTTCCAACTGAAAGGACTCTTGCTTGATATATTTAACTGAGGTCTGAAGAAGAGGTGACTCCCTTCTCAGTGGTGACCAAGGGAAGGATTTAGATCTTTCTGTGTATGTTGCTTTTCAGAATGCTAGCAAACAACCCATGGTGCCCAGGAGTTGCCATGGCAGCTCCTTCTGTTTACTTCCATTTCCTGTTTATTTTTGTTTTGCATGACTTCTGTTACCACAGGTTAGGTGAGGTTGTCTTGGGAGGGACATCTCAATGCAGTGCACTTTTGAATCAGTGAAATCTTCCTTTATTAAATGTATTCATTTTTTTCTGCAGGCCAATTCCAGGACTTGTGATTAACAATCGTAAGTATTTGTGAGCCACTGATGGCAAAGCCATTTTTGTGACCTACCCAGATTCATTTTCTCCATTTTTGGCTCAGTGGCAGAGGCTGCACAGTGGTTAAGTTCTCTGTCTAGCTCCTGTCTGTGTCGCTCTTGGTAAGACTTCTGAATCTGCAGCTGCAAGTAACTTGAGAGCACTGAGATAAACATCCAGAATGGCATCAGATTAGCATTAACTTTGACATGAAAATACAAGATACTGATTGTAGATTTTTTCAGCTGCAGAGTCCCAAAGAGGTCATAGAATCATAGAATCAATAAGGTTGGAAGAGACCTCAAAGATCATCAAGTCCAACCTGTCACCCAACACCTCATTGGCTACTAAACCATGGCACCAAGTGCCACATGCAATCCCCTCTTGAACACCTCCAGGGATGGTGACTCCACTACCTCCCTTGGCAGCACATTCCAATGGCTAACAACTCTCTCTGGGAAGAACTTTCTCCTCACCTCCAGTCTAAACTTCCCCTGGCACAGCTTAAGACTGTGTCCTCTTGTTTTGGTGCTGGTTGCCTGGGAGAAGAGACCAACCCCCTCCTGGCTACAACCTCCCTTCAGGTAGTTGTAGATGGCAAGAAGGTCTCCCCTGAGCCTCCTCTTCTCCAGGCTAAACAACCCCAGCTCCCTCAGCCTCTCCTCACAGGGCTGTGCTCAAGGCCTCTCCTGGACACATTCAAGTGTCTCAACATCCTTCTTAAACTGAGGAGCCCAGAACTGGACACAGGACTCAAGGTGTGGCCTAACCAGTGCTGAGCACAGGGCAGAATGACCTCCCTGCTCCTGCTGGCCACACTATTTCTGATACAGTCCAGGATGCCATTGACCCTCTCGGCCACCTGGACACACTGCTGGCTCATGTTCAGCCTACTATCAACCAGTACCCCTAGGTCTCTTTCTGCCTGGCTGCTCTCCAGCCACTCCGACCCCAGCCTGTAGCACTGCATGGGGTTATTTAGTACCCTGACTGAGTGACAGACTTACATGGCAGTGCTACATTTTAGGTTCAGGTGCATCACAGCAGAGGTAGCTAATTAAGAACTTTCTGGTAGCTGCACAGCTGTATTCCAGTGAAAAATTCTGTTTTCTGGAGAGTTTAGACAGGCAGAGTACAACTGCCTGGAAGGGGAATGGTTTTAAACTGAGGGAGAATAGGTTTAGACTGGATCTTAGGAAGAATTTCTTCAGGATGAGGGTGGTGAGACTCTGGAATAGGCTGCCTAGGGAAGTTGTGGCTGCCTCCTCTGTGGGGGTGTTCAAGGCCAAGCTGGATGAGGTCTTGAGAAGCCAACTCTAGTTGAGAGGCATCCCTGGCCATGGCTGGTTGGAGTAGATAATAAGAGCAATCCAGAGAGCTGACCTTCTTCCATCACTGGAGGAGCACACTGGCCACTGAAGATTAATTCATTATCCATGTATTAATTATGATCAAAATGATCTGATACTGATAGATACCAAGGTGAAGGATTGAAAGGCTCTGAGCTTACTGCTCTCTGAGCCTACTCTTCATAGCTAATGATACTTTCTCCTGAGGAAGAACAGGAGGGAACTTAAAAGGAAATGTTTGGTGCTTGCAGTTAAGATAGGGAGTGGTTTCTTTTCTCTCATCAAAAATACTGACAAGCAGCTCACACATGAATGTTGGTAACCTGCTCATGCAACAAGTTTCAGAGATTCAAGAAGTAAAAGTTGCCCTTGTGTTACATATGGGCCATTTTTATTGTGAAGTTAAACAGTGACCAGCATGTCTAATTTCAGAGCTTATGGAAAAAGCTGAAGAAGCAGAAGAAGCACCAGAAGTACCAGTGGCAGCAGCAGCACCAGTACCAGTACCAAAAGCAGAAGCAGTACCAGCACCAGCAGGTGAGCCAGCGTGGTGCATGTCCTTGCAGGAGGGTTAGGGTGTGGAGCTCTGGATCTTACTGGCAGATGATATTAGTAGTCATGTCCTGGGTCTGTAGTGCTCATGATGAGCCATTTTATTTTGAGAGATGGTGTGTGACAGTGACTTTTATAGCTATTAAATATTAATAAATTAATAGAAAGAGCCATTGCTTCCTTCAAGCTGTGTCATTGGCCTATCCCATGATTTGATTTTTGCAGATGATGAGTGAGCTGAGAAGAAGAATTAGAAGGGGGCAATATATAAAGGCAATTCAGAATCCAGTTATTAATGATCCCCACTCAAAAGGACGTGTGTGTCTGCACCAGATAGATGTTCAGCCAACTGCAGCTTGCCTGTGTAACATTTAAGAACCTAGAATGGGATCTTAATGGAATCTCTGCCCTCTGCACAGCTCTTTAACCCCTGCTAGACTGTCTAGACTGCACACACCTACCTTAGTCTGAATGCAGAACTTAGCTTTGTGCTATGGATAGCCCAAGTAAATGGAGTTGAGCAACTTCCTTTGGACTCAATATAGTGTCTGAATGTTCACAGACCTTTTGAAATGTCTGTCCCAAGTTGGTGCAATGTGGGAAAGACTTCTGCAATTGTCTGAACAAACTGTTAGTCAGAGAAGCTGGGAAACTAAGAGGGAGCATTCAGGAAACATTTTAAGAGTAAGGGACACCTCATGATAGAAATCATGACAAAGGAAACTACTGGCTCCTCTGTTCACATTTGGAGATGGTGGGAGGGGGGGAAAACAGCTGCTGATGCTTAGGGAGTTGCTGTAGCCTATCTGTCCTTACCTCACCTGCAGTGGCTTTCCCAGCACCTGCCCAGCCACAATCCTTCAACATGGGTAATGGAAAGGTGGTGGAGTCACCATCACTGGGAGGTGTTTAGGAAGAGACTGGATGGGGTGCTTGGTGCCATGGTTTAGTTGATTAGATGGTGTTGGGTGATAGGTTGGACTTGGTGATCTCAAAGGTCTCTTCCAACCTGGTTAATTCTACTCTGCTCTACTCTACTCTACTCTACTCTATTCTGCTCTACTCTATTCTACTCTATTCTGCTCTATTCTCTTCTACTCTATTCTGCTCTACTCTATTCTGCTCTACTCTACTCTATTCTACTCTACTCTACTCTACTCTATTTTACTCTACTCTACTCTACTCTACTCTACACTCTCCCCCAAGATACACATACCACTGAAGACAATACCAACCAGAAGTGTTAGAAGTGTTCTCTCTCTTCAAAACCTACAGTTTTATATGTGAGCAGCTTGAGTAAAGCTGTTTCACACTTGGTGTATCCTGTGCAAGTGCACATCGTGTTCTGCTGGGTCTCAGTGATATGTGTGCTGCAGTGAACCATACTTGGAAGAGTTTAGGTAGTGCAATGTAATGAATGTTTGGGTATTTTTTATGGTTTTGCTGCAGACTCTATAGAAAAGTTGCACACATTGATCTCAGGCAAAGATATTTGTGCCTTAATAGAAAACATGAGACACTTTCTCAGAGAAACCTTAATTTCCTTCATTTTTCTAAGCTGCTTCTCTGATTCATTGATTCATGAAAGGGTTTAGGCTGAAAGGGACCTTAAATGTCATCCAGTTCCAACACCCCTGCCATAGACAGGGACAGTTTCCACCAGCCCAGGTTGCTCAAGGCCTCATCCAGCCTGGCCTTGAAGACCTCCAGGGAGGGGACATCTACCTCCATGAGCAACCTGTTCCAGTGTCTCACCAGCCTCACTGTCAAGAATGTCTTTCTCATCTCCAGTCTAACTCTGCCCTCATCAAGCTTCAATCCATTCCCTCTCACCCTATCACTACAAGCCCTTATAAAAAGTCCCTTCCCAGCTTTCTCATAGACCCCCTTCAGGTACTGGAAGGCTGCTGTAAGCTCTCCCTATATTTATATTCATTTAACTTCTGTTTTCTTCTTCATTTCAGAGCCAGCTGAACCAATCAAATCAGAAGTCTCTGTAGAAGGTAAGTGTTTTGTCTCCAGTTACTGTCAACAAAGATTTGTAAGTAACTTTGAACAAAGTTACATCTGTTTTGGTTTGGCTTGGTATATAAAGGAGAGAGTCAGTCAAAACAAAGAGGGCTTTTATTGATTCCCAAGATAGTTTTCTTTTCATCTGTATTAATATCATGCAGCAGCATCCTGTGAAAAATCCCCTGCAGCAGAAGTTATTATCCAAGTAATTTTACAAAGGAGTTTTATGAATCGCTGGTGGTGGCTGGTGAGTCATCACTATATATAGGCTTTGAGTGATTGCTCACATCCTGAGCCATGCAGCTAGTTATTCAGCTCAGTAGTTTCCACAATTTGTGCCAGTGAATGATTGCCTTCATCAGGGAATGTGGATGCCATGTTGGCCTGAATATGCTGTGTTGAGGAGGGAAAGTACTCTTGTTCTTCCAGAGCCTGAGCTCTGAAAAAGATCCAGCTTTCCTCTTGTCCCTGAGTTGCAGCTTTTTCAGATGGTGATACATGTGAGACCAAGGAGACTGTAGATCTTCTACCCTCCCTGTGCTTCTGCATGTGGTCTTTGAGGCTCACAAACACTGACTTGATGTGAGAACTGGCATACTGGGTGCTCTGGGCTCGTAAATGCTGCCTCTGCTGAACTCCCAGCTTGTCACCGGGGCTGTGGGTGACAGTGGCTGGCATAGGGGATCTGAGGTGCTGTGGCAGTTTAATGTGTCAGGTACTCTGAGAGGGGCTCTCTGATGTGTCAGTAGCAGCCTGGCAGCAGTGTCGCCACCAGCACTGGGATGGAGGCTGCTGTGCATCAGCATTTGCCATCTTGACACTCTCATCTTGAGTTCATTCTCTAATCCTGCTCAGGTTCCCCCAGAGAGAAAGCAGCAAGTCTCAGCTCTCCCATTCTCCTGTATCCTCTTCCATGGAATTGCCCTTTCCAATCTCCAGTGCTTCAGTTGCCCTGCCATGGGACTGAACTCTTGAGATAAGCCAAGATGCTCAACCAGAACTACTGTTAGAAGCTCAGTGACAGATTCAGTCCAAGAGTTATGAGTAGGTCTTACTCCAAGTATGGATCAGTCTGGTTGCAGCAATCAAGACAAAAAGAAGGCAAGCCTTAGAATCACTAAAGAGCTGAGCTGCAGGTTTCAGGCTCACAGTTATCTAAAGCTGGAGCACCAGATGCTTTTATAATGCTAAAAATAAGTGGGATCACAGACATTGTTAGATGGTGGAGAGAGACCAATCCTGAGCACCATGATGTGGAGGAAATCTAGCTAGGGGCCTTCAAGAGTGATGGTTTTGAAGAAGCAGACAAGCATGGGGTTGAATTTGTTATCCAAAGCTGGATTCAGACCCTGTAACCAGAGAAGTGATCTTGAGAAAAAGCATGCAATTGCTAAAGACCTCAAAATCAATTGAGTGCTAAGCTGGAAGGTATAAAATGATGTGGTGATGTATTACCCCAGTCCCAAACAACTTCAGTGGAAAACCCAATTTCTTTCCAACATCAGCTTGTCTATTAATAAAAGGAACAAAATCAGGCTCCAGGTCATCCAGGCTGTGCTACACAGGCAGGAGACTTCTTTGATTTACCTCTGAGTGCCCCTGTGGGGGAGAAAGGGGAAAAAAAAAAAGCAAAAGCAAAGATTTTTGTAATGAAATCTCCTGGAAATGAAAAGAATTCTATCAAAAGATGATGAATGCTTCAGCCCACAAGATAACATTTCTCTCTCTCTCTCTCTTTTCTTCCTTTATGATCCCATGCTGCCTGCCTATGTGATATTGTGCATTGAAGAAGAAAAATTAGCTAGGGTCAAAATATGGTTTGGGCAGACTGAAATGCAACAATGCAGAAGTCTGTGCTGAGAAGAGATGGGCAAAAAATGTGAGCAATAGTGCAGTGAAGAGTTTGTGCAGTGAGTGCTAATTCAGTCCCTAACCCAGAAGGCACAACTCAAGCACAAGTAGGTTCCCCTGTTGTTAGCTGGCTTTGGAAGGCAGCATCTTAAAGGTGAAGCAGCATTTGTGCCTGGGATGTCTGAAGTGATGTCTGGGATGTGAGTGCTGGAAAAGCTTCACCCAGCATCACAGATCTAATGAGGTGTTGGAAGAGGGAATGGTGCTGGGGGTTAACAGAGAGGAGGGAAAAGGGCTGAAGAGCAGGACACAGACCAAAACAGTGATTGACCTGACTTGTCTGCACTGATTACATGCTGTTTCCCTTTGGGGCTAAGTACCTGTCCAGCCCAGTTGAGTATTTCAGCTACATAAGAAGCACTTTGAACTTTCATACACATCTAATACCAACATTTGTGTCTTCTCTTTAAAACCCAGAGTTCTCTAAGACCCCAGGCTGCTTTGCCAGGCTCACTTCAACTTAGCTTCCACAGAATCAAGATTGTTGTGAATACATTTTCATTTATCATTGATAGCTTCAAAGGCTAAGTTAATGCTCTGCATATTTTCAGAGCTGACAAAATCAGTTGGGAAGTTCCCCTTTTTCTTTCCTTTTCTCTTCTTTTCATTCATTGTTGCTTTTTCCACAGAAGTTACAGAAACAATAGAAAGTTTTCAAGCAAAGAAAGATCCAGACCCAACGTGGTAGGACCTCCTCACTGCTGGGTAAAACAATTTATTGTTTCTTGGAGTCAACACCTGTGAAGGAATAATATTTTGGGCTGGGGAGAAGACTTGATTGATACCAAGCTGGATGCAATTGTTTGGTGTGCTTGAGCTGTAGCCTGCTTAGCTTTAGAATCATAGAATCAATAAGGTTGGAAAAGACCTCAAAGATCATCAAGTCCAACCTGTCACCCAACACCTCATTGGCTACTAAACCATGGTGCCAAGTGCCACGTCCAATCCTGTTTTGAACACCTCCAGGGATGGGGACTCCACCACCTCCCTGGGCAGCACATTCCAATGGCTAACAACTCTCTCTGGGAAGAACTTTCTCCTCACCTCCAGCCTAAACTTCCCCTGGCACAGCTTGAGACTGTGTCCTCTTGTTCTGGTGCTGGTTGCCTGGGAGAAGACACCAACCCCCTCCTGTCTACAACCTCCCTTCAGGTAGTTGTAGAGAGCAAGAAGGTCTCCCCTGAGCCTCCTCTTCTCCAGGCTAAACAATCCCAGCTCCCTCAGCCTCTCCTCACAGGGCTGTGCTCCAGACCCCTCCCCAGCCTCATTGCCCTTCTCTAGACACATTCAAGAGCCTCAGTGTCCTTCTTAAATTGAGGGGCCCAAGAACTTCCTCCTCAACTCTAAACTTCCCCTGGCGCAGTTAGAGACTGTGTCCTCTTGAAATAGACATGATATTCACCTCAGAGAACAACACCTCTGTGTACTGTTCCAGTTCTGAGGGCATGGCCAGCAGTCAGCAAAAGCCAGCTCTGGTTCTTCATTTCTGCTGGCCAGAGCAGCTGAGAGAGATTATGTGGTTTGCCCTTCACATGAAATGGTGGCTGGAGGAGCCTGGAGCATGTGGCTTTCACTCCTAGCCCCATCCAGCTGTTTGGAGAGGACAGCTTTGGCCATGGCCCATCTGTGCAGCCTTGAACACAGGGGCTGCGGTTGGCATCAGGATGAGGGACTGAAGGGACAAACCCAGCACAGCTGTCTGTGCCCTGAGAACTGGGAGTACAGCAGTAGTCTTCCTAACAAACTGGTGAAGTTAGCTATGGAAATAGTTGTCATTACACTGAATGTGGCAGGAGAAAATATGCTGGGGAAAAACCCTTTTAATTTGTCATGGGAAGCACTTCACCCAGTGGGGGTATAAAAATCCATCTCACTTGTCCATTCAAGGTCATAGAAGTTTTGTCTGAGCAATGGCTGCACAATGTGGTGCTGTGGTGCTTCAGCTTCTTGGATGCTTTAGGCCATCCACCAAATTTTTGCTCAAGCAAGCGTTTGATCTATCTGCCTCCCAATGCCTGAAGGGATCCTACAGGAAGGCTGGAGGGGGACTTCCCATAAGGGTGTCTAGCAGTGGGACAAGGGGGAATGGCTTGAAGCTGAGGGGAGAGTAGGGTTAGACTGGATCTCAGGAAGTTGCTCTTCAGTATGAGGGTGGTGAGACTCTGGAACAGGTCGTGGCTGCCTCCTCCCTGGTTCATGGCCAGGTCGATGAGGCCTTGAGCAGCCAAGCCTAGTTGAGAGGCAGCCCTGCCCATGGCAGGGACGGTGGAGAAGATGATCTCTGAGGTCACTTCCAACATAAGCCATTCACAAGGACACAGTCTCAAGCTGCACCAGGGGAGGTTTAGGCTGAATGTTAGGAAGAAGTTCTTCATAGAAAGAGAGAGGTTGGCCATTGAAATGTGCTGCCCAGGGAGGTGGTGGAGTCACCATCACTGGAGGTGTTTAGGAAGAGACTGGATGGGGTGCTTGGTGCCACGGTTTGGTTGATTAGATGGTGATGGGTGATAGGTTGTACTGAATGACCTCAAAGGTCTTTTCCAACCTGGTTAATTCCATTCCAAGATTAAATTCTTCAGAGACCACTGAAGCACACATTTAATCTCCTAGTTCTTGAGAGTTCTTCAGCTTCTGCATGCTGTATGAATCTGGGCCTGACAAACTCAGAAAGGCAACACAAACTGCTTGTATGTGTGATCAGATCCAAAGCTGCAGTCCAACTAACTGGCTTTTATCATTCTTATCTAGTCAGAAGCTTCCAGTTCTGAGAAGAGCCTGCCAGGACTCCACCTGAGCTGTGTAATATAACTGTATAAGAGAAATACCTTCTATACAAATCGGTTTTGTACTTTTAGATAGAAATATCTACTTTTTTCAGCAGTTCTGTGAATTGACTTAAAGCAAAGACTGGCTGTAGATTTTAAATGGCTGGTTTTACCTTGGAGTATATATTAGAGCCACGAAACGTGACGCAGCAGCGCTGGGGAGATGACAGAGGTTAAGATCAACATGGACTTAACAGAGCCTGGAATTCGCCACCCCTGGATGCACCTCAGCTTCTGCAGCGAGGACAAATTCCTGCCAGAAGTTCAGTTTTGGTTTTACTTTGGGGTGGGGGGGGGGGTGGGGAAGAAATAAATTCTGTGGATTTAACTGGTTTTAATGATTGGTTGGACAGTTCTGTCTGTATATTTAAGCTGATTTTTTGTTTTCCCCCTATGATACCTATCACAGTTCATATTTTTTGCCATAAATAAAAGATAAACTGCTTCACTCCACCCTTGGTGCACGTTGGTGAGATGGACTGCTGAGTGAGTGGTTTCAGAGGTGTGGATTAGGAAGCACTTTGAATTAAGCCCTGTTACACAGCTTGTTCCATCAAGCCCAAGCAGTGTTCTATCAGATGATCACATGCTTTGTAGAGGATGGGTCTGGTCTTGCAGTCCTAACGCAGGCAAAATTGGCGTGGACCTGAGCGAGAGCTTTTGTCCTGAAGGCTGTGGGGGGGACTCCCTGCTGCTCACCTAGAACTAGTTAGGGAAGCATATTGCTAGTAGGCCCTACCAGATCAAGAGTGAAGTCTCCCATCATCCTGGTTATGCCCCACATCATTAAAGAATCTGATGTACGCATTTCAGTCTCACAAACCACAGGAGATGCAAAGGTCTGGCTATGATAATGTCTATAGAAGAGATGCAGGTGATAGGAGAGGTTTCTCTTTTATTGGCATGGCTCCATTGGGCACAAATGCTAAACCTTATTCCCTGTTAAGAAATAAAGGCCTTTCAGATGGTGTTCATGACTGTCCATGCAGGATACACTCACATATCTTACAGCAAACCAAGTTCTAGCAGGCATTCTGTTGGCAGGTAGAGGAGGCCAGTGAAGGAAGTAAATTCCAGTCCTGGCTTTCAGACAGAGATCCAGCTCTGGGTGGGTGAGGGTGAGGGTGTTGGAATTCAAAGGAAAATGTGAGGCCTTAAATTCAAGTAGCTACAGTGTCTGTTCCCTGGGAGCAACCTGAAGTTCAGCAGATGAGTTCAGAGCAGCACATGCCCCATCATCTGGAGGCAAGAGAGAGCTGTAGGACACGGGCTTGTGTTTTCACAGTTCCTTGCAGACCTAGGTGTTCCCACTTAAATACTGGGACCTTGTGCTGCTGATGTCAGTAGAAGCAGGGCTAGCTCCATCCTGAGGCATTTGGGAAATGCTCATCCCAGTTGCACCTTCCAGCTCTGCAAGGTGGCTGATGCAGCTCTGCCGTCCCTCAGCAGGCAGCCCCTCTCTCAGTCCCACGGGGAGCAGCCTGGTGGCCAGCGTGTCGCTGCTCAGCAGTATGGTGCTGTCCCACATTGTAACCACTGAGGTATTTCCCTGCTGACTGGAAGACAGGCTCAGTTAATGCACCTCCATAAAGAGGTTGCTGTTGGGGCAATGGCCATGCTAGAAATGTTTAGAATGGGGAAGTGAGCTCATGCAGCTTTCCCTGGGGTTTTCTGCTGGCTCTCAGCTTCCCCTTTTGAAAAGTGGAAGGATGGTCCAATACTTCTTCACTGGCAGCTATCTTTAGGAAGCACTTTCTGCCCAGCAAGGCTGTACACACACCACTGAGGGAGCTCTTAGGGCTCCGTGCTGACGAGGGCGAGGCAGTGTAGCAACTGAGCTGTGGAGATGAGTAACTGCTGCTGCCTTGTCAGGTATGTGACAGCAGAGTGAGGACATCCTGCTGCTACGTGTGCAGGGGCTGAGAAAGGGAAAAAAGAGGAAGTGAAAAGCAGTGCAGTGGTTTTACTGGAAGGACTTGGAGTCCTTATGTAATGCTGGGAGTCACAGGGATGGTTTGTGTTGTGTCTGCCCTGCTGCTGGGCTTGCACTAATGCTGGTGGATGTCTCAGTGTTCAACACTGAAGTCTCTCTTTGGTCTTAAGGCTGTCCAGGGGAGAAATTAAACTGACAACATAATTGCACCAACATTTGTTGCAACTTCCAAACATCCATTTTATATTAAAAAGAAAATAAATAAAAATATATATCTCTATATGTACAGAAAGAGAGAGTCCTAACAGCTCTCAGAGTTGTAGATGTTGACCATGTGTGACAATCTGACTCATTTGCAAACAAGTACTACAGGAGGTGTGTCACTCTTTGGATATTGACTGACAGTGCCCTAAAAACCCTCTTGGCTGTACTAATGAACAAGGAAATAAATACAATTGCAACCACTTACCAGAGCTCTGAAGATCTTTTTGTGTTGTTCCAGCAGAGAGGCTTCGTGTTGACGAAGCAGCAGTCAAGTCTTCATTCCCCAGGTTTGGTGGAGCTTCAACGGCCCATCCTGTGCCTTGGGCTGGCTCCTTTCACTTAAAGAGGAAATTTGGACCCACGTAGTGTAAGGTCCAGGGTGCCCATGGTGGAGCCTGGGGTGCCTGGGGTTCAGCACCACAGCGTTTCTTGCAGTGGTAACCATCAGATGAGGTCCAGCACCTCTGTTGTGCAGCAGCTGGCCAGGATTTTTCCCTTGGGATTTGAAGTTTTCCACATACAGAACTTGAACCCTTTTGTGTCTTTCCATACCTGCCCTGTCAGTGACAGTGCTAAGGAAGAGGACAGACTCCTCCTGGTCATTTTGCAGCAGCTCGTGGAGCACAGAGTTCTGTTCACACACAGCCATGCAAGCAAGGCCTCCCTCGGCTCTGGGTTGAATTAAGGTTCAATTTAAACTACCAAAACATCAAAAAGAGACATTTTGGAGCAAAATGAAGGTGGCATTCCTTTCTTCAGCTGTTAATTTCCAGGAGGTTCTGGTGCTGCTTTTGAGTGAAGCACTAGAGAGGACATTCCATTCACCTAAGAAACTCTGAACCTCCAGCACTTCATCTTGATGGAAATCTGGCACCTGAAGTCCTGTATCTGCTGCTCCTCACTCCAAAGCAGGGGAGCACAACACAGCTACCAAACTTTCCATCTGGAGGCCAGCAGAAGTTCTCCATCTCTCCAAGATCAGGTCCTGTGTTCAGATGCCAGCTTCATGTCTCAAAACACGACTCCAATCATGAACTCCGTAAACCCCTCTCGTGTTTCAGCTGGGTCAGTACTCCTCCCACAGTTTCCTTCTGAAGTGGTGGTAGGTGTCATGTAGTAACTGTCTGAACAGACAGCTGGTGGGAACACTAAGCAGTGGATGACACTGAGCTACAGGCTGTGTCTCACTGTGAGCTCACCCCTCGCCAGCCGGGAGATGGCCAAGCTCCGTTTCATTTCTCGCATCACAGGGTGAGGAAAGAGGAAACAGGAAGAAGGGTGAGCCAGGAGGGTTCCAGTAATGCTCTGTCTGTGGAGCAGTTTTCAATTGAGTACAGACAAGTGTAATTATGCAATTAGTTGGTGGTGGTTTGCATAAGAAGCAAAGTCTGGACAAGGGGATGGACTGAAGCTTGAGGAGGGCAGATTTAGACTGGAGACTGGGAAGAAATTCTTTCTAGTGGGGGTGGGGAGACACTGGAACAGGTTGCCCAGGGAGGTTGTGGATGTGCCCTCCATAGAGGTGTTCAAGGCCAGGTTGGATGAGGCCTTGAGCAACCTGGACTAGTGGAAGGTGTCCCTGCCCATGGCAGAGGGTTGGAACTGGGTGATCTTTAAGGTCCTCTTCCAGCCCCAAGCATTCTATGAATCTCTGAATCTGGCTGTCAGCAGAGCAGAAGCCAAACAGCCCTGGAGGGACATTTTTAACATTTCTGTTCATACCACACACATTTAAATGACCAATCTCAGCAGCTGCAAAGTGCTACTCCTGAGATTCAGGGGAAAGCCATGGCTAGTATTTGATTCTCTTTTTCATGTGGCCAGAGCAAGCTTTTGTCTTTACAGCTCATAAGGGCATCAGAGGCCAACCCTGTGCCATGGCTTGGTGTTGATGGTCAGTGGAAAGAGCTCATCTTGGCTGCAATGGTGGTTTGGGGATGCTGCCTCACTGACTAAGACATCTGTGTGAGGGTGGCTCTGGGCTTGCTCTGCCAACCAGCTCACAGAAGGTGTTGGCCTGCCAGGGACACCAGCTGCCCCTGAGCATGGGCCCCCGGAGGGCATGCGGCAGAGGGAGCTGGGGTTGAGGCTGAGGGCTCATGGCTGGGTAGCTGGCTGGAGCCAGGCTCTTCCCAAGCATCCAGTGGAGAGCAGGTCCCAGCACTGGCTCCCTTTGACATTGAGGGTGCCCTTGCTGGGCATGAAAGTGCTCTTCTACCTGTGAGTAGCATGGGATTGATCCATGCAGCCCTCCCTGCCCTTCTGCCTGGGTGAGGAGGAGCAAGAGGATGCTGGTGCCAAGCTTTGCAGGGAACCCTCATGTTCTCCTAGAGGGAGGCAGGGGTCCATCTCCAGCCCAGGTTTCCCTATGGCTGGGGTCCCCTGTGACCAGTGCTCCCAGGCAGCCCAGTGCCCAGGTAAGGCAGGAAGCAGAGCTGCAGTTCTGGGGCTGGCTCAGGTCCCTGGGGGCTGCTCAAGGGAGCTTTTTGGGGGAGGCTATAAGTGACTGAAAGGAAACAGTGATGCAAGGGCAGGAGCTCTTGCATGCACAGCCTGACTGCCCCATCTTCCTTGTGCCATGTCCCTGGCCTCCTCACCTGCCCTGGGAGCATGGGACAGTCTCCCACTGATGCAGAGGATGGTGCTGCCCTCCCTGGGCTTGGGCAGTGTGTTATGTGCCTTACTGAACCCATCCAGCTCCACTCAGGAGGGTAAAGACTCCTCAGGTTGCCATTGCTAACTACATTGCCACTGCCAAGGACTTCTCTGTCCTTGACCTTCTGCAGAATGAGTGCTGCAGCTCCCATTGCCATCCTGGGCCAGTGTCAGGGGTGAGAGGGATCACTTGGGGCAGCAGAGGTGCCTCCAGGGCATCCCCAAAGTCTCCTAGCTACTCACCTTCTCCCCAGCCCTGGAGCTTGTCTGGAGACTAACCAGGGGAAGCAGGGACTCAATACAAACCACAGCAGTGCAGAATTAGGGGTGTGCCTGCAGCGGGACTTCCTCTTCCCCGAGCCTTTAACAGCAGAGCAGGGCCGTGAGAGGCAGTGGGGAGTAGAGGCTGCCGAAGCGCCCGGGCAGGGGCAGGGGCAGGGGCAGGGGCAGGGGCAGGAGCAGGAGCAGGGGCAGGGGCAGGGGCAGGGGCAGGGGCAGGAGCAGGAGCAGGAGCAGGAGCAGGGGCAGGGGCAGGAGCAGGGGCAGGGGCAGGGGCAGGGGCAGGAGCAGGAGGAGGGACAGGGGCAGGGGCAGGAGCAGGGGCAGGGGCAGGGGCAGGAGCAGGAGCAGGAGCAGGGGCAGGAGCAGGAGCAGGGGCAGGGGCAGGAGCAGGGGCAGGGGCAGGGGCAGGGGCAGGAGCAGGAGGAGGGACAGGGGCAGGGGCAGGGGCAGGGGCAGGAGCAGGAGCAGGGGCAGGAGCAGGAGCAGGGGCAGGGGCAGGGGCAGGGGCAGGAGCAGGGGCAGGGGCAGGGGCAGGAGCAGGAGCAGGGGCAGGGGCAGGGGCAGGGGCAGGGGCAGGAGCAGGGGCAGGGGCAGGGGCAGGGGCAGGGGCAGGAGCAGGAGCAGGGGCAGGGGCAGGGGCAGGGGCAGGGGCAGGAGCAGGGGCAGGGGCAGGGGCAGGGGCAGGAGCAGAAGCAGGGTCAGGGTCAGGAGCAGGAGCAGGAGCAGGAGCAGGAGCAGGAGCAGGAGCAGGAGCAGGGGCAAGGGCCGGGCCGGGCCACCACGGCTGGGAGCAGCTATGGGGGATGCCTTCATCCGGCACATCGAGCTGCTGGGCTACGAGAAAAGGTTCTTCCCCAGCCAGCACTATGTGAGTACCTCAAGACCTTTGGACATGCTGAGCACTGAGGGCTGGCCAGCAAATTTCTTTAGATAAATGTGACTGAGGGTCTAAGAGGATCCATTCTGGGGGGGGAGGGGGGGAGGGGGTCATGGCTGGTGGCATGAGCTGGAGACAGCCAGCCAGAGGTTAAAATGTTCTGAACACACGAGATTTTGTGCACCACCTCTGCACATTGTTGGTTACTTTGCAGGCTTAGAGCTCTTCCCTCTTTGATTCCCACCTGTCTGGATGTCTCTGTCCCCTTTCCATCCCTGCTGAGCTTCCTAACAGTGCTAAGCTTGCTGCCCAGGCAGAGCTACTCGTGTGGAGGTGGTGGAAGAAAAAAAACCACAATTTACCTGAAACTGAAACATCCCTGGGGCTGCCTGAGGGCTTGGGATGCAGCGAGGTGTGGGGTCCAGATGCAGCAGCTCTGCTTTGTCCCTCAGGTCTACATGTTCCTGGTGAAGTGGAATGACCTCTCGGAAAAGCTCATCTACCGCCGGTTTACGGAGATCTATGAGTTCCATGTGAGTCTTGGAGCTGAAAAAGGGAGACTTGGACTAGAGGGAAGGAAGACATTTGTTACACTGAGGGTAGTGGGACACTGTCAGGGGTTGCCCAGAGAGGTTAGATGCCCCATCCCTGGAAGCATTCCAGGTCATTCCATGATCCTCACAGCTGTGCCTGGCTCTGCTCCACAGAAAGCGCTGAAGGAGATGTTCCCCATTGAATCCGGGGATATCAACGTGGAGAAGAGGATCATCCCACACTTGCCAGGTGAGGGGCAGCTGCTGGGGCTGGGGGGTGAAGCAGAAACTGCAGCTGGTTGGGAAATTCCCCGTCAGGCTGAGCTGGGCAGGCTGAGCTCTGCAGGCTGCCTCCGGCGCAGGTGCTTGGTGCATTTTCTGTTCCTGCCCACTGGGCTTGAACCCCAAGTTCCAGAAAGGTCTGAGCAACTGCAGCAGTTTCTCCCAACACTCACCCTGCCCCACAGGCCCTGTTTTGCCTCCCCAAAGACTGGGCACCCCAGAGACACATCCCACAGCGTCAGCTCTGACTGCTGGCTGGTGCAAAGAGTCTGGCTTTAGGGAGCCTGAGCTGAGCTGAGCTGAGCCCTCTCTGGGGACACCATCACTGGGGTTGGTTTCAGTGCCCTTATGGCAACACAGATGTTTTGTAAGAGGAAGAGATGCAACATGTCTTCAATTACAGGATATCAACTCCTGATCCAAACAGCTGACAGTTTGTTCCCAAGCAAGGTGCTGGTCAGCAAAACTCCCCTTTTTATTGAACTTCCTGCTTTAAAGGAGGCAGGAAAGAGCGTGAGAAATAGCTGTGGGTTGTGGCCAGCAGCTCTTGAGGAGCACTAAACCTTCAGCAGGCAGCAGTGTGGGTGCCAGGTCTGGGGTTCCCCTGTCAGGGCTGGACTAACCCTGCTGTGTCAGGACCCTTCCATGTGCTGCCACCACCACGCTGGGGCTCCTGGAAGTGGTGTTCTCTCTTTGGGGAACTGAAAGCACTGGGGACAAGGCAGGCACCAGGCTGCTGCAGGGGGTGTGGGGCTGTCACCAGCTGCACACAGAAGCATCTTCACATGGGGATCAACACTGCTGAGAACTGGGGCTGCCAGGGGTGTTCTGGAGAGCCAGGGTCTAGAGTGGCTGCTGCAGGACATGTGTTGTGGGACAGAGGGGTGTGCTCATCTCCCTTGGCCACAGAATGGTCCCCTGAGCCCCTCCTTGTGCCCCAGCAGCTGAGCTTAGTCTGGGTGTGGATGTGGGAGGTTTGCTGTAACTGAGATGAGCCTTGCAGGAGCTGTGCAAGGTTCAATGGGCTGTGGAGGATGACTCCAGCTGCACACATCCCTCCCCCGTGCTGCCCATGGCACTCAGGCTGGGCACTGCACCCCACTCCCCTCCCCAGAGACTCTGCCAGGACAAGGACCCCCTGGCCCTAGCACTTCTGCCAAACGGCTATGGCCCTGCAGTCAGCTCCTGCCCAGCTTTGTGAGCACCACACAGAACCCCCTGTGAGTCTGCCACAGGTGGGACTGGAGCAGTGGTGGGGAAGATGGTGCCACACTCCCTCAGAGCTCTGCCTTGTGGGGACAAGCTCGCTTGTTTTTAAGGCAAAAGGAATGATTCAGAGCAACCTGCTTGGGGAAGTCATCAAAAGAGGGCTGCCTGGCTGCTCATTCTGAGTCCCTTCCGCTCTGCCCTAGCCCCGAAGTGGTTCGACGGGCAGCGCTCCACCGCGAGCAGGCAGGGCACGCTGGCTGAGTACTGCTACGCCCTGGTCAACCTGCCCCACAAGATCTCCCGGTGCCAGCACGTCGTCAGCTTCTTCAGGGTCCGTCACGACGACATGAACCCCGTCACAGACAGCCAGTGAGTCCAGCTGCCTGCCCTCTGGGGCAAACCCTGCCTCCTCAGCCCCAGCTGCTGGCAGCAGCCAGCCAGCAGGGTGCCCAGAGAAATGGTTGGCACTGAGATGCCTTTGCTGTGACCTTTTAGGATCAGGAAGCCTGAGGTCTTCATCCTGCCAAAGGATGCCAAGAAAACCCTCACTGGTAAGAGGCCTCAGAGGGATGTAAGTGGCTGCCCTCAGCAGCAGCCAAGCCCAGAAGGGGCAGGGGCAGGGGCAGTCATCCCACAGCAGATGCCCTGACTGAGAGCAGGGGCTCTGTGCCAGAGCTGTAGCGGGGAAGAAACCACAGCCTTGAAGAGAATGAGTCTGCCTGGGGATCCAGCTGGTGTGGAACCAGAAGAGGCTGGGAGAGCACTTTGGGATGTCCTGGGGCTCCTTCTGGCCTGCCTGAACTAGGATATCAGTGCTGGGGCTGGAGAGGGAACGTGTCTCACCTCTCTCATGCAGATATCACAGGGCCCATTGTCCTGCAAACCTACCGAGCCATCGCTGACTATGAGAAGAGCTCCACATCTGAGATGGCTCTGCAAGCTGGGGACATGGTGGATGTGGTGGAGAAGAGCGAGAGTGGTAGGTGTCCATCCCTCCAGGGAGCCCCTGAGGGCCAGACCCCTCCTGGCCACTGTTTCAGCAGGGATGGGAGCTGCCCTTGTGTCTTCATTCAAATGTAGTGTGTGAGTTAGCTGTGCTGGTGCATGGCTTATGGAGTGGGTGGCTGGATCAGGGGCTCCTGATGGAGAGGAGAGGCTCAGAGCAAATGCAGCCAGCAGCACTGAACCTCTTGACACTTCCCACCCCCTTGGGATGTATTTCACATGCACATGGAGCCACATGACAGTTGGCTGTGGCCAGGAAGGGTGTGAGGCAATCCTAGAAAACTGTGCAACCACTTTGTGTGCCTCAGCCTGTGAGGTTCCCTGCCCAGAAGGAATGAGCTGGCCAGGCTCCCTGGTTGCACCACATGAAGAGAGACAGACTGGTCCTGACACTGTCCCTTCCATCCAGCCTGTGTGGGTGCCTGCAGCTCCCCTGGCTGGGACAGCCCCTGTGCTGTGCTGGTTTTCCTCTAAAAACCCTCTGCATCACAAGTACCAAATTCATCATAGGTGATATCCCCATCGTGAACAGGAATTCTCCTAGTGTCTTCCCCAAGCTGAGCTTTGATGATCAACTTCCCACTTAAGTCTAGCTGCCCATTCATGGTGGATTGCTTGTCAGTTGCAGACCTGTTACAAAACAGAGAGGGACCTGGGGGTGCTGACTGACAGCCAGGTGAACATGAGCCAGCAGTGTGCCCAGGTGGCCAAGAAGGCCAGTGGCATCCTGGCATACATTAAGAATAGTGTGGCCAGCAGGAGCAGGGAGGTCATTGTGCTCCTGTACTCAGCACTGGTTAGGCCACACCTTGAGTCCTGTGTCCAGTTCTGGGCTCCTCAGGTTAAGAAGGACATTGAGAGACTTGAAGGTGTCCAGAGAAGGGCAACAGAGGTGGGGAGAGGTCTGGAGCACAGCCCTGTGAGGAGAGGCTGAGGGAGCTGGGGTTGCTTAGCCTGGAGAAGAGGAGGCTCAGGGGTGACCTCATTGCTGTCTACAACTACCTGAAGGGAGGTTGTAGCCAGGTGGGGGTTGGTCTCTTCTCCCAGGCAACCAGCACCAGAACAAGAGGACACAGTCTCAAGCTGTGCCAGGGAAAGTTTAGGCTGGAGGTGAGGAGAAAGTTCTTCCCAGAGAGAGTTGTTAGCCATTGGAATGTGCTGCCCAGGGAGGTGGTGGAGTCCCCATCCCTGGAGGTGTTCAAGAGGGGATTGGACTTGGTGCCATGGTTTAGTCATGGGGTCTGTGGTGACAGGTTGGACTTGATGATCTTTGAGGTCTCTTCAGACCTTGGTGATTCTGTGAAAACCAGTAAAAACAGCAAACACATTTAGAAGATGAAATGATTAGTTATTTAAAAGCATCTGATGCCAGCTCTGAAGCTTTCCATCTTGGGGAAGCATGACTTTCAGGAAGCCCTCCAGAGAAACTCTTGGACACATTCTTTGATGCACTGATTGCTCAAACAGTAAGGAGCATGACGTAGCCAAAGAGTTCTGCCAGATCTTCAGGTTGGTAGTTACCACTGTTCCCAGAGCTCAGACTTAGTAACCATTTTTGTGTACAGTGAAACAGATTATGTGGGTTTTTTTTTGCAAGATAACAGCTGAACCATGGGAAATAATAACCCACCCCCCCTCTGCCCCTGGCTGCTTCCCTCACAGGCTGGTGGTTTTGCCAGTTGAAGAACAAACGAGGCTGGGTGCCAGCTGCCTACCTGGAGCCAATGGATGGTCCTGATGAGTCTGAGGAGCAGGAGCCCAACTATGCAGGTAAAATGCTGAGGTACCAGAGTGCTGCAGCTCCCACTGGCATGGTTCATTGTTAAGGCCCCAGTAAGCAAGACTGTTGGCCAGGGAGATGCTGCTGTAGGAGCTGCCAGGAGGGATGAATCTTACGGTTCGGTGCCTCAGTGTCAACCTCAGGAGCTTCCCATGGCACACAGCTCAGCATTAGATGCTTCTTTGGCTGATCACAGATGCACATCTTCATCCAGGGGCTGTCCTGAGCTATCTGGGTGAATGTTGAGTTGCTGGAGGAGCAAAGGAGCATGGTGCAGCATCCAAACCATGGCACAGGCTTTCCCTGGCACTTGGCTTCCATGCTGTCCTTGTCAGCCCCCTGCATCACCCTGCTGTGACAGCAGGACCTTACCACACAGAGCAGAGGGAGGATCCTCCAGACCCAGGCTGATTGCTCTCTGGGTTTCATCTCTGTGGAGGTGGTGGAGTCACTGTCCCTGGAGATGTTCAAGAAGGGATTGGATGTGGCACTTGGTGCCATGGTCTAATCATGAGGTCTGTGGTGACAGATTGGACTCAATGATCCTCGAGGTCTCTTCCAACCTTAGTTATACTGTGACACTGTGATACTGTGGTTTCCAAAACACTGCAACAGACTCTATTAGCACACTTCCTTCTTCCTCTTCTAATCACCTGCATTCTAAAGATACTCTTCAGCAGAGAGGTGTGCTTCCACTGCTTGCACTCTCCTCCCTGGAGAGGTGCTGGATGAGCCACTGACAAATCTGGGGGAGCTCTGAATCCACACTTGGAGAACTGAAGCAGTGGTGCCTCCTCTCCCCAGCAGCTGGAGCAGCTGAGCCTGTTCCCTGGGGTGGTGGCACACAACCTTCTGTCCTGATTTTGTGTGCAGGTGAGCAGTACATTGTCCAGAAAAGCTACACAGCCGTGGAGGAGGATGAGCTGACCCTCAAGGAGGGTGATGTTATTGAAGTCATCCACAAGCTCCTTGATGGCTGGTGGGTCATCAGGTGAGAGAAGCCAAGAGCAAATCCAGCAAGCAGGGGGCAGGCAGAGGGAAGGGTGAACCAGCAGATGTAGGCTGTTTGGTGCCACTGCACAGCACTTCCTTTTGCAGGGTCACTTCAAAGCCTGTGGCTTTGCCAAATGTTAAATGGGGGCTTCAGAAATAGCCAAGAAGGAGGCAGACTGGGGGGGAAGCATCAGTTATTTTGTCTCCAAGAATTCTGGCACAGTTTGCTTTGCAGAAGCTCAGCTTTCAGCCCAGCCCTGGCCTGCCCTGCACACCTGGGCTTTCCCAAGGGCAGCCCCAGCTGCACTTGAGCTCTGGAGAGTCACAGATTGCACATTCACAGCAGAACCTGGCATGGCTGCATATCCTGGGGATCCTCCTGCTCCAGCCTGTGCCCAGGCCAGGGGCACTGGCAGGGTCTCCTGGTGTCTGCTGGTGTGCTGGGCTGGAGGGGGAGACGGGCCAGTGACCAGGGAGTGCTTCTTGAGCACTCAGCAGCAGAGTGTCTGGCAGGATGGCCTGAGTGATGCTTCAGGAGCCCAATGAAGCCATTAGGGCAATTAATATTGAATTGGTGAAAGCCTGAAAGCTGTGAGCCGTTGCTCTGTCTGCTAGCTATTTGCCACACTCTCAGGAAGAGCCACAAGGCAGGGGGACAGTGGAAGCCCTCCCCTGCCGCAAGCAGGCTGAGAAAATAACCCAGCCAGCACCAGCTGGGGACAAGTGTGAGGAGGCTGGGGTTTCAGAGCCACCACTGCAAGTGATGTTGCTTTGTGTTGCACTGCAGGAAGGATGAAACCACAGGTTATTACCCCTCCATGTACCTGCAGAAAGCTGGGGAGTCCAACACCTCTGTGAAGAATGAGCTGAGGAACCGGAGTGCTCCTCCACGGAGGTAGGAACAGCCCTGGGTGGGGGGAGGAGGACTAAAGTTGTTCTTAGAGGAGGGTGAAATGAAACCAGATGATGATTTGTGGCATCCCTTGTTCGGCCAGGCAATAAGAAACTGCCTGGGAGGCAGATCTTGAGGGGCTGCAGAAAGAGATTACCCAGGGGGGTGGGGGAGTCATCATCCCTGGAGGTGTTTGAGGATGTGTGGACAGGGCACCTCAGGACATGGGTTAGTGGCCATGGTGGTGGCAGGTTGGCAGTTGGCCTCGATGATCACAGAGGGCTTTTCCAACCCAAACAATGCTACAGTTCTGTGAAAAACAGCTCTGTGCTGCCCAGCTCCCACAGGCAGAGACACCCCAGCATTTCTGATGCAGGGATGCATGGCCCTGCTGCAGCAGGTCCTCCAGCCAGGCACCTTCCTCCTTGTCCTTCTGCAAAGTTCCTTTTCTGGGCTAATGAAATTTCATTTCCAAATTGGCCTTTTTTCTTCTTTCCTAAGTGCATCCACAGAATCTCTGAGAAGCCAGGAGAGATTTGACTAATCAGAGCTGCCACATGGCCTAATCTGATGGGAGGATTCCAGCTAATGGAAGGGATTTTGTTTTGATTAAAAAGATAAAAAGCAATGATAACTCATTAATTCCCATGCACAGGAAGAGAGCTTGCTGCTTGCTGCTGCTGCCTTTTCTTCCCTACAAGAAAACACAGCAGCCTTGCTAGAAAATCCCTCCAAATCCAGCTCTGCTGGAGCATGGACTGAGTGCCAGACAGTGTCAAATGGCCCAAATCCACCTACCTGAGCACAGTGATGCCTACTGAGACCCTTGAGGGGGTTGAGGTGACCTATTTCAAGCACAGTCCCTTGCCCCCCATGGTAGACCTTGTCCCTGTGGCAGAGGTGATGGCAGCCAAGCTGAGCTGAAGGCAGGTGAGCATGCTGCCTTGAGGGGAGCAGGAGGATGATGCTGTGGGATGGACCTCAGAAACCACCTTGCTCACAGTGAGGATTAAGCAGTGGCCTCAGCCTGCCTGCCTGGGGACAGTCCCTGATGCTGGGGGTTCCCCTGTGGCAGCTGTCACCACACAGCCCCCAGCTGCTCAGACTTTCATTTCTCTCAGCAGTTTCTCTGCTGTGGGTCCAACACTACACACCCAGGAGCTCACTGACTTATACCTCACTCTGCTCCCCTGGCCCAAGGGGCTGAGCTTTGGGCATTGAGGATCCATGCCAAACCCCACACCAGGACCTTAGTTTGTAGCCAGTAGAGATGCCATGTGTGTGTGTCCATCCTTCCATCCAAAGGCAAAGCTCAGATCAGCTCCAGGGCTTTCCTGGGCTGTGGGGAAAGCTTCATGGTCATCTTCTCTGATCCACCTTTCTACCCCCATTGTTACTTTCCAGACTCATGCTTTACCCTTCAGTGTTTGCTTCCCAAGCACCTCTCCAGCTGCATCCTCAGACACTGTGTGCACTGCATCCCATCTGTGACTGCCTTTGAGGGCTGGCACCCACTGGTGCCTTCCCCTGGGCAAATCCAAAATGTTTGGGTTTGAGCTGAGGCAGAGGAGGAAGGCTGGAGGGGAAATCCTTATGTGGAGTGAGAGCAGCTGGCAGAGGAGCTGACAGTTTTGTTTCTGACTCCCTGCAGATCCACCATCCGAAATGTGAAGAGCATCCACAAGCAAGGCCGGAAGCAGATCAGCCAGGAGACCTACAGGAGGAACAGCAAGAAGTACATCCAGAGCAGGAGGAACCTGAAGGAGAAATTCCAGAATAAGGCCAATGTCATCAGTAAGTCCCAGCAGGACCTTTGCCCTGGGCATGGGCTGAATATCCTGCCCATGCCCTCCAATGCTGGTTGCTGGAGCTGTGGTGCAAGCAAACAAGCCTGGGAGTCCCTGTGCCACTCTGAAAGGTCTGCATGGAGAGGAGGAAATGACCCTGCTCCTTCTCTTCTCCAAATGCCTCTGCACTTCACATCCCAAGGTTGGGCTGTCCCTGCAGGGCAGCACAGCCTCTGGTTCTGCCCCATCAGAGGTGGGAGATGATGCAGTAGGACAACACATGTAGGTCACATGTTGCCTGTCCACACTTCTGCTATGGGGAAAGTATGCACAAGGAGGTGTGTGTGTGTCTGTGTGTGTCTGTGTGTGTCTCTGTGTGTGTGTGTCCCCAATATTTCTTACCTCTGGTCTGACAGAGAAGGAGCAGCACGTGGTGGCATTTCTGCCCTCAGTAGGTCCTGGTGAAGGTCAGCCCACATTTAAGAGCTATGCTTTCCCTCTGTGCACCTAACCTTACCCTTGCAGCTGTTGCTGTTACCATCAGCATGCACATTAGCTGTCAGCAAAGCACCTAGAGGGAGGTGGAGCACAAAGAAGGAAGTTGCTGTTGAGGCAGATTCTTTAGCTCTGGTAATCCCTGTGCAGGACAGGAGCTCCTTGCACATTGGGCTCCCTCCTGAGTAGAGCTCCCAAGCAGGGCTCATCCCAACTCCCCCTGACTTCCAGGAAGACCATCACACACAGCTGGGACAGGAGGAGAGGCAGGAGCTTTAGTGGCCACTACCTAGGAAGCTTTTGAACATTCACATGAAAGTGGAGAGCTCTGACTCATCTCTGCTTTACCCACAGTTGAGAAGAATGAGCAAGAGACCAAGCCCAAGGCTCAGCCTGCTGTCCCTCCCCGTCCCAGCAAAGACCTCATCCTGAACCGCTGCACCGAGAGCACCCGGAGAAAGATCCTGTGACCCTCAGCCCCCTGTGCCAGCCAGCTGATGATTCATCTCTGCCAGCTCCCGCACAGCCAGGGCTCAGGGCCAGACTGGGGGATCCAGGTGGCTCTGGCAGCATCCCAGGGAGCTGCTAGCTGGATCAGTGCAGCCCAGCCCCCCTCTTCATCCACAAGCATGATGAGCCCGAGATGTCTCAGTGATGCCAGCCCAGCCTCACTCCACCAGCTCTAGGGGACTGAGGCTTCCACAGTCACTGGGGACCACTCACCACTGGACATTCTTTCATCCTCTATTTGTGTTTTGAATGATTTTGTGGTTTTTCACTAATAAAGAAGAGACTTTTTATAGACAGATGTCAATGTCTGCCCAGACAGCTGGCCAGTGGAGACCTCAGGGAGCAGCATGGTGGCAGGAAAGGCTTTGCTCTCAAGCACACCAAGGCAGGGTGCTGGGCAAGGGTGTCTTGTGAAAGATGCCAATGGGGAGGAGAATGGGATGGGGGCAAAAAAGGATGCACCTTCCTCCTGGACAGTGGCTAACTTTGCTCCCTCTAATGGAAAACAGAGGCTCAAGGTGTGAAGGGTTTGGGGTGAGCAGCCCAGGCTGTGTGAGGCTGCCGTGGTGTGAGGGGCAAGAGGCTTCCCAAGGCTGCAGATGCTGGTCCCTCCTGCTGCCTCGCACAGAGCTACTGTGATGGGAGGACAAGCACCTCCAGGGCAGGGCTGCTTTGCAAGACACAACAGCCCTGCCACTGCCATGCCAGGTGGGTTCAGGTTTGGAGCTGGGTCTGGGTTTGGTATGTGTATGGGTATGAGTATGGGTTTGGGTCTAGGTGCAGGCTGGGTCTGTATTTGTGTCTTGTTTTGAGTGTGAGTTTAAGCTTTGGTCTGGGACCGGTTCTAGGTCCAGGTCTGGATTTGGATCTGGGATGGAGTCTGGGTCTGAGACTAGGTTTAGGCTTGGGTCTGGGTTTAAACTTGGGTCTGTATTTGGGTTTGTGTCAGCGACTGTGTCCAGGTTTGACACAAACCAGAACTTGAGTCTAGGGCTAGGATCGGGTCGGGGTTTGTATCTGAGACTGCGTCTAGGTCAAGGACTGGTGGGGCCCACGCCCTGCAGGCTGCCATTGCCCCTTTAAGAGGAGCCCGTCCCGCCGCGGCCGGGCGCGTGCGCGCAGCGCTGTGGAGCCCGCGGCGGGGGTCGCAGGTGAGAGGTCGGCAAGATGGCGGCGGAGGAGGCCTGAGGGGCGCGGGGGGCGGCAGCCGGAGATGTGGGCAGCCCTGAGGGGAGCGCGGCGGCCGCCGCCAGCCCTCCACAGGGGTCTGGCCAAGCCGGCCGGCCCGCGGAGCGTCCGCCAGCTGAAGGAGGCCGAGGAGGCCGCTCCGGTCTTCCAGTACGTGGGGAAGGCGGCGAAGCGGAAGGACCGCGTCTTCGTGTGGGGCTTCAGCTACTCGGGCGCCCTGGGCATCCCCAGCTTCGTGAAGCCGGACGCGGGCTGGAAGAGCCCGCGGCGCATCCAGCCCACGCCTTACCGACTGGAAACGGAGGAGAAGGTGGGCCCGGGGCGGGGGTGCCCCGGGGCGGGGGTGGCCCGGGGCGGGGGTGCCCCGGGGCGGGGGTGGCCCGGGGCGGGGGGGCCCGGGGCGGGGGTGGCCCGGGGCGGGGTGAGCTCAGCGCCGCTCCTCAGGCAGCCTCCGTGCGCCGCCTCGGGCCGGCCCGGTGCCTCTCGGCAGGGGCTGCCTTCCGCTCTGGAAGGCCTGGAGCACTCAGGGGTTTTAAAAAAGACTTCGCCATGGTTATTTTTTTCCAATCGATAACGCAGCATCAGGGAGATTTTTGGTAGCATACAAGTTGGAGAATTTATCTGTGTTTGTTTGCCAGAGCCCTGAGAGTGGGAGTGTGAACGGCTATCAGAGACATAGAGGCTGCTTTTCAGTGGCTTTCTTTATTAGAACAAACCTTTATTTAGAATAAACCAAACCAGGTTGGAAGAGACCTTCAAGATCATCGTGTCCAACCCATCAACCAATCCAACCCACCCAAACAGCTAACCCATGGCACCAAGCACCCCATCAAGTCTCCTCCTGAACATCTCCAATGATGGCAACTCCACCACCTCCCCAGGCAGCCCATTCCAATGGGCAATCACTCTCTCTGTATAGAACTTCTTCCTAACATCCAACCTGAACCTCCCCTGGTGCAGCCTGAGACTGTGTCCTCTTGTTCTGGTACTGGGTGCCTGGGAGAAGAGACCAACATCCCACCTGTCTACAACCTCCCTTCAGGTAGTTGCAGAGAGCAATAAGGTCTCCCCTGAGTCTCCTCTTCTCCAGGCTAAGCAACCCCAGCTCCCTCAGCCTCTCCTCATAGGGCTGTGTTCCAAACCCCTCACCAACTTTGTTGTTCTTCTCTGGACTCGTTCCAGCAAGTCAACCTCCTTCCTAAACTGAGGAGCCCAGAACTGGACACAGGACTCGAGGTGTGGCCTAACCAGTGCAGTGTACAGGGGCAGAATGACCTCCCTGCTCCTGCTGGCCACACTGTTCCTGATGCAGGCCAGGATGCCATTGGCCCTCTTGGCTGCCTGGGCACACTGCAGACTCATGTTCAGCCTACCATCGACCAGCACCCCGAGGTCCCTCTCTGGGGGTACTGGTCAATGGTGGGCTGAACATGAGCCTCAGTTTCTTGCCCAGATTGGAAACTTGTGTGTAAAAATCCTTTTGTTATCCTTTTGTCTGCGTGGTCCTGTTGTGCTCTGATGTCCAAAGAGGGTCAGAGCAAAAGGAGTGAAAAATGGGAGTGTTATTAGAAGCATCAAATCAGTAAGGTTGGGAAAGACCTCAAAGGTCATCCAATCCAACCTGTCACCCAGCACCTCATGACTGCTAAACCATGGCTCCATCTCTCAGTGTCTCTCTGTTTGCTGGGTGTTTTGCAATCGACTGCTGCTCAGCAGGGAGCTCTTCCTGCTGTGCTTGAGTGGGTCCAAAGTAATGCAGAATTAAAGATGTGTGTACGTGAAAACAAGGCTCTGAGAGAGAAACCTTGTGCTTGGCTTCATGCTGTTGTGCTTGTCTCTGATGAGAATGTTTCTGGTCACTTTTGCAAGATCCATACACCCCCTGAGTTTAGTCCTGTGCCCAGTTCTGGGCCCCTCAGTTTAAGAAGGACACTGAGACTCTTGAAGGTGTCCAGAGAAGGGCAACAAGGCTGGGGAGAGGTCTGGAGCACAGCCCTGTGAGGAGAGGCTGAGGGAGCTGGGGTTGTTTAGCCTGGAGAAGAAGAGGCTCAGGGGAGACCTTCTTGCTCTCTACAACTACCTGAAGGGAGGTTGTAGCCAGGAGGGGGTTGGTCTCTTCTCCCAGGCAACTAACACCAGAACAAGAGGACACAGTCTCAAGCTGTGCCAGGGGAGGTTTAGGCTGGAGGTGAGGAGAAAGTTCTTCCCAGAAAGAGTAGTTGGCCATTGGAATGTGCTGCCCAGAGAGGTGGTGGAGTCCCCATCCCTGGAGGTATTCAAGAGGGGATTGGATGTGGCACTTGGTGCCATGGTTTAGTAGTCATGAGGTGTGGGGTGACAGGTTGGACTTGATGATCTCTGAGGTCTTTTCCAACATTATTGGTTCTGTGATTCTATGATATTTGGATATAGCTTAGAATCACAGAATTGTCAGGGTTGGAAGGGACTGCAAGGATCATCCAGTTCCAACCCCCCTGCCATAGGCAGGAACACCTCCCACTAGATCAGATTGCTCAGGGCTTAATGAAGGATGAATGCTGATGGGCAGATGGCATGGGGTGGAACTTGCTTTGTACGTGAATGGTGTGGGGTTTGTTTGTCTTCAAAGATCTCCTCTGCTGCCTGTGGCTATGGATTCACTCTGCTGGCCTCTAACACCACAGACATCACCAAAGTGTGGGGCATGGGGCTCAACAAGGACTCCCAGCTGGGATTCCAGAGAAGCAGAAGAGATCAAGGTAAGAATGATGTGGGAAGGTTGGTGGCATGAAAAGGCATGACAAATGCCCAGGGGGCTTTGATGCAGAGTGTGAGGCTGTGCTTTGTTGCTTTCCTCTTCCTTTTCCTTAGAGAAGCCTCATTTATTGATATACTTGTTTATTAGGAAACTTACTTATTGATTTGTTTGAAACTTAGCTGTGGTTATGTGTGCTTTGTAAGGTCAAGGTGTCCATCCTCTCTCTGCACTGCACTTGCAGTAACTGAAAAGCTAAGCATTTCTTGTGCAGCTCTGTGTGTGTGTTGGTTAAGATGTTGCTTGGAATCTAGTTTGATAGTAGGCAGTGTGGTGGACTAGTGAATGGAACCATTTGGGCAAGAGGCTTCACTGCCTTCTCTTCCCTTTGCACCTATCATTTCCTTCCTCATGGAGATATTTTCTGTGTGGTCAGTGGATATTGTTTTTCCCCCATGTGTGTTTTATTTTCATTCCCAATTGCACTTTGAGGAAAAATCATGCTATTCATTCACTCTGCCTTGTACCAGGCTCTCAAACACATTTAAGGTGATAATCTCTATGCAGACTGAAGGAGTTGGGGCTGTTCAGTCTGCAGAAGAGAAGGCTCCGAGGTGACCTCATTGTGGCCTTCCAGTATCTGAAGGGGGCCTACAGGAAGGCTTAGAGAAGGACTTCTCAGGATCTCAGGTAGTGATAGGACTAGGGGGAATGGAATGAAGCTGGAGGTGGGGAGATTCAGGCTAGATGTGAGGAGAAGGTTCTTCCCCATGAGAGTGGTGAAACCCTGGAACGTGTTGTCCAGGGAGGTGGTCGAGGCCCTGTCCCTGGGGGTGTTTAAGAGCAGGCTGGATGAGGCTCTGAGCAATCTGATCTAGTGTAGGATGTCCCTGCCCATGGCAGGGGGGTTGGAACTAGATGATCCTTGTGGTCCCTTGCAACCCTGAATGAAACTATGAAACATAGAGTGTTTTGTCTTGGAAGGGACCCCCTCGAATGAGGTCTTGTCCAACCCTGGCACTTGGTGCCATGATCTAGCGGTCATGAGGTGTTGGGTGACAGGTTGGACTTGGTGATCTTTGAGGTCTTTTCCAACCTTGTTGATTCTATGATAACTCCCCCTGCAGTGACTAGTAATAGCCTGGAGTTTGCTCTCAGCTGAGAGCCTGCTGCAAAGCCCACTCCCTGGCCCAGGTTACCCAGAGAGGTGGTAGATGTCCCATCCCTGGAACCATCAGGTTGTTTGGGGCTCTGAGCAACCTGCTCTAGTTGCAGGTGTCCTTGCTGACTGCACAGGGCTTGGACTAGATGGCCTCTAAAGGTCCCTTCCAACCTAAACCATTTGATGATTTTTTTAGGGGACACATCCAGTTGGATCAGGTTGCTCAGGGCCCCATCAAGTTTGACCTTGAATGTCTCCACCTAAGACAGATCTGAAAGCCACCAACTCCCTTCCCTTGCAGAATGGCTATCTGTGATTGAAAACCATTCTCCAAGAACATGAACCCTGTGAAAAGCCATTGGTTTTTCCTCTCTGTAAGAGCATAATCTGTTAAGGTAGGGTGTATCTGATAGGAGCAAAAGATCAAATGTGGAGAGGCAGAAGACAGTGTCAGCTCCTGTGCAGAGTGGTGCAGTTTCTGGTGGTGGTGCTGCTGTGTGCCGCTGCTAGCACACTGGAGAGGTCTCCATGAAGTGCAGAATGAAGGCTCCCCAGAAGCTTCCCCTCACATCTGCTTCTAAAGGCTTCAGCTCTGAGTTCTGTACGTGCTGATGTCTCAGCAGTGTCTTGCCATTTTATTCTTTTTCCTCTGACCTGCAGTTTATTTGTGCCAGAGAATCCATGGCTGGGTTAAACAGATGTGTGGTTCAAGTAGGAGTGTTTGGGAGGATCTGTTGAAAGTGCAGTGCAGCTCAGTGGCATTGCTGCTGCTCCACCTCTACCTGTGGAGCTTTGGATTTCATGCAGAAACTCCAGCTGGTTTTAAGCCAAACTGCTAGTTTACTCTCACCCTCCTTTTCCTTAGCCACCCCATTGCCTCTTTGCTCCAGAATCCCTGTGATGAGTACCACAGGTTCCAGCAGCTTGTGTCACTTGGCTGGAAGGAGCAGAGAGAAAAGAAAAGGCTCTTTGCTACCACATCTCTTTAGACAGACACAAACTTTGCTGCCTTTCAGTTCCTGCTGTGTTGCACAGCAAACTCCCACTGTTTGCAAGCAGCCAGTCCTTGCACCAAGCAGTGCCTTGCTGTTAGAGGATATGTGGAGATTTGCTGGGGCTTTTTTAACTGCAGGCAGTGAGAACTAGTTACAGCACTGCTGCATGGGAGCAGAATACTGCTTTGGGTCTTCTGGGCTTTGATTTCACTTCTTGCAGTGGCTTGCTTTGATATCAGAGCTTTTTATCTCCCCTTAACCTTTTCCCTGGTAGTGATTTATGTTTTGCTGTTCTTTTTTTGCCCCCTCCCAGCTGACTGTCCCTGATTACATATTCTTTAAGTTACTGAGTCTTCTAGTACAGCCTGTCATTTTCTCCCCCAAACCTTAGATCTCTTATCCCCTGTGGAGCCAGGCTAGCTAATGTTTCTTGCATTCCTTTTTTTTCTGCAAGGGCCTTTAATCTACTCTTCTTTAAATATGAAGCCCTAAGACTTTTTTTCCCTTCACCTTTTGTGCTGCCTTTCTGTGATAGCTGCTATTGTACCTTGCTTGCAGTATCCTCAGTTGCACAGAGTGCTTAGTTTGGGCTTGGTGTTAAGCTCTCTAGTAATCCAGCCTTAGTCACCAAGGTGGTTGAACACATGGCTGAGAACCTCAGGTTCTCACTTCTGGCCACCTGGAGCTTTAATACCATTCAGCCCTAGGTATGGGGGGGTTTGATTAGGCAGAGATCTCTGGTGGCTTCAGGAAGCCCAGTGGCTTTGAACTCCATCCCTCTGATGAGTCCCAGTCAGCCCTTTGCTGTATCTTGGCCTTCTGAAAGATGTCTGCTTTTGTAATCAAAGAGAAGTGTGTGTGTGTGTGTGTGCAACAGGATTGGCAGATATGTGATCAGTTTGCTTTGTGGAAACTACTGACTTTGTAAACTTGTCTCCCTTCCTTCAGCTAAGGGCTACGAATATGTCTTGGAGCCATCTCCAGTGCCATTACCATTGGAGAAGCCACAGCAGACTCGAGTCCTGCAGGTGTCCTGTGGGAGAGCCCATTCCCTGGTCCTGACAGACAGAGAAGGAGGTATGCTATCACCTGTGCTGGTGACAAGGGACAGCTGACTCTGCATTCATTCAGAGCTCCAGAGAAGCTTGTCTTCTGCCCTTGAGAGCCAGACCCCAGTGGGCTGTCTGCACTGTGGTTGTGACTCAGGGAGCTGAAGGCCTTTTCTGGATCGCTCCCTGGAGGGCCAGCCCTGAGCTGGGTCCTGTGCCTTGAGCTCTGCTGGCTGAGGCTGTAAATGCTTTGGAAGCTTTGTCACTACAAGTGCTGCAAAATATGGTTTGTTTATGTAGCCCCAGGCCTTGCTGAAGTGCAGCCTGCTTGTCTTGCTCAGGCAGACGTGTTCTGTTCGGGATGGCTGTGCCAGTGCTCCTGTGCTGCTTTCCCCCTGGAGCCCCAGAGTGCTTCGTTTATGAAAGCAATTAATTAATGGGCCTCTGTACAGAAAAGCCTGCCTGTGAATTGGCTCTCCATGTCTCTGGGAATTCCTGCTGCAGTGGCTTCAGTGCTGCACTGAGCAATCCAGTGCTGCTTATCAGTGGGTGAGCTGGTTGGCTGTTGATTTAAGGCTCCTGTGGGAGTGCTGATCAGTTCCTGAGTCTCCTTGGCAACAGTGGGATGAACCAGGCAATTACTGAGAAGCAGCCAGTCAGCTCCAGGTACTGCTGCTCTGCCTGCAACACATCCCCAGGATGCTGGTGACAAAAATGGATTCAGTCACTTGAATTCAAGTGGACTTGGTCTGGAGGAAGCTTATGCCAGTTTTTACAGTACTACATTCCACCTTTCAGGCTGAGGCCTGCATGACAGTGTGTTGTGTAGCTGAGAGGAGGCTCTCAGGGGGTTGGACAGTAACAGACCCAGTGCATTTTGTCCTTGCTTTCCAGTTTTCACAATGGGGAACAATTCCTATGGGCAGTGTGGCCGGAACGTTGTTGAAGATGAAGTTTACAGGTGAGAATCCAGAGATCCTGGACTCCCTTAGTGTTGAAAACACAACTGCCTGAAAACAACCCTACAGAAAAGCCTGGAGGTGGGGAAAAAGCCTGGCAGGGCTGGGATTTAGGATGAAGGAAGCTGAGAACAGGCTTTTTATGCTGCAGGTGTCATATAAATGGCTTGGCTTTATAGCCAGGCTGGGCACTAGCACTTCTCAGACCACACTGACAAAAGACAGAATGATGTCAGCATGTGGCAGTCTCACAGGACATGGTGAGAAAACCCAGCCTGCCTAAATTGCTTGAGGTAATTGGTGTTGGTAGTTGGTCTTTCTCCCTTTCACCTCTTGGAGTGCAAGTGCTATTTCTGAGAGTGTCAGAAATGCCATTGACTGATGAAAGAGGCACCCTTTTGTTGAGGCTCTTTGCTGTAACTGCCTTTGAATCTGCAGTGCTTTTCCTTCACAGGCTTTTTGTGAGCCACACACCAAAGCATACTCTCAAAATGCTCTGGAAGGTAGTAGTGATGTAAGTGGATAGGGGGAACATAGTGAATTGCTGATCCCCTGGCAAGGCCTAGAAGAGATCTTGTTCCTTGCTCTCTCTGTTCCTTGCTCCCTCTGTGAGCCAGAAGATGTGGCCCACAGAGTGTAAGCAAAGAGCTGCAGTCTAGCTAGCTTTTCTTTGCCTTGATTCTGGAAGGTAAGTCATTGGAAAGTTCAGAATTCCTGGCTTGGTGAAAGAATGGCATGGATGTAACACCACACTGTGCTTAATCTGCAGGGAGGTGGTGTGTTTCTGTGGGTGCTGCAGTGCTGTCTGGTGTCTGCCCATTCTAGACTAAGGAATGTGTCTGAGGGTTGCTCCCACACCCAGTTCCCAAGAGAGGTGGTGCTTTAAAAGTGAGAGCTCTTCAGTAAGAGAATGCAAATCACTTTCCTTCTCTGTGCAGTAATTTTACAGTGGAGCTAGGCTCTTTGGATATGTAAGAGACACAGGAAAGAATCTCTGCTGTGATGGCAAAGTGGCTTTCAGTAAAGGCAGGTCAACCTTCCTGTTTTTCACTTCACTCCACTGAAATTCTGTGTTGCCTTTTCTCTTCTCGGTGGTTGGCTGGCTGGCTGCTGGTGTCCAGTGAAAGCTATGTCATTCATCAGCTGAAGGAGTTTGACAGCAGAGTTGTCCAGGTAAGAGGATCACCTGAGCTGAAGTCTAAAGGTGGGTTGAAGCCTGACTGAGCAGGTGAGCTCAGAGGGTGGTTATCCCTGGCAGGAGGATCAGCTCAATGCCAGTGCTGTCTCCTGGGGTCCATACTAGCTCTGTTCTGCTTAATGTTTTCACTGATGAGCTGGATGATGGAGCTGAGTGAACCCTCAGCAGGTTTGCAGATGACAAAGGCCTGGAGGAGTGGCTGATAGACCAGGTGATGGTGCTGCCATCCAGAGGCAGGAGAAATGGGCTGATGTGAACCAAGTTCAGCAAGGACAAGGATGCAGTGCTGCACCTGGGGAGGAACAGCCTCAGACACCACTGAGGCTTGGGGGCTGACCTGCTGGGAAGCAGCTCTGCAGAAAATGCCTGTTGACTTGCTGGAATATGTCCAGAGAAGGGCAGCAAAGCTGGGGAGGGGTCTGGAGCACAAACCCTATGAGGAGAGGCTGAGGGAGCTGGGGTTGCTTAGCCTGGAGAAGAGGAGGCCCAGGGCAGACCTTCTTGCTCTCTACAACTACCTGATGGGAGGTTGTAGCCAGGAGGGAGTTGGTCTCTTCTCCCAAGCAACCAGCACCAGAACAAGAGGACACAGTCTCATGCTGTGTCAGGGGAGGTTTAGGCTGGGTGTTAGGAAGACGTTCTTCTGGAAAGAGAGATTGGCCATTGGAATGTGCTGCCCAGGGAGGTGGTGGAGTCACCATCGCTGGAGGTGTTTAAGAAGAGCCTGGCTGAGGCACTTGGTGCCATGGTTTAGTTGATTAGATGGTGTTGGGTGATAGGTTGGACTTGATGATCTCAAAGGTCTTTTCCAACCTGGTGAATTCTATTATTCTATTCTGTTATTATTCCTGGTGGACACCAAGTTGCCCATGAGCCAGCAGCATGACCTTGCTGGAGAGAAGGCAAATAGAATCCTCAGCTGCATTAGGAAGAGTCTTGCCAGCAGGTCCAGGGAGGTGGTCCTTGCCTTCTGCTCAGCACTGGTGAGGCCACACTCAACATATTACAGTATAACTTAACTTAGGTTGGAAGAGACCTCGAGGATCATCGAGTCCAACCTATCAACACAGACCCCATGACTAGACCATGGCACCAAGTGCCACATCCAATCCCCTCTTGAACACCTCCAGGGACGGTGACTCCACCACCTCCCTGGGCAGCACATCCCAATGACGAACGACTCGCTCGGTGAAGAACTTTCTCCTCACCTCCAGCCTAAACCTCCCCTGGCACAGCTTGAGACTGTGTCCTCTTGTTCTGGTGCTGGTTGCCTGCGAGAAGAGACCAACCCCTTCCCGGCCACAACCACCCCTCAGGTAGTTGTAGAGGGCAATGAGGTCACCCCTGAGCCTTCTCTTCTCCAGGCTAAGCAACCCCAGCTCCCTCAGCCTCTCCTCACAGGGCTGTGTTCAAGGCCTCTCCCCAGCCTTGTTGCCCTTCTCTGGACACCTTCAAGAGTCTCAATGTCCTTCTTAAACTGAGGGGCCCAGAACTGGACACAGGACTCAAGGTGCAGCCTAACCAAAGCAGAGTACAGGGGCACAATGACCTCCCTGCTCCTGATGGCCACACTATTCCTAATGCAGGCCAGGATGCCATTGGCCCTCCTGGCCACCTGGGCACACTGCTGGCTCATATTCAGGTGGCTGTCAGTCAGCACCCCCAGGTCCCTCTCTGTTTGGCAGCTCTCAGCCACTCTGACCCCAGCCTGTAGCTCTGCCTGGGGTTGCCATGGCTAAAGTACAGCACCTGGCACTTGGACTTGTTGAATGCCATCCCACTGGACTCTGCCCATCTGTCCAGTCTGTCAAGGTCCCTCTGCAGAGCCTTTCTACCCTCTAACTGACCAACATCTGCCCCTAACTTGGTGTCATCTGCAAACTTGTGATGACTGACTCGACCCCCTCATCCAGATCATCAATGAAGGTGTTAAAGAGGACAGGGCCCAGCACTGATCCCTGGGGCACACCACTGGTGCCTGGCTGCCAGCTGGCTGTGGCACCATTCACCATAACTCTCTGGGCTCAGCCTCCAGCCAGTTCCTAACCCAGCACAGAGTGTAGTGGTCCAAGCCACGAGCTGACAGCTTAGCCAGCAGTTTGCTGTGGGGGATGGTGTCAAAGGCCTTGCTGAAGGGCCTTTGGGCTGCCTAGTACAAGAGAGGCATGGACATACTGCCACCAAGTCTGCAGGTGGCTGCAGTGCTTCCAGACACAGTTCTCTGCTATGTCTGTGCCACTGTAGCAGCGCTCTGTGGGCACACACTGCTGGTCCCTGCAGCATCCCAGAAGGCAAGGGTCATTCATTGAGGTCCACATGAGGAGGGTGTGCCATGGTACAGCTCAGTGATGTTTTGAATGAGGTTTGCAAACTGCTGTTTGGCTTTTTCATGCTTTTTGTGTGTCTGGGTTTTTTTCCAGGGGCTTCAGTAATTGGTACCTGTTGTACTTTGATGACAGCAGTGATGTGCTTAATATTCTTGGTAGTCACTCTTTTTAACTTGTGGAGTGAATCCCTTTTCATCTTTGGCTAATTTTTAATGTCTGCTTTTGAAGATCTTGGCATTCATTCATGCCAAGCCTGTGGCAGACATGATTGCTAGTTCAACATAAATGTCAGTTTGAGAACAGATGTGTTCCTGGAGCTCTTGCATGGCAGGCAATCAATGGCAGTCTGCAGCTGGCATTGAGAGCCATGTGGCAGCACTCTGTGAAGGGTGCTGCTTATTTACTCTGGGCTGCTTTGTTGTGTTGCACTGCTGAGTTGAGCTTTCTGTTAACTGGGCCTTGTTTTGGTTCTGAGAGCAAATCAGCTGCAGCATCACTTCCCACAAATAAAACTCTGCTGCTTTCTGTGCTGTCTCCTGCTGTTCTCAAGCCTACCCTGTCTGGTTGGGAGAGACAAGTCACAGTCTGAGCTGATGGGCATTGGAGAGGTTCACTGCTTGGCTTGTCTGCAGGCAGGGCTTTGTGTTTGATCCTGAAGACCTTTCCTGACCAGCTGTGACTTTGTGTTTGTGTGCAGGTTGTGTGTGGGCAGGACCACAGTCTGTTCAGAACCAAGAAAGGCACAGTCTATGCATGTGGATGGGGAGCTGATGGACAAACAGGTAGGAGCTCAGCTCAGCTTGCATTTCAGTGAATTGATGGCTACAGCAAGCTGTCCTGACTCAGAGCCTGTGATGTGTGTTTGTCATGCATGTCTGGACAGAAAGGGCCAGGTGCAGATGTTCAGCTACACTCTGTGTGAAGCACCTGAGACAAAGCACATCATTTAGGTTAGGCCACACCTTGAGTCCTGTGTCCAGTTCTGGGCCCCTCAACTTAAGAAGGATATTGAGGCTCTTGAATGTGTCCAGAGAAGGGCAATGAGGCTGGGGAGGGGTCTGGAGCACAGCCCTGTGAGGAGAGGCTGAGGGAGCTGGGGTTGTTCAGACTGGAGAAGAGGAGGCTCAGGGGAGACCTTCTTGCTGTCTACAACTACCTGAAGGGAGGTGTAGCCAGGAGAGGGGGTTGGTCTCTTCTCCCAGGCAAGCAGCACCAGAACAAGAGGACACAGTCTCAAGCTGTGCCAGGGGAGGTTTAGGCTGGAGGTGAGGAGAAAGTTCTTCCCAGAGAGAGTTGTTAGCCATTGGAATGTGCTGCCCAGGGAGGTGGTGGAGTCCCCATCCCTGGAGGTTTTCAAGAGGGGATTGGACATAGCACTTGGTGCCATGGTTTAGCCATGAGGTGTTAGGTGATAGGTTGGACTTGATGATCTTTGAGGTCTTTTCCAACCTTGTTGATTCTATGATTTGAAAGCAGCTTTGGGATGCCCTGCTGACAGTCCAGGCAGGCCAGCTGAGGAGAATCTGTCTAATGTTTATAGCTCGTGAAGGGATGTGGAAGTGGCATGAGAAGGTGAACTTCCTGCTTCTGTGCAGGCTTTGCCTTCCTGATTCTCTGGCTTCAGGATCTGTTTTGCTTCTTAGACTGCTTTTGAACTGACAAGAGACCTTTGGCAGCTATTGCTGTCACAGCATGGGATCTTTGGCCAGGCCCTTCTTCTGGTGGCTTCTGCTGTCAACTTCCTCACTGGTGTCCTCCAGGTGTGATTGTATGAAGTTGTTTTGTACTTCAGAGAGGTAACTTTGGCTGGCAGAGCTGGTGCCTGTGGTTGCTTGTCCATTGAAGCTGTTGATTAAGAGCTGTGGATGGAAGGTCAGGTTGTAACATGCCCAAATGCTCCTGGGTAGGTGTTAAAAGTGTATCTGGGGAAAAAAAATCCATCATCTTTCTACTTTTTTTTCCTTTCAGGTCTAGGACACTACAACATCACCAGTGTTCCTACTCAGCTACAGGGTGACATTGCTGGAGTAAACATCATCCAGGTCTCTTCCTACGGGGACTGTTGTCTGGCTGTCTCAGATGAAGGAGATGTCTTTGGCTGGGGAAATTCAGAGTACTTGCAGTTGGCATGTGTCACAGAAACCACGCAGGTCAGTTGGCCTGGGGGCCTGTTCTAACATGTTCCACTTCAGCTGTTGCACACAGTTAAAAATTGCCCACTCCTCCCTGCTCTGGGTTCTTCTGACAGCAGTGTAAATCAATACCCACTAACACCACTAGCAGGCTGGTTTTTGCCCATGCTTACAAAACCAATCTGTCTGAAATGCTTGTACAGCTTTAGGGTAGTGTGCTTGCCAGCTGTTGATAGGCAAAGACTTGTGACCTCACCTCAGTTCTAGTCTGTTGTAAAGGAAGACTACACCCTGTGTGCTCCTTGCATGGACTTTGCACCAAACTGAGGTGCAGCTTGAGTGCTTGTGCTGGTTGCAGGACAGGAATTAGTCATTTGGCTGAGAGAGAGTCTTGAGTGGTCCTGCTTTCAGCATGGTGCTGATCCAGGTTGGAAGTCCTTGCCAATCAGCCTGTATGTTGGTGAATTCTTCACCTGAGTCCTAAACAAATCCCAGTGCCTCACAGATAGAAGGTTTTTTGGGGCAAAAGTACAGTATTGACTTGGCCACAAGGATGATCAGAGGGCTGGAGCACCTCTCCTGTGAGGACAGACTGAAGGAGTTGGGGCTGTTCAGTCTGCAGAAGAGAAGGCTCCGAGGTGACCTCATTGTGGCCTTCCAGTATCTGAAGGGGGCTACAGGAAGGCTGGGGAGGGACTGCTCAGGATCTCAGGTAGTGATAGGACTAGGGGGAATGGAATGAAGCTGGAGGTGGGAAGATTCAGGCTAGATGTGGGGAGGAGGTTCTTCACCATGAGAGTGGTGAAGCCCTGGAATGGGTTGTCCAGGGAGGTGGTCGAGGCCCTGTCCCTGGGGGTGTTTAAGAGCAGGCTGGATGAGGCTCTATCCAGCCTGATCTAGTGAGGGGTGTCCCTGCCCATGGCAGGGGGATTGGAACTAGATGATCCTTGTGGTCCCTTCCAACTCTGAATGATACTATGATACTATGATTGTAGTACTCAGGTGAGTGGGCAGGTGGTCTCCTCTTGCAGTTAGCTTAGGAAGAAATGGAGGCAGGGAATGAATTAATACCTAAGCTGCTCTTGGCAGAGGGCTAAGGGCAGAGAGTTGCATTGTTTATGGCTTTAGTAAAATACCACAGGATCATAAAATTGTTTAGGTTGGACCAGACTTTTGAGTCCAATCATCAGCCCAGCACTGCCAGGTCACCACTAAACCATGTCCCTGTGTATCCTTCATGTGGGGTAATTACTGACACCCTTCAGGCCTGGTGGCAATGACCAGGCTAAACAGTGTGGTAGTTTCCTGGGTGGGTGCTTGAGGGTGGTCAGAGGGAGGCAGCTTTGTTGCCATGCCTGGAAGCTTTCCAGTGGGCACCTTCTCCCACTCTGTCCACTCTCAGCCTTAATGAATTAAGGTAGTTTCTTAACCCTTAGGGTTTGTGTTCACTCTGTCGTTTGGCCATGAAAGGTCGGTTGTGTCAGGGTTGTCTAGGTAAGGTATAACCAGAACTAGAGAACAAGTGACAGGTGTGTGTCTAGTTTGCAGTTTACCTTGTCTCTAACAGCTCTCCTGCAACCTCACACAGGTGAATGTTCCCAGACACCTGCCATTCAAGATTGGGAAGATAAAGGAGGCTGCCTGTGGAGGGACTGGCAACGTGGTGCTGACAGGTGAGTTTGCCTTCACAACCGTCATGCAGTAGGTGGATTGTGACATCCACCTCTAACATCCCACATGGAGCAAGCATCTTGTGTGCTGGGAACAGGAGAGTGCTGTGTGTTAGGAGCCTGAGAAATCTCTGGTTTAAGAATGCACATGGGGAGTTGTCACTAGCAGAGGGCATTGCTTCCAGTGTGGGCTTATGCAAACTGGAACAAGAGCCTGCTTGCTGCTCGTGGCTCTGATCTTGTCTGCTGATCACACAGGCCATAGGAGGCCTGCAATGAAGATGGATGTATGAAGTAAAGCAGCACCTGAGAGCAAAAAAGAACCCTTTAGACTCAATATAAATCTGACATGTGAGTAGATCTTGATAAAGTAGGCTGGACAAGTAGAGAGTTGTGAGAGCAGTGCAGCTCTGCAGCAGGCGTCTTGCTGAATGCTGCTTTGGATTGCCGGTGGCTAAGGGAGCACAGCTTGAAAGCCACCAAGTAAAGGAATGAAGGAGAGGATTGTACAGCTCCAGTGGAGGATCATCTCATACACACAATATGGGGGTTGGGATGACAAGAGATTTGAGCTAGTCTGAAGGGAGCAGAGCTAGCAGGCAGAACAACTTCCCCTGTCTTGTGCCATCCAACTGCTGCCATTCCCAGGCGCCCGGGAGAAGGCAGAACGCCAGGCCAGGGTGACCAGCCTCCTGCTGGTGTGGCTGTGCCTCAAAGGGAAAAGCTGTGACAGTAAAACACTCCACCTCTGCCCCTTCAGTCAGTAAGCTCAAGGATTTTATCCAGCCCACACTGTGCTGGCATTGTTGTGCTTGTTCTGCTTGCTAGCCAAAAGGTGCTAGACTGCTCTGGGAGAAAGGAAAATCTCCCTTTGGATCCCATTAACTGTGGGTCACGGCATGAAGTTTCCCAGGCACAGACTGTCTTACAGAATGTGTTCTTATTGAAATGCAGAAGAAGGAAATGTTTTTGTCTGGGGCTATGGAATTCTTGGGAAAGGACCAAACCTAATAGAGACAGCAGTGCCAGAGATGATCCCACCCAGCCTCTTTGGCCGCTCAGACTTCAATCCGGACGTCCGCGTTGCTCACGTTCGCTGTGGACTCAGCCACTTTGCTGCCCTTACAAGTAAGTTTCTGGGCCTGCTGCTGTGGAGAAGATTCTGGGTTTGATTTCCTGGTACAGCATCAGTCATTCAGTTCCACTTTAAACCCATCAGGAATTGGTGTGGCAGATGAACAAACGACACCAGCCTAAGTTGGCGCTAGGTGTCGAGGCTTCGTGGCTCTTCTGACCTGCCTGAGTTAGCAGCCCGGGGTGGGAGGGCTTACACCACACACCTGCAGTGGTGCTCTGGTGTGTTCAGCTGATGCCTTTCAGGGAAGTTGTGAATTTCAGAGACGTTTCACAATGGGCAGCAGAGGGCAGCAGCGCAGAAAATCCGGCGACTGGGGCCTGAAAGTCAGAGGTTGCCGATGGACCGAGCGCCTTGGCACCTCGCTCCTCCTTGGGGAAGTGGTATGCACGACACTAGCAGTCTGGTTGCAGGGTCCTTTACCTGGCAGTCAGGAAATGTTAGAGGCCCTCTTTTGGTTGTCTCTGCTGTGGGGCTGATCTGAACACTTGGGATTTCCATGTTTTACTGAGGAGCTTTGTTGAAGACAAGTTTACTTTCTTTTCCCAAGCTGTCATTTGAAGGCCACTTCTGTTCAGGCAGCTGAGTTACCAGTCCCCAGGTGACAGCCTGGGACAGATTCACTGCTTTACTTGCATGCTTTGCTGTGCTGATCATTGATGTGGGTCAGCTGTAATTGTCTGACTTCCAGTGCAGTGATTCACTTCACCACAAATGATTCCCTGGAATCTCTCCTGCTGAACTCTTTCTTCAAATCCCAAAGCAAGAGCTGTAAGGGAGGGAAGCAGAGGTTTGTCCCCAGAACTTGCTGCTTGTCCTGCTGGTTAGGCATCATTTTCCCCAAGCACAAGTCCATTTGTTGTCCTTGGAACTAAACTTGGTGGCTTTCATACTGCCTGTGTAACCCTGTGTGCTCCCAGAAGCACTGCAGCCACACTTGCCAGCACCACAGATAAAATTCTCCCTTTTTGATGGCTCTGCCCTATTGTCTTCTTTTGTTTTGCCCTCTATAGACAGAGGAGAACTCTTTGTATGGGGCAAGAATCTAAGAGGCTGCCTGGGAACTGGAAGGATGGAAGACCACTATTTCCCATGGAGGGTAAGGCTGGTGTTATTAAGGCCAAGAGTATATTCTTTAGTCTTTGCTATCCTGAGGGCAAGCAGCACCATTTGCTTTGTAGTTTGGCTGAGTGCTTTTCAAAGAGATTGAAGCCTCAGATGATTGTAGAACTGCTTTGATTTCCAGAGGTCCTTGTGTAGCCCACTAAGAGGTGGAAGTATCCAGTAAAAACTTTTTAGTCTGCTATTTCAGTCTCAGTTTCAGATCTCAAAGAAGCATCTGGTGCTGTGCCATCACAGCTGAGCATTTCTTGTCTCCCTCCTCTCCAGTCTTATACCTGCTGCCCCTTGCTGCTCCTTCCCTCCCCTTCTCACCTGCACCTCACTTTTGCACTGCAGAGAGCACCAGCAGTGCTGCTCACCTGTGGCCCAGCAGACTTGCATTGCACATGGAAATGTTTTGCTTGTGGAGGTTGGGTGTAGGGGCAGCAGGTCCACATAGCTGTGGGCTTCCTTCCCCTGCTCCTCTTCCAAGTCAAGCAGTTGTGGTGGTGGGTCACTGGGCTCCTTGTGTAGTTACAGTAGGAGAGCCTTAGCCACTGAACTGTTTTGATAGCTGTTTTGCAGCACTTCCAGTTCCCCTCCCTTCCCTTGGATGGCTCTGAGAGCCAGACTCTGGGGGTGTAGAAGAGTCTTTGGCTCTGGAGTTCAGCACTCAGCCTAGCAGATGTTCCCAGTCTCCATGAAGGCCAAGCAGGAGAGGAGGGAGGCAAAGTGGACCACCCTGGAGTCCCTTCCTGTCTGTGTGAACTTGCAGTGGATGGGTTTCTTTAGCATGATTTCTCTTCCTTCTAAAAACCAACAAAACCCACCAGATCTGGAGCACTTGCCTGCAATCACACTGCTGTGGCTGAGAGGGCTTTCTGAATCCACCAAGTGTGGCTTGTCCAGGTTTCCCTACCACCACCACAGCAACGTACCAGAGCAAGGGCAGTTACCAGGATACTCTGTGTGACCTCCTACCCTAGAGTGAGTTACCTCCTCCCCCTTAGCTCTGAGGAAAACCTTGCATCTGTCACTTCTGCTTTCCTGGAGCTTGAAGTCCCCTTCAAGTGAATGAGCTGTGACCACTAGAGAGTGAGCTGGGTCTGCTTAGCACCAAAGCAAAATCTGCCTTGGGCAGAGTTGAACTTTTGCCTCGCTCCAGTCTGTGCTGGTGAGAGGAGAGGCAAACCCTGATGGTGCTTGGGCAGCTCTTCCTCTGCTGCCTGGATTCTGCCCTGTCTGCTGCTGAGCAGATGGGCTGAGGCTGCCTCCTCAGTCTGGTCTGTCCTTCCAAAGGTTTCTGTGCCTCTGTGGAGGGAGAAGGAGAACATTTCACAGCTCCCTGCACCAGTGTGTCTGGTGCTGAGTCTTGCTTCCTCTGGGTTTTCAGGATGGCACTTTCCTTGGTACAAGTCCCTGTGAAACCAACTGGTGTGCCAAGCAGCAGGAGCATGAGATGAGAAGTGGGAAGTACAGTGGCCAAGTTCCAGCTTGAGCAGTAACCTCCTCCTGTGTGTCTGTTGCAGGTGACTGTCCCTGGTGAGGTGGTGGATGTTGCCTGTGGAGTTGACCACATGGTGAGCATGGTGAAGTCTTTCACCTAGTTACTGTTGCTGGGACCTGGTGCCAAGCCTTTTGGAAAGGAAGACTCCTGTGAAGCCAAGCAAGAAGTGACTGAGCAGAGGTGGCCATGGCAGTGCCTGGGGGTGCTGTCGGCTCCGGCCTGGCTGCAGGAAGTGTTCCCTAAGGAGAGAGGAAATGCAGGGAGTGCTCTGGCTGCTTCATGATGAGCTCCCAGAGAGTCTGTGGCCCAGCCCACAGCTGCTGAGCCTCTCTGCCTGAGGCTGAAGAGTATCTCCCTCAGGGAAGATGTGCTGGAGATCTCCTCTTGTGCCAAGGACACTTCCTCATGAACGCTTGCCCTGTCACCGGCTCCGAGGTGTCGGTGTTGGGCTGGGCCAGACTGTTCCCAAGGGAAAGCTCTCTTTTGTTAGCTAATCATTTTGAATATGGAAGAAGTCATGCTCTCTGCTGTCCAGCACAGCTGTCCTCAGTGCCCACCACCAGCTGCACTCTGCCCAGGCTGCTATTGAGCAGAAGCTGGATGCACAGCCAGGGGCCTGAGCGTGCTCTTAGGCCAGGCTGTGGCTGGCTGCTAGGTGGACTCTTAAGGACTGAACATGTTCCTTAAGCTGTAAGAGGAGGTGTTTGCAGGGGGAGAGTGCTGTTAGATCAGCCAGTGGGGAAAGGCAGATCAAGGACAGGCTCTGCTGCTGTGGAGGGGTGGCTGATGGTGACAGGAGCCAGCCCAGCCTGTTAGTGGAGGTAGCTTCATTACCAGTCTCCCTCAGATACCTGCAGGGTGGGTGCTCAGGCAGTGGGCATGGGCAGCACTCAGCTGCTCACTAAGTGCTTTTGCCTTTCTGTGCTGATCACAACCCCCTGCCTAGGATTTTCTGGGGACTCCCTGCACTCTTTCTGTCTTCAGGGAGTGTGGTGGCTCTTAGCTGCTGAGAGGTCTTAAATGAGCCAGGCTTTTCAGTAGCACCTAGCAGGGCAGGGAGGTCTTGATGGGCAAGAAGCACAACCTTGTTCCTTGGTACCAGAGAAGCTGTGGTATGTTTAGGACACAGCAGGCTTGTGGAGATGGGGTGCAGCAGCTGTATGTGCCTGTAGCAGGCACACATCTCACACCACCCTGTGGGAAACTCTCCTGGGCACTACTCCAGGCACAGCTGTGTCATTTCTTTGTGTGAGATATTTCTGCTCTGTGTTATTTTGGGAAGCTCTAAGTTCATACCTTTCTAATAAAGTGATTCAAAAACCTTTGTTGGTAGTAATGGAATAGTCTTGAGGTTGAACTTTCACACCTGAGCTGCTCTGTCCTGCACTCTGCATTTAAACTTCAGGTGTTTCAGCTGGCAGTGATGGGACAGGAGAGCTCTCCTGCCAGCTAGGACACCTCTGCACCTGCAGCAGGGTAGGCAGGCAGCACCTCCACTGGCCCAGGGGACAGCAGGTATGTGCATTTTGGCTCCAGTAGCTGAAGTTCTCTGTCACATCCCTGTAATTACCAGAAGTTGGTGGTGGGGGGAGTAAACTCTCTCTTGATGAACTAAAGGGCTTAAAGGAGTCATTGTCCCAGTCTACTCAATGCTTGTCAGGCCCCAGCTGGAGCCCTGCCTGCAGACAGGCTGGAAAGTGTCCAGAGAAGGGCCAGGAGCTAGAGGACTGTAAGCCCTCTGCCATGTGAGGAAAGGCTGAGAGAGGTGGGTGGGTTCAGCCTTGTGTAGAGAAGGCTTAGGGTGAGACCTTGTTGCCATGGACCAGTGCATGAAGGGTGGCTACCAGGGTGATGAGGACTCCCTTTTCACAAGGAGTCCCAGGGAAAAGACAAGTGGTGAGGGGGAGAAGTTACTGCTGGGGAGATTCCCATTGGACTCCAGAAGAAAATGTCTCACCATAAGAGCAGTCAGACAGAATCCTCCCAAGGGAAGTTGTGGATTCCTCTACCTCCAACAGGTTTAAGACTCCTCTTGAGAGGGTGCTGGGACAGCTCCTTTCAATTGCACTGAGAAAGAGTCATAGAGTGGTTGCAGTGGGAAGGGACTTTGAAGATCACCTAGTTCCAACTCCCCTGCCAGGGGCAGGGACACGGCACTAGCCCAAGGCCTCATCCAACCTGGCCTTGAACACCTCCAGGGCAGGGGCATCCACAATCTCCCTGGGCAACCTGTTGCAGTGCCTCACCACCCTCACTGTAAAGAATTTCTTCCTAGTCTCCAGTCTAACTCTGCCCTGCTCAGGCTTCAATCCATTCCCTCTCACCCTATCACTACAAGCCCTTTAAAAAGTCCCTTCCTGGCTTTCTTGTATGGCTCCCCTCAGGTAGTGGAAAGCTGTCTAAGGTCTCCCCCAGAGCCTTCTCGAGGCTGAACAGCCCCAACTCTCTCAGCCTGTCCCCCTAGGGGAGGTGCTCCAACCCTCTGATCATCTTTGTGGCCTCTGGAGCCATCCCAGCAGTTCCATCTCCCTCGTGCTGGAGGCACCAGAACTGGATGCAGTGCTCCAGGTGGGGTATGATGAGAGCAGAGTACAGAGGCAGAATCTTCCCCCACATCACAGTATCACTAAGGTTGGAAGAGACCTCAAGGATCATCCAGTTCAACCTATCAACACAGGCCTCATGACTAGACCATGGCACCAAGTGCCACATCCAATCCCCTCTTGAATGCCTCCAGGGATGGGGACTCCACCACCTCCCTGGGCAGCACATTCCAATGACGAACGACTCGCTCGGTGAAGAACTTTCTCCTCACCTCCAGTCTAAACCTCCCCTGGCACAGCTTGAGACTGTGTCCTCTTGTTCTGATGCTGGCTGCCTGGGAGAAGAGACCAACCCCTTCCTGGCTACAACCACCTTTCAGGTAGTTGTAGAGGGCAATGAGGTCACCCCTGAGCCTCCTCTTCTCCAGGCTAAGCAACCCCAGCTCCCTCAGCCTCTCCTCACAGGGCTGTGCTGAAGGCCTCTCCCCAGCCTTGTTGCCCTTCTCTGGACACGTTCAAGTGTCTCAATGTCCTTCTTAAACTGAGGGGCCCAGAACTGGACACAGGACTCATCCTGCTGGTCCAGATGATCCGGGGGGGGGTGGGGTGGGGGGGCGTCCCTTCCAACTTGGCATTGTGTGATTCCATAAAATACAGGCAAGGTGAAACAAGGTACCCAGAGCTGTGAGGTGTTACTGCTGCTGGTGTGTGTGGCTGTGGTGGCTTGAGGCAGGGCGAGGAGAAAGCTGCTGTTAAGCTGTGTCAGACCTTCACCGCTGTGAGCCCCCTCGAAGGTGGCTTTCATTTACACCTTGCTCGACATGCAGCTTGGGCAGCTCCAGCTGCCCAAACCTGCCAGCCTCATGGGAGCAGCTGTGTCCTTTTGAATGTGAGGAAGCTTATTACAGCCTTGCAAACAAATCTGGTGAGAAAGGTGTGTGACAAACAATTCCCTGCGTGGATGTTGCTGTTTGAGGGGCGCCGCAGGATTTAGCCGCTCCCGGGCACAGCCCTTCCCCCGATGCAAGCTTGGGGCTGGGCCTCCTGGAGAGCTGGGCTGAGGATGAATGCCTGAGTCGGACCTGCAGTCTTGCTGTGCAATACATTGCAAAAAGCTGTGTGTTAATTAGGTGCCAACAAGGTCCTCAGCCCTAAATAGAAGTGGTGTATGGCTTTATGCAAGGGGGGGGATGTTTACATCATTGCAGTGGCTGAGGGCGTTCTTGAGCACGCTGCTTAGTGGCAGCAAAGTTAGTGGCAGAGAGCCTGCAGTCTGGAAATGCCAGCACTCACCCTTCTGGTTGAAGTGCTGGGGTGGGGGATTGACCTTGGCCAGGGGCCCACCCAGCTGCACTGGTACTCCCCCTCCATCCACTGGACAGGGGAGAAGGCACCATGCAAAGCTGGCAGGTCAGGAAAGGAACACTTAGCAGTTACCATTGTGGGCAGAAAAGGCTTAAGGTGGGGGAACTGTTTTATTGCCAGGGACCACAGCAGGGTAACAAGGGCTAAGAACAAATGTAAAGCAATCTTCCCCCCCTCCCCCCCCCCTTCTTTCCAGGCTCAGCTGCACTCCTGTCTTTTCTGCCTCCTCTTGACCTTGGTGGTTCACTGACCTTGGTATCTGCATGATTGGGTCTCACTCCTCTCTCCCAGCTGCAGTTTTGTCCCCTTTCTGAATTAGAGAGTCACAGGTTGAGGAAGCCCTCCAAGATCAAGTCCAACACAGCCAAGCCCACCACTAAATCATGTCCCTAAGTACCACCTGTGCAGGGTTTTTGAACACATTCAGGGAGTGCTTCCCTGAGCAGCCTGGTTCAGGGCTTAACCACTCTCTGGAGAAAGTTTTCCTACTCCCCAGTCTAAACCTCCCCAGGCACAACCTGAGGCTGTTTCCTCTCATCCTGCTGCTTGTTACCTGGGAGGAGAGACCAATTCCCACCCCACTCCAACCTCCTTTCAGTTAGTTGTGGAGAGTGAGAAGGGCTCCTCAGCCTCCTTTTCTCCAGGCTGAACCACCCCAGTTCCCTCAGCTGCTCCTCATAACTCATAAAAGGAGTTTCCCAGCTTTGTTGCCCTTCTCTGGACATGTGGCATCAATGTCATTGGTGATGGGCTTGGGCTTGGCCTTGGCCAGCGTGGGTCTGCCTGGGAGCTGAGTGGAGCTATTTCTGCCCAGCATGGGGGCAGATCTTGATGTCTTCTTACAGTGACCCCTGCACCCTTCCCCATACTGCTTTGTATCTAGGAAATACCCAAGACAAAATTTGCTCTGTGTGGGAAGTAAAAAAACTCAGAAAACAGAAAAATATCCTCTCTAACCCTCACCACCTGGCAGAAGCAGCCACAGCCTGAGAGGTTTATGCTGCCTCCAACACGAGCAGGGCTGTGCAAGCCCCCAGGTCATCACAGGGATGCACTGGAAGGCACCTTTGCATCACCTTGTCCTTCAAATTAGCCAGCCCAGAATATACCTGCAGCCCTAAATATGCCTGCAGCAAGGGGGGGTACAGGCCAGGGGAGCAACTCCAATTAGAACCAAAATAGCCCACTTGATTTTGCATTGATTAGCAAGAGTAATTTGCCCTCCAAGCAGCACCAGGCTGCTGGGTTTGGCTTAAAATAACCTGGAAGCTCTTCAGAAGACATTGAGGCAGAGCCACGTTCATGTAGAGCACATTGGTGGAGGAGGAGCAGGACTGCAACACATCTCAGTGCCCAGGGCCAGGGGGGCTGCAGGAGGGAAGGGGTGAGAGAGCCATGCCCAGCTGCCCTGTCCCACACCCTGCCAGGCCAAGGGGCTGCAGCAGCGGTGCCCTGCAGGAGGGCTGGTCCTGACATGGCTCCTGTGGCTCCACCACTGCCCTGTAAGCCCCTGAGCAGCCAGCCTGGGCTTGTCTGAGCTGCCAGACTGGGAATAAAAGCCATGAGAGCTCATAAACCAGAGATTATTTTAGGCACCTGCTACATTACAGCAAACTCTTTTCTCCACAGGATCCTTCAAAAACAAATGACTCAGAGAACTAATAATTAGCCTGGAGCATTCAAAATAACATTACTGAGTCATGAGTCATCAGAATCTATTTCTGTAGCACTTTTTGCCGGAGGTTGGAGCTCCCCCCAGCCCCCCAGTGCCTCCTGCACAGGGACTGGGCAGGTAAAGGAAGGAAAAGAAGGCATGCTGAAAAGCCTCTCAGTGTGTGCAGTGCCTGAGGGGTCCAGGCACCCGTTTAACGTTACCCTGAGACCCCAGCTGCTTTTGGGGGTAGCTCCAGCCAGTGCTGAGGTTGTGTGGCAGTGGTGTGGTGATGTCTGCTTTTTTTAATGGATTAAACCCTCTGCAGTAAGGCTGCAGTCCAGGCAAGCAGTCCCCTACCAGAAGAGACCAAACCAGGTGGCAGTAGGCTAAAGGAAGACACTGCTCTTGACCACAGCTGCTTCCATTTAAACATCCAGTAGAAGCTGTTAGAACTGACAGGGATGATGACACATCTAACCTCAGTGGCTTTTCTTGCACCCTTCAGACAGGTTTCTCAGCTCCTCCTTCCTGAGGAGTGTTTGACAGTGGCCACGTTGCTGAGTGAGCCTTGGGCATCGCCCAGCAGTGACCGCCCTAACACAGCCTGTGAAGGGAGGACACTGCCCTCTGCCTCTGCAGGCAGGTCTTGGTGACACCCCCAGCCAGGAGGTGGGCTGCAGCAGCACTCCCCCTGCCCGGGCTGTCTGGGAGCAGCCAGGCTTTGAGTGCAGGGAGAAAGGCAGAAGGTGCAGACCCAAGCAGCGGGGCGTTTGCCGACACCACGCAGCTCTCCCCGGGGAAGCAGCAGAACCCCAGCAGAACGCAGTCCCCATCCTGCCTCAGCCCAGGCAAGGCCAGCCCTCAGAAGCCGGATGAGAGGAGACGAGGCAGCGCTATGCAACATCTCTTCAGTTTAATTCCACATTTCATTTCACTGATGGTGCTCAGGGCTCTCCCTCTCTCTCTCTCTCTCTGAGCCAGCAGCCCTTCCCCCAACCCCGGCCCGGCCGCCCAGCCCTCGGCAGAGCCCTCCCCGGGGAGAGGCTCCCCCCCAGTGCCCCCAGCAGCTCCTTCTCCACACCCAGAGCAGGCAGATTGCACTTCACCTTGGAGCTGAAGGTCAGGAAACCGTCTGCACTGCCCTTGCCTGCTGCCCCTCACTCATCAATTTAATAAAATAACAATAATAATAATAATAATAATAACAATAATAATTAAAACCAAGGCTTATTGGAGCTCTTTCTGCTCAACCTTCCACAGTCTCTTTTCAGGTCACTCTCTCTCTCTCTGGAATCAGATTTTGTTTTTGTTTTTGTTTTGGTTTTTTTTTGTCCAAGAAATACTGTGAGGAAAAAAAAAAAAAGAATAATAATAATAATAATTATAATAATAATAATAATTATAATAATAAAAAGCATCTGGAACCAGCTCAGAAGATCTCTAATGCTTTTCAGCTTGACTGACTTGGAGTGCATTGACCACACCATTTATATTTTCTTCAGGTACCTGCAAGAAAAACAAGAAGAAAGGGTCATGCTCCAGCCCAAGGCAGGCAAGGGAAGGAGAGGCAGGAGGTGGAGGGAGAGACTGGATGGGGTGCTTGGTGCCATGCTGCAGGTGATTAGGTGGTGTTGGTTTGCATTTAGTTTCTTAATCAGCTGAGGACTTTCAATAGGATCCTCAATATGTACCCAAATAGCTGAAGGGTGGCTGTCAGGGTGATGAGGGTTGGGCACTTCTCCCAGGCAACCAGCACCAGAACAAGAGGACACAGTCTCAAGCTGCACCAGGGGAGGTTTAGGCTGGATGTTAGGAAGAAGTTCTTCCTAGAAAGAGAGATTGGCCATTGGAATGTGCTGCCCAGGGAGGTGGTGGAGTCCCCATCCCTGGAGGTGTTTAGGAAGAGACTGGATGGGGTGCTTGGTGCCATGGTTTAGTTGATTAGATGGTGTTGGATGATAGGTTGGACTTGGTGATCTCAAAGGTCTTTTCCAACCTGTTCTCAGGCTGTGCCAGGGGAGGTTCAGGTTGGATATTAGGAAGAAGTCCTATACAGAAAGAGTGATTGCCCATTGGAATGGGCTGCCCAGGGAGGTGGTGGAGTCGCCGTCATTGGAGGTGTTCAGGAGGAGACTTGATGGGGTGCTTGGTGCCATGGGTTAGCTGTTTGGGTGGGTTGGATTGGTTGATGGGTTGGACACGATGATCTTGAAGGTCTCTTCCAACCTGGTTTGGTTTATTCTATTCTATTCACAATGTTTATTCTATTCCATTCCATTCCATTCCATTCCATTCCTACCCTATCCTATCCCATCCCATCCCATCCAGCCACCAGCCAGATAAGGCTCAAGGAGCCAGGTCCTTGGTTGTTGGACAGCTGAACTCCATGGAGAAAGGATTCCATCAGCAAGATCCCTCTGGATCCAAAGCATCAACCCAAGGGCCCCCTAGGAACAAATACTGTTCAAGAGAGCTGCCTGGTTTGCTTTGTTCAGTGGTGCTGCTGGGGAGGCAATTGACTGGGCATTTCCTTTCCTCCTCCTCTTCCTCTCCTTCCCTTTCCCTTCCTTTAGTTGGTAAAGCATTTGTTCACCTGGAGCTCACTCCTGCATGCTGATGGGGATGCCTAAGGGCTCCATGAGGCTCTCTGGGCAGTGCTACAGGTTTGGGACCCATAAGTGTGCATGGGGAGCCCACAGTGACTGACAGGGGAACATAGAATCATAGAATCAATAAGGTTGGAAGAGACCTCAGAGATCATCAAGTCCAACCTGTCACCCAACACCTCATGACTAAACCATGGCACCAAGTGCCACATCCAATCCCCTCTTGAACACCTCCAGGGATGGGGACTCCACCACCTCCCTGGGCAGCACATTCCAATGGCTAACAACTCTCTCTGGGAAGAACTTTCTCCTCACCTCCAGCCTAAACTTCCCCTGGCACAGCTTGAGATATGTTCATCAAAAGAAGAGGAGAACTGTGAGCTGCTTGTGGTGGTGGGGTGCCAGATGGTGAGGTGCAGCACCTGAGCTTCCTCATCCAGTCTTGTGATGAGACTTAAGCACGGAATCCATACACAAAATATCGGTGGGTGTCTTTTCACACCTACTGCAAGGCAAAACTCTTGTAGCAGAAGATGCAAAGGACCTCAGAGTGTCTGCCAGCAGCAGAGAAGGACAGCAGCAGTGAAGTGACAGAAAGGAGGCATCTGACCATTACACAAAGTACCGAGGAGACTCGGGGGACAGGCAGCCAACGGCTCTTGGAAAGTGGAAAGGGGACGGAGGGAAACATAAATCAGTGAGCTGCTGCAAGAGGCCAAAATAATTCATGCTAACTAAGTTGAAGGGGGACTGTCTCCTCTGTGAGGTATTTGAATCCTTGGCCAGGAGCACAATACCTGGGCTCAGTGGACCCCTGCCAGAGCTCAGACAGTGCAAACACAACCGTGCTGAGTTTTAATGCAAGACTCCCCCCGTGAGGGATAATGAGAGAAACACTCAATTTTCCAGTGGGAAGATGGACTAGGAGAGCCTAACTCTGATGATGTGTGAACACAAGTCAGCTAGGAAAGGGGAAAAAAATCATCTTAAAACAGCCATACAGCAAATCCTTCTGGAGCAGGAACAAAAGCCCAGCAAATCTCCACCACAGGGAGAGATTTGAGGCAGGCCTCTCCGCTGCCTCCCCTCCACCACTTGTCCCAGTACGCTGAACACTGCAGTGGAAGAAGCTGTTTGACACTTTGCCTCTCCAGAAGGTAATGAGAAAAGACACCAGAATCAATTTTGCAGCACACACTCTCTGAGCCAGCCCCAGTGGATGATCAGCAGGTCTCTCCAGATGCTCCTGCAGTGCAATACAGGAGCAGGGAGGAAGCAGAATTGGCCAATCCTGGCCAGCTGGCTTTGACCTACATGGAACCATCTTCTGGCTTAAAACACAGTAGGCTGAGCTTCCCTTCACTGCACAATGCTTGTCTCCTTTAACATCAAGGAAATGGTAACAATCACCCTACACATGTATGGGCTGGACAGATCATAGTATCATTCAGGGTTGGAAGGGACCACAAGGATCATCTAGTTCCAACCCCCCTGCCATGGGCAGGGACACCCCACACTAGATCAGGCTGGCCAGAGCCTGTGGATGTGTGAACAGTTTTGATCTGTAGGACAAATCCTAGTTTCAGTGGAGAAGTCCTACCCCTTTCTGCCCCTTATAAAAGATGCCTGCTCCAGGCTGTGTGCTGCAATACATTGACTTGGCAGCTGGAGGGCAGATCAGAGCATCCACCATGAAGGGAAAAGTAAAGCTCCCCACTATGCCCCACATAGCTTCAGAATCAAAATGCTGCTGAAGAAAAGCAAGATACTGGTGAAGAAGAGCATGAGGCCTCCGAGCTGCCTCTGAGCATGAGGCAGTGAGAGCAGAGCACCTGGAAAAGGGACTCTTCACACTTCTTCTCTCTAGAGGGAGCTGGAAACCATAGCTCTCTCCAGCCTGACCTTACATCACCCAAGGGACACAGCAGAGACCTAGAGGTTCCCATCCCAGCCTTGTCTTCCTAAGGAAGTTTTGCTTTTCAAGTACAGGACATAGAATCATTTTGGCTGGAAGAGACCTTCAAGATCACCAAGTCCAACCATTATCTACCTCTACCAAGCTTGGTGCTAAACCATGGTCCTCATTTCCAGGGCAAACACTTACAGTTCCAGCACTGCAAGAAGCCCAGAAGAACTCCCAGGCCAAACAAAGAGATTAAGCAACAAAATCCACCTTAAGATGTACAGGAGGAGAAAGTGCAGGTCAAAGGGGACCACAAGATTTTATAAAGCACTCTAAAGTGTTGACAAGTACTGAACAACCTTAAATAAGGAAAGGGAGGATGTAGAGAAAGGATTCAAGGTACACTTTAGACCTCAAGAAATGCCACTAGAAGTCAAGGGCTCTGGGTAGCAAAGTCATGTCAAAATGGAGCTTAGGGTCCTGGCCAGCAAAACCAAACCAACCTGCAGCCAGCAAGCACACTGCTCAGCCACCACACCCAGAGCAAAGGCAAGCAAAGGAGGGCTTGAAATGCACCTTCCATATGGTGGAGGGACCTGACAGCTGGGTTAGCACTGCCCAGATGAAAAGCTTTCAAGACTGTGTCAAAAGAAAACAGCAAAGAGCAGGGAAAATGCTCAAATGCTGCTGTGAGTGAGGAAGGTCTGCAGCCCTCAGTGCCTGGCCCAGCTAATACCCTGCCAGCTGCTCAGAGGCAGGGATCTGCTGGGGTTGACACAGCAGGATGAGACACTTAAAAGGTGGAGCTGGCTGCAGAGTCATCATAATTGCATGGCAGAAGTTGCAAGTGAAATATGTATTTTCACTGCAGATACTGCTTGACAACTAGAAGCACTCTGCACAGGAAGCATGCACCTGGGCCACCACAGCAGGCAGGAATGTGAGGCAAAGCTAACAGTATTGATTTGAAAATGGTGTTTTATTAGCTTATCTTATCAGCACAGTTAATATTCAAGAAAATAAGACAAACATATATAACACTTTGGCCTTTGCTATCTGGACTAATATTTGCTTTTGCTCTTTACACACATGGGACCTATAGGCCGCAAATGGTTCACACCAACCGTGACAACCCAAAGTCATGAGCTGGAAGAAACCTGCCTTGAACTCACTGGAGCTTGGAGGGTCTGAAGAGTGAGTTGAGAGTGATGAAAGGAGAAGTGCAATGCAAGAAAGGGCATCTTTAAGAGAAAGACTCCAAAAGCACCAAGTTTTGTTAGCACACAGGTTACTGACTCCCTCCCTCGCACATGGGGAATGGGCTCCAATTCAAGTGCCACCCAGTTTATGGTTACTACAAGAGGAATTTTCCCTTTTCAAGGCAATTGCTCATTTTTGAGAGTGTCCTGTGCCTCCAAAGGAAGAACAGAGGTAGGCCTAAAAGGCAAAACACCCAGCAGTACCCAAAAGCAGAAAGCCCTGGACGAACGGCAAGCCTCACGCTGATGGCTGTGCTGCAGCTGCCGATGTGCACCGGGGAGAGCAGACATGGCAACACCCTGCTCTGCTTCACAACCCCCTCCCCTTGCTGGGCTGCCACTTGCTGCCAGTTGATCAAACCCTACACCATGAGGAGGATGATGCAGGCTCAGAAGAGCTTACCAGGACTCACAGATAGGTCTCAGAATGCAAAGGTACCTAGAGACGAAGGCAGGGGTCTGCTGCTGGGAGACAGACTGAGGCACCCTCCTGAGAGCCTCTGACCATGTTTGCAGGACAACAGGGAGAGTTTGGGGCTGTTTCTAATAAAAGATAGTGACATAGTGGAAAGGACTGCTTGGGGAGGCCCAGTGCTCCATTGCTGCAGGCCTTTAAGGATACAAACCAGCCTCCTGCAAGAATGACACTCCCTAGCACCGCACTGCCTTGGGATAGGGCTGGGCTTGGTTCAGGAACCTCTGCCCCAGGGCAGTGACAGCTGGATGGCTACAGAGAGGCATGTGTTGGGCTACTCAGAGCAAAGCTCTCCAGATAGGAAATTATGTTCTCCTCATGAGTTTTCTCCCAAGAGAAAGATGTCCCCTCCTCCAGGCAAGCTGTCTTGATACTCACCAAAGCGTGATCAAACTTGAAAGTACTGATGTAGTAGGCTGGGATGTCAGCTGCAGCCAAGGGCTCAGAAATCTGAGCCACAATTCCACATTCATCTGTGGGGAACAGAAACAATCAATCACTGAATGGCACCTGGCAGTCTCACAGGACTCCTGGGTCCCACCAGCCCCCTGCCTGCCCAAGGAGCTTATCTTCACAAACTGCCATCAGAAGGGACCTCTGCAGTAAGGTGTGCTTTTCTCTTTGGGCCACCATGATACACTGCACATCTGATTTCATTGCCTACTTTTTGCTGCAGAGAATTGTAACTCCCCCAAATGCACACAAAATTAGCACTGGAGTGATCTTCAGGGGTCCAAAGAAAGGCAGTTTGTGACACTCAGGGAGGAAGCATCAAACCCAGTCTCATATAACCTTAATCTTCATTTCTCATTCTTTAGTTGCTGCTGTTATACACCTTGCCCTGCACCTCAGAGATGCTGATCAGCTCATCAGCCTGGACACATTCTTCCTAGACCACAGCCCACCAGAGTCCCTGAGCCAGGATTTCATGCCAGTTTAAAGGGTTCACCTGTCCTGTTTACTGCAGCTCAGTGACACCTTGTTTGCAAATGAAACCTGAGTTTCACTGCTCCAAACTGAACCTTTCCAGCTGATTGTGAGCTGTCATACTCAAACACTGCATCTCTGGGGGACTGCTGGGTGTCCTGCTGTCCCATCAATGACACACACCATCCCCTTTCTCCATATTGTGCTTCCAAGCTCCATGAAGAATAGGTGCATGAAATGTCCTTCTTGCTACTCTTGGTTGTCTGGTGTGGAAGTTGCCACTGAAGACAGAGAGTGGCCAAACACTTCTCAGCAATGTTCTTGAAACCTGTGTTTTGTAGCTGCTTCAGAGCCCAGGGGAAGGAGCCCCAGTGTTTTCTGAATGCATTCAGATTGAATCTGAATCAATCTGCATTCAGATTGAATCTGAATGCATTCAGATTGGCCTCCTTAAAAATTGCAGTGGGCAGAAAAATAACAAGAAAACTCCTGCAGATGTGAAGCATTTGCCCTGTGCTACTTGGGGCCAGCACTCTTCTGGGCAGAGAAAGCATTTGCAGCCCTGGGTGTGAAACAGCTCTGTGAAGAGGGCTGCAGCAAACCAGCGCTAAATCCACCGAAGCCACAGCATTGCCCAAGGACTGCACTGGAGTATGACAGTGCCTTCTGACCACTGGTTTCAGTAATGCACAAGGCATTCTGACCACTGGTTTCAGTAATGCACAAGGCATTCCTCTTGGCCACTTCACCAGAGGCCCAGCTGTAGCTCCTGCTGAAGTCCAGCAGATGAATGCAATTCAGACGGAGCCGTCAAGCACGCAGCGCTTTCCGAAGTATATTTAGAAGTCTGACTTATTAGGTAGGAGTCAGACTCCTCCTGTTTGAAAAGCTCAGCTTGCAAAGTCATGTCAAGCTGCTGGCTCTTAAAAAGCCTCAGCCTCAGATGGATTTTTCCACCATCCTTGAAGGCCCCGAGGCGACTGACTACCTGGTGCACCAACTGATCCTCCAACTGTTTACCTACCGAAGCCAAGGGGCTGCCCACCAATCCGCACCATCTTCCAGAGCTCACCAGATGCACTTGTAAACAACAAATTATTAGGGAATCTGTAAAAGAAAAAGGAACACCAAACGTGGCAATTAAAGCACAGCAGTGTGTCAGATCCTGCCTGCAGGGCTGCTGCTGTTCCTGCCTCCCCTGTGCTCCTTGGAGCCAGTAATAGCGGCGGAGGCAGCTCGGTGGAAGCGAGGGAACTCCAGGCAAGTGGGACAGATGCACCTCCAGGTGTCCTGTGGCAAATGATGCTGGAACTGTGCTCAGGCACCCAGAGAGGCATGGAAAGAGATTTCTAAAGGACAGGCCATACCCCAGCTTTGCAAAGATCAAGACTGTTCATCTGAAGGCTGTGTTTAGAAACCCCAGGGACAGAACAAGTTCCACACCTACTCTCTTAGGAACGTGGAAGGTGATCACTGTGTTTGTGGCTGAGCGTCAGCAGTGCTTTTTTTCCTTCCCAGCCCTGGGATCCCTGCAGAGATTCCCATTTCTTAGCAGGGAAAAGAAGACCAATGGCTAAGAGACTTGCTCAAGGTGAAGCAAGCAGCCTGAGACAGAGAAGAGATTGGCTGCCAGGTTCCCCAAGCACCAGGCTGCTGCTCCAACCCTCTAGCCTCTCTTGAAGGCAGAGAGAGATTTTCTCCAATTAAGGTTGAAGAAACTTTCAAGAGGGCAATTAATAGTTTGCAAACAAGTCCCTAGGGCAGGCAAGAATCAAATCCAGACACTGCACTGTGTGTCAAAAGCAAACCTATGCAGAGCACCTCAGTACAGCATCCTGTCTAGCCTCCAGACCTCGGAGACTTCTGTGATGCGAAGCTGCAGAAGAACACACACAAACAGGCTGAGATTTGCTCCCTCCACGACTTTCTCCTTGCCAGACAAACGAGCCAGGGGCTCCTGCTGCACAGGCATGACTCAGTACATTAGCATCACAAAAGACTCTGCACCAAAGCCGGCCATGTGTAAAAGGAAAGCAGGGGCACAGCATCCCGGAGGTCCGCACCCTACTTTTGGCCTTTAGCAGGGCAACTTCAACCACCTACCTCAGCTTTGCTTTGGTTTTGCTCTTAAAAGCACAACTAATGAACAGCAGAATAAAAATGTCAAGATCACTTTGCAGCAGAAATGAGATAACCCTACATGACATTGGCTTGTGGTTTCACTGAGGGCTTGGACAGACAAGCTCTAAGTTCAGGAACTGGAACTAACTTGCCAGACTTCACTCAAAGTGAAGGTAAACGACACCCATGTGATGAGGCTCCCAAACAAACAACATGGAGGAGCTTAAGCTGCTCCTTTGAGAACATCCCAGATGCTTTGGGGCATCCAGGAGACTCCAAGATGAAAGCTCACCTCTGCTGTGTCTGGACATCCATGACCAAGGAGATGTAACCCTCAATGAGAGAAAAGGAGAAGAAGCGAATGTGTCCCGAGTCTTCGTTGCCCACCACCGGGTCTTTTACTCTGGAGGAAGAGCAGAGCAGAGCATTAGCAGTGGCTGGGAGATCAAGAGCAGGCTTTTAAAGCAGAGTCAGTGAAACCAGAGAAGTTCTCACACCAATGTAGGGAAGTGACACCAATTCCTATCCCATCATACTGCTTTTCATTGCTTTGATTTTGCAAGGTCAAAAAATGCCATTCCCCACACTGACAAAACTCTCCCATCCCTGCCCCAACATCCTCCTGGCTGTGGGCCAGGAGCCACAGGCATTGATGGTCATCAGCACAGCCAGTGGTTCAACCTTGTAGCACATTGATTGCATTGCTGCACTTGGCTTAAATCTGAAAAGCTCAGCTTGCCAAAGCCAGGGCATGCGTTTGGGCTTCCACCCTCTTGAGCCTGTGAAACCTCCCTCCCTAGGTGCAGAGCACCACAGCAGCAGATTCCTGGGCATCCTGGAGGACTTATGTGAATTTGTGCCTCCAGACACCAGCCCCATCTCCCCTAGGAGCTTGTCTCCCTTGCCAGGACCTACCCATTGGAGTAAAACATGACATCCATTAGGAGTGTAGCAACAGTGGGAAGGGTATCTGGATCCAGGCTGGTGACGCAGAACATATTACTTGGACTGGAAAGGGGATGAATGACAGGCCTCTGAACTGAAAGAGACACACACAGACACACAGAGCTATGAAGCCACATCTGCAGCAGGTTCATGTCCCACCAGATGCTATCCAAGCACCTGCAGTGGCCACAGAGAAAACTGACAGTGTGTTTGTGAGGAGGCTGCTGAAGCCTGGCTGGCTCTCAGGCACAGACCAAGGAGCCTGGGACGACCTGTTCTTGTGGTGGTCTCCCCAGGGTAGATGGTGAGATCATCCTGAGTATCCTGACCCACACAGGGCAGAGGTCAGCTCTCAGACTGTAGGGGCTTTGAGGCCATTGGGTGCATCCACATGAGACAAGGGGCAAGCTAAAGGAGGTGCTGACACACACTGACCAGTAGACATAAATTCAAGCTTCCACCATCTAAAGGCAGGGCTGTGGAAGGCTTGTCTCTGGCTGTGGGTGATGGCAGCACCCACTCTTTTCCCTCCTTTCTGGGGGCCCATTATGGCATAATATCTACAAAGAAATTCCAAACCAGCTGCCAGGCAGCAGCTTGGCAGGGACACTGCAGCCAGGGGCTGAGAAGCAGCTGGCATTTAGGCATGAAGCTGTCAAAAGGGCAACAGAGCAAACTGCATACCTGTGCATAACCAGAGTGGGCTTCACTGTACCCTTCTCCTTTATGCTTTTAGGTTAAGGCTCATTTTGTTAAAGAAGATTATTCACAACTATCAAGTGACAATGCTGAGTGGCACCTCAGAACAACTGAGCCCTGCTTTGTTTGGTTCTGGGCCCAAAAATGACCCCCAGGTAAGCATGTGCATTTAAACACTTCCTTTTCCTGACTGTGCCCTTTGCTTGATGCTTGTTCCCCTAGACTGGAAACATCCCAAGGTTCTCTACAGCCCTGGGCTCCTTGTGGTCTTGGTGCTGACTGGTATTGAAGTGTGAAAGTTGAACACCAGTGTTCTCTGTGCATCAGGCACTGCAACACCTCAGCAAGCTGTTGTGCCATTCCCCTTTGAAATGTTGAACCGTGGAAGCAGGGGCTACAGACAGGGTTGGTTTTGCAACTGGAATGAGTTGTGCTCTCACCTTCTGCCCTGCACCAGGCATGTCTCCTCTAGAGATGTGAAACCAGCATTAAAAGGCTCAAATTCAGCACTGCTCAGAAAGCTCAGCACTGACTCAAGCCTCTGGCTGAAGTGGGATAGACTCAGGCACTGCTAAGCTGTTTCATCGTCTTGCAGCAGAACAAACACTCACCAAAGCACTGAAGGGGGGTGGCAGGCACACTTTCACCTCATGGGGACCAGCTCCCCGGCAAGCTGAGCCCACGAGTCCTTACCTAGTTTTGGTTTGACAAATCCATTGGTTATGCCAAGGTCATCAGCAGCCACTGTCTCCCCATTGACTACTCTGAGGATGGTGAACTCGGCAGCCAGCGTGTGCATCACGAAGGGCAGGTCTCGCTCGCGTACCTGCAGGGGACAGCAGGGTTAGCTCATCGTGGCGTGCACCAGAGGTGAGGGCACTCTGCACTGGGGGAAATGGGTGCTCAGCCCACAGAGAGGTGGACACACCGCTCCTGCCTGAGCCAGCAAGTGCCTAAGGATAATTACCAAGGGGATTTAATCAATGTTTATAAATATCTGAGGGCTGGGGGTCAGCAGGGAGGGGACAGGCTCTGCTCAGCTGCACCCTGGGATAGGACAAGGGGCAATGGATGGAAACTCCAGCACAGGAGGTTCCACCTCAACACAAGGAGGAACTTCTTCACTGTGAGGGTCCCAGAGCACTGGAGCAGGCTGCCCAGAGAGGTTGGGGAGTCTCCTCTGGAGACTTTCAAGCCCCATCTGGATGCATTCCTGTGCGACCTGTGCCAGATTCTATGGTCCTGCTCTGGCAGGGGGGTTGGGCTCGATGGTCTTCAGAGGTCCCTTTCAACCCCTAGCATCCTGTGATCCTGTGACCATCTGGATGTGTGTCTAGAGAAGCACACTTGGTGATATCACTGCCAACAGCAGTGGGATTAAACACCACAGGGCTTTTAAAACTGTAGAGAGTGTGGAGACTTCAAAGAGGGAATGTTTCACCTCTATTCCAGCCTCCCTTCTAGAAGTCAGCACTGCCGGCTCTTCAGCCTCCTTCCTAAGGAATAAAGCTTATGTGGTGGTGCCTGGTGTGCGTGCACACATGTGTGAGATGGAAAGACAGTCTGGCTGTCTATCCCCAGAACAGCTCTGGAGCCTCTTGGCCACCTGACAGCAGACACTATGCTCCTCTAACTCTCAGAAAACCACCGAGTGATGGTGGGAAATGCTGCCAGTGCCTCCATCAAGGGAGAGACTGCAGTATGGGCTCAGCATTCTCTTCAGACAGCAGATCATCCATACCAACAAATGCCTCATCCCATGGGAAAAGGTCCTGGAATGTCAGAGAGCCTAACTGCAAGGCACAGAACTCTGGAGAGAGCAGACTTGGGTACCTCTGCTGCTCCTCAAACAACTTGTTCCCAGAGATGTCATTAAAACCTCCCCACTGAACTTCCAGCCGGTGGCAGCTTACTCTGCCTGGTCCGCCCATGTCCTCTTACCAGGATGAAGTCCGTCTGATAGGTGGAGAGCATGAACACTGAGATGTTTTGGTCAGCTAGTGGTGCTATTACTGACTTGGCAATTTTGGTCACTCCAATGGGCTGGGAGCCAGAGAAGCCACCTCCACCAGACACCACGTTGAGGGCAAGCCATGTTGCATCGGCCACGCTCAAGTGTTCCGAGGAGGGGAGCTCTGCAAAGAGACAGAAGGGGAGGACAGAGGTTGGATTTAGAGGCAGAGAGAGCCAGGTCCATCATCTGGTCTGTATGTGGTCAGCATAGACCTTGGTGCCCACTTTTCCAGCCAACCTGCATCCCAGGTTGGTTCTGTGCTGCTTCTTAGACACACCATCTGCATCAACATCCACTGCAGGACTTGCAAGATTTTCCAAGCACAACACAGGAACTACTTGAGCCTCAGTGATTTGCTTGGATGCTGATGTCCAGCGCTGCTGACATCCCCACATGGAAACAGCCTGAGGTCTTTGACTTCAATCTTTTCTATCACATAATTCTCCACAGACTTCACTTGAGCTTTTATGGACTTTTGGTTTCCTTTGGCCTGCTCTAAACCCAAAGTTTGCTGTCCTGGAATTGAGATGGGAGGTTAATAGAGCAGCACTCCCAAGAGTGTGGAGATGTAGAGCAGTTACCCTCTGGACCTGCAGGTTGCTGTCTCCACCTCTAAAGCAGAAGACAAGAGCTACACCTTGCTCTGTTCAGGATGCAAGGTGCAACAAATACACTTGAAACATGGAACTCTCTTTTCTAGAACAAGGCCTGCTCCCTTCCATTTACTTCTAGTCCACTGTGGTTAAGTAGTTAAAAATCTGCAGCACTTAATACAAATTATTAACTGTTTCATAGAAACCTTAACATATTAACAGCCTGTAAAACCACCCAGGGACTCTGGAACGAAGGCATGAGCTTTTCAAAGTGGACTTTGGATTCTGGTTTGGCAAATTATAGAAACAAACACTTCAGATCCAGACTTACAAATGCATAATCCCAGTTAAATCTACTTGGCATCAGGAACCTGACCTCAGATGCAGATGCAGCCAGTGGAAGATCAGATCCAAGGCACGGCAGAGGTCCCAGCACAAACCTACCCACTCTGCTGAGGGGTTAGACACAGCCCAGCAGTCCAGAAGGAGAGATCCCAGTAGTGCTGCTCTTGCAGCCAGTGTCCTGGCTCCACAGGCAAGCCACTTCATGTCTCCATACCCACATGTCCTGTCCTGTCCACCCACTCCAGGCTCCTCCAGACAGTATCCTTTCCTTCCCCTTCAGTGAGACCTCTGGGAGCTGTTCCTGTACAGCTCCAGACACCACGTAATAAATCCATAACCTCACAGCCCCTGAGTCCCCAGGCACCACTGCTGGGGGAGACGACAACAGCACTGGCAACCCAAAATGAACCGAGTAACAAACCACTGCTCCTTCTGCTCTCCTCAACCACCTCAATTGTGTGTGGCATAAAAATAACCCTGAGCAAACACACTGCAAACAGTGGGGACACTGAGGGTTCTGCTTCTGCATTTTGATGTTTAGCTTCATAGGCCAATGTTTCTGTTTTACTGAATAATCAGAGCTGACATGGAATGAAAACTAGACACCAGGGAGAGCGGGGAAGTTTGGGCATTAATCAACAGCATGTTACCTCAGAGAGACCAGGGCAGGTTGCTTTGCAGAAAAATTATTGCAGCAAAATGCTGGTTTCTGCTCAGCCCCCCTTTCTGCATCAGAAAAGCACCCCCAAGACAAAGCTTACTGCATCAACTGGCATGGAGGAGCTGGGGCTCAGAACAACTGCTGCTGATCTAATAAGCAGCTGACGTCTTTTTTCCCTCTATTCCCACCTCTGTTCCTTGCCTGCAAAACAGATGAGCAGGAGAAGAAGAAGAAGAAGCAGCAGGAGGGAAGAAAACAAAGCTGTGCTCCTTCTTTGGACATGGATTTGCTCCCTGGAGCAGGGAGCAGGCAGGCGCAGGCGAGGCTACCTGCACGTCACCGCTATTTACGCTTCCATTTCCCCAAGCCCTTACAGCAGCCAGGCTACTAAATCACAGAAAGGTCAAGTGACACCTCTCCTCTCCTCTCCTCTCCTCTCTGCAAACTCATCCCCAAAAGCCTCTGGCACTGTGGCTGCCCCAGTAACTGTCCCAGCTGCATGGGCAGCTCCCTGTGACCCAGGGGTCCTCTGCTCACCGGGACCCGCAGTGGGTGTGTTCCAGATGTGCCCAGCTCCACTAATGCCCCTTACCAGTAGTGAGAGGAGGTCAGGGCTCATTCTCCTCTCTATACACAGAGTAGAGGATGCTCCTGCTGTGCATGGGTGATGTGGGCCTGGCTGCAGTTCATTAAATACCAGTTTAAATACTCTTTAGGGTCAGGGCTGTGATGGCAGCTGCTGTATTTCACAGCGGATGGAGGCACGATCACATTTCACTCCGGCAGCAGCGGTGCTGGAGGAGCTGCCCCAAGAAGACCTCATCAACCTCCTCCTCAGGGGGCAGAAAGGGTGGTGTGTCCATTGCTTTTGTAATTACTGGAAAGTGTTGATTGTGTTCGCTTTTAAGTGTTCTGGAGGCCATATGAAGTGTGACAGGGGCCACTGCATTTGCTTAAGCAACCTGCCTCTCATAATTCAATTAACTTCCCCCCCCTCCCAAAAGAAAATGCCATACAGAAAGTGACTGAAATGCCAATTTTGGACACTGTTTCCACTAGGCAGCCAGATGGAAAAGTACAGCCCAGATTTTAATGAAACAAACTCAGGCTGGAGGCTCAACAAATTCATCTAAATAGCATCAAACAGGCCACGTGGGAAGGTGCTTTGCCCAGGAAGCTGCTAAACCCAAGGAGAGCTGAAAAACATCTGACGTCAGGGTAATGCAGGCTCAGGGAGGCAGAACCAGGCAATAAAGAAGGAGCAAGGCGAGGAATCGCCCATGTCTCAGCACCAACCCACCAAACTCACCATCTCCACCACTTCTGCCCTGGGAGAGCAGAGGTCCTGACACCCCTCACAGCTCTGGCTCTGCAGCACTCCCGTCCCTGCACCATGAGGTCGCTGGGTGAAGTCTCTGTTGGGCTCTCAAGATCCTCTTGCAAGTGGATTACTGGAGCACAGGTCACTCCTGCTGCTGAGCATGAAAAGGATCAGAGGCTTGGAGCACCTCCAGGCTGAGAGAGTTGAAAGAGCTGGGGTTGTTCAGTCTGGAGAAGAGAAGGCTCTGGGGAGACCTAAGAACAGCCTTCCACTACCAGAAGGGGACCTACAAGAAATCTGGGGAGGGACTGTTTAGGAGGACTTGTAGTGATAGGACAAGGGGCAATGGTTTGAAACTGGAGCAGGGTAGATTTAGATTGGATGTTAAGAGGAAGTTCTTTAGTATGAGGGTGGTGGAACTCTAGAACAGGTTGCCCAGGGAGGTGGTGGAGGCCATTCAAGGTCAAGTTGTTGTAATCAGGATCTTTGTTTTGAACTTCCATTGGGCTGAAGCTGTGTAACACATTGCACACCTAAGGCCAACAGCAGGCACCCAGGAGCAGTCCAGCTGCCTGCAGGCTCCACAACCCTCTGTTGCTGCCCATCCACACAACCATCACAGGTAAGCAGAGGAGGCTCACAGACTCCAGCCATCCTTCCACCCTCACCAAGCCAGGCAAGATGTGATCACCCTGCAAGCCCAAGAACAGCACTCATCTTGCATCTGATTTTGCCTGACAGTTCAACACCTGGTATCAGCTGCTGGTGGGCTCCAATACCTCACTACACCACTTCCTATTGGCACAGATTTTCCCTCATCCAAAATTCTCTGCCACCAGGCAGGCAGAGGTGCCATGTGGTACACAGCATTCCCCAACCCCTGCTCAAGCCAAACCAAACAAACCCATGTCAAAGGAGCTTTAGACATGAGATAACAACTGCTTATTCACACCATGGGTGACCGGAAAGGTCAGAGGTCTGTCCAGAGCCTCACAGGCCCATTTGGCAGGTAGAGCTGAAGCAAAGCAGCCTCCATGGCACACGTCAGCCTGGGACGTGAGGTAGTGAGTATCATATTGGCCATAATTGGCTCTTCAGCTCACATAATCAATACCATTTCCAGGGAGGACAACAAATGTTGGCAAAGACCCAAGGGAAGATCGAACTGCTGCTGCCAGAGCACTACAAACTGCTGTCAGTGCTGTCAGCTGGTGCTCCAGGTGGCACTCCTGCAATACCTTTGGGATGATGCTGGCCAGATGATGGGACTCTGCAAACAGCCAAGGTGGCTACAGAAAGGAGGGAAGGAGAACCTGCTGCTTTGCAGCCCTGACCAAAGAGGTATAGAATAGAATAGAATAGAATAGAATAGAATAGAATAGAATAGAATAGAATAGAATAGAATAGAATAGAATAGACCAGACCAGACCAGACCAGGTCGGAAAAGACCTTTGACATCATCGAGTCCAGCCTATCACCTAACACCATCTAATCAACTAAACCATGGCACCAAGCACCCCATCCAGTCTCTTCCTAAACACCTCCAGTGATGGTGACTCCACCACCTCCCTGGGCAGCACATCCCAATGGCCAATCTCTCTTTCTGGGAAGAACTTCTTCCTATCAGCCAGCCTGAACCTCCCTTGGCGCAGCTTGAGACTGTGTCCTCTTGTGAAGGTCCTGAGGATGGGGCTGGGCTCTTTTCAGTGGTGGCCAGTCACAGGACAAAGGGCAATGGGTACAAACTAGAACACAGGAGGTTTCACTTGAACTTAAGGAGAAAATTCTTTGCTGTGAGGGTGATGGAACTCCAGAGCAGGCTGCCCAGAGAGGTTGTGGAGTCTCCTTCTCTGGAAAGGCTCCAAACCCACCTGGACATTGTGATCCTGAGCAACCCACTCTGGGCATACCTGTATTAACACAGGGGTTAGAATGGATGGTCTCCAGAGGTCTCTTCCAAGCCCCTAACACTCTGTGCCACTCATGCATCTGCCCTGGCACTCTGAATGATCCAATTGCTCATTCAACTCCTCATTCTAGGACTTCTGTTTGCAGCCATGTTGAAAACCCAATGGAATTAAGAAATACCGCGGCCTTTCTGTGGAGCAGCCTTCTGCCTTTAGATCCCTTATACTGCACTTACTTCACCTTTTATAGCCTCCCCCTGCAAAAATGACAGCTAGGCTCTTGCTTGTATTAAAAAGACAGAGGAAAAGGCTCCTGCACCAGCAGGACTCCAACGGTCAGGCATTAAAAATAAAAGTGCTACTGCCTGCAAAATTCATGATGGATTGGGAGAGCTGTCGCCAGTGCCTCTGTGTGGCAGCACAGTTTATGTATGTGTGTGTGTGTGTGTATATATATATTTTTAATAGGATTTTTATGTTTATTCCCACTGCCCAGTGGAAGTTTTCCATTGCTCTGCAGTTTTACAATCCCATCTCCTAATGAAGGCAGGGATTAGCTGAGGTCGTAAAGCCTGAGCCGAAGCCTGGGCGTCTTTCTGACTTCTCTCTCGCCTTCAGCACGCAGGGGCTGGAGGTCACTGGGTGCTGCAAAGCTGAGCCTCTGATGGCTCAAGCATCAATGGGGCCCATGGGGAACTGGGATGCCCAAGGCAGGTTTCCAGCACCCACTGGTGTGGTTTCCCTGACAGCTAATCAAGTGCATGGTGTTTGAACTGGATGTCTCTGCTCCCAGAACGTTTCAGGAGCTGTTGTATCACAGAATCATAGAATCAATAAGGTTGGAAAAGACCTCAAAGATCATCAAGTCCAACCTGTCACCACAGACCTCATGACTACTAAACCATGGCACCAAGTGCCACATCCAATCCCCTCTTGAACACCTCCAGGGATGGTGACTTCACCACCTCCCTGGGCAGCACATCCCAATGGCCAATCTCTCTTGCTGTGAAGAACTTTCTCCTCACCTCAAGCCTAAACCTCCCCCGGTGCAGCTTGGGACTGTGTCCTCTTGTTCTGGTGTTGGTTGCCTGGGAGAAGAGACCAACCCCCTCTTGGCTACAACCTCCCTTCAGGTAGCTGTAGAGAGCAAGAAGGTCTCCCCTGAGCCTCCTCTTCTCCAGGCTAAGCAACCCCAGCTCTCCCCAGCCTCATTGCCCTTCTCTGGACACGTTCAAGAGTCTCAATGTACTTCTTAAATTGAGGGGCCCAGAACTGGACACAGTTATCCTCCAGGGCACTGTGGATACTGAGCACATGAGCTCCAAATCTTTAGGGGGGAGTAGGAGGAAGCTAGCCATCTGAGCCTCATTTCTTCTGAGACATTAGGCTAAGAAAACCTGCCTTTAATGTTAGGAAATGCAGTACTCTCTCTCTCTCAGTTCCAGACAGCTGTGTGAAAGAGGATGAAGCAGGGTAGAGATGGCATTTATCAGTTTCTGTAGTGTGCCAAAATCCAGAAAGACCTCTGAAGCTGGTCCAGTGCTCTGCTTTGTGTGCCCCAGTCCTCATTACTCCACAAGCATGAAGGCTGTTCCTGCAGGATGCCTTGTTTCTCACTTTGCTCTGCCACAAGGACAAGTCAAAGAGGTCCAGTGCTGCCTTGCCCCCATGGGGCCCCGATCAGGGCAGCCAAAATGTCTTGGAGATGTTGCTTTGCAAATCCCAGCCTTTCAGAGGATGCAAATACCCTTTCTTTTTGCTTCAAAACACATACACTGCCAGCTTCACACTTCATAACTGGAAGCAAAGACTTCTGCTGCTGCACAAATTCTACCCAAGCCACAGAGGCAGTCTGTGCCCTGTTGCGAGGTGGCTGCCAGGCAGAAAGTCCTTGAGTGCTGGCTTGATTTGAGAGCCACCAAGCATCCCCACACCAAGGGACTTATCTAAGCACAATAGCCAGACCAGATGAAAGCACATCACTTGGCCTGGCACTGGGAAACGTGATGATTAGGCCCAGAAAGTTAATGCTTTTGTGTGCAAGAGAAGGAAGAAAATCCCACAGCTCTGATTCAGCTGAAACCATCTCTCATGCCAACGAGCTGGAGCTTGTCCTGGGAAGGGGTTGGCAAGCTCACAACCAAACAGCTTTTGCAATTCTTTCCATTTATGCTAACAGTTTGGTCAGCTGCCACCTTCTTCAGAGGGTAGTACTGGACACCATCATAGGCTGGTTTGGCTTGGGAGGGACCTTTCAAGGTCATCTAGTCCGAGCCAGTGCAGTCAGCAGGGACATCCTCAACAAGAGCAGGTTGCTCAGAGCCCCATCCAACCTGACCTGGAATGGTTGCAGGGATGGGGAATCTACCACCTCTCTGGATAACCTGGGTGCTGGAGGCAGGCAGACAGCCCTGAGAGCACAAGTCACAGCATGAGGAGCACAATGCCTCCAGCATCACATCCACCCTGCAGCGTGTGCTCGAGCTCAGTGTCAGAGGCTAGCACTGAGACATCTCATCCAGAACACAGCAGGGCTTTTGGAAGCCCTTGTAGCTCCAAATGTTCAGCAGACACCAAGCACTACCAGCAAATGGGACAGCAGGCTCCTCCAGGATCACAGTGGAGCAGCAAACTTTGATTTTTGTCTCTTCATGCTCTCTCTTTTTTGAGCAGCCCAGATTTTTCTCCTGGTGGGATGCCTGGGCACCTCTGCGGGGCTGGATCCACAGCCAGGGAACCTCACCATCTCCACCCATGTGCTTCTGTGGTGTTGACACTTTCTCCTAACAGAACATGCAAAACTGAGAGGGTTTGTTGGTTGTGGTTTTTTTTCCTCTTCATTGCAAACTCCCTCAACAGAGAAGCTGTGAAACCTGTTATCTCATTTTCCTATTTAGGTATTATCCCACTCACAAAACTGTCAAAAGAACATTGTTCACTTCATAAACTCAAATGCTCTGCAGTGAGGAAATGACAGCTTGACAGCTTAGATATTTAACCTCAATGTTTCTCTGCCTCAGTTTCCCCATCTCTAAACTGGGCACAACCCCTCCCCTCCCCCTCAATTCTTCCACATTTTGCTCTCAGGAAACAGCTGACCTGTTTAGCTGAGGTTTAAATATATCTCACAACTGAAGCATTTCACAGTTAATGCAAAAAAATCAGCACCAGGCAGACAAGCAGCATGGAAAATTTCTGCCCAAAGAAGGAGTGTGGCAGAGATTTAAGGGTCTGAAAACAGGATGAGAATGGAAGGAACTGGGAAGTTCCTCTTGGAGCATCTTTCCCTCATCACTGAGGGAGGAAGCTGTTGATAGTAGTGCAGTTCCAGAGACAGTAAGCCAGGTTCAAAAGGCAAAGGTCTCTCACTTTCCACTATATCACCATAAAAGACAGGCAGAGGGAAAGAAAGAATCACAGAACCATAGAATGTCAGGGGCTGGAAGGGACCTTGGGAGATCATCCAGTCCAGCCCCCCTGCCAGAGCAGGATCACTGACAGCAGATTACACAGGAACACATCCAGGCCAGTTTTGAGTATCTCCAGAGAGGGAGAAAAGAAGAAGGAAGCAAACAAGAAATCACTCGAGGGCAAAACAGGCACTCAGAGCCTGTCAGAGTCTCAGTGCTCAGCTCTGAGCAGGCAGCACTTGTACAGCACCCAGCACGGAGCAGCTCTTCCTACATCCACACCTCCTAGGAGTAACACCAAGCGACGCAGCCACAGCTTCCCTCACTCCTCACAGGAAATTTATCTCCCACTGCTCCTCGCCTGCTGTTGCAGATTTTCTTCCAGTTATGGATTAGCTAAATCTGAAGGCTATTTATGGGTTTGCATTACAATGGCTGAAGACACCCAGTGCTATTTTCCTCACGTTTTCCTGCCGCTTCCATCCCAACTCTACCCAGCTTGAGCGTCAAGCAATCTGTGCGGCTGGGACAAACTGCACACACACAAGGCGACCCCAGGGCTCATGTCCATCTGATGGCAACTCCAAGGAGGGGAATGATGAACACATTCATCCCACTTTTCTTTTATAAAAAACTGGGAGACTCAAAAAAAAACCCAAACCCCAACAATCAGCTTCCAAGAGCACCTGGGGCATTTCTTCAAGCCCTGTTCTCAAAGAGAGAGAAATAGCATCAAGTGATTTAACACTGAGTATTTCCTTCTGCCTTGGGAGCTAATGGAAAGGCTTGTGTCTGCTCAGCCATCTCCACTGAAGCTTCCCTCACCCCCTAAATAATTGTTCTGAACTGTCAAAACAGCTGGGAACTTTTCCCATGCAGCACCTACTTTTTCTACTCAGCCCCATCCACTGAGCCCACACAACACAGCAGAGCACTGTGACCCAGCAGCTCTCTAGCAAGGCCTTTCTAAAGAGCTTGTGGGGAAGAGAGGGCTCAGCTCTGTGCAGCTCCTCCACTGTTGTAGATCTGCCCACGTAGCCTCATGAAGCAGGAAAGTCTTTCTGACACTGGAGATGTCACACTGGGAGATGGAGAAGTCAACTGGGATTTACCATTTATGGCAGTCACAGCGAGACATCCCAGGCACAGTGTCCATGTCACGGGATGATGGAGTGGGACAGGCTGGTCCCGATTCTCCCTGCCCAGGCACAATGTCCATGTCACAGGATGATGGAGTGGGACAGGCTGGTCCTGCTTCTCCCTGCCCAGGCACAATGTCCATGTCACAGGATGATGGAGGGGGAGAGTCTGGTCCTGCTTCTCCCTGCCCAGGCACAGTGTCCATGTCACAGGATGATGGAGGGGGACAGGCTGGTCCTGCTTCTCCCTGCCCAGGCACAATGTCCTTGTCACAGGATGATGGAGGGGGAGAGTCTGGTCCTGCTTCTCCCTGCCCAGCCTCAATGTCCATGTCATGGGATGATGGAGTGGAACAGTTGGTTGCTGCTTCTCTCAATCCAGAAACATGTGCATCCCTTTCTCAGCAGACACCAAAGGGGTCCTCACCTCTGCTGCCATGGACACAGCCTACCTGGATTTTGAGGAAGGAGATGAGGTAGATGCTGAGGGGTGGCACCTTCCTGGAAAGTTTACCTGTTAGTCTGTTAAAATGAACAGAAGTGGCTGTGTACTTACTCTAGTTCCTGAGCCTGGGAAGGAGTATGTGCTAATGAAACTTTCTGCTCAGCACGTCCTCAGCTGCATTTGTGCAGAGCAGAGATGACGCCATGTGGCTGACTGATCTATTTACACCTCTGGAGTCCCCTGCTCATCCCCATCCCTGTCTCCCAATTAAGGGTGCAGACAGAAATTTGAGCTAGTTCCAGCAATCCAGCCTGGCACACCGCTGGGACTGAAGAGACAAACCAGTGACTTTTACCCACCATAAGCTGTTCTGCAGCTCTCTGCTGCCTGAGAGGCAGCAAGCAAGCAGAGGAACCTGAAAAAAAAGAGCATTCCTAGTGAAGAGCTAAACTAAAGTGAATACTGGTCCTGGAGCCTGCTGTGAATGCAAAAAGCCAGCAAAAGCCAGGCTAAAACTGTCTGCTGCATTAAGAAGACGCTAGTGAAGAAGTCACTAGTGTGACTTTAAGAAGCAGAAGCCAGAAGTGTGCTGTGCAGCCTCTGGGTCTCTGGCCTGGGCACGTTCCTGGAAGCAAGAGGGTAGGCAGACCATGATGCACATGTACCCAAGCACACATCAGGTCCAACCCAGCACTGCTGCTTCATTTTGGCTTGGCCAGAACTGGAGTGCTCCAAAGCCCAGCAGTGCTCACTGGGCCCCAGACAGCCCTGGCTAGCCCTGGCCCCATGTGCCCCTTCCATCACCAAGGTTTGTAATGATGTCTCCTGCGCTTGTTAAGAAGGAAAACATGGATGATGTAATTCAAAGGTCATCATGGCCCTGTAGACAGGGAAAAGCAAGCTTCCAGGAGATGTGGCTTTGCTATCAGGGCTGTTGGTGTCTCCCCAGCTGGTCCTGGTTGCTGTAATGAGTGGTTTTAAGACTTTGCTCTTTTCTCACAGGGATGGGTCTGTGTCTCTTCACCCCAGACCCCTGAAGCATGGGCTACATTTCTGCCATGTGCTTGGCATACAGGGCTAGAGAATAGAGCCAGAATTAAAGGGCAGCCAACCTCTGAAGTGCTGAGGAAGCAGCACAGGAGATGAAGCTGCTTCACCCTGCCTTGCTGGTTTTGACCTTAAACACCTCACCATCACTGGAGGTGTTTAGGGAGAGACTGGATGGGGTGCTTGGTGCCATGGTTTAGTTGGTTAGATAGTGCTGGATGATATCAAAGGTCTTTTCCAACCTGGTTCATTCCATTCCATTCCATTCCATTCCATTCCATTCCATTCCATTCCATTCCATTCCATTCCATTCCATTCCATTCCATTCCATAACACCTCGTTGTTGACAGCTGCCTTTCCAAGTTGAAGATGTGGGCCCCTTCCTCCCTGCAGCCCTCCAGGCCTGTGGATGAGGTGTTTGCTGGAGCTTGCCTGTGGCAGGGATGCCTCCAGCAGAACACAGCTGACTTGCACAACCACGCTCCTGGGTTTGGTGCCTGTCCAAACTGCCACCAAACAGCACACAAATATTTGCACAAGCTCAGGGAAGCTTTTCATGGGTATTTAAAAGATAAATACAGTAGGCTGCAGGCAGGGGGATATTTGTAATTGAAAAGCTGTGCTGAGGAGCCCCACATCATGCCAACTTTCATCAGTAGTCTGAGACATCAGTGAAATACATTCTGCCTCATTCCCACTGCTTAGTCCTCTCTTAAATATGAAATCCAGGTACTCATCAATTGCATGCTGGAAAACCTGGAAGCATTCACTGGTCTCCCACAGCACTTGAGCACTGGTGTTTCCTGGAGCAGCTAGTTCTGAAGGTATTTTTATACTCCTTGCCCAGCTGGCTGCTGGCTTAGGGGTAAGTAGAGCTGCAGGCTGTCCCACTGGTGCCTTATCCCTACCAGACACAGGCTGCACGCAGGGATGCCCTTGTGGCCAAGAAGCCCAGTGGCATCCTGGGGTCTATTAGAAGGGCTGTGATTAGAAGGTCAAGAGAGGTTCTCCTCCCTCTCTACTCTGCCCTGGGGAGGCTGCAGCTGGAATATTGTGCCCAGTTCTGGGCCCCTCAGTTCAAGAAAAACCTCAGGAAACTGCTTGAAACAGTCCAGCACAGAGCCACAAAGATGCTGAAGGGAGTGGATTCTACAGGAAGAGCAGCACAAATAACCTCAGGAGCTGTAAGCTGGCCACCTGTCCTGGTGCACTTAAAGCAAGCAGCTCCCCTTCATCTGTCTCCTGGGCTTTTTGATTCATGCAGTTTTCCCAGAGCCACCTGTGGCACTCAGAGCCATCCCTAAGGTGCCTGTGCCACTAAGGTGAGAGGTCTCCATGCCTCCTCTTTCCCTCTGAAGTAGGAAAAGCAGCAACAGCTGCAGAAACCCAAGCAGTTGCTTTTGTCTCTGCCTGTTAGGCTCCAACCTACAACCAAAACAAGTGACCCCTTTGGTCTGCATCTGGAGAGCAGCTGGATCCTCTTGCATTAATGAAAGGCCAGGATTTCCCAGGGGGAAATGCATGTGTTTGCAATGCAAGTTCCCTTGGCAGGAGACATCTTTAGCCATGTGAAGCACAAGATGCTTCCTTTAAAAATCAGGAAATATTCCCCCAAATTTCAGCTTCTTCCAGCTCACCCTGTGCTGACCTGACAGAGAGCTGACCTTGGCAACCAGAGGCCACCAACAGCGCCTGGAGCCTCTGCTTGTCCCACACTAACCACAGACACAAGCAGTGACAGCTTCTGTGCCACATCTTGAGCTGCTGCAGTCCAGTCTGCTAAAGAGAGGCACCCAGCACACATGAGCTCCTGTGCCTGTCCCTATCTCACACCCATCTCACACCTATCTCAGGGATGTGTGTGTGTGCTGAGCTTTGTAGGGATTTTGCTGCTGCCATCATTTTCCCCTGTCCTCATGGAAGCCCCCAGACTGGTATCCTTCACCTGAGCCTGGAATGAAGGTTAGGGCAAGTAGAGAAGCCTGGTGAAGCTGTTCCTCTCGTGGCACCTGAGATCACTTCTCCTGGAAGTGCTGCTGGGGTCCCACGTGCTGCCACAGCCAGCCTAGTGTGCTTCCCGGGTCATGTCCAGAGCCACAGACATGGCTAAGGCAGGGAAAGGAATGAGAAAGGCCATTTTAAATGGTCAGGTGGGTCTCTAATGGACAGTGCTAGAGCAGGGCTCTGCAAGGCAAGTATTTTTACATGAAAATGCCAAGCTCTCCAGTTTCTCAAGTGTTTTTCTAGATGTCCCCCTCCCCCTGTTCCAGTTAAAGATGGGGAGGAGGTGACAGTCTTCTTGGAGATGTTCTGGATACACACCAATGTCCACACTGAGTCAGACCAGAAGCAGTTTCAATAGTGTCCAATGACAGATGATCACACAGGTCCATTTTCTGGGTGTTCCCATCTCACCCTGAGAGTACAGAAGGGATCCAAAGCACCTCCCAATGACATCAGTCTAAAGGGACTTTTGGGGCAGTACAGACATGCCTGCAGGCAAACCAGAGAGAAACCTGGGAGTGCTGGCTGCCTACCCAACCCAGCAGTGTGAGGGTGATACCTGCTTGCCACTTTGTCACCTGAGCTCCTCCTCATCAAAACCAAAGACCCTTCCCAGCTGTCAGCCATGCAGACCAGCTGAGCTCTGCTCCACCCTCCTCTGCCATCAATGCCAGGCAAGCAAGGTGACACAGGGTGGTGCTGGGAAAAGGATTCACAGCAGCTCTGCTTCTACTTGTTAAGATGTTTCTTGCTTTCTGTCTCCCCTTTCCTCCTCCCTCTGGGACCTGGTGAATAGACAGAGGGGATTCTGAACTGGGAAAAATCTTTCCTTGGCTGGGAGGTGCTGACTTTTTCCTGAGATGCCATTAACCTTTGTCATAAGGCAAGTACAAGGTGTGAAGGCTGCACACACTCACTCAGGCAGATCCTTCTGGAACAGCAGCAGAAGAAATTAAGTCCTTCAGGCTATGGGTTAGTGCACAAGAGCCAGCACCCCTCCAAAGGCATGGTGGGGAGTGGACCTCCCCTCCTGCCAAAATGAGAGATCTGCTAGAGGGACAGCATTTACCAGCCCAGAAAGAGGCCAGGGCTGCAAATGGTGCAGGCATCTCTCCTGCCCCTACCTGGTTACACACACACCTTGGAGCTGTCCTCCACTTCTGACCCAGCCCAGCTGCAGTACTTCATCAGAAGGGGTCTGAGCCACGGGCACCTTTTCTCACCCTCTAAAGAAGAGCCACTTGTCTGGAGGGAGATGGATGCTGTGTTGCATTTCCCTTTTCAATCACTGCTTGTGCTTCAGGGGTAGACAACTGCCACTCATTTCCTCTGTACACCCTGCACCTGGAGACAAGATTGCTCCCAGGAATGGGATGCAAAGCTCACGCTGTGCTCTCGCCACCAACGCTGCTGTCCTGGAGGGGGTGCAGCTCCGTTCGGCCTCCTGCCCTGCTCCCCACCCGGAGCTGCAGCACTGACCTTGCCCCCTACCCCGATGAGCAAAACAACCACTTGCTTTCATTTGCGAGGTACCAGAGCAAGTCCTCCAGGTAAGCCGAACCTGTGCACACAAGCTGGGGAGGGAAACGAATGCAGATGAGTTTATTTTTGCATCGCCTCCTACTACCAGAGCCCCGGGAGTTGCTAACATTACATCATCCCACACCCCTGCAAAGGCACAACGCTTCTGCTGAGGCTGCGGGAAGCAATAGCCAGAGAGGGATTAACTCTTTGCGGTGCAGGCTGCAGGCTCCAGTGGTCACCCAGCACTGCCTTTTGTTGTTTTGGGCTTTTTTTGTGGGCAGCTGTGAGAGAAAGGGATGGCACAGAAAGGAGTGGCTGAGTCCTCCAAGATGAGCAACCTCTGCCTCCCAAGTATTTAGCTAACAGAACACGTATTCTTCTAACAGGACAAAGAGGCTGAAACTGCTCCCAGTCTGCCCCAAACACAGGGCTAGAGATGGGCAAGAGAGCCACAGAATCACAGCACGGGGTTGGAAGGGACCTTTAAAGGTCATCTAATCCAGCCCTGATACCTCAAGGAGCAGCCTAACAGGTCTGAGGGAGGGACATGACTGAGCAGGACTTTTCAATTCTCACCGCCAGACTTCAATTCCATAAGGCATGGGTATTGTTAGTGCCAATTTTCCTGGAGACCCACGTGGCCTGGTGGAGCAGCCTGTGGACTGAGGCACAGGCACAGGCATCTCATCCAGAGCAACACAAAAGCTTTTCTTTGCCGGAAATTAAAAACAAGGAAACAAACAGCAGCGCTTGCGTAAGCCCCAGCCCGGCTCAGACAGAAAATTACCTCGAGACTGTTTGTGTTCCAGATCAATGGATCAGCTGTGGTGCAGGGCAATTAGCACCTTGAAATTATTCAGCAAGCCAAAGGATGGGAATTTGCAGGGAGGGTGGTAAGGAAAGGGTGAGAGCGAGCGGGAATAACAATAGATCTTTCTGGATATGAAAGTCACTGCCTGGCTCTGCCTGAGCCCAGGCTACAACACCAATGTGGCTGTTGGATGCTTTTGCAACCAGGCAAAAGGGGGCCAGGAGGGAGCTGGAGGGGCTGCTGGCACTGCACCCTGGGAATGGGTCTGTGGTATCAACAGGGAAAGCACAGCAATTTTTTGTTCTCTGTCCAGAATTAAAGATATCTGTCCAGGTATCCCACAAACCTGTTTGGTACTGGCACCCAGCAGCCCAAGGAATGCAAAAGTACTCTGTAAACAGATCCTAGCTGTGCTAGGTATGTGGATGGGCACCAGATGCAAGCTGGCCACAAGACAAACACATCAAGCAGCTGGGTATCAGCTCAGTTAAGGCTCTGCCCAGGTCTGCAGCAAGGCTCAGGATCACCCTCGCAGGGGCCCTCTGCAACCAGACTGCTCCACAGGGTACACACCAAATCCTACATCATCCTGGATGTTAAGACACCAGTTTGATTATTCCTGCCACTGCTAGGAACAGGAAAATCTCCCTGTTTCCTATGTGCTGCCATAGTGCTCACACACATGTAACCTGCTTTACTGTTGCTATCAGAGGAGGAGGAAGGGAGGGAAGAAAGAATGATTGTGGCCGACTCCAGCGTAACCTCTTCATGGCTCTTCTTTAAACAACAACAACAAAACAAATCATCTCCAAACTCACCCAGGAGAAATGTGACATTTGCTCAGACAGGCCCTGCTGCTCCCCAACCCACTGGGACCACCAGGGATCACTCCCTCTCCCCATGCCCCAAGGAAGCACAAGTGGCCTTTGCCGTGGGACACAGGGGGCTTGCTCCACCATTCCTGAGCAACCACCCCACAAAAGAGCCAGATACCAAAGACATAACAAGGATTAAAGCAACTACAAGAGAAAGCCTTGCTCCTTTCTAACAGGTCTCCATGCTTCTATTATTAATGTGGGATGAAAAGAAAACCACCTTTGTTGAAGCAGTTTTCTGTTCTCATGAATGTGTTTGCATCTAATCTGAGCACAGGGAGGCCAAGGCAAGCCGAGTGCAAAAACTCTTTCAGGCACTGATGCTCTTAACACTTTGAAATCATGCTAATCTGATAAGGCACCGAGGGAATTATGCAAGTAAACAAAGCTGGGCCCTGATAAGGAGTATTAGAGATAGGGCACACCACGTATTTAGTGCTGGGAGAGAGGAAGGTAGCAATGGCCAGTGCAATTCCCCACAGCTCGGTGCAGGAGGAGCTGGGAGGCACAGGGAGGAAAGTCCCTGCCGCTGATCAGTGTGGCCCACGACAAGGAAAATTAAACAGCAGGATGTGAGCGCTGCTGCTCACAGCTAGATCTTCCTGAGCATTAACATTTGATCACAGCACTTCCTTTGCTGGGATGCAGAGAGATGCAGGAGGACAGGCTAGAAACCGTAAATAAAAATGGTCAGGATGTAAGGGTGAGCTACAAATGAAGCAATGGGAGACAGCAGGGGTTTGTTCCTGGTTGGTTGGTGTTTGGCAAAACCTGAGCCCTCCCTACACTGGAGGCTGCTGGTTAACATTTTAGCTTCATGCCTTGTGAAAATGCTGCAGGCAAGCTCCAAACTGCTGCCTGTCCTCACGCCATGCTGGCTTCGCCGGGACCTCACCTCCTGTCTCCCTGCAGTGTCCTCCAGAAAAACAAGCCTCACAGTTGGAGGAAAGCTGATCTAAGTCCTAGCTCCTAAATCAACTTTCTAATTTAGGGGCAGTTTGTCAAAAGCCTCTCCCCGCCCTGGGACATGCAGGGTCTGACCGCACAAACGCTGCTCTCAGCCCGGCGCGGCTCGGGGACTCAGAAATGCCAGGCTGCAAATCACCCCCCACCCCCGCCAAACTGATCCAACCCAGAGCAGCAGACACATCCTGTGAAGTTTTGTTGCTACCTTCTTCGTCTTGCTTTCCTTATTTATGTGAGGGGAATCCAAACCCTGTCCTTTCAGGAATGCTGCTGAGTGATTAATAGCTGCGACGCATTTGGAAGGTAAAACGGTCTGGGTAATTATTACCCTGAGAGACAAAGAACGAGACAGTTCAAGAGTACACACTGATAGATTGCAACATCATGCTACAAGGGAGCACCCAAAATCACCCAGCAGTTCCAGCTCCAGGGACCAGGCCCAATGCTATCCATCATGAGAGGTATGATGGCATTGTCACCTCTTCTTCAGCGTTTCATTCGATTATTTTTATGGCAATTGCCAGTGGGGGGAAAAAAAAAACCACAACACAAAAAAAAAAGAACAAGAAAAGAGATTAATGTGGTGAGGAGAAGGCAAAGACAGGCTCCAGGAGGGGCTCACACTGAGGGGATGAAGCAGCAACACTCTCCCAGTGCTGGCTCCCCTTTCCTCAGCATCCGCGGTTTGCAGCACGATGCAAAGGGAGCAACGCATGTAAGGAAGCCTGGTCAGCACAGGACCTTCCCTTGGAGCAAGGAAGGTTGAGCAAGGGACACAGTACAGCTCCCATTTCCTGCTCACCAACTGGCACAATTCATTGCAGGAATCTGAGATTCCTGAGAGCTTTTCCTCTGCCTCCAGCAAGTTTGGCTGGAACCAGCCAAGCAGAGAGATTCGTTCCCTGCGTGGTGTGCGCTGTCCTGGGGAGAACGCTGGTGCTCCTCAGCCAGCCAGGCTTTCAGGTAATCCAGCACTGCCTGCCACCCAAACAGCAGCATTAGTGGTAATTAAAAAGGAGATGATTTCCACACCAGGCTGTGCACTTTGGAGGCAGCCAGTTCACCCAAACAGGATTACCACAACCCAGGATTGTACTTCTTTATTTCCACTCCTTTAGCCACTGGATCAGTGAGGCCAGCCTTGGAAGAAATTGGCACCAAATTCACTTACACTGAGATGGGCCTGAAGTGAAAATGTATTTTTCCTCTATTTCTCCAGAACATTCAAGACAAATACCAATGTGGAATGGGACTGACACTGGAAAGCAAATAGCATTTAGTCACCCACACAGACCTCTAACAAGCACTTTAGTGCGTAAGTGAAAATCCCCTGCAAAAGCAGTTTAGCTCAGGGGAAGGAAACCTTTAGGAGAGTGGTAGCAGAACTCCCTGACCACTCATTTGTGGGAAATTAGAAGTAAAACCAAAACATACAAGGGAAACCAGAATGGTTAAAGTGGGAAACCTCCAAAGTGAGGAAGTAGTTGGGCTGTGGTGGTTTGCTAGCACATAAACATATAATGTGCTTGTGTGCGTCTCTACACATGCTCCTATAGATAGCACACAAGTGTGCCAGCTTCTGCACACACAGCAGGGCTCTCCTTTCCAACCAGTCCCACTTCCAGTCAGCATCAGGCTTGTAGGACAGGCAATTTGTCTTGAGGCCACACATGTGAGCTGGCATCAGGAGCATTTGTCCCCTTTCTGACCCCAGAGTGTTGGTTTGTTCTATTTATGTATTTTTGATCTGTAAGCCACGACAGAGGTTTTTGGCACTGCTGCTGGAAGGTCAGGGAGAGACCACAGAAGAGCAAGTCCCAGGCATGGAGCCCTTGCAGAGCATGATCTGTCAGCTGCCTCCGCCAGGAATTTGCTGTGTTTTGAATTCAAAGAATCTCTTTCAAAAACAAAAAACCCACTGGGGCCTCCGTGTCAAGATGGTAAGCTGGCATCCCAGAGCTGGTGCAACAGCACAGGGAGCATCCCACTTCCAGTCAGGACAGCAGAGACACTTGGCCATGAGACCTGTGAGGAGGTCCTGGGGAGCAGGAAAGGATGGGGTGAGATGGAAAAGGCAGGTTCAGGCAGGAGGAGAAGTGCTCTCTGCGAACAGGCTCTACTCCTGCCCTGCACTAAGCATTGGGCAGACAGTTTATCAGCATTGCCTAGGGCAGGAGAAAGTGCCTGCAGAGTTAGTGGGGAGCCAAGAACCATTCCCTAGATTTCCCTCTCCCTCCAAGGACTAGAAAAGACATTTCATAGCTTCAACCCTAGTTCTATTAAGTGCTAGTGAGCATTCTCTGACAATTTCTGGCACTTTGTTGAAAAGCTGAATAAGAGAGGACAGCAGGCTCAAGCCAGGAGGATGACTTTGGTCCTGAGTCCCTGTGAGGCTCTGGCTGAGGAGATGGCTACAAGAGAAAGACATGCCAAGGGGAGGCTACCAAATGAACCTGTTCTCTTCATGAGTTCCCAAGCAAACTCATGTGTATACATGGAGAAAGCATCATGGAGAGGAGAGCTACAGAGCTAGGTTTTCAAGTGATAGAAGAGCACAAATCTTGAAGGGATGATGCTTAAGAGTTTTCCAGCAGCCCTATTTCTAAAGCCCTAATTCCCACATGTTTGAAGAAGGTCTAGGAAAGAAGGAGGATACAGGGTCAGGAGCTTCCCCTTGCACAAGGCAGGCATATATTTAAAGAATGAACAGCAGAAGAGAGCTGGTTTGGATATTCCCTGCTGGAGATAAACCACAGCATCCCCCCAGCTTGACAACTCATGCCCATTGATCTCGCCAAGACAGCAGCAGGGCAGTTTATCATTACAAATGCTTCCTCACACGATCAGCCCTCCAGCAGCTCCACATCCCGTGGAGGGGGACAGCCTTTCCTGGGAAGGGACAATCCCCACAGGATTCGAGCACGTTGTGGACTACGCACACATCCCCCTGCTCCCTCCCCACCTCGAAACAGCACTACTTGCTGGCCAGGCACGAGTGACAATGCAAGAAATACATACGATGGTGGTTTTCCTTGGGTGGCTAACAGCATCCTCTCTCCTCTGGAGACCCAACTGCAGGCTGTGCTGGGTCTCAGCAAGCATCAGACGGTCCCCAAGGCACGGTGGGTGCATCCTCCCCGCTCCCCTCCTGGCACGTGAGGGCTCTGTTTAATAAACTTTCCTGCAGTTTGTGTTCCTCGGTAACCCTGCAGTAGTAGTCATGGCGACAAAACTGGGGTCCTTGGCAACACACCAATGATGCTGCAAATCTAGGATGACTAATCCTAAAAGCCTAATTTGTCGAACTCATTTAAATGCTTAAAAGATATGCAGGTCACTGCAGGGGTCGATTTAATGGCTGTGGCATATCTGGTGGCGGAGCAGTTGTTACAGGAGGAGCAGCCCGGGTATCTTCTGGTCGCGAAATTAAGTGGATTTTTAAGGCAAGATGTAGGCTAAAGAGATTAAAAGGAAAGCACAATTTAAACGTCGGCACAATAACAAACCCAGCTGATTTCCAGTCAAAGAGCCGGTCACAGCTTCCAGATGAAACGCTGTTTTAAATAACAATCCCCCCACAACAATATCGCTGATACAGTACTGCCTGCTTTATTTGTGCCTATTCAGAACCTAATGAATGCTCTTTCTCAACACATCTTGCCCATGAGTATGCAAAACCACGGCGCAACACAGCCAGCTCCCCAGGCTGGCCCCCATTAAAGGCGCACGGAGGATACAGAGCCAGGACTTTGCAGCGCCGATGGTCTCCGGCTTCACCAGCAAGGCTGATGGGCCGAGCATCTGTCCCGCACCACCTTCCCCCCTGGATGCCGCAAGAGCACGGGACAGTAGCTCATGGTATCGATGCAGCGCTGCAGACTTTCAGCTCTGCCGGCACTAAAACATTCATGACCACATCTTCAGTTAAGACGCTGCTGGCGTCACCAAGAGAAGAGCACCCAAGTCCGTGTAATGCTCTGAATGCGCTCGGCTGGGCCCAGGAGGCAGCACTGAAGTACCCGCCCCTTCTTTGCCCCAGCTTTTGTGCTTCTCTGCCTGCCACCTGGCATGAGCAGAGGCACAAAGGAATGGAGAGTGGCTTCTGCTAACAGTTAGCCTCATCAGCAAGCTCCCTTTGCAGGCTCTCTCTCCCTCTTCACACACATAAAGCAATGAGCACTGTAGACAAGTGGCTCACCCCACAGAAAGCAAATCCTGCTGGCCCGAGGCTGTAGAGTCCTACACCTTTATCCCATAGTGCTACACAACGCTCACTCGCCTAATTTGTGGTGGTTTTGACTAAGCATTCACTCAGCAACTACCAGAGATAAACATCAACACACAAGCAGGTTATGCTGTTTGATCACACAGGGATATGATTTCCATATCCTGACCTACTGCCCTCCCTACACAGGCATCTTCCAGGAGAAAGGCTTCGTTCATCTGGCCAGGAGCTGGGCCAGGAAAGCCACTGATGTGGCAGACAGTAGGTGGTTTATTTAAAAGCAGGCAGACAAAAACACTTGCTTGGTAAAATCCTAGCTCTACTCATCAGGATTTCCCCCTCCTCAAATCTGGATGCAACATCCTCTGGCACTTGCCACGGTGGCTGACACAGAGCCAACTCTGTCGCAGAGCACCCTTGGTTCCCTTCATTAGTTTGTCAACATTTCTGCTCCTGCAGAGGAAATTGAGTTTAACCAGGAGTTATCTCCACTCATACTTCATTATGGTGCTGTAATAAAGCAATAGCAACGTCACTAATTACTATGGCTACTAATGATTTCTGCTGCACCTTCAAGAGCAGAATGCACCACAGGATGTATGTAACGCTTGCTTGCTTGCAGCCAAGGTGCTTCCTGGGAAAGTTCAGGCAAAGCAAATGCTCTGCAAGTCCTGAAGACAGACCCAACCTTTGCTCCTTTGAAAAACAAAACCCCTTGCTGATCCCCCCTGGGGACTGAACCAGGGATCCTGGAGACCTTGGACAGTTACACACAATCTCTGGTCACCTAAAACAGCCCCTGTGCCTCCTGCAACGCAAGCAGTAGCCTGCTTGACCACAGGGATGCCATAGCTCATTAACAGGATGCATCTACTGGCAGAAGAAACCTGCCACTGATACTGACATTCTGGTCTTGTGCTTGGGTATAAAACAGCACAGTGACTGTTTTCAGTGGTTAGGAAATGCCAATTACAGCAAAAGATAAGGAGCCCAAACCCTGCTTCCCTGAATCCCTACATGATCCAACTTCAACCATGGCTCAGTTTCACCTGTGAGGATAACAGGTCTAGACACCCTCTCCTGGTACTACTGTGAGGCTTTAATTAAAGCACTCATATAAGTTAGTGATACATGGTGTTATTGACAGGGCTACAAGTCTCTCTGCAGACTGAAATCCTGCCTGTGTGGATGGAAAGAGGTTTTTGCTCATGGCTCTTTCAGCCAGGACCTTTTGAACTTCTGCTGTCAAAATAACAAACCTTGCAGGGTCCCCTTTAGCAGTGCAGCTCACTGCTGCTGCCTGTGTTACCTCCCTGAAGCTCTTCCTTGGGTCACCTCCAGTGGCCTGTCATGTCCCCTTGCCCTGCCTACCCTGTCAAGGTACCACAGCTGATGCTCCTGCCCCAGAGAACCTGCCACTGCCCTCCAGCCCCAGCCAATGCATCTCCATCTCACAGCACTGCTCAGCCTGGGCTGCCTGCCCTGCCTCTGGGAACAGTGCTCCAGGCCCTGCACAAACACAGAGATGTTTTGCTGCAGAAAATAAGTGCAAAACACGGTCAGCATCACACCTCTCCAGTGCTGGCTAAGGGCACCTTGGGGGGATACTCCACTTTTGCAACTGCAGCTGGGTTGAGCACTTGGGCATGGATGGCAGGTCCTGCTGGCAGTTCAAGGAGGGGCTTAAAGATGGGCAAAGCAACACACTTTCAGCTGCAGCTCAGCTCCAGGAGAAGAGCTCCCTTATAAAACATTGCCCATGAAGCTGTCGAGTTTTCAATGGCTGCTGCATGAGCAACTGCAAAACCTATTCCCTGCTATGCTGCAGGCTCACCTCCTCCTGAACACTCAATGCCTACCTTGGGCATTTAAAGCTCAGCTTGCACAAAGCATTAGGAAAGGGGCTGTGGTGAGTAGGGTGCGCTAAGAGGAGGCTTGAAGGTGCACTTGCCATCTCTAAAACGCCAGGTAGAAAGAGCAAAACAAGACTGGAGCAAAAGAGAGAGCAAAGAACAGGTTGCTGTGCGGTCTGGGGGACTTGTAAGCTCTTCTCAACATCTGCAGAAGGCTTTGAGTCCCAAACCAGAAACCCTGGGACGATGCTAGTTAAATGCTTCAATGAATTGGAAGTTATCTTCAGTATATTTTTAGTTGGCACCAACAGGCATTACATAATGGCTATTATATAACAGCACTAAGGCTACAAACACTCTCTTTTGGGCTTTTTGTTTGTTTTTCTTTGCTTTCTCTCCATCTTTCCCTCCCCATCTCTCCCCCCCTTCCCCCCAGATCTTCTCCTTAGCGGGAGATTGATCAATAATTGCATTTACCATCAAATGAAGGGAGGCAAATCCTTAGGAGGAAAATCAAATGGAGTAAAAATATTGTTACTAAGCCTGTGAGCACTCCTCTCTTGCCCAACCTCAAACAGAATTAACTATTCCCAGAATAGAAATTCCACTAAGGCTTATCTGTAGTTTAAAGGGACAGGCTGTGATTCTGTGCAGACATTAAATTTCTCAATACTGGAGGGGTTTTTATCTCGTTGTGATGATAGCTCAGAAGGCAAAAGTACAGGGGGAGGGGGAGGAGCACTACGTAAGAGATGCTAAGGAAAAACTGGAGGAGATTTTCCTTATCTGCCAGCAAGATCCTTGCCCATTGGTGCTCCTTTAAGATCTTCCCCTGGCATATTTTTTATCTCCTTTTTTCCCCCCCCCCCCTCTCCCAACAGCCATACTGGCAGAACAACTGAGACTTCTGCTTCCAAACTAGGTGCTACATGGGGGGAAAAAAAAAAACACCACAGAAGGAACTTTCCAAAAGCTAGAAATATTTCCTATCTCTGAGCCTAAAGAGAGCTGAAGCAGCCTCTGTGACTCTCAATGCACAATAAAAAAGTCAGTTCAGTGGCACACCACGAGCTCCCACATCACACTGCCCAGCAGGCTGAGGCAAGGGCTCACTTTGCTTTTGTTACCCCAGCACAGAGCCTCTCTGACAGGCACAGCACTCAGCAATTCTGCCTTTTTCAGGTTGGTCCTCTGAAACAAATGGTCCAGTTCCAGAAAGAGCAAAAGAGATGATCTGACTACTAACCACTCCTTAGCTAGCAAGCTGCTCCCTTCTGCTGTTTCACTCTCCCACCTCCCAAACCCAGCAATGCCACAGATGCTCTCCTGACTTGTGCTAGGTTTATAAATAAACCAAACCCTGGGCTACCTAGATGGGAAGGCATCGTGCTGAGTGTGTCACTGGGAACAAAAACAACTCTGAGAGAGCAGAGAAGGAGAGGATACAAATGCAGCTGCCTGGAGAGCGCTGGGTCAATCCAGAAAGAAGCTTTCTACCTCCTAGACGTGAGGAGGAGGTTCTTCACCATGAGAGAGGTGAAACCCTGGAATGTGTTGTCCAGGGAGGTGGTCGAGGCCCCGTCCCTGGAGGTGTTTAAGCCCAGGCTGGATGAGGCTCTGGCCAGGCTGATCTAGTGTGGGGTGTCCCTGCCCATGGCAGGGGGGTTGGAACTAGCTGATCCTTGTGGTCCCTTCCAACCCTGAATGATACTATGATACTATGATTTAAAAGCTGTTGTGGCACACAGCAGACCCCTTTACTGGTAGAGGCTCTGAAGGCAGCAACTGCAGCCCTGTTTGGAAGGACAGTCTGGCAGGCCTGGTTGTTGTGTGAGCATGAACAAAAGCCCCAAGGAAACAGGACAAAGATGGAGCAGAAGGGATAAAGCTGGCACGACAGTGCTAGGTCTGGGCTGAAGTCCTGCAGTTGGAGGGGGAAGGAATAGCACACAAAAACTGATCAAATGTACTGAGGTGTATCGTTACCTGAGGAACACAGCCTTGCTCTGTTCTATGGGTTTCTGACACCTAGCTATTACCTTCTTGGATAACTGAGGGAGGAACAATTTGGTGAAAAAGCAGGTTTGAGAAGTTGAGCTGGGAAGGGATGAACGCTTGAGACTCCCGCTCCATATTGCCCTGCGAGCCGTCCAACGCTAAGCACACAGAATATGGCCATTTGTCATTCAGGACTGAACAGATTAGGAAAACAAGTGTCAAAACAAGCAAAAGCAGTAAGTTTACTTGCATTTGTCATGGTTTTCTCCTCTATAGAGGCCATTAAGGGATTTTACAACAAGCGATCACTTGCAGCACCAGGAAATAGCAAACCCCAAGCTTAACTGAGACAAACGTTTATGGTTCTCAGGAGAAATGCTCCTAATTCATTTCAAAGCTGCTCTGCCCTGCTGAGCCTCCAGCCCCAGGTGCTCAGGATAAAGGCATTTGATATGGGCTGGGACACAGGGCTGTTTCTGCCGTTGAGTGCCCTTCTCAAGATCAAAGCTTCGCAGGCAAACACCGCACAACTGCTAAATCCCTTCTTAATGAACCCTTCAGCAGGGCTGGACACATCCACTGGTGGGCTGCTCATGCATGTACGTATGCAAATGGGCGCAGGGAGGAAAGCTGTCCTCAGGAATCAACAGCTGAGCATATGGTGGGACACTGTTTATCAAACAGCCCATTGCAGTTGCTGCTGCAGCACTTCTGTTGGAGGAGCTGGCAGCAAACAGCCTGGCCGCAAATAGCGTGGCCACAATGGGAGCACGCCTGGGGGTCTTCCTGCTGGGGCTTGGGGAGGGGAAAAGAAAAGGATGTTTAATTTAAAAGGATGGGAGCCACGTACAGACTGTGTGAACTTGTGAAAACCAGCTTTCGCTCTGACAGACTCAGAGGTGGGCCAAGGAAAATGCTGAACTCTATGAGGGCAGAGTAGCACAGCCCTTCTCCATCAGGAGCCTTCTTTGTCCAGCCCCCTCCATCAGCCCCAGCCAGGGAAAAGAGCTGATGAAAAAAAAGGTTCTGTACTGACCTCCTGTGCTCAGGGACCAGACCGGGGCCAAGCCCAAAGTGGCTCTACTGTGATGGCCTTGGGACACTGCAAACAACCTGGCAGGAAGAAGAGCAGCAACCATAGCAGGAGGGGCTCCTGCATTTCAGCTCTGCTCTGCCACTGCTGTGGGCTCACACTGGAGCCCAAACCAGATACTACACCAGACCAGAGGCCAGGAGGCAAGTAGCTCGCTCCTTCCCTTGCTCCACTTGACCTCCACACCTCGGTGGACCCAAACATGCATTCCCACTCCCACCCAGCCTCTCTGCACATGCCTTTGCAACAGCCTGGTGCATCAACCCTCACTCCTCTGAAAGCAGCCAAGAGGGCCAATGGCATCCTGGCCTGCATCAGGAACAGTGTGGCCAGCAGGAGCAGGGAGGTCATTCTGCCCCTGTACACTGCACTGGTTAGGCCACACCTTGAGTTCTGTGTCCAGTTCTGGGCCCCTCAGTAGTTTAGGAAGGATGTTGACTTGCAGGAGCGTGTCCAGAGAAGGGCAACGAAGTTGGTGAGGGGCTTGGAACACAAGCCCTATGAGGAAAGACTGAGGGAGCTGGGATTGCTCAGCCTGGAGAAGAGGAGACTCAGGGGTGACCTTATCACTCTCTACAACTACCTGAAGGGAGGTTGTAGACAGGTGGATGTTGGTCTCTTCTCCCAGGCAGCCAGCACCAGAACAAGAGGACACAGTCTCAGGCTGCGCCAGGAGAGGTTCAGGTTGGATGTTAGGAAGAAGTTCTATACAGAGAGAGTGATTGCCCATTGGAATGGGCTGCCCAGGGAGGTGGTGGAGTCGCTGTCATTGGAGGTGTTCAGGAGGAGACTTGATGGGGTGCTTGGTGCCATGGGTTAGCTGTTTGGGTGGGTTGGATTGGTTGATGGGTTGGATGCGATGAACTTGAAGGTCTCTTCCAACCTGGTTTGGTTTATTCTAAATAAAGGTTTATTCTAAGTTTATTTAGCAGCACAGTTATCCCTCATAACCTTGAAGCAGACTGCACTGAGGTTTAGTTGGATACTGCTCCAGAGCTCCTTGGTTTCTTACTTTTATGAGGCTTCTGGGGAAGTGTGTGCAACAGGCCTGTGAGGAACCCCAGCTAGCCAGCTGCACGGCCAAGCGTGAGCCCCCTGCAAAAGTGCTGCTGCTGGGTAACAAATAAAGAGCCAGCTTCACTGGAAGGCTTGTTCTACCGTATTTAAGATGGAATTAAAACATATTTAAGTGGTACAAATGATATGTAATAAATTTAAGAATAAAATAAAAAGCCTCAGATCTCCCCAATACGAGCCATTAATCAAACAGACACTCTGAAAAGACTTCCCTGTGAAATCTCTAGTGATTAGCTGCAGGCACTCAGCCAAAGAGGCCTGCAAGCTCTGTTTCACTGGCATGTATTTTTAAACCAGCTCCAGCAAAGAGGAGGCCATGTGGGGCACAGAATAACAGCCTGGGGAGGGGGGGGGTGGGATCAGTCCCTGATACAGATTATTTTGCAGAGAATCTCTCTGTACCTCTGCTCTCAGTCCCTAAGACTGGGATGCTGAAATGCCCTGCTCCTAATTCCTGTACAAGTAAAGCTGCAGGACACAGACCACCTCTTCCAACGTGCATGTGGTGATGTGCTGCCACTCTCTCTGGGATGACAGCCCTGTAGTCTCCAGTGTGTACCAATAAACAAAACGACTTTCAGGCATAACACAGAGCCAGTTAGCCCAAGATCATTCCCAGTTCTGTTCAATGCATCATTTGAAACCACCCAGCGATAGAGAGCCCAACGCCTCTTAATAGCCTATTGATTAAATGTATTGTCACAGCCCCTGACACAAACGACTAGAAGGATCTCTCAGCTTGCATTAACATCTCTTGCAGCCCCAGGTATGCCCAAACCTGCCTGGGCTGGGTCAGGAGAGCCTGACGTCTCATCAGGCCCCTGCCCACTTGTGCTGAGTGAAATGGCTATTAACTTCCCTCCGTTTGCAAATGGCCCAGAACGCTGCAGAGACAAGAGGCCACACTGGTAACACACACAGAATTAAGCTGACAGTTTTAAAAGATTAGTAAAGTGTTGCTTTCCATTTAAATGAGGGGGAAAAAAAGATTACTTATAAAAAGAGAACTTCCCCAACAGAGTGTGTACTCTCCCCCGAGATGCAGCAAGAGGCATTTGCATTATTGCAAATCCTCATCAACAGAAGGGCAAATGTTTAAAATGAGGGGGGGAAAAATAATCAGAGCTTGGAAAGTAATGCCATCAAAGTGGGTAAACAGTGCTCACCAAAAGCCTGCCACAGCAATAACCACTGAAAGGGTGCAAGAGACCTGCAGAGCAGCGGTCTGCACAGGGTCCTGGGTGAGCAGGCTGTGCTCAGCGTTAGTCCCACCACGGGGTCTGAATGCAGCTGTAGCACAGCACACCACTGATCAGCTGGAGGCAGGCAGCAAGCTCACTCCTCTGTCCTGTCAGAGTCACTGCTTTCATCTCTGCAAGTGATGCTGAGGGTTCCAACTCTCAGTCACAGATTCATCGAATGAATTGGGAAGGGCCCTCAGAGATATCTGCTCCTGTCCCCCTGCAGGGACACCTCCCACTAGATCAGGTTGCTCAAAGCTTCATCCAGCCTGGTCTTAAACACTTCCAGGGATGAGGCATTCCCATCTTCTCCTGGCAACCCATTCCAGTGTCTCACCACCCTCCTAGTAAAGAACTTCTTCCTAATGTTCAATCTACATCTACCCTGCTCTAGTTTAAAACCACTGCCCCTTGCCCTATCACCACAGGCCCTTATAGAAAGTTGATTTTGTTGCTTCTGGAGATCATAGAATCTATAAGGTTGGAAAAGACCTCAGGATCATCAAGTCCAACCTGTCACCCAACACCTCATGACTACTAAACCATGGCACCAAGTGCCACATCCAATCCCCTCTTGAACACCTCCAGGGACGGGGACTCCACCACCTCCCTGGGCAGCACATTCCAACGGCTAACAGCTCTCTCTGGGAAGAACTTTCTCCTCACCCCAAGCCTAAACCTCCCCTGGCACAGTTTGAGACTGTCCTCTTGTTCTGGGAGAAGAGATCAAACCCCTCCTGGCTACAACCTCCCTTCCTCAAGCAAAACAAGGTACAGACCCAAAGGGTGATTGTGAGGGCAAATTGCTGAGTGGGCAGCACTTGGCTTCTACCTGCTCACCCTGCAGGGCTGAACAGGTGGGGAGAGGGGAACCCTGCATAGGAAGGTGAGGTGCTAATCAAAGAAGAGAGCAAGCAGACATCAGTATCTTTCAGCATGCCTCACCCAGCAGCTGGGAAGGATTTGGTTTAACATGCAGTTTTGTTTTAAATGCTTGTACTGTGTACGTTTCCAACATCAGTTTTCACTGATCACTTTACTCAGAACAAGCTTGATCAGAGACAGTACTACTCTGAAGGGGCTCTAGTTGTTTCCAAAGAGGTTTCTTGCCCCCATGAGTTTCCATTTCAACCTAATACAGGGAGACAACAGACGTAAGCAAAAAACGCATTCTGGCTGCCTTCAGAGCATGAGAAATGTTAGGAGAGCAAAGAAGATAAGTACAGACAAGAATAGTTTAAATTCATTTCTGCAGACATAATCCAAGAAGTGTGAAGTGGAACTTCTCTGTGCATTGCAGGGAATCAAAAGCAAAAGAAAAGTCCCATGACAGGGCTTAGCAGCAGCTCAGCACAAGCTCTTGAGCAAAGAAATAAAACAGGCATCTTCATATAAATACAACTTCTAAAAGAACTGATGGAGAGAGATGATGAACATCCCAGAGAAGGAGGCAGATTAAAACACTGCTGCTCCACAGCTTGACCCTCTCCTCCTGAGCTGGTCAGTCTGTGGGGAGAGAGGCACACAGCCCCACCAGCAACCTCACTGCTCACCGTGATCCTCAGCTTAGATTCGTGCCTTCAGGCTCTCCTCCCCAACTCTGCTTCCAAAGTACTCCCATGACACAGCTAACTCTTAATTTGTAAGAGCTAGGATTGGACCTACCAATCTTGGGTGCTAAAAATACAAATAAAAGGACAGCTAACCTTTTCAGCTCTGCTGTGGCCTGCTGTTGTTGTGAAACACCATGGGACAGCATGGTATGAAAGAAAGCATAGAAGCAAAGCGTCCTACGGAACAAAGCCGTTGTGTCTGCCTTGGCCTCGCATGACCTCCTCCTTAGGGTAAACAAATCTGGACTTCTTCTGAACCAGACACAGTTGGAGATGACTCTCCACTCCCAGGACTCCCAACTGATCCCAAAGATGAAAGAGAGCAACAGACCCCTAAACCCTGGGCTGTTGCAGCCCCATCTCTCCCACGCGTGGCATGGACGGCTCTTCAAACAGGTAAAGGCAACCTCCTGACCTGCTGCATTGGACTTAGTAATTATTAGCACCTAATTTATCAATATTTTATAACTTGCATGTGCCCTTAATGAAAAGGGTGATCCTTCTTCTCCACATAGCTGGGCATTATCTCTAGGTTTCCTCCAATTTACTCCCTAAACCCTGGGTTGTTGCAGCCCCATCTCTCCCACGCGTGGCATGGACGGCTCTTCAAACAGGTAAAGGCAACCTCTTGACCTGCTGCATTGGACTTAGTAATTATTAGCACTTAATTTATCAATATTTTATAACTTACATGTGCTCTTAATGAAAAGGGTGATCCTTCTTTTCCACATAGCTGGGCATTATCTGGAGGGTTTCTCCAATTCACTCCAGATCTCATGGTGGCCTGGAATCTGGGGGCTATTACCTATGCTCGGAAAGCTAAATACATTCATCAGTGGCCTGGGATCATGCCCCAGAGTATTGATCAGTCCCAGGTGGGACAGATTATCCTTCAAGGATGCTGCAAATCAAGTAAACCACTACTGCCTGTGCCTAGGTCCCACTGATCAGAGTGGAGGTTAACCACCCATTTGGCACCCAGAGCTGGAAGCTTTGGTTCCTTGCAGACAGCTTCTCACAAACCAACATCCTGGAGCCTGCTCTACACCAACCATTCCAGCACAGTTACTGAAGATTTATTGTACACATAAAAATGTTGCTGAAAGTGGTGCAATACTGAGTGCTCTGAAGGTAGGAGCAAACTGATGTTGCCACAGACAGGGACACAATCTTATTTACCATGAAGCCAATCCTTCTTTCCTTGCTATTTGCTGTATTTTTAGTCTCCAGCTTCCAGCGGTGGGAAGGATGCACCATCTGCATCCCTCAGCCCCAAGCCAAGTACAGGAGCTTTGGGCACTCAGGTAATGGATTTCAAAGCAGCAGAGTGTAATGATGCACCTGAATGCCTGCATCATGAAGCACACACAAGAGGAGGTAAATTATCACAGGCAAACTGAGTTTTGGCACCAGGCTTTTGCATAGCCCCAGGCACTTTGAGTAACAGTTCAAACAAAAAGCTCAGGAACACTCCCAGCACAGCTACCAGCTTGGGTGCTGAAAACCTTCGACTGCATCAGAGGGTTTAGACCATACAGACCTGCTGCCCTATGCACTCCAGCTGTAGCTGACCATTTCCATTGCACAGAGCTGGTGTGGAATCAAAGACCCCCTTTGCTGATCAGTGGGACAGGTTCCTGCTGCCACGGGTGTCCTTTGTGAGCAGTGGGAGGAAAGAGTGCCTTGGGTGGCCAGTTTCTCTTCATCCACAAACCCAATATCTCCCAGCCTCTTCCTCTTTCTTCTCTTCCCTACTCCCCCTCTGCCACCCCCACCAACAGCATTCCATCCCCAGTATCTCTTCCCACTCTCCTTATCCACACATTCAGCTTTACTCATTTTTGTCACCTCTAGTCCTCCCCACTGGTCCTGTGCCTTGTTTTCTCCCCAGCAACTTCCCACTGACAGTAGATCCATCCACCCACCCCACCAGCCTTTCCTCCATCACTGCTGCTCTCCCTCACAGATGTCCCCCTCCAATCTTGGACTCACTCTTTACACCTTTATTCTGTTTATGCCTGATGTTGGTAGCATCATCTGCTGCACACCCCCGAGGCGCCCTGCTCCCCACTGCAGCACTGAGGTAGTTGTTTCCAAGCTGGTTTTCCTCCTGCCTTACCCACAACCTGGGGGCACAGAGTGCTCTGCCATCATTAGCTGCACTATGGACTGTGAAAAACCACATCTGGCTCCACGCCACTTCTGACACCTTGGCTGAAAAACTCCAGGGTGCAACGAGCCTCTACCTGGGCTGCATGGTTTTAATAAGGTGAAGTTACTGTCTCATGCTCCCCTGCCAGAGCATGAGAGCTCTTCAAAGAAAAGGTTGACAGGCTGTGAGTTGGGGTTGTTCACGCTGGAGAAGGCTCCAGGGAGACTGTCTTGTGGCTTTTCAGTACTTCCAAGAGGGCCCACAGGAAGGAAGGGGAGGGATTCTTTCTTAGGGAGTACAGTGATAGGCCAGTTTTAAGCTGCAAGAAGGTATATTTAGATTAGACACAAGAGTTTATTTACTGTGAGAGTGGTGAGGCACTGGAATAGTTTGCCCAGAGAGGCTGTGGATGTTTCATCCCTAGAAGTGTTCAAGGTCAGGCTGGATGGAGCTTTGAGCAATCTGATCTAGCTGAAGACTCACAGAGAGAGTTGTTAGCCATTGGAATGTGCTGCCCACAAAGGTCAGCGTGGAGTCACCTACCCTGGAGGTGTTCAAGAGGGGACTGGACGTGGCACTTGGTGCCATGGTTTAGTAGTCATGAGGTGTTGGGTGACAAGTTGGATTTGATGATCTTTGAGGTCTTTTCCAACCTATTTGATTCTATTATCCTATTCCCCTCCCCTCCCCTCCCCTCCCCTCCCCTCCCCTCCCCTCCCCTCCCCTCCCCTCCCCTCCCCTCCCCTCCCCTCCCCTCCCCTCCCCTCCCCTCCCCTCCCCTCCCCTCCCCTCCCCTCCCCTCCCCTCCCCTCCCCTCCCCTCCCCTCCCCTCCCCTCCCCTCCCCTCCCCTCCCCTCCCCTCCCCTCCCCTCCCCTCTCCTCTCCTCTCCTCTCCTCTCCTCTCCTCTCCTCTCCTCTCCTCTCCTCTCCTCTCCTCTCCTCTCCTCTCCTCTCCTCTCCTCTCCTCTCCTCTCCTCTCCTCTCCTCTCCTCTCCTCTCCTCTCCTCTCCTCTCCTCTCCTCTCCTCTCCTCTCCTCTCCTCTCCTCTCCTCTCCTCTCCTCTCCTCTCCTCTCCTCTCTCTTCCGTTCCATCTTCCTGTTCCCTGTAGTGGCATCGGACTAAATGATATTCCAAGCCTCTTCCAACCCAAACCATTCTATGATTCCATGATTTTGCAGTATTTCCTTCCAAGCTGCTCCTAAGAATGGCTTAAATAGAAAAAAATTGACTAAAATCTTGAGCAAATCAGGTCCCCTGGCATCCCCTGACAATCTCCCCCCCAGGACTGGGGCAGTTTAATGGGAAACACTGAGTAAAGCTCAGAGAAAGCTGTGCCATCAGCCCCACCTATAGCAAGCTCTAAACTTTTGCTGACATAGTTCATTATCTTACAAAACAAATTGCTCCAAGTGAACTGTGACATTAGTGTGTGTGATTCTCCAGTTGCTCAGGCTATTAATGTTTAAGATGTAATTAGAAGTAAGGGTAGAAAATAGCCTTTGCAGAATATTTTTCAGCCCATTAGTTGAAAGAATTTTCCACACAATTTCTCTCTGGCATTTCGGAGTACCAGGGCCTTCTCTTTATCAAGTGCTCCCCACCCCACTAAGCACTCTGCCTTTTCAGTAGTCACAGCAGCTCCCCAGCCAGTGTGCATCAGCAACTCCAGCTCTTATTGCGCTACTCCACCAAAGCGAGGAAGATCAGGTTAAATGAGACTGATATTGACACGGGGCTGCCTTGTTTCATGTGCTTCAATGGAAAAGGCCAAATCAATCTTCCTCTCTAATCCACAAGTCCCTCTTGGCAGCCAAACTGTTAAAGAATTGAAGGAAGAAGCTAGGAGAAAGAGAACCAAACCCAACAGATTACTGCACATGTGCACAGTGCAGAAATTCTCTGTACTGCCACTTCAGTCTGGAGAAGAGAAGGCTCTGAGGAGACCTTATTGTAGCCTTCCAGTGTCTGAAGAAGAAAGGTAATGATAGGACTAGAGGGAATGGAAAAAAATTAGAAATGGGTAGATTCAGATTGGATGTTAGGAAGAAGTTCTTCCCTATGAGGGTGGTGAGACACTGCCCAGGGAGGTGGTGGAAGCCTCATCCCTGGAGGTTTTGAAGGCCAGGCTGGATGGTGCTCTGAGCAACCTGATGTAGTGTGAGGTGTTCCTGCCCATGGCAAGGGGGTTGGAACTGGCTGATCCTTGAGGTCCCTTCCAACCCTAACAATTCTATGATTCTACCCAGCAACAGAGACTCTGTCCACTTACTAAACACACAGCTCATCAAGGCAGCCCTTTTCCACGTGGGAAATTGTTCACATTAAGCCTCTGCCTTCCGCTCACCTTGGGAGTTAAGAACCTTCTGTGCTTTATTTATGACCTAGAACCTTCTAGCTGTAATGGATGCTTGGAAAAGAGAACTTGCCAAATGCACAAGAGCCTTTCAGGTTGTTTTTTTTGCTTCCTGGACCACATAACTATTATTATTTATGCCCCAGCAGAGGCTGAGAGCCCTGGTCACAGACCAGAACCCAACTGCCTTGAACTCGCTGGAAGAAAAACAACAAAAACAACTAGAGAAATTCAAGAGCATGAAAAGCAGCAGATGAAAAGCAGTAACTAATTCTTTTCCTTTCCCCAATTTTCCACCAAGTGCTTTTTAAGCATCGTTTTCCCCCCTTTCAACCAAGGAAGCAGGCTGCACCCTTACATCAGCAGCCCAGCTAATCGAAACTGACAACAAAAGTGTCCCCACCTAGAACAAGCCATCAAAAACATACCAGACTCAACCACAGGAATCTCTATAGGATTGGCTCTCTCTTTTGTATTAAATTTCCCTCCAGAAACTCTTCAAGCAGAGAGAATTTCTAAAGCAGCCGGGGAATGGCTGAGAATCGGTGACAAACTCTGCCTGAGATACCATGGTGCCCGTCAGCGCTGCCCTGCAGCAAGCTCTCCAGCATGTGCCTTGTGTGCTGTGCTGAAGAGCCCTGCTCAAAATCAGGGGTTTGCACTGCCAACAGACCATCAACTCCCCTTGTCACACAACCCAAGTCAATTACATCCACATAACGAGGCTTTCATATGAGTAAAACCTCAGCTGATACCCTGCTCCTTCCCACTGCAAGGAGCCAGGCTTCCTCCAGCTGCCTTCCCTCCCTTCTGCTGGGGGGTACCCGATAAAAGTCCTGATCTTTGGGATATTGAAGCCACATTCAGCCACATTCAGCACATGAGTGGCTCTCTAAGCCCCAGCTTAATAAGCTTAAAATTAAGCAGGTGCACATGCCTTGAAGGTGCAGCCATTGCTCCACACAGGGCACTGCTATGAAGCCTCCGGCTCTCCAGAGTGCTTCTTTGGGGCTGGTGAAGTGCACTCTGCAGATCTTCTGAACTTTGTGTTTATGAGACACAGGTTGGACTTTCGAAAGCAAACTGGTTTCAGTTTGTGGTTTCCTTTCATCCAACTGGGAGGCAATCTGAGAAGCTGGCATGGATTGTCCTTGATTCTTGGACACTCAAATACATTTCCTTGTAAAGGTACATACAAGCCACTAAACCCAGGCACATTGTGGCATGTTGGAAGTCTTCATCTAGGGCAAGAGTTTGTTTATACAAATTCTAAAAATGAATTTGTCTGGGGGGGAAAATGATCTCTTCTCTGTTTGGAGCATGAAGAGGCATGGTAAACATCCATCAGAGCAGGCACTCTGTCTGCTGCAAACAGCAGAAAGCTTGTTCAAGAGCCTGCTTTATTTTTTTGCTCACTGGTTGGAATGCCAAAACAGGCAGCCACCAGAGGCTCAGCCACCAGAGGCTCATCCACACGATGACCCACATAAATCCTCAGCCCACATCTCTGGGAGGCTCAATTCTAGCTCTTTTCTTTTTTCCCTTATTTAGTTTTTCTTTTCTTCTCCTTTCTTTTTCTCTTTCTTTTCCTTCCTTTCTTTTTCTTTCCTTCTTTCCTTCCTTCTTTCTCTCTCCTTCTTTCTGTCCTTTTCTTTCCTTCTATCCTTCTATCCTTCTTTCCTTTCTTTCTTTCCTTCCTTCTTTTTCTCCTTCTTTCTGTCCTTTTCTTTCCTTCCTTCCTTCCTTCCTTCCTTCCTTTCTTTCTTTCTCTTTCTTTCTTTCTTTCTCTCTCTCTCTTTCTTTCTTTCTTTCTTTCTTTCTTTCTTTCTTTCTTTCTTTCTTTCTTTCTTTCTTTCTTTCTTTCTTTCTTTCTTTCTTTTTCTTTTTCTTTCTTTCTTTCTTTCTTTTCTTTCCTTCCTTCCTTCCTTCCTTCCTTCCTTCCTTCCTTCCTTCCTTCCTTCCTTCCTTCCTTCCTTCCTTCCTTCCTTCCTTCCTTCCTTCCTTCCTTCCTTCCTTCCTTCCCTTCTTCCTTCCTTCCTTTCTCTTTCTTTTTCTCTTTTTCTCTTTCTCTCTTTCTCTTTCTTTCTCTCTTTCTATCCTTCTTTCTTTCCTCTCTTTCCTTCCTTCTTTCCTTTCTTTCCTTCTTTCTACCCTTCTTTCCTTCTTTCTTTCTTTCTTTCCTTCTATTTTTTTTTTTTAATTAAAAAAAAAGGAATCCCCCACAAACTAATTCACCACAATGAAAATCTGCTATCACTGAGAAAGATTCCAGCTCTATGGCAGCAGTACCCAGAGATCAGGACACAACCTGCCACTGAGCTCCCGAGCATATCCTCCCCTGTTGGGCTGCTCTCAGTTTTGAATGCTCACGTCTCTGTGTGAGCTGCCTATTTAATTCACCAGCTAAAGAAAGCCTTGGCTTGGTCCTGGGCTGCTGCTCCTTGCAGATGCTCTCACTAAACATATTAAAGCTTACAAATCTAACATGCTTTTCAGTTTTTAGCAAGAGTTTAAGGACAAGTTTCTGAAAAAGACCAGCTAAAAATGTTTTCACTTAATCCCCTTCTCCATCCCTGAACAAATCCATGCATATACAAATAGAGGTGCACACACACAGGCATTATATAAACTGGCAACTATTTAATTGCACAAGTTCAGCTCAGAGTGTTTCAGTAAATAAACATCTTACCCAAGCCCAGGGAAAGAGAAGAGAAAAACAACTGTGAAATAAATACCTTGCAGACACAGTCACTTCAGAAGGACTCCTGAGATTACTATTTATTTAGCACTTGCAATCTGCCCAGCAATGTGCAAGATACAAAGATAAAGAAATGTGGTTGCTGGGGGAGCCTCCAAGGGCATGCCAGCCACAAGCACAGTGCTGCTGACACCTCCAGCCCTTGAGAAATAACCTCTCACACCTTATGAAACTCTTCAATTCCTTGTACTCTAAGCCCAGCTCACACAGTAAATGCAGGCTGTGACTGTGGAGGTGCAGTTCACTCCAGCTTCAAAAATCCAATAAATGTGGAAGTAGGGAAGTTGGAGCTGGAGTTGGTAAATCTTGTTAAACAAACATGAGAGTGCTTTGCTGGGTTCTGCACATTGGCCACAGCAACCCCAGGCAGTGCTACAGGCTGTGGTCAGAGTGGCTGGAGAGAGGCCAGGCAGAAAGGGAGCTGGGGGTACTGGTTGATAGTAGGCTGAACATGAGCCTGCAGTGTGCCCAGGCAGCCAAGAGGGCCAATGGCATCCTGGCCTGCATCAGGAATAGTGTGGCCAGCAGGAGCAGGGAGGTGATTCTGCCCCTGTACACTGCACTGGTTAGGCCACACCTTGAGTCCTGTGTCCAGTTCTGGGCCCCTCAGTTTAGGTGTCCAGAGAAGGGCAACAAGGTTGGGGAGGGGTTTGGAGCACAAGCCCTATGAGGAGAGGCTGAGGGAGCTGGGGTTGCTCAGCCTGGAGAAGAGGAGACTCAGGGGTGACCTTATCACTCTCTACAACTACCTGAAGGGAGGTTGTAGACAGGCTGATGATGGTCTCTTCTCCCAGGCACCCAGTACCAGAACAAGAGGACACAGTCTCAAGCTGCACCAGGGGAGGTTCAGACTGGATGTTAGGAAGAAATTCTTCATAGAGAGAGTGATTGCCCATTGGAATGGGCTGCCTGGGGAGGTAGTAGAGTCACCATCATTGGAGGTGTTTAGGGGAAGGCTTGATGGTGTCCTTGGTTGCATGGTTTAGTTGATTAGATGGTGTTGGATGATGGGTTGGATGTGATGATCTTGAAGGTCTCTTCCAACCTGGTCTATTCTATTCTATTCTATTCCTATTTCTCCCCTTCCCTCCCCTCCCCTCCCCTCCCCTCCCCTCCCCTCCCCTCCCCTCCTCTCCTCTCCTGTCCTCTCCTCTCCTCTCTTCCCTTCTCTTCCCTTCTCTTCCCTTCTCTTCCCTTCTCTTCTCTTTTTGGCAAAACAGGGTGATGGACAACCCAATAAGAGTAAAAACAAAACCCCAAAGGAAATGGACAGAACTCATACAAGGCAAACCTGGGGACACAATGTTTTCCACTTTTTGCTTGGATACTATGTGGAAAGCTTGGGAGGAGATTACAGAAGAAAACAAACCTGAGTTTTGATGCTACTCTGAAAGAAGCTAAGCACTGTGAACTGGATCTGACACCTAAACCAGGCTCACAGTCAGAATTAAGGATTAAAAAAAAAATACTTCAAATTTATTTTTTTAGAGAGGGGAGGATGGGGAAAGACAGAGGGAGGGATGAGCCCAAACACATTGTGATGAAGTGTTCATACTTTACACTTTCGTTCTGACTGCAGACTAGCAAACCCCTTATTAATGTTGCAAGACTTTTAAGTAGGCCTCTGATACACCAGAAGTGAAATTTTGCATCATCATGGTTATGGTTTAAAGAAAAAAGCCCTGCAATGATGAGGGCTTGGTGTGGAAGCTGTCAGAATCATGGGCTCTGGGAAGGGATTAAAGTAGGGAGTAAAACAGTGAAAAATAATACAAAATAATCTATTTTCTTTCAGATTCAAGACTTCAAGGGAAGTCTAAGAATTGAAGGAGAGGAAGGACTCCTGAATAACCACTTCCTCCTCTCACAGGAGAGAATTCAAAACCCATCAATTTGTACATCCCAATGCATAAAGCTTCCATAAGCACAAATCATGAGTCAGGATCCAATTAACATAACCTGCTGCTAACATCCTTTGCAAACTGAATCAATGATTTGAAAGAATGGTTGACTTGTACATTTATTTCTATCACTGCTTGACTGCGCACTAAGTGCAGGAGCCATAAAAGCAACACATGGGCAACTCCATGGTGTAACAGGACCCCAAGAAGAATAGAATAGAATAGAATAGAATAGAATAGAATAGAATAGAATAGAATAGAATAGAATAGAATAGAATAGAATAGAATAGAATAGAATAGAATAGAATAGAATAGAATAGAATAGAATAGAATAGAATAGAATAGAAAGAATAGACCAGGTTGGAAGGGACCTTCCAGATCATCGGGTCCAACCCATCACCCAGCACTATCTAATCAACTAAACCATGGCACCAAGCACCCTATCAAGTCTCCTCCTAAACACCTCCAGTGATGGTGACTCTACCACCTCCCTAGGCTGCATATTCCAATGGGCAATCATTCTCTCTGTGAAGAACTTCTTCCTAACTTCCAGTCTAAACCTCCCCTGGTGCAGTTTGAGACTGTGTCCTCTTGTTCTGGTGCTGCTTGCCTGGGAGAAGAGACCAACCCCCACCTGGCTACAACCTCCCTTCAGGCAGTTGTAGACAGCAAGAAGGTCTCCCCTGAGCCTCCTCTTCTCCAGGCTAAGCAATCCCAGCTCCCTCAGCCTCTCCTCTTAGGGCTTGTGCTCCAAACCCCTCCCCAGCTTTGTTGCCCTCCTCTGGACACTTTCCAGCAAAGTCAACATCTTTCCTAAACTGAGGGAGTACAGGTAAACCTCATTGGCTTTCTGGTGTCTCTAAGACCCTCCACAGCCTCAGCTGTGCAAGTCTTGCTAGTCTTGCTGTGCTGATAAAACATCTTTCTGGAAGGTGGTTACAGCTGAAAGCCAGATTTCCTGATGACACAGTCCAGAGAGATGAGAAGAGCTTTAACCACAGGGGCAGAGGAGCGGGCATGCCTTTAGCATTAGGCACTGAGTATCACAAGATAGACACATCCCTGCCAAGGGGAGCTGGAAGTGCAACCCGCTCAACTTTCTCATCTCTAAGCTGCATGCAAAATATTAGTGCCATGGTCAAATACAACACTCTACCACTTCAGGCACGTTGCCTAATTAGAGGCCATTGTTATCCCAGAATACTGTTTTTGCAGCTGTCAGGAAATTAAATAACCCAAGGGTAACTTGGAATTAAATGAAGCTGTACAAACACAAAGCCCAGCTCTGAAATCTTGACTCTGACAAGCAGCTCCTCTGCTTTCCAAGGGACTAAACATCTAACTAGGGCATGCAACTATCCTTTTCTGTCTAGCCATAGGATAACACGATACTGGTCCTTCTGGAGTGGCTCATGTGGGAGTCCTTTAGAGACTGGGAGCTTGCAAATCCATATGTAAGCACAGGCACTGCTTTCTCTCCACTTAAATAATCAGCACCTCCTGAGGAAAGACCTTTGGTACAAGTGTCCACTAAGAGAGCAATCAAGGGCTGATAAAAGGAAATGCTTCTACAGAAACCTCTGCTTTCATCTCATTTTCAATCAATTACTCCTCCTCTTGCAATCCCTGTAGCTTTAAACTTTGGCTGCAATCTAAAAACTGAGCTGGCTCTGCTTTGACCGAGGCCTTTACAAATGCAACGAAAAGGAGGAGAGCATTTCCAACGAGACTGCTGCAGTCAAAAATGTCCATTTGGAAAAGATGTTGATGGTGGCCTCCTTTCTTAAGATTCCTCCTGGTGAGAAACAAAAACCTCAGACTAACAGCAACAGACTAAGGATCAAGGAGGTGAGTTCTTGCCAGGCCAGACACTGCTTTAGCAATCCATGGCATTGCACAATAAAGTCAAGATGTAATGCAGAGGTTGTTCTAAAGTGACAGCACACTTCCACCTGGCTGTGAGCACAGAGGGCTGAGTGACTCACTACAGACTGCTGGGAGGATCACTAGAAAACTGTGGGCTTACAGCAGTGTCTTAGAGCAGATGTTCAAGTCTTTGCAAAAGCAAAGTCCCCATTCTGAAGTGCAGAGAAGTAGATGGCATTTTGGGCTTGCAGTTGAGGCCAAAGCTGAGCCATCCCACAAAGCAGTATGTGACTCAAAGCACATCATTTGGTCTCCTTTTTATCAGTTTTCTCACATGTGGGAGCAAAAAGAACCCAATAAATTCTTACCTCACAGGGCTATCATAAGACAGGAAGTATGAATACACTCCAAAAACAAAGCATCGTTATTATGTTTGGCTGGAAATGTGGAACATGGGAAGGTAGACTCCAAAAATAATCCCCATGTCCACTCTCACTGGAGAACAGGGTTAGGAAGGCAAATCCAGGTTAAGCTCCAGTCTGCTCTCAGGAAATCAAGCTGTTCTCTTCCTTCCTCGTTCGCAGGATAATGCACCACTAATAATGAGCAAATCTGGAAAATCAAAACCAGATCCAAGCTCCAAAAGCTGTTGTTTGCTCAAGATAAGGAAGAAGGGAGCAGAAATTGGCTTTTTAAAAGAATCACAGTATCACCAAGGTTGGAAGAGACTTCAAAGATCATTGAGTCCAACCTGTCACCACAGACCTCACGACTAGACCATGGCACCAAGTGCCACGTCCAATCTCCTCCTGAACACCTCCAGGGATGGTGACTCCACCACCTCCCTGGGCAGCACATTCCAATGGCAAATGACTCTCTCTGTGAAGAACTTTCTCCTCACCTCCAGCCTAAACTTCCCCTGGTGCAGCTTGAGACTATGTCCTGTATCACCCAGGAGTGATAAGGGATGAAGATTAGAAGCTGTGTTCAGAGCATGGATATGGGTGTATCTGTCCTACTGGACAGGATTGCCTCCTGAGTGCACTGACTTTGATGCCCTCTCTGTGCCATGATCAAGAGCTGAGTCCTCCTCAACCTGTTGACCATGGCTTTTTGCTTCCAGCCAGGAAAGCATTGCTCACAGCCCAGCCTCTGCTCACCCACTCACTGCTTCAGGAGCAAATGGGTTCCACAGTCCAAAAGAACTGAGGGGTTTGTCTCTGGTAATCAAGGGACAGGAACTGCAGAAATCAGCAGATTTGTCACTTCCTGACAAAACTTTCCCTGTGCTTCAAAAACTCTTGGCAAAGGCTTTGCTCACAAAATCTGCAAGCTGGGGGTGGGGGCATGGGGAGGACCTAGCCCAGACAGTTGAAGGCTCAGGTTACTGAAAAACAAAAACCACTGAAATAGAAGAAGATACAAAAAGGAAACTGATGCAGTTGGCCTCACATTTCCAATTCCTCCTGTATTTTTCAAACAAAATAGTAAAAGGAAACCCTTTTCTCCTTCTTTTTCTGACAATCACATTTCAGACTATTTCACCAGACTGACAGAGCAGAGCAAACAATTCCATTTCAAACAAGACCTGACGATGGAGCCACTAAATTCCTAACTGCTGTGTGACCATAACCTTGAGGCTGTGAGACTCAATCCTGTGCAAGATTAAAAAGCAAGATATGAAATACTAAAAATATTACTATTTTTTTTCATTTAAGGGTATTTTTCCCTCCCCCCCTGTAATCTCCAATCTGTTCCACTGTGGAGATGATTTATTCAGTAGGGCTGCAAGTGTAGCCATTGTAAATGTGAATCCTGTGGGACAGAACCTACCTCCATTATTATTTATCACGGCCCTTGACTGTTACATTATCAAAGCATTTCCACATGTTTACTAATTAGTCTTTATAAGGCCTGTTATGAGGTGATTTAATAGGATTAGCCCTATTTTTCATGTGAGGAAACTGAGACACAATGAGAGACCTGTCCAAGGTCAAACAGAAAAGCTTGCAGCAGACCTAGGAACTTCATCACGCTGCTCTGACTCCCCGTCCCTTCACCTTTGTGATTGCAGTAGCAAAGCTGCTCTCTTTATTAGAATAAAATTAGAATAAACCAAACCAGGTTGGAAGAGACCTTCAAGATCATCGTGTCCAACCCATCAACCAATCCAACCCACCCAAACAGCTAACCCATGGCACCAAGCACCCCATCAAGTCTCCTCCTGAACACCTCCAATGACGGCGACTCCACCACCTCCCCGGGCAGCCCATTCCAATGGGCAATCACTCTTTCTGTATAGAACTTCTTCCTAACATCCAACCTGAAAGGCTCATTTGCCCAAGAGGCAGCCCTTCCAAGAACCCAAAAGAGACTTTCTGTGACTGTCAGGCCAAAAGCCTGAAGGTGATGGTTGGCCAGTGTGTCACTATCAGCTTAATACTGCACGCAAAGGAAAGCACATCCCCTTTTTAAGTGCCCAAGGACTAGCTCAAAGCATCAGACCTCCCCTGAAAAGAGAATTAGTCTGGAGTCAAACACATGCATCACTCTGCATTTGCAGACTTAGATACAAGGGATTTAGGTGCTTCTAGGGAAAACCAAACAATTAGACATGTTGCAGTGCCATTATGAGAGCTACTCCTGATCCATCATTAGCTGTGGAGACTGTGTCAAGGATGGCAGAAAGATGGGAAAGACTGATTACAGCACCAGGAGAACATAAAGTTGAAGATTTGGGGCACAAAATGTGACACCTCCGCCTGAGAACCTCTAGGTACAGCAAGGATTTGAATTTCTTTGCCTTTCTCCCCTCACTTGACCAGAAGGACCCTTCAAGCCTGGCAGGGACAGAATTCTTCTCACCTTGCTGAGTGACTGCTGATCCCAGGGACACCTGAGGCATGGAGGCATCCATCTGTTGCTCTGAAGAAAACTCTGGCAAATCTGCTCAGGGACCAACTCTGGGGAGTTCCATATGTTGGTATTTTGCAAGGGATTACCACAAAAAAAAGTCTTCTCTGTCTGCAGGTGAGGACAGGCTGGTTTGGGGAAGGCTATGGTAGTCTCACCATTTCTAGACTAAGATCACAGCATTTACGAGACACCAATGCAGGGGAAATCCACTGCCTTGTCAGGTCATGAACTTGAGAAGTATGGCTGGAAACTTCAAGTAGCTTCACAACTCACAAAGCTTGGGAACTGAGGGTTGAATGCTTTCAGGCCAGCCTGATGCCTCAGCTCTCTCTGTGCTTCAGTTCTCTGTGATGAGGAGGCAACAGCACTTCCTCATCTCTCACAGGGTGCTCCAAACCAAATTCACTTTAAAAGCAGGGGAAGATCAGAAACTGCAGCACTTACAATATAAGAATACCTCAAAAGGCCTTCCAGAGTACATTCAGCTTGGTCCTACCCTTCCCATGGGCTGCACAGTTAGCTACCCTGGCTCATCTCCACCGAACTAGCAGACTGTGGTTAGCTCCAGATACAGGCAAACAATAAAAGCCAACTCCCCGTAAGCCTTGCCTTTAGAAAAGAAAAACAGAAACAAAACCAAACCAGAGATGGACCTGTGCAACAACAGGATGGTCAAACACTGTCTAGTGAAACAGTACTCTAGCAAGTACTGTGCCTGGTTCTGGGCTCCTCAATTTAAGAAGGACATTGAGACTCTTGAATGTGTCCAGAGAAGGGCAACGAGGCTGGGGAGAGGTCTGGAGCACAGCCCTGTGAGGAGAGGCTGAGGGAGCTGGGGTTGTTTAGCCTGGAGAAGAGGAGGCTCAGGGGAGACCTTCTTGCTCTCTACAACTACCTGAAAGGAGGTTGTAGACAGGAAGAGGTTGGTCCCTTCTCCCAGGCAACCAGCATCAGAACAAGAGGACACAGTCTCAAGCTGTGCCAGGGGAAGTTTAGGCTGGAGGTGAGGAGAAAGTTCTTCCCAGAGAGAGTACCTGGCCACTAAAATATGCTGCCCAGGGAGGTGGTGGAGTCCCTGTCCGTGGAGGTGTTCAAAAAGGGATTGGATGTGGCACTTGAAGCCATGGTTTAGTTAGTCATGAGGTGTTGGGTGACAGGTTGGACTTGATGATCTCTGAGGTCTTTTCCAACCTTATTGATTCCATGAAACAAGCAGGGCTGCTACTTCTCTGGTGAGCTGCACCTTCCTTGCAAAGCCCAGGCTCAAAATTTCAGTGAATTGTTCCTCCTATTTAGCCAGAAAAGATTTTTTTTTAACATCCAGCATTTATGAGAGGGGGTTGATAAGAGTGACCCATGGTATCCATCTGCTCATCTATCTCCAACTCTGGCAAGTGCTAGGAAGCAGCCAAGATACAATAAATTTAAAAGGAGGAAATCCTGGCTGGTCAAGTGGTTCAGGAAGAGGAGTCTGGACTTTCTCACCACAGGCTGTGAAGCAAAAATAAGTATTGACACACACCCATCTGCTGGAGGAAACAGTGACAAATAGGTATTATTTATGCAGTATTTAAGCAGGAGCAAGCAGAGAAACTGGACCAAAAGATTTTATGTGACAGGTTACAAACATAAGGAGTAATACATGCTCTCAGGACTTGCAAACCCACTCACACACAAGCCCTGAGGAGAAGCTGAAGTGCTCCTTTCCCCTGGTGACACAAAGCACATCTGGCAATATCACATATTTCTCATCCCTCCCTTCCCTTCCTTGAAAAAGCTTTACCTACCAAACCCTAGTGCCTTTTGGGAGCAGGCAGGACTCCCGTGGAATCACAGCCCAGCCCCCCCAAGATGTTTATTGATTTGCTTCAGCAGGCATGCACTGCAGGAAAAAGAAATCTTCCCAAGCAAGTGCATCGTTCTAATTAGCCAGCAGTCAAATCCCTGTGTTTTTAATTTGAATTCAGGTCATTAATAGCACATTACCTAAAAAAAAAAACAACCCCACCACCCTGAAAACCACAGACTCAGTGTAGTCTGGCCAAGAGAGATCCAAAAAAGAGTGCTTGTGCACGTGTTTAACAGAGAAAAACATCTTCTGCCTAGCAACCAGCAGGCTCTCCTGGCAGGCCAGGGGAAGGAATTCAGTGTTATAAATGTCAGCAAGCAAATTAAGCCACTGTGCCCAAGACACAAAGGGCCAGTCACTGGGCAATAAAGAGAAAAGACAGAAAAATTAAAGGAGAAATAGTTCTAGAAGAAACAGTCAAAAAAAAACCCCAACCCCACCCCAAACCCAGAGGAATCTCTTTGCTTGCTTCCCTCTGCATCTTGAAATAAAGTTGCAGATTGCTCCCAGCTAGATGGGCTCTGTGCTTGCACTTATTTATAAGCTGATTTCTTGCCCACTTTATATACAGGATGAGAGAGAGGACACTGAAAGCAATTTACCATTTGGATGTTATTGCAGAGGGGACTCGGCGTGGCATTAAAGCATGAGATGGTCCTGCATCCAAGGTCAGATAGAGAACAGGTTGTCTGAGGATGATGGTTATCAAAACACAGCACTGCCAGCAAGGAGGCTTTTTTTTTCATTCTTTCTCTCCTTTCTTTTTATTAGAATGAGCTCAACAGTTTATGAATTCTGACAAAACCTCTTTGCCACTCTAACTAGTGGAGATTTGTCAAATAGTTCCATTATTCTCTGTGTACTGGGCAGATTATTTTGAGGAATGAACTGAGATTAGGAGCCTCCTCATTCTGGGAACTGTGTAAATGCATGGCTTCTGGCCTGAGAGAGGTTACAAGCCATAATGGGCAATCAAAAAAGGTTAAAGGAAGGACTGTCACCTCCACCTGGCAGATGAACTTCATGGGGGGAGACTGAGAGTGGGGAGACGGAGAGTCCTGCTCTGTGTTCACACAAGGGATCTGCACCAGAGAAGGACACAGGTGTTTCTCACCACTGCCTCAGTACTGATATCAAACTGCCTCTCCTTTCTGGTGCCAGAGTAGAAGAGACCAGCCAGGACCTAAGACCTACTGACTGCAGTGACCTACATGAAATGGGCTTGCCAGTTTTAGGAGGGAGGTGAAGGTGATGAGTTCCCCTTACCCCCAATTTCCCTGAAACTAGACCATGCATGTTTACTACCTGGGAAATCACACGGATTGCCTTCTCCTTTGCCACAAGCATTTGGTTTCTTTTCCCCTTCTCTGATACCTTTTAAGCTCACAGGGAAAGATTGCATGCAAGGGACACCAATCAAGTGACAAGGCTGGCAAGGCAGTGATCTCACCTTGCAAATGGAGGTAACACTTTGCTTTTCAATCTTCCTTTTCAGTACAGCTTCACCTGGGTGGCACACTGTCCCAGGCCCCCTTTATGCAAATGTTCATGGAGCAACTCAACAGCTGCCAGGGTCACAGAGGAGGCTAGGGTGGGCAGCAGCAGGCCACAGGTTATCTCCCCAGTGGAGAAAGAAGCCTTCAGACTCCATTTACTGCCCTGCAAGAGGTCTCAGATAAGCAGACTTCGCTTTTCAGCACAAACAGGGCTGAAATTTTTAAAGCAGGGCTTGGTTCTATGATTCTATGATTGTTGCCTTCTAGGTACAAAGAGACTACAGAGAGGCCCCCTCTCCCTTAGCACTTAGGCAGGTCCCAGTGGTGCCAGTTCTAGGAAGGTCCTTATCAAACAGCTGGGCTTATTTCCAAGTGGATGCAAGAGATACTGAAACAAAGAAAAACCTGAGGGTAACTGTAGCCATCTCTCATCCAGTGCCAGGTATAGAAGTTGGTCCTATTGCATGGAGATGAGAGATGGCTAAGGATGACTCTTCCTTCATCAGGCTTGTAGAGAATGGTGGTTGAAGGAAAGTGTGAGCTCTTCCTTGCACACTGTGCTGTGCCATTAGAGAAGTGCTGTAAAGTGGGAGCTGTTTGGATGGCGCTGCTTTCAAAGCTCCCCTAGCGGAGCTATCCCTAAACATGGCAGTGGGCTTCTAAGAGGAAAAAAAGGATGACTGGGACTGCAGATAAACCAGCTGGAGGGGCTCAGGCACAGAAAGGGGGCAATCAAACCAAACACCCAAAGTACTCCTTTCCCTCCCAAAAGGCTCTCTGGACATATGGTACAGAAGACAGCTGTTGGGATTGTCACTGGAGGAACACTGCTACCCCCAAACCCCATTAGTTAATTCAGGTGGCATCTCCAGGACAGGACTGCAATGTCAGCAACTGCTTCCTGGGACACATCAACAAGGTTTCTGAGAGCAGGGCTATCTCCAGATGTGCTGGCATGTGCTTTCCTTTCAGTGTGAAAGCTAAAACCTTTGATGAACCAAGACTACTGGCACCAGTAAGACCGCAGCCTAAAAGCGCTGCTGGTGCAGCTGCCCAGAAACAGTCTGTCCTTGCTGCCCTTTGAAAAAGAGCCAGACTGGGCAGAGAGCACAGGGGCTGTGGCATACCTGCACCACGCACAGACAGCTCCTGCTTTCAGCCAAACCCTGGGAAAATAGCAAACCAAACTCAAACAAATATTCCTAGATTTCAAGGAGCAGCAGCCGCCCGACCTCCCTGCCACGCGCTGGCGGCACAGCAGGTGATAAGTGCAAGGATTTTACATGGCTGTCCAAGCACCCCAGTAGATGAGACACTTGTCTTCACACAGGAGGGCCCATGGCCAAACTCCTTCTGCTAATTCATCTCAGTATCTAGCCAGGAAAAGAGCTTTCTGTGCACTGTCCTCCTCCTCTGTCACTTGCTGAATAAAATTCCTCCTCATTAAGAGGCCCGAGCCCAAGGAAGGGCCATGGGAACAAACAAGGTTCTGTGCAGATATAATCCCCACCTCGCTGCTGGGGAATTAAAGCAAAGAATTAGGGCTGAAGCTGTTCCCTTCCAGCACCATGAATGCTTAAGCAGGTTATGGCTTTACACTGCAGACGTTTTCTGGGGAGAAGAAATAATGACGTCTTTCCCAGCCCCACTCACTTGCTGCTCTCAGGGAAACAAGCCTGAGGATTACTTTTTGACAAAACAGTTAAGAATAATGATTGCATGTCAGGATGTGTGAAGTGTTAACCTCAAGGATTGCTGAAAGTGCCAGTGTTTCTCCAGCCTGTTCTTGCTCCTTCAGAGCTGTCTGCAATCACAGAATACAGAATCATAGAATCAGTAAGGTTGGAAAAGACCTCAGAGATCGTTGAGTCCAATCTGTCACCTCGTGACTTTCTCCTCACCTCAAGCCTAAACCTCCCCTGGTGCACCTTGAGACTGTGTCCTCTTGTTCTGGTGCTGATTGCCTGGGAGAAGAGACCAACCCCCACCTGGCTACAACCTCCCTTCAGGTAGCTGCAGACAGCAATGAGGTCTCCCCTGAGCCTCCTCTTCTCCAGGCTATGCAACCCCAGCTCCCTCAGCCTCTCCTCACAGGGCTGTGCTCCAGACCTCTCCCCAGCCTCATTGCCCTTCTCCGGACACGCTCAAGTGTCTCAATATCCTTCTTAAGTTGAGGAGCTCAGAATTAACCAGGTTGGAAAAGACCTACGAGATCAAGGCCAACCTATCACCCAACACCATCTTATCAACTAAACCATGGTACCAAGTGCCTCATCCAGTCTTATTTTAAACACTTCCAGTGATGGTGACTCCACCACCTCCTTGGGCAGCCCATTCCAATGGCAAATCACTCTTTCTTTGAAGCAATTCTTCCTAACATCCAGCCTAAACCTCCCCTGGTGCAGCTTGAGATATGCAGGAGAAGGGGCCTGGCTAACATTGAGAGGTGCCAGCTAACAGGAGAGTTACCTCACTGCTGTTGCAGCAAAAATTTATACAGGTGCCTAAGATAATCACTGGAGGTGTTTAGGAAGAGACTTGATGGGGTCCTTGGTGCCATGGTTTAGTTGATTAGATGGTGTTGGGTGATAGGTTGGACTTGATGATCTCAAAGGTCTCTTCCAACATGGTTAATTCTGTTCTGTTCTATTCTATTCTATTCTATGTGGAAGTGATGGAGTGAGTGCAGAGGAGGGCAAGGAAGCTGGTGAAGGGCCTGGAGAACATATCTTGAGGGTGCTGGGGATGGTTAGTTTGGAAGAGGCTGAGGGGAGACCTCATTGCTCTCTACAACTACCTGAAAGGATGCTGTAGGGAGGCTGGTGCAGGTCATTAGTGATAGAACAAGAGGGAATGGCCTTAAGCTCCAACTGGGTAGCTTTAGACTGGGCATTAGGAAAACATTTTTCCCAGCAAGAGTGGTCAGGCAGTGGAATGTGTTGCCCAGGGAGGTGGTTGAATCACCACCCCTGGATGTGTTTAAAGGTGGTTTGGATGTGGTGTTTGGGGATATGGTTTAGGAGTGAACCTTGTAGAGTAGGGTTCTGGGTTGGGCTTGGTGATCCTGAGGGTCTTGTCCAACCTGAATGATTCTGTGATTCTGTGAGAAAGAAAAGTCCTGATTTTCCACACAGACAAACCTGCCCTTCAGAGCCTTGACATGGAGTTTGTTAAGCACTGCATGAACAAAAGTTACCTGGAGAGGGGAAGAAAAAAAAGTCACTTGCTGCTAGACTTGTTCCTTAAATTGCTCACCAAAGGTGAAGATTCATCCTGTAATTCCTGAGCTCTTCACTAGTCAGGTCAAGAAGCAGCTGATGCACTCAAAGGCAGACATGATTGGTGCTGACTTCCAAGAAGGTGAGATGCTACAGCTCTTAAGTCATTTTGATCCTGTGGAAGCCCATGGGCTGATTGCACACTATACAAAGGCCAGGTGAGATTCCTCCTCTGGAGACATTTATAGCCAGACTGTGAGGGGGAGCTGGGAGTGAAACAAGAGCCCTTTCACTGTTACAAAGCATCCTAGATAGTGGCTCTTCAACGGCTCTAGACCATGAAAAACTTACAGCAGATGAAAATGAGGAAATGAGGAATGGATGGAGCAATGATGGAGATGGACATCAAGGCTAACTAACTGTGAGAGGAAGCCATGGATATAGTGGTGACAATTCAGAAATAGGAGCAAAGGGCATGGGAGTTGTACTAGGAGAGTTAGCAGGATGCAGAGCATACAAATCTTGCCAGCAGATCAATACTTACTAGCAAAAAAGCAAAGCAAAGGTGATGAAGCTGCCACCTCCCTGACACTACTGCCCATGCTGGGTCTTACACTTGGCTTTCACACCATGCTTTGGTAGAGGATGACTTCAGCATGCTCCTCCCTTCCCCTACATTGCCTGGAAAGTGATCTTTTCTCCTCTAAGTCCTGCTACAACACCCCAACTGCACACACAGTGTATTTGAAGAAATGATGTTCCACCCTGCCAAAGCCACAGACCAACAGAGGCAAATGGGTACTGTGACTATTAGCAGTAAATCTGTGTGCCTATGAGAGCCAAAGTAACAAAGTCAAAAGGCTCCAGGCAGAGAGGACTGCTGCTTTGAAGTGCAGCAGCACTGTCTGGTTCACAGAGATAACCCTTGGACATGCAGCTCCTCGGGGACACTGGTCTGGCTAGGCCTGGGATTTGCTCCCAGTACAACACACAGTGCAACACAATCCACCGCAAGTGACGAGCAAAGCCACCGCTCCAGCTCACCTTTGTTTCAAGCTGGAATCATTTGTGGAGAGAGAAATAGCAGCATGGCTGCTCGAGGCTGTATGGGGGTGGTTGCAATCCAAACTTGCCTCCAGTGATTGAATTGGGGAATGAGATTCGTGCCAGCTGGGCAGAGAAATGAGCGCCGTGGACATCACAGACACAGATGTGATGCTGCAGATGAGTGTGCCCCTAGCATGGCAAATCTGCAGGGACAAGCATGGCTCAGTGGCACAGACACCCTCCTGAGCATGGGAATCTCTGGTATTCTTCTACATGCTGTTGCCCTTGGAAAAAACATCTTCTTCTCCTTTGGAGACTCCTCTCTTAAAATAAAGCCTTTAGAGAGAGGCTTTGGATCCTCTTACTGTGGCAAAACCAGATTTGAATCAATTTCCCCCAGCTGCTACCAATAATAAAAAGCTGATACTACCAATAGTAGTAACACAATTTTTGTGCATGTATGCTCTGAACAAATGCAACAAGGGACATTCTGGCAGCACAATTGTGTCCCCTCCTCTTCTGGGAGCAGAAGCAGAACATGTGGCATACACTTACAATCAAAGCCTCCAGCTCCCAGACTACGAACAGCAAGAGCTGTAAAGATCCATTCACCTATTCTCAACCTAGTGATTATTTTATGAAACTGTTTAGCCACTATTGTAGTGCTCTAAAATGCAATCAGTTGTTCTATTCTCTGTTTATGAGCACTCCTGGAGCAGAAAGGGGAGTCATTCAGCAGTGCTGCTGGTTATAAAACTTTGCCTCTGCTCTAAATAAAGATGGTAGAGTTTCTAATTTCCTCCTTAGGGGGTTGGATATTACAAACCCATTGAATATTGCAGCGTCACAAGGAGTTACTTGACAGCTAATTCCTATTCAGGAGTGAAATCTTTTCTCCTGTTTTAATGACTTTTCTGCAGACCAGTCAAATGTGCACCCTGCTAATTCCAACCGCAGCAGAAGCAGCGATCGAACGAAAATAACAAGAGCCGCACGACGCTTCCTCATTCCACCACCTCAGTAACACTGCTGCAAACAAAACCTCCCCACATGATAAATGTTATTGCAAACTGTTTCCATCCACAAAGCCAAACCATTCTCGCCATCAGCACTCGCCCTGTGCCAAGCGTCTGCAGCTCCCAAGCAGATGCCAACCACCTTTTCTGACACGGGCTCAGAGGGACCTTCGGCCACCACGGGTGAAGATGGCACATTCAGCATGGAGAAAGCTGGGTGTAAGAAAGGGGGATCAGTCACAGCGGTCAGTGATGAGCCAAAGGAGCTGATCTGCACCTCCACAGCACTGCAGTGGCAGTGGGGATTTATGAATTACTCATCTCCGAGAGCTCCTTTTAAAGTGAGAGGTTGGACGAAGAAACTGGAGACACAAGACGTGGTGTGCTTGTGGAGGTTTGGGGACAAAGGCCAACTCATTTTAAAACAATGACACACAGATGGTTTTGCTTTCTTGAATATGCTCAAGATGCTCTCCAAGACTTGTGTGTGTGCTCTTCTTTTGGCATTCAAATATATTCACGTTTCATGTGTGAAACGCCTCGTACAGCGCAGCAGCAGAGGCTGTGCTTAAGTGATCAAAGCACCTTTCAGAGCTGTGCTGCCAGAGCTGACAAACAGACCTGTTTTACAAACACTTTGGTTTATAATCTCAGCAAGAGGTGGCATGTTTTCCTCCTCCACCTCCAGGTTGGATACTGAAGTGGCACATGCTGACACTTACCTAGGAAGCCCTCTTCATCCACAATGATGGTGTAGTCCTCTGGGGTTTCTGTGAGGCTGAAGAACTTGCACCTGGTGAAGGCAAACAGCAGGAGAACAGGATTAGCTGCTGGACTGAGGAAAGCCTGGTCTTCCACCTAAAATGGAGGTCCTTTCCCACCCAAGCTGTGCTGGAGTAAAAGAGTCACAGCCTGGTGTTTATGGAGAGGCCTGAGGCATTAACAGACCTGGATTTTATTCCTGGCTCAGCCACTCACACTGCATGACCCACATTCCCTGCTGCCTGCCTATGCACAATGGAGCTGGTAAAACACTTATTATTTTTATGACTTAGTTCTTAGTTACTTTTCTTAATTACCATATCCCTTAAGGCTTCTCAGCACAGCCCAGGACATGCTGTATTGCACTGACACAGTGCAAAAGGCTTCGCTCACTGACTGATCACTCCAACGCCCTCCAAAAGCCTTCCCGTGGCTCACGCATGCACCCACCTTCCCTGCTTGCCTGCTGACATTTCCTGCCTTGTCAAGGTTTGACATCCAATCTCTCAGCCAAGCCCCAGGATCTCTTCCTGCTGCTCCAGCAACCAGCAGGCAGCATCCCAATTCTCTTTGCTGGTCTTTGCCCTTCCCCTTAGTAGATGCTTCCCTTCCCTGGGGAGCTCCAGGTGAAGAGACAAGTGGCAGCAGCTACTGAGCCTGTGAACACAAGGCTGAGCTTCCCTCCCTCTCAATCTCCTGTTGCCTCTGCTCTGCTCCATGCTCATCTTTTGACACCGCAGGCCATGTGCAGCACAGCCGCTCCAACTCATCCTGCACTGAGCACAATGTCACCTCTAGAATGAGACACAAAACCAATGTGACACAGGATTCTTCCACTGCAGACACACACAGAGAAAGCCTTAGCCTTAGGGTTTAACACCACACATAGATTAAAAGCCTTTTCCCTAACATACCAACATCTACTACAAAATGCAGAATGTCTCCAGATTCTCTCCAGCTGGTCACCCCCAATAGCAGGAAGGTTTCACATTGTTCCAAGCTCACAGAATCATAGAATCAATAAGGTTGGAAAAGACCTCAAAGACCAACAAGTTCAACCTGTCACCCAACACCTCATGACTACTAAACCATGGCACCGAGTGCCACGTCCAATCTCCTCTTGAGCACCTCTAGGGTCAGTGACTCCACCACCTCCCTGGGCAGCACATTCCAATAGCTAATAACTCTCTCAGTGAAGAACTTTCTCCTTGCCTCCAGCCTAAACCTCCCCTGCTGCAGCTTGAGACTGTGTCCTCTTGTTCTGGTGCTGCTTGCCTGGGAGAAGAGACTAACCCCCTCCTGGCTACAACCACCTTTCAGGTAGTTGTAGAGAGCAATAAGGTCTCCCCTGAGCCTCCTCTTCTCCAGGCTCATGCTCACCTTCAGCACTTGTCCAGCGTGGGCACAGTGCTGGATGGATCCCCAGCCCAGGCAGGGCTCCTGGCCCCTCCTGCAGCTAGCCAGAGCTCAGGGACTGTGTTTGCCACGCAAGCCACAGCAGAAATTTTCCTTTCTGGGAAGCCAAACTGGGTGCAACAGGAAGAGCCTGTGCCTGTAAGAACCAAAGGGCAGGATGTTGCAGTTCCACTGCAGTAGTATCAGATTTATCCGAGGCAACCTACAGAAAATATTTGAAATACCGGAAAAAGAAGGATTGTTTCTAAGGCCTCCAAATCCCACAGCATGTCCACATCATAATGCCTGCATGGAGCACAGTTCAGCAGGACTCAGTAACCAGGGACTACTGAGGCTTCTCAGCACCACTGAACATCTGTGCCTCAAAGTCTTCAGGACTTGTGAAAGACAAGAACCCCATGCTGGTGGCTCAAGACATTGAAAAATGGAAGCATTGGCTGGATCAGGGGATCAGACTGGAAATTGGCTTGGATGTTCTTTTGACTGGCTGAAAAGAGCAAAGATTGCAGCTACCCCCTCCAAAAACAACAGGGAGAAAAATGAGATGGCTGCTGCCCTCCCTCCTCATCTCATCAGAAGCAGAAGAAACAACATGCAGCTCTATTAGCAATCTGCCATGTAACCAAGAGGATTGCATGCAAATGGAAAGGATTAGATAACCTGCCTTGAGAGACCCGTCCTGCTTTCCTGGAAGCATCCGTCACGACAATCAAGCATGACACTCCCGCTCCCAGCACAGACGTATCACTACGAAATCCAGAAGTGGCCCCACCACAACAGAAACCACAACTTAATTATTTTGTGTCACTGGTAATAGCTGCTGTGACAGCCCCATTTACCAACTCAGCTCTCTCCAGGAACAGTGCCAAGAGAAGCAGAAAACAGAAGCAATCCAAAATTTTTTGACTCTTGCTTCTGGTAACTGCACACGGATGGTGTCTGTGTGAGGAGTGACCCATGCTGGGTAACAAGGACTTCTGGGATGCTGCTCCAGGTGGGTCCAGGAGGCGTGAGCATTTTGTTATTTAGTGAATGAATTACCTGCACAAGCTGCTGAGATAAAATTCTTTGCTCCTAATACTCGACTGATCCACGGGCAAACCGGCTCGGAGAAGCCAGTGGTCTTATAGGAGAAAATGTACTATTTTGTTTAAAATAATCTCTCCTGATCTGCGATGGCATTTATGGAGGAATTTTGTTCCAGAGGAGCAGTACATGTCTGTGTGCACACATTGACCCCAGCAGTGAAAGCCTGCTTGTGACAGATGCCATTTTCTTAGCACACATCTAAAATTGATGATATTTAAGAGATATGTACAGACGAAATCCCGTAATTGCTGGCTCAGAACGCCTGTCAAAACCTCACATCTTCATACAGCAGCTCAAAGCCCAATCCCCACCTCACTGCCGCTCTCTAAAAGGTCAGCAGCACGGAGCCATCTGAATTTAAAAGCAAAGCCTTTTCGCCAGCGGTTCCCGTGGCAGAGCGTTGCCTTTGTTCGAGCCTGGGAGGCGTTCTTTATCCCAGGGAAAGGAGAGAAATGGAAACCTGGAATGGCAAACGTCGTGTGATAAAACGCGGCAGAGAAAATGTTCTCACCCCTGCACGCTGCCAAAAACTCCAGTCCTCACCCTAAAACCTGTGCCTCAGTGGAGAGATGTGTAAAGATCTGCTTCGGCTGTGAGAGCGCAGCTCAAAACTTGTGCCTTGAATCATCGGCGACAGAAGGAACTCAATGCCGTTTTTCTCCCCTGCGCTACACTACACATGCCTCTTCCATTCAAGCTATTCCCATCGCTTCTCTTTCCTCTTACACCAGCTCTCGATAAGCTGAATGCCAACAGCACCTTCCACTAGCAAATCGAAGCCAAGACAGGAAGAGAATTGCTCTTCAATCATTTTGAGACGTCAGGTAAACAGCATTGCTCTGAGGACTTGCGGAAAGCACGCATGGAAGAGGACAGGATTTTCAGGTTTTTAATAGCCAAACCTCAGAGAGATTCTTCTGGATTTCTGCCTTCTCCATGTTTCAGCACATTTCCACTTCAGCACTGTTGCTGACTTCGACTGCCTCACAACATATGTCTTTTTCTGGCAGCACAGCAAATGTAGACCAATCTATTATTAGATGAGATCTTTGAAACTGCGAAGCTTATGCTGTCTATGGAAGCCATACCCAAGCTTGCACAGAGCAGGAAAGTGTGTGTAGGACGCAGCCACAGCATCATTTCAGTTTGCAAACAGCACTGGAGCCTCCATGGGAGAAGAAAGCAGGCTGGGAAGTGTACTGGTTGGCCTCACTTGCAGGTCCACACCACGAGCGTCTCCTCCAAACATCTGGTCCCTAGCCTGCCTAGCGGGCAAGGGTGATAGCACTGCAATAGATGCAACTTCCATGGACTATGGGTCACATAAAGCACAGAAATCACAGAATGTTAGGGGTTGGAAGGGGCCTCCAGACCAATCCCCCTGCCAAAGCAGGATCACCTAGGGCACATCACACAGGAATGCATCCAGGTGCGTTTTGAAAGTCTCCAGAGAAGGAGACTCCACAACCTCTCTGGGAAGCCTATCCAGGGCTCCAGCACCCTCACCATAAAGAAGTGTCTTCTTGTACGGAGGTGGAACCTCCAGTGTTCTAGCTTATACCTGTTGTTCCTTGTCCTAACTCTGGGCACCACTGAAAAGAGCCTGGCACCTTTACCCTGACATCCACACCTCAGATATTCACAGATGTCAGTGAGATCCCCTCTCAGCCTTCTCAAGACTAAACAGGCCCAGGTCTCTCAGCCTTTCTTCATAGGAGAGATGTTCAAGTCCCACAGTCCTCCTTGTAGCTCTCCGTTAGACTCTCTCTAGCAGATCCCTGTCTCTCCTGACAGCTCTGGGGCATCTGAAAGCTCAGCACAATGGTCTTTAGGAAAGCCATCAGTCCTGTCTTCTCCTTTATAAGGAAACTCTTTGAGGTCTTTTCCAACCTTATTGATTTTCTGACTCTACGATTCCTCAGGTAATTGTTGCCTCTGGCAGGGTAAAGGTCTGCAAAGCTCTTCTATGGGAAAGATCCTTCCCAGAAGCAGGTGGGCAGCTGGCCTCCCCATGTCAGAAACCATGGCCAAACGCCATTCCAAAGCATTCTACAAGGCATTTGGATGCAAAGTCTGGAGGGACCCCAAAAGTTTGCAAAGGAGCAGTTGAACTGAACAGGAATGAAGAAGCAGCAGCAGGAAGTTGACCTGAGTGAATACGAAGAACAGAGTTTGCTGGGTTTTACTCCAGGCCGTCCTCTCCTTGTAGCCGAGGAGGGATTTGGATGCTTCGCTCTGCATATTATCATGATAATGCATATTCTTAGTACAGAAAAGACAGTCTCATGCTAATCATCTAACTCTTAGTGATCCTAACTTCTTTGCAGTTTGCAAATAATGACAAGAGGTGGGTTCGAGGAGGACATATTGTGAAGTGTATTTAGGAAAGCAGTAAGGAACACTTGTGCTGCTAATGCGTTTTGACATATTTGTGTAACATGTTAAGTACTTTACACCATCTAATTACAAGACTATACAGGCAAATGACACTGAAAATTGCAAACAGTGAGATGGTTGGTGTTCTCTAAACAGCATATTTATTTGTTAGCCAAAACGCTTCGCCATCTTTTTGGGTAAGGCAGACAAAACACAGCTCAGCCGAACTCCAAACACAAAAACAAGCCCCTTGCAAGAGGTGTCAGATGACTTTCCAGCCAGAAAAGTGGGGGTTTCACCTTTCTCACAGTAAGGTAATTCTGCAGAAGGCTGCTACTTTGTTAAAAAGAGCATTGTTGTTTGTACCAGCTTTCTAAACACACTCTGCACCACCCTCCCTACCAGGGGCAACACTAAGGGCAACAAACTTGCTGAGGGGCTTGGAACACAAGCCCTGTGAGGAGAGACTGAGGGAGCTGGGGTTGCTTAGCCTGGAGAAGGGGAGACTTAGGGGTGACCTTATTGCTCTCTACAATTACCTGAAGGGAGGTTGCAGACAGGCAGAGGTTGGTCTCTTCTCTCAGGCAACCAGTACCAGAACAAGAGGACACAGTCTCAGGCTGCGCCAGGGGAGGTTTAGGCTGGAAGTGAGGAGGAAGTTTTACACAGAGAGAGTGATTGCCCATTGGAATGGACTGCCTGGGGAGGTGGTGGAGTCACCATCACTGGAGGTGTTCAGGAGGAGACTTGATAGGGTGCTTGGTTGCATGGTTTAGTTGACTAGGTGGTGTTGGATGATAGGTTGGACGCAATGATCTTGAAGGTCTCTTCCAACCTAGTCTGGTCTGGTCTGGTCTGGTCTGGTCTGGTCTGGTCTGGTCTATTCTATTCTATTCTATTCTATTCTATTCTATTCTATTCTATTCTATTCTATTCTATTCTATTCTATTCTATTCTATTCTAAAGATGTCACAGCACAGTCAAAAACGGTCAAAGGACAGCGGCAACATTCCTTCCCAGTCTTTAGTTGTGTTCAGATCAGGGACAGAGACATTAGTAAATAACACCAGGGACTGCCCAAGGAGTCACTGTGATAGCAAGGTTTGGTTCATTACAGCAAGTTAATCATTTTCAAAACCAACACAGAGCAAAACTAACAGATTTGTGGCCAAGGAAAGCAAGCATTCAGCAGCAGACATAAATGCAGGGAAGTCCTACAGCCTGTGCTATGCCAAAACTTGGTCTTGTCTAATCCCTAATAATAATAATAATGATGATGACAGCTAAAGCTACAGATTACATTGTGTAGAGTTAAAAGGGGGAGACCTTTGGTCAACCCCTCTCCTTGATGCTTTTGTGTAGCTGGGAAAGTTCCCCAAGCCTGTGTTGGAGACAGCTGGGAGCAGAATAATGGAAAAATGATTGGCATCCTGAAGGAACAGAAATCAAGACCAAACACAAAAAGGATGAGAAAAGAGATGTGGATGTGCTGAAGAAGATACTGATCTTAAGTGCAGCTTACTGATAAAGCCAGGCCACATGGTAAGAATAAACAAGGATTATTAGAAAAGAAAAAAAAGTCAGCTGTGTGTCTGCCATATTGGCCTTCAGTAAACCAGTATCAAACTGTGGTTCATCAGAACACTTCCATGCGGTCTGGACTACAAGGGCCCATAGAAATCAGATTACTGCTGCAAATGAAAGATGAGCAGTAGCTTGGAGCAACATTCGCTGCTCATTCTGCTACGACTTCTCTTTTTCTGGAGTCAGACTTGGTCAGGCCAGACTTCCCAAGCTGCAGATTAAACAAGTCCACAATACTGAAGAGTTATCCTGCAACATAAGATGATGGACTCAATCCCCTCATCCAGATCATCAATAAAGAGATTGAACAGGATGGGGCCCAGCACGGATCCCTGGGGGACACCACTAGTGACTGGCCTCCAGCTGGATGTGGCACCATTCACCACCACCCTCTGGGCACAGCCCTCCAGCTAGTTCCTAACCCAGCACAGAGAGCTGGCTGAACATGAGCCAGCAGTGTGCCCAGGTGGCCAAGAAGGCCAATGGCATCCTGGCCTGCCTCAGAAATAGCGTGGCCAGCAGGAACAGGGAGGCCATTCTGCCCCTCTACTCAGCGCTGGTTAGGCCACACCTTGAGTCCTGTGTCCAGTTCTGGGCCCCTCAATTTAAGAAGGACATTGAGACTCTTGAATGTGTCCAGAGAAGGGCAGTGAGGCTGGGGAGAGGCTCTCCTGTGAGGAGAGGCTGAGGGAGCTGGGGTTGTTTAGCCTGGAGAAGAGGAAGCTCAGGGGAGACCTTATTGCTCTCTACAACTACCTGAAAGGAGGTTGTAGCCAGGTGGGGGTTGGTCTCTTCTCCCAGGCAACCAACACCAGAACAAGAGGACACAGTCTCAAACTGTGCCAGGGGAGGTTTAGGCTGGAGGTGAGGAGAAAGTTCTTCACAGAAAGAGTAATTGGCCATTGGAATGTGCTGCCCAGGGAGGTGATGGAGTCCCCATCCCTGGAGGTGTTCAAAAAGGGACTGGATGTGGCACTTGAAGCCATGGTTTAGTAGTCATGAGGTCTTGCGTGACAGATCGGACTTGATGATCTCTGAGGTCTTTTCCAACCTTATTGATTCTATGGTTCTACAACCACAGGAGGTACTATTTTGTTTCTATAAACACACACTTGGGAGTTTATTTTGCATGACTAGCAAAGCCCAAGCCATGAAGCTTTCAGTAGTCAAGGCACACCATTTGCAGCACTGCTTTCTAAAGCTGTTACTTGGGATACTACAACATCTTTCCTTCATTTCTCATGACAGCAGGGATTTTTCAATATGCCTTAAAAAACCCCCAACAACAACAACAACAACAACAAAACCAATTAGAAGGCAACACACAACTTGGCTGGTTCATTTCCCCCCCTTCAACAGACTTCTACTGTCATATTTAGGAAGATTCTGCAAGAAAAACTGTTTTATTTCAACTTATGTGGCGAAATAAACTCTTGCCAAATGTGAAGAGAGAAGCCAAAACTACACTGAAGTAGTAGTAAGGAAATACACCACAAGAAGAGACTATGGCATGCTAACAGGCTGGAATGGAGTGGAAAGCTCATCTTCCTGAAAGGGAACTGTGTAAGAGAGATGAAAAGGTCTGAGTCCACCCAAGTGCAGCTCCCTCATTAAGCCTCTCCAGCTGATGAATGTGAATGACGCTGGTTTGCCACCCCAGCAGGACTGCCAACAGGCAAAGTCTGCAGTGCTTAGCAGAGATGGACTGCAGGAAATATAAAAGCAGTTTAAGACCATGCAAGTGTTACTGCTCTCATCTGTTATGTGTCCACTGAAGGAGCTAAATACAGAGATTTTTGTGTGTGTATGTGTGTGTGAATGCAATGAGAACAATCCAGGCACCAGAGACTTCAAGTGTGCACGTCCTGAAGTTAACACATCTTCTATACCCAAGACTTATCCTGGGCATGAATCTGTGGAATAATGACCTGATGTAATTAAAAGTTATTCTTAGCACAGATTTTTCTTCCTGGGTCATAAATTATTTCAAGTGAGCTCTGCTGTGCAATTTTTACTTGGAACATCACCACCCACCACCTATATTAGTGAATAAGGCTGAATAAAAACCCTGGATCTGAACTTTCCTGCTCTGGCTGGTGCCCAGATAATGCAAAGGCCAGATGCTTGGCAGGAGTCCTTCCATCCACAGACTGAAAAAAGTCACCCAGTTACCTCCAAATGGTTCATTTGCACTTTGGGACTCCAGGCCGCCAGGCACCATGTAAGCATCATCAGTGCTAAGGGTGCAGCTCAAGGCTGCAAAGCACAAGGACAGGAGCCTGCAGCAGAATCTGCATCAGTGCTGCACCTCGCTTCACACAACCACAGGGCACCATTCTTCAGGTTTTAGCATTCTTACTGGGGGAGGGGAGGGGAGGGGAGGGGAGGGGAGGGGAGGGGAGGGGAGGGGAGGGGAGGGGAGGGGAGGGGAGGGGAGGGGAGGGAAGGGAAGGGAAGGGAAGGGAAGGGAAGGGAAGGGAAGGGAAGGGAAGGGAAGGGAAGGGAAGGGAAGGGAAGGGAAGGGAAGGGAAGGGAAGGGAAGGGAAGGGAAGGGAAGGGAAGGGAAGGGAAGGGAAGGGAAGGGAAGGGAAGGGAAGGGAAGGGAAGGGAAGGGAAGGGAAGGGAAGGGAAGGGAAGGGAAGGGAAGGGAAGGGAAGGGAAGGGAAGGGAAGGGAAGGGAAGGGAAGGGAAGGGAAGGGAAGGGAAGGGAAGGGAAGGGAAGGGAAGGGAAGGGAAGGGAAGGGAAGGGAAGGGAAGGGAAGGGAAGGGAAGGGAAGGGAAGGGAAGGGAAGGGAAGGGAAGGGAAGGGAAGGGAAGGGAAGGGAAGGGAAGGGAAGGGAAGGGAAGGGAAGGGAAGGGAAGGGAAGGGAAGGGAAGGGAAGGGAAGGGAAGGGAAGGGACCTTCAAGATCATTGCATCCAACCTATCATCCAACACCACTTAATCAACTAACCCATGCAACCAAGCACCCTGTCAAGTACCAAGAGGTACTGGATACTGGTGCTTATAAGCATTTGGTGGATACAGTGTGCCTGAAAGCCTATCAGTGCTCAGAGGAAGCAGACCTTCATCTAAAAATAATGTTATAACAACATCCTTTCAATTTTCCTCAAGTAACCTAAAAAAACCACCCCAATTTAAAAAGCAAAAGGGAATTAGCTCACCTCTGCTTCTCATTCATCATTTTCTTTTGTTTTCCCTACCATCTTACTTCTTGAAAAGGAGCAAGAGAAGCTGAGGGAACAAGTTCTTGATAAATCAAAGCCAGGAAATCACTTCTTGTAGTTTCAAGTTGAAACACCTCCTTTTAGTTTTAATTGAAATAGAAAAAACTGTCATGTCAGCAAGAAACCTTTCATGGAAGGCACTGCTGCATTTTGTCATCGCTGAGCCCCTCAAATCTTAATTCCAGAAAGAATCTTCACTGCTTAATGCTTTCTGCTTGAGAAATGTTTGTTTATTTTGGTGCAGCAAACGACAAGGGGGATGAAAGAATCCAGCAGTCACGATTCGGAGCTGCAGACAGCAACAAGATCCTCCACTAACCTTAGAGGTAAAAAAAAACCCCATCATTTAAATAGATCTGAGGGAGCTGGGGTTGCTTAGCCTGGAGAAGAGGAGGCTCAGGGGAGACCTTATTGCTCTCTACAACTACCTGAAGGGAAGTTGTAGCCAGGTTGGGGTTGGTCTCTTCTCCCGGGCAACCAGCACCAAAACAAGAGGACACAGTCTCAAGCTGCACCAGGGGAGGTTTAGGCTGGATGTTAGGAGGAAGTTCTTCACAGAAAGAGAGATTGGCCATTGGAATATGCTGCCCAGGGAGGTGGTGGAGTCACCATCACTGGAGGTGTTTAGGAAGAGACTGGATGGGGTGCTTGGCGCCATGGTTTAGTTGATTAGATGGTGTTGGATGATAGGTTGGACTTGATGATCTCAAAGGTCTTTTCCAACCTGGTTAATTCTATTCTATTCTATTCTATTCTATTCTATTCTATTCTATTCTATTCTATTCTATTCTATTCTATTCTATTCTATTCTATTCTATTCTATTCTACTCCACTCCACTCCACTCCACTCCACTCCACTCCACTCCACTCCACTCCATTCCATTCCATTCCATTCCACTCCATTCCATTCCATTCCATCCCATCCCATTCCATTCTAAATGTTCATGCTTCTATTCCTATGTGCTCTTCTTAGGCCTTTGAAACTGCACTGTTTCACAGCATTTCTGGCTGCCACATACACCTCACACCCTGCAACCACAGGTATCTCTATGGCATGCACAAGGGGCAGGCACTACAAGAGCTGCTGTTGGAGCAGAGCAACAAGCCCGTTATATTGAGTGAGCTGTGATAGACCCCACCTTCCTCTTCTGCAGCCACAGATGAGTTACACAGGGTAGTGCTGGCCTTTTCCCATCTTGGAAAACTTGTTTTTATCACCTGCTTAAGTAGGGAACACACTAAAGCAGGAGAGAAGGCAGGAGGAGGAGTGAAGTGAGAGGAAAGAAATACATTCAGTTAGGTTTGACTTTCCCAGGTGCTATTTGAACTTTCTATATTCATTATGGGCAAAGCACTCGTGTGTTGGACTGCTGATGGAGCTAGCTGCTTCTCTGCTGATAGCAGACATCTCCCCATTCTCTAACTGCTGGAGACAGAAACCAGAGGAGCATTACCAGGTCCTTCATCTTCTGTTAGTCTCACAAACTTTGAGAGCTGTTGCATAATACTGCCTGCAAGGTACTCGTTTTCTTTCCTGTCATCACACAGTAATTCTGAGTCCAAATTCATCAGCACATGGGTAGGACCAGAGTAGACTATTTAGCTTTGTCCCCTGACTGCATGGAAAACATCAGCATGCCTGCTGGAGGGAAGCACAGCCATCAAGTCAATAACATGTGCACCTCCTTGCTCAAAACAATTGCCTACTTTTTCTTATAATACAAATTTGGCAACTTCCAAGTTCTGAAAGAATAATCATTCCTAGCTGATCTTGCCTACCTGCTGAGAAGTCAAAATCACTCTGCTAAGGGCAGCCAAAGGCAAAACTAAAGCCACAGCTTCCCTTGTATCTTAAGAGATTCCTCAGTGCATGGCACAAGCTGGTGGCAACTGGGTGCCCAGCTACCACTGTAGTCAGTAAGTGTGCAGGATCTATGGTGGGATGCCTGCTGTTCACCCCAGCAACACCCTGGTGTGCACTCAAAGCTGTTGGGCACCTAGGTGATGAACACTGGGCAGCTACCTGGAGTCAATAAGGGTTAAAACAGCCAAAGCCTTTTTGCAGCTCTGGTTCTACAGAGCTCAAGGCAAGCTGAGCACAGCTTTATTTCTGGAGGTTAAACCCTCTCTGAAAGGCTTGTGCCAAGCCTCTGAGCAGTCTTTTAGAAACAGGCCTTGCAGAGTGAGTGGACCCCCAGAGAGCCAGGGCTGGGTGCTGTGCACACTGAACACGCAGCACGGGAGGCACAAGGTGCGGGATGAGCACAGATGCTCAGCTCTTTCCAAGCTAGCATCCACCCTGTGATGATGTGCACCATTTCTACTGAGGCTGATGATCTTACATAGCTCTGTGTAAACACTGACAGCGTGACAATCTGCTTGCATGGCAGGAGAAGCACTGAAGCATGCTTGCAGCAGAGGCAGGTACAAAGCATCAATGCTACCCCTGATCCAGTAGGAGATCCTGCCAGCTCACAAGAGCTTCCAGAAGCTCCTTTCCCACCCCAGCTGTTAAGCTAAGTCAGGGCTTATTACAGAAACATTCAGGTTGGAAAAGACCCTCAGGATAACCAAGCCCAACCATTAACCCTACTCTACAAAGTTCACCCCTAAAGCATATCCCCAAGCACCAAATCCAAACAAACTCCAAACACATCCAGGGTTGGTGACACAACCACCTCCCTGGGCAGCACATTCCACTGCCTGACCACTCTTGGTGGGAAAAATTGTTTCCTAATGTCCAGTCTAAACCTACCCAGTTTTTGATGAGCTTTATTGGTGTAGAAGGAGCCTCCCACATCTTGACCACAGCCCTCCTTGCAACTTAAGGACTTCTACTTGTGGAATAGGAGGAAATTAAGCAGATATAAGTCAACAAGTTTAGTGAATCCTATTTATACAAGTTCATGGCTTCCCAGTTCTGGGATATATAAGCAGAGCCTAGTTGTAGGAATGAGTCTTGCATTGAGTTGCACGGGGTCTTACATAGGAATAGGTCTTGCACAGAGCTGGGTTTTGGGTCACTAAAGATGCTATGATCCACAAAAGGCAAAGTGCATAAAGAAAGAAGATTTTTGTTCTGAACACTGAACGTATGGCTGAACAAATCTTCTTCCCCCATGTTGACCTGTATCCTATTCTGGTAACTCAACTTGACAAAGAGAACTTTTAGGGAAAGCCACCTAGTGAAAAGTTGAATTGGGGAGGAAAAAGAAACAAGCAATCACAAACTTGCAATGTTCACAGATCTATAGCACAAAAGAGACCAGGACTTACTAGAATCATTCTCCAAGTTAAAAAGAAGTCACAAAACCATGTGTTTTGTCCATGCAATTCACTGAATATAACCCAGTTAGTGGTTTGCACTGACTCTCTGCCCAACTCTTCCACCTTTCATCAAACCTAACACTAATTTCACGCTGTAAAATGGGCAAAAGACAAAAGCAGAGGGTATTTTCCTTGATAGAAACCTGCCTTTAACACTACTCTCTGAAGGACAGCAGTAGTGTGTTTCTGTATCACTCACACAAGACTCCTATTAGGACTGTCTTGCACTGTCTGTACTCAGATTTTCCTTGTGGGCTCCGGGCACATTTCTTTAGCTCCAGCCAGGGCAGTGCAGAGCTGCTGAGGACTACCCAGGAGTAGTGTAGATCCACAAAGCCAGGAGACTGCTAAAAAACCCCAAAAGACTTGCCACTCTTCATGTCAAAGTGAAATACTTGGAGGCTTGGCACTAGATAAAATGAAGGGAAGTGAAGCTAAGGCAAAAGATGAGTCACAGTGCAAGTGCCAAACCCACAGTTCTGTCCACAGCAGGAAGGTCCCTCTGGGAACCACCAGAACCAGTGACATCAAGAGCCTTGAATATGGCCTGGCTGTGGCCATACTAAGCATGGTCGAGGTGCTGCTCATGGTAAACTGATCTACTATAACCATTAGCAGGAACCATAATAACCATTAACATGCAGGAAGAGCAAGGACAACTCCTCTGAGCCCAGAGCCCTTCAGGGAGAACAGAAGGGTGCCCTCAAGGCCTCTGTGCACACTCCCCTCTGTTAACCTAAACCCTGTACTTAAACAGATATTCCCCTTTCTGCCCCTCCCCAAAAATTCTGTTAGGAACAGCTGTGAGAAGGGACTAAGACCCCAGCAGCCTGACAGTGCCACAGCCCTTGGACTCAAGAGACTTGAGAGTAGCCAACCACAGAACTATTCAGAAGATAAGGCAGCCTTAGATAATTTGTTCCTCCGGTCATAACAGCCAACTACGTGAGGACAGCCACAAAACTGGCTGCAATCGCTAAGCCAGATCCTGTTTTAGCAGTGAAAACAACCCCAAACCTGGTTACATTTCCAGCCTCTGTGCCTGGTGGGATGGGAACAGCTCTTTCCCAGTGCAAAGACAGGCACTGACACACGTCCTGGGTTACAGAGTCCTGTCTCAAAGGCTGCAGGCACATTTCCCCGTGTGAGGAGGTCAGCAGGGGAGGTTGTGGTCATTGCTACTGACCAAAGCCTACATGGCAGCAGAGACAGCTCTCTTCTCTTCAGGCAAACCCATAAATTACATCAGAAATTATTTCAGTCCATTAATTTGGATTGCAATGTCTTTGGATTTACAAATGGGACCATGAGACCAAGACTCTTATCCACTTAAAAAAACCCAAACAGCAACCCAGCAACAAAACCCAACCCACGCCAGAACTGCCAGAGTTACATTACTAGCTCCAGAGACTCTAATCCAACACCTTGCTCTATGCTGGTCCTATGGGCCAGCCTATGACTCAGCTTCCATTTGTGATGCAGGTCTAAACACATCCCTGATGAGAAGTATGGGGATATAAAACCAAACCAAACCTCATCATAATCTCATTTACTGTGCTAATGGGAACTAAATGAGCATCTCAGGCATCACTTTGCCCATGTTTTATTGCTGTTCTTCCTCCAGCTTTCGTTTTTGAACCAATACATCAGAAACAAAGCAATAGAACAATAGCAAAAGCAGCCAAATCCCTAAATTTGCAAAAACCCCCATAACATTATTTGCAAAGATGGAACTAATATCTGATGCCTAGTGCAGTGCTGCCTGCACTCATTTCCTTCTTCAAGGACGATGGTAAAAGTGCACATCACTTCTTTGAGCCCTTTGGTTGGTTCCTTTTGGTTTGATTCTGACCACCCCACCCCACCCCAACCCACACACACAGGCTCTTTAACAATACTGGTTACAGTTTTATCAATGGTAATGAGCAGGAAAACCATTTTTCATATCTCTGTAGAGGGTCAGTGAAGGCCTACATCAAAATGGCAGGAGCTCATTGCTTTGGGAGCAAACGCTGCAATCAGGTCTCTGAAGGGGAAGTTGGAGCAGTAAATGAAAAGGAAGCTTAGTTGTGTGCATTGGAAAAGGATTCATTTATTATCTAACAATTAACTAATTGATCCAGACACACCTTTTCCTTTTCTCTTTTTCTTTTGCTATCCCAGCATGCCAGCACTCTCAAAAGCCCATCTAATGGGAGCCACCTTACCCACACAAGAAATGCAAAAGCAATTATTTCCATTTGAAATAGCCCATCATTTATTTAAGCAGAAGGTAACTGTGCTTTCAAAACTTCTTCCTTACAGAGGTAACACTATCCACTGATCACTGTCAGAGCTGAACCTACCTTCAGCACAAGAGAGGTGGAGTACGAGGCAGAATTTTCCTTGAACACACAATTATCTTCTACAAATCAGAAACTGAACTGAGGAACATGTTACAGATGTGGGTGTGGAAGCTAAGGTTTCGAGTTGAAAACAAAAGCATGATTTCATGTACAACAAAGGCTCCTGAATACATTGTACCAACTGGATCCAGAAGGATTATCCTAGGAGGACAACGCAAGTGCTGAGTGAAAGAGTAAACCCTGTTTCCTTTCCCCTTCCCTATCAGGCACTATACATCAGCACTGGCAAGTCTGAGTCTCTCTTTTGTTACTCCTTTCATGCCCTCTGCTGCAGAGTATTGACTCAGAGATCCCACCAATAATAGAACACAATTGAGTGTTCCTAAGCGCAGCGCTGCTGCTCATCCAAGCCCAAATATTTGGGGGTACAGAGCAGCTTATTATTGTGTTGAGCCAAACCCCAATGATTATTCTGTGGACAGCACTGAAAAACACAGACTGCAGAGCATCTGGTTTTGATTTCGAGGATGGGAGAAACCCAGGCTCAACCCAAAAGGGGGCAAGAGGTTCTTACGCTATTGCTCCGAGATACAAAAGGAGGAGGCAAGAAACAGCACAACTGTTGTGGCCTGGAATTGATGAACTTGTTTCCCTGCAGGAGCCATAAACACAATTTTCCCAGCATGGGACATAATAGTTCTCCTACAAATTACTAAAATATATTTCCAGCGCTCAATATAGAAAGCGAGATGCACGAGAAATGTTTGCAGCTTCAATGCAGGCAGTAATTGAGAACATGTGTGGCAGGGGGATTGAAGGGGGGGGGGAGGAGGAGGGAGAGCAGAGCCATACTCCATCGAAATGGAGCAGCAGGAAAAACACATTTCAGCCCTCATCATTTTCAAAGGGCTTCCATTTGCGAGCAGGTCCAAGCCCCCGCGCTGGAACGCCAGGCGAGGGGGGAAGCTGTCGGTGAATCTGCATGTCAAGCCAAAATGCACTGCAATTAACAATTTAAGAGCCATTGGTAAGCCTGAGTGAAAAACAAAAATAGTGTCATCAACTTTCCCTTAAGCACAGAGTGAGGCTAGATTCTTACGTGAATCAAGGACACGTCTACAGCAGAGGGTGCCTTGGACTCCTCCTTCTCCCAGGCTCTGCTTTTGGGTCCTACCCAACATGGGTACTAAACAGCCCAGTGATGAACAAGAAAAGCAAGAGAAGGCTCCAAGGAGACCTAACTGTGGCCTTCCAGTATTTGAAGGGGGCCTACAAGAAAACTGGGGAGGGACTTTTTAAGATGTCAGGGAGTGATAGGACTAGGGAGAATGGAAAAACAAATAGAAATGGGTAGATTCAGATTGGATGTCAGGAAGAAGTTCTTCCCCATGAGGGTGGTGAGAGACTGGCACAGGTTGCCCAGGGAGGTGGTGGAAGCCTCATCCCTGGAGGTTTTTAAGGCCGGGCTGGATGTGGCTGTGAGCAACCTGGTACAGTGTGAGGGGTCCCTGCCCATGGCAGGGGGTTTGGAACTAGGTGATCCTTGAGGTCCCTTCCAACCCTGACAATTGTGTGATTCTAATTCTATGATTTCTGCATTATCTAGCCAACATCATGTGCAAAATAGTGTGGTAGATGTGCCTGTAGCCAGCTTTCCATTAACCTGCAGTTAAGGTGTTTACCTAATCTAGTGCACTCAGAGGGACTGAAAGGAAGCTTCATTTACTTCCTTTGCCAGTGAAGCAAAAGGAAACTGCTCTTGTGCCAACTCTCTCTTGTTTTGTTTTGGGTTGGGGTTTTTTTTTTTGGATAAAGTTCCTGTTACAGATAAGCAAAGAGGAAAATGCATTTCAAGAATTTATTTCCAACCCCCCCAAGTAAGTCAACCCACAAAGTTTCAGCCCTGAAGATGCCAGCCAGGATTATTTTTAACAATGCTCTTCCGAAAGACTCTTTCTAAATTGGTCTCCTCAGGCAGTGAAGGAAGAGCCCATGGTAAAGGTAGAAGCATCAAACTTCTTCCCAGGCTTACCAGACAGCAAGGAAAACATGAGAAACAATTCAGTTAGTGAACAATACATGGCTCAGGCTGAATTCTGTAGTTTCTGAATATGGCTCCTGAAATCCAGCTCACAGATCAACACCCACAACAAAAGGCAGAGCTCCTGGAGAAGTGAATTCCACCGACAACACAGAGTGGGTCACTGTTTGGGTCAAAAGCAAACAGTGCTGCCATGGTCAGCACTATCCCACAGATGTTTCTTGTTGCTCAGTCACTCTGAAGCAATGCAACAGCCTCTCCATGGGGCTTAGACTCACTGGGTCTGCCCCAGGGGGCCACCAGCGTGAAAGGTGCCAAACAAGCTCAAAAGCAGCTCTAGTCAGGGCCTCAAACTAATGCTCTGACTGTTTCCAGAAATTTCTGGGGTTACTCATCCCCTCACTGCGTTCTAGGGCTTTGGATACAGTTGCTGGCTGCTTTAACTGGCTGGACAGGACCTGCACTGCCCTTTGTATTTGGCTTTGGATCCTCTCAAAGTTTCAGCACGAGACCTCTCTCGTGCTGCCTGTACAGCACCTAGCACAAAGAGGCTCAGGTATTTCTAAGGAGAATGTACCAGAAGTGTGCAGTGTGTTGTAAGGCTGTTAAGTTTGCTGGGTGATGAGAAAACTGCTTAGAGCCAAAGATTCATACACTCAATTTCCACCTAAAGACCTTATAAAGCCTGGTGGCTGAGTAATAAGATGGCACATAAAATATTAAGTCAATAAATGAAAATTAATGCATACTGGGGGAAAATAATTTAAATTCTGAATGAAGAATGACAGGCTTTAAATGAGCTATTACCACTCAGGAAAGGGATTCTAGACTCAGCATGGGCTGTTCTCCAAAGGGGTCAAGGCTTTCAAAGAAGCTGAGAAAACAGGGCCAGCTGGGCAGGAAGGCAAGAACATCTCATTACCCCAAAGCACAAATCCAGCACATACCCAGCCACCAAGTACTTTATGATCAAACCATTCCGAGGCTACCAAGTGAGGTGAAATTCATTTGGAAGAAAGACAGAGAAGGGGCCAAAGATGATGCAAGGTGTGAAAAAAAATGAAGAGATAAGAACAGTCCAACTGCAAGAAGCAATGTCTCAGTGTGGGCTGATGAGAGAAGTTCCTAGGCCAAGGTGATTGAAGAAGAGTAATTCATTGCTTCCCAACACAGGAAAGTGGGGCATGCAATGAACTGATCTGCCAGCACGAGGTTTTCCATCTAAACCCTGCATGCTTGTCTATCTCTGTGAGATGGCCAGATAACACAAAAGCCAGTATGTGCAGGAAGAGATGGGTTCAAGATATAATAGTTCACTGGGGAACAAGGTGAAACATGAAATCTTCCTTTAGGACATCCCTCATACTTCAGTCTCTTGGAGGATGCCCCAGGGTATGCACACAGGCCCCATTTCACTTCCCTGGGCAGCACAGTCAGTGCTGTGAGAGACACAGCACCGGGCTCTTTGTTTTGACCAGCCTTGTATTCCAAAGTGTAACACAGCTCAAAGTAAGAGAGGAAGAGACAGCATGAAATAAAAACTTGTGGATCTCTCTTCTTTCATATTGTTTTTTTGCTTTAGGAAGTTGTGCAGCTCTGGCAATCTCTGACACCTCCCACCCTTCAGGTAATGGACCTGAGGGTCAAACAACCCCAGACACATAGGGTAGTGGAGCAAAGCCCTCTCTGTGGCACTGCACCCTCTCAGTCCACTTATGCATATATTCTAGAGGGACTCTTCAAGCTGAGTTGGGAGACACTTGTGGGGAAGAGGTGAGGAGAAAGTTCTTCACTGAGAGTCATTAGCCATTGGAAAGTGCTGCCCAGGGAGGTGGTGGAGTCACCATCCCTGGAGGTGTTCAAGAGGGGATTGGACGTGGCACTTGGTGCCATGGTTTAGTCATGAGGTCTGTGGTGACAGGTTGGACTTGAGGTCTCTTGGAGGTCTTTTCCAACCTTGGTGATTCTGTGTGAAGTGAGACTCACCAGCACTAAGCTGAGCTGGTTGTCTGGCTGAGGTAAATCAGAGCCTATTTGCCTCAGAGCCACAGAGAACCCAGTGTTTCAAATCCTGATTCTCAAACTCATAGCTCAGAGATCAGGGTTAGCTGTCATCTTTGTCAAATTAAAAAGTATCTAACTAGCAGTGGTCTGTCTACATTTTAAAGAGGGTTTAAAGTCTATGGGAACAAATATAATGCATTTAACGTGCTGGGAAAACCCTTTCCACAAGCACAAACAGCAAGAAGTTAAGGTAGTTCTAAGTGAGAGCCTGAGGGCACAGACAACATCTTTCCATTTCCAATTGTCTCAGCCTTGGATAGGCATTTTGGAAGTGAAAGGAAATGCTGTGCCCCTGGCAGGTTTTAATACTTTAACAGATTTTCCCCTGCCCTACCCTCTTCACTTGAAAATGTAGATTCATCAAGTGCAGAGCCATTTAAAATCCCACTTCACACGAAATTCTAATCACCCTTTTGGTTTGTGTTTTACTGCAATGCCCATTCCCTGCAGCCCCACAGAGGAGAGGAAGAGAAAAAGGGAAGAGTAAGCAACAGAGTCCAGAAACACATTCTCCAGGAGCAGCCAAAGCAGCCAGGCCCTGTGAAGACCCAACAGGCTGTAATCAGCTATTTGTGCCTGTCCTCACCAAGGGCTGTGCAGGATGAGTATTAAATTAGATTGAAAAAATTAAAGCAACAAAATAACAGCTGTCAAAGATTTACAGAAAATTGAGATTGTGAAATCACTAGCTGGGATGAAAAAAACCCAACAAACCCATAACAAACTACACAGACTTCCCTGCTGAAAGGGCTTGGGGAAGAACAAATACTCTTAGAACAATACAAGGCTGCGTCATCCGAAACTCACCTCCAAAGCATGAGAAGCTCAAAAGTAATAGTCTTGGACCTTCTTCTGTGTGCAGTTGTGTTGAGGCACACCAAAAATGAATGAGGGTAAGGCTGGGCAATATCACACAATCACCAAAGTTGGAAGAGACCTCAAAGATCATCAAGTCCAACCTGTCACCACAGTCCTCATGACTACACCATGGCACCAAGTGCCACGTCCAATCCCCTCTTGAACACCTCCAGGGATGGTGACTCCACCACCTCCCTGGGCAGCCCATTCCAATGGCTAATACCAATAAGCCCTCCCTCCTAAGCAGGGAATACTCCTGACTTTACTCTTCCAACCAGTAAAACATGAACTCAGATGCTGCATTTTATTTTTATCAAGTTTTAAGCCATCAGATGACTGAGAGATGATGAGTCACCTCCAGACAGGTCCTGAGACATCTCAAGTACCTGTGACACCTGCATTCTCACACCACTGGCTGGCTGAAAAGACAAAAATTACCCTGCTGTGGAAAAATGCTACCAGCTCAGGTGCCCAAGTTTACACCACCATTATCTAACTCAGAAAGGCTCTAAGTCAAAATCTTAGCAAGCTGAGCCTTTAACCTAAGAGGCTCTTCTGTCACCTCACTTCTGTGTTTGCTTTTTAACAAGTGCTTCAGCTATACAGGGCTCCAGGATAACAGACCTGTAGGGCAAGTGTCTATGGCTCTCAGGGAAAGCACAGTCCTGTAAACTGAGGGATATGCTTGAGGTATGTTAACAATTTGTTTCCACTCCAATCAGGATTTAATACACTTTACAGATAGAGCTGAGGATTCTCATCCATTGCCTGCAGGAGTCCTGGTATTTCACACCACTTCCAAGCATGATCATAAGACAGAAGTCATTGGTTCACCTGGGTGAATTAACCTACATTTCACTGAATGCTTTCTGTAGAGTCTAATAAAAAGTTTCTTCTACTGAGGCAGTACAAAATCAGGATAAAGGACAAACATTTAGGTGAGATGCAGCCTGGACCTTAGGTACTGTAACACAAGAGGCAAAAATACCACTGAAAGCTTATAGCTTGAGTCACAAAACACAACTCTGCCTCCTCCAGAGCCAGCAAATGCTGTGATAGCACCATCAGAAAGTTACCTCTTAAAAACCATTGTAGGTCACAAAGAACCCTTGAGTATTCTCAGAAGAAGATACAAAACTAAGTACAACCTTGAAGTAAGACAATCAGAGGTGGACTAAGAACTAGAGAACATGCTATTGGTAGGCTGTGAGTGGACCTGACAGGGAATCATTGCTATTATTGAGGAACAAAAGAAGAAAAGACTCTCAGAAAGGCACAATTCCACCTGGCTCCTACTTGCTGCTTTTCACAAGTAGACTTCAAAGCACCTTCTAAAGAAAGTCAGTATCTATATCAGGGTTTATTGGATCTCAGTTTCACAGGACAAAGCACTAAAGTAGTATTTCTCTCTGGCCTCACACAGCCCAGACAGGTCTGAACACTTAGTGCTCTTCTAGCAAGTCCTCCAGTAGAATAAACAGTTCACAACAGCTGCAGAACATTTTTAACCTATGCTGAGGATAAAGGGCAGCACAGCCTTTGGCAATACACAAGACTGCTTTCAGGTGAAGACTGTTTTTCCCTTTCACAGCAGAAACAGAGACAAAACCACCAGATACAGCTGTCTGCACATTACACAGTGAGGAAGCATGGTTCTACAGGCCAGCAGGGTCTGACCCAGCACCCTGACATCCTCATCTGCACATCAACCCAAGCAATACCACAAAAGCAGGGAAAGGAAGAAATGACCTGAAAAATAAGATTCAGTCCTGGAGAGAGGATGAACACCAGTGAGATTTCTGTAAGCATGACCAAGGATCTGCACTTAATTTGGTCTGACGTGGTGCACAGGTCTCCAGCAGGATCTGGCCTCCAGTAAGCAGATGTCTCCAGCAGCAGTTTCAGGAGGTTTCTCTGAACACGTGCTGCCTGTGCTGCCTTCCAAGATAGCACTTGAAGGATTTACAAGAAAACTGTCTGGAACCAGGATGTCACTGCTAAGGGGACAGTTTGGGAAAGGAAGAGCGAGCTCTCAGTATGGATGGCTTCTGTTTTGCTGAGCCCAAGGCTTTACTGTCAAACTCACACTTGAAGATACAGTCTGCAGGCTTTGTTCTGGCAGCAATTAATTGGCTTAGTCACCATTTTTCCCCTGCTGTCGCTGACCTATGTCAGTAAGTAAACAACATGGGGTTTTTGATCAGACAAAGAGTGAGGGGGTGGAAGCTGCTCAAAGAACAGAAAACAATCATAAATGAACCTCTGATCTTAGAGGCTGTTATAAATTATGAGGGGGAGCAACAGAGAAGGTGTTGGAAACCCACTGGTTATTGCACAAGCTTTTTCTTCATTCAGTGCCAAGATTCAAATCCCACTGGAAGGTTAGGCACAAAGCAGCCTTCTCCACGGCTATGACCAGCATGCCCAGTTGCCAAGGCAAGAGCTGTCTTTGTTAGTCCAGCTCAAGATACTGCATTAATGTACCTATGTTATCAGAGAGAAGACCTCAGACCCTACCACATCCATCATGGTCCAAATCTAGAACATCTATTGTTATTCATGATCCAGAATATCTCAATACACAATTGTGGTCTATTCTGCCCACCCTGATATGCTTTCTCCCACAGCTTAAGCTCTGCCAAGCATTCTTTCCTTCTCCACCACCTTAACTGTGGGGATGGGAAGGTGCACAGACTATGGAGGCTGCTAAAGAAGATCACAGAATCATAGAATCAACAAGGTTGGAAAAGACCTCAAAGATCATCAAGTCCAACCTGTCATCCAAGACCTCACGCCTACTAGACCATGGCGCCAAATGCCACGACCAGTCCCCTCTTGAACACACATGCCTCAGGCACATACTTCAGCTGCAACATCCTTGGGGCAAGCACTATCTGTAAACCTCAGCAGGATCCTGTTCTGTAATTAAAAACATCTGATCTTGCCACAGTAAGAGAGACACCAACCCGAGGTGTAACAATACAATGATTAAAATTCAGATGTGGTGCAAGCCACAGGAGTTCAGGGGGATGAATGTCACACAACGGGTGTTTTGGAGGGATGAAGTCACTTATTTTCATCTATCTGTACCATTAACATTTCCTTCAGTAGCAACAAAAGTGAACCTAACAAAACACACAACTGAGTATTTCTGTATTGAATGAACTAGACCACAAATTTTCCCTGTAGGTTATTTCCAGATCCACTGAGACAGCCCGTCATAAAGGCCCACTGAAGACATCAATCAGGCTTCCTAATGCAGAATGACTGATTTCTCTGGCCATCAAGAATACATTTATATCTCAAAAAACCTGAATAAATCCAGCCAAGAGTTACCATTCATTTATTTGCCAGCAAGGTCTTTGCCATTTTGCCTTTTGCTCCTCTGCTAAAATGAATACTGCCAGGGACTGCAGAATGATCCTCTGACATACAGCTCAGTCTGTTCCTATCACATCAGAAAGTCCAAACAGCATTTTGTACCTTAAACAGCAATGTCACCCATGGATTGAGGTGCTCTTCGCTCTGAGTGTGTAGAATCAAAAGTCTGGTCTGTGATGGAGCTTCAAGAAGGCTGCTAAGAATGTCTATGCGCTGCTGTCCCCTGCAGATCTGGCACATGAACGCTCTGGGAATGTGGAATTGTTTATTGCTGCCTTCCCTATAACTACATTTCACTGTTTAACCTCAACAGAGGGTTTGAGATGCCCAGGAGGCATTTGGAGAAGCTGTGCATGCTCTCCAGCAGATGAAGCATGATCCAGGGTCACACAACTAGAAGTTCCTCCAGTTACACGGCTGTTGCCAAGAGCAGCGAACTGGCTGTGAGCCAGGGAGCTGCCTTAGAGGTAGACAGTACCATGAGTCACTCAAGCTGCCCAGCATAGGAGTGGTGACCTACTGAAGGAACTGAGATCTTAAGAGGAGATGTTGCTTTTTTTTCCCTTGCTGTTCAGTTGCTCAGCAACAAATGGAACATGGAAGAGATGATCACTCTCTTCCCAAGGAGAGCAGGGAAGATTTAGGATCCCCTACTTGGAGCCTAGTTTTCAAGAGAAAGGCAGCTTCAATGCCACCATGCTATGCCACCTGTCCCTAACATAAAAGTTTTGGACCAGTTGGGTAATTTCTGTCAAATGTTAGAGTTGGAGAACTTGAAAGTACTAAATTCATATAAGGTTCATTAAAATGGGTGCTAGACAGAAGAGGAAAGCCTGTCTGTAGAGTGCTGAGGGAAAGGCCATAATGCAAGCACAAACCTTATTAGACAGCAAAGGATTCACAAGGGGCATGTCCCAACCACAGGAAACCTCAGAGCTCACAGCATGCCAGACTCCTGAGAGTCTTGCTGCAAGAGAAAGCAGGAGGAAACCAGCTTTTCTAGTTTAGCTGCTCGTTTTCATCACTAAGTGCAGCCCAGGCATGCTTTGTAAGGCAGAGTCCTAGCTGTTTTAGAAATCCCCACATAAAGCTGCGGTGTTTTATTATATCAACTGCCTGAAGGGGCTGGAAAACCCAACAGTGAATGTCTCCAGCTGAAGCACATGGTCTGCTGTGCTGGTGGGAGAAAGTTCTTCCAGTGCCTGAGCTGTGGACATGAATACAGTTACATCACCAGCAAGCAGATCTGACCCAAACACGGTGACCTGGACGGCCCCATAAGAAATAAAGTCTGTCTCCATGCTTGCTCTAGGGAGATGGTCATGACTTGAGGGGCATCTCTGGCAAAGGACAGGGCTTAGCCAGACCTGCTGCACTGCCAGGTCACAGCAGGCCTTGCTTCCCTCCTGGAGCTCCTGGTTCATTTTGGAAAACAGCTCTCCTCTGCTAAGAAACAGGGGCAAACAAAAGGCAGCTCTGTGAGCTCGGAGAAGGCAAGCCTGAGTATGAGCTTTTGAAGGTTGAGGACTGGCAAATTTTCACTAAAGCAGTCTGAAAGTTTTCAGTTACCTCAACATCTGCCTGTATAAATATAACATTTCTCTCAAAGTCAACAGTGGTCTGTTTTTATCTCTGCTATCCTTTGAAGTCATTGCCCAGAGGGCTGGAAATGCTACTTAGCTGCATCACCACAAAAGCGTAGGTAGCAGGATCTTCTGCATCAATAGCTGATGACTCAGGAGCACAACATAATTCAGCCTTCACTTTTGCCTGTTTCCGTTACCTGGATTTCCACCACGCTGCAAAACCTGTACAGAGTACTTAGTATCTCCTCCTTGGAAATGGCCATCTGTTTACCCTGACATGGCTGAGTTAACTTCAGGTTTCAGCATTGCGTATTAGCTATAAGCCACTGAGCAAACAAGGCTTGAGGAGAACCTCCCAGAAATCAGGCTGGGGGAAGGTATGTTTTAGTCATTCATGTGAGGGGAAAATCAACTTAGGAGCTGCTTCTGCCTCACTGACAGCAGCACTTTTCCACAGCTACTTGCCAGCCAGCCAACTTCCAAACTGAAAACCCAGTGGCCAGATTTTCAAAAGGTAGACAGGGTTGCTAACAGTGCAGACTGTGAGGTTTCCAAGGCATCTGTCCCTTCAAGAGGAATGGTAAAGCAGTCAGGCACTTCAATACCTCTGCAAACCCACATGATTGAATTTGATATGATTTCACATCTCACAACGAATTAAATGCCTTTGCACAGGTGGTGCCTAGTCTCACCCGCTAAGTCTGAGGAACTTCTGCTTTCCACCCCAGGTGCTGCTGTACTGTGGGGTCTCTTTCCCAGAAAGATGAGGAAGGGCTTCAGCAGGAAGCTGTTACCATTTCTAGATCCAGTGCATCACTGAGCACTGCCAGTAGGCTGGGGGAAGCCCCATCCAAGCAATCCTTGCTGTCACTGAAGTTAAATAAGTTAGATAAACTCTCAGTAAACCAGAGATCATTCATGTTGAGTTAATCTGGCTAAGGCACAGCTCCAGCTCTCTTCCAGGCTGGTAGGAGGCAGAAGACACAACAAGTGAGATCCAAATGAGCTTGTGGTGCCAAACGCTTTCATGCTACACACGGAACAGAATGTCACCCGGCACCAGTTTGTGCTGTGGTCTCTTATTCATTCCTCTGCATGAGTTTCAGATATATTAAAGCTGCAGATCTTTAAATGGACATGCTAAATCTGTGCTGTGGAGCTGATTGACAGCTTTATTTTTGTCTTTTATTTAAAGACATGACTGAATGACTAGTATTGCTGGTTTTCCCCAGCACCCATGTTCGTCATGAGAAATTCCACTCCGCAGCAGGTAAGAGAGGTAAGGGAAATGTCACTCATCTGCCTAAGAAAAGTTACTTCTATCTTAAACAAACACAGTTATATCCTCCTATAGAAATCCACATCTGCATCCCTAGCACATAAACACACCAGACTAATGTGTATTAAAATGATTTGTAATCTCCCTCTGGTTTCACTAGGCTAAGAGTCTTTGTATCATTTCAGCCCCAGTAAAACCCCCAAACCCTATTCCCAAGGAAGTGCACTCCTCTGATCCACTCGTGGGCAGCATGGTGAACTCAAGCCCAAAGAGATCAGTTGCACAATTAATGGTGAGGAATCAGCCAAAGCAGCCTTGCTGGTTCATCTTGTTACTCAGCTGGATTTGGGGAAGGTAGGATTTACACAGTTGATGGCAGACAAAGATGTTGGAGTTGTTTGTATAGAAAAACACCACAAGAAATGAAGCCCTCACCAGAGATAAGGAAACCCAAAGGAACAAGAGAAAATGTTTTTGCTTAGAAAGGGACACACCTCAGCCCATGGATCATGCAGGCACTACAAGACAAATCTGCTTCCTCAAAACAGGCCAGCATCTACTTCTTCTACCTGGTGCAAGAAAGATTTATTTTAGGCTTCACTTAGAATCATAGAATCAATAAGGTTGGAAAAGACCTCAAAGATCATCAAGTCCAACCTGTCACCCAACACCTCATGACTACTAAACCATGACATCAAGTGCCGCGTCCAATCCCCTCTTGAACATCTCCAGGGATGGGGACTCCACCACCTCCCTGGGCAGCACACTCCAATGGCTAACAACTCTCTCAGTGAAGAACTTTCTCCTCACCTCCAGCCTAAACTTCCCCTGGTGCAGCTTGAGACTGTGTCCTCTTGTTCTGGTGCTGGCTGTCTGGGAGAAGAGACCAACCCCCACCTGGCTACAGCCTCCCTTCAGGTAGCTGTAGACAGCACTTTGAGCTGCTTTCTTTCAAGTTATGTACCCCAAAGACAAAAACAGTCTCATGACACTTTCAGGAATGCCAGTCCTCCAAAGATGAGTCTTGAGGGCCAAAAGCAGACAACACTGTCCTGGCTGTCTTCACCCTAGCACACACAGCATTGATTTTGACACCAAGTCCCAAACTTGCCTATAAAGCTGAACTTGAAGTGTGGGAAAACAACTGAACACACAGGTGCTGAGCTCTGTGGCACAAAGTCCTGTGGGTTCAGCGAAGAAAAGAAAGGCAAAAAATAAAGATACTTTCCCATTTTAAGATGCTTTGTGTGAGAGCTCTTGTTCTCAAGAGGCAAACACGAAGGGCAGCCTCGTTCCCTTGGGAAAAGGCCAACTCCTCTGCTCTAAGAAAATGTCCCTGCAAAATAAGAATGCAGTGCTCGCTCCTGCATTCCTCCTGGCTTTATGCCTATGATTGAAAAGGCTTTTTTCTCTTTTTCTTTTTTTTTTTTTCCTCTCAAGCACAGGAGAGGGCAAATTACTACCTACATAAAAAGAACTTGCCTGAGAAAGCTTAGAGTAAAAACTGCAACAGCCACACGCGGGTAGAGCGTACATGGTTGCTCACAACACCACGAGGAGCCTGGATCTTTATCTGCAGTAAGAGGGAAGAAATCTAATGGAAGTGGCAGCACTGGGACTCAGGGCTCTTAGGTGCAGCTCATGGCTTTGACATGAATTCACTGCAGTATTTTGGGATGGCTGCTGAAAATCCACTCCCATGTATGGTTTTTTTTTTCTCTCTCCAAAGAAAATCAGAGTGGCAGAAAGCACACCAACCTCTCAGGCATCCTCTGAGCTTATCAGCTGTTTCCAAGGCTTTCTGGATGTGCTGGTTTTACAGCGCCCCTCCTGCTACGTTCCCAGTCTTGGAGAGCATCAGATAATGGTCCTGGAAACTTTTATTGTCCATAGTCCTTCATCTTCCACCCCCTGAAGCCCAGCTCAAATGTGATACTAAAAGAGACCTAGATTGAGTGATGAAACAGTGTTTTGGGCCTTAAACTATAAATTTCAGAGTTCACTTAATGATCTGCCACTTTTCTGATTCTGCAGTAAAGCCTGGTTTATCTCTCAAAGCAGATTCATGCTCTCATGACTCTGTTTTCAGGGTCACTGTCCTAATGCAGGAGCTCTTAAATTTGCCTGATGGCTGCTTCCAATTTCCATCTCCAGCAGTGGGAGTGCAGAGGCATGACAGGAGCATTACACTCTCTATGGAGCAGATATGGGAGTGTCTGGCGCTGAGCTCAGGCACGGCTCTGATCAAGGCTCTGGAAATCGGTTTTAACCCTGCTTCCACGTGTGAAGATGAAAGTGATGAAGTTAATGCCAATTTACACCTGTTGGCTTCAGGGAGATGTGAAGATCTATTTGTAAACTACGTTTGCAGGTGGTGCACGTCCTGAATCGCTAACTCCTGGGCGGTAATGTGAACCAGGCTGCCGAAAAGCCTGGCGAGCGATGCTGGACGCTGCATTGCTCCTGCCTAGGTGTCTGTCAGCCTTCAGACTCCCATTTTCCCCTGGCAGCACTGGACACAAATGATGCCCAGCTCTGGGATTTGCACAAATGATGCCCAGCTCTGGTGTTTGCAGGCTGTTGGCCAGCACAGAGCTTTGTACCCAGTTCTTCGGGCTGGCATAGGGTAATTAGTTGAGTTTTAATTTCTTCCCTTTCTTTAAACAGGGCCTCAAATGCTACAGCCCTGCCACAGGGGTATAATTACATAAGCCATAGAAATGGACTTCAGTGACCAGTCAAATGACTGTGTTTTTGCCAGTAGCTTCAACTTACCATTTACTGAGCTGTGGAAGGAATATAACTGAAATTCATTGGAGAGTTTAATTTTATCAAGCCCTCTACAAGTGGATGCTTTTGCTGTGTCTGTGTGCATTTGGGTTGCCTACAAATGGCTTGTTTCCTTTCCTAAAGGAAATGGCACAAAAGTGCACCTGTGCAAGGAACCAGCCCCTGATCCCTGCCCCATGCTGGTCAGGGTGCAAAAGTATTGACATAGGCAGGTGCAGAAATGACCTTTAAGTGTTTCAGCTGGTAGAAGGCTTTTATATTTTGACTAATTTTGCTGCAGTCCTTTGCCTTACTCTTTATTTGAGCATAAAATGACACCAGAGGTCTAATGCAGTCAAGAAGGTTTTAATGGCTGCTCTGAGCACTGGCTGGTGCTGGGAGATGTAACTCTGCCCTTCAGCTCTGAGCTACAGCCCTGTCAGTCTTTATGGCCAGCAAGAAACTCTCTTGCTTTGTTTAGGACTTTTCAGCTCTGTATTGCACAGCTCCCAAATGGGGAGCTTGCCTGCTGGCCTTGCAAGTGTCAGTTCGATCTGGGCTCTGCCCACAGCTTGGTACGTGGGACTCAGCAGAAGAGTGCTTTGCACTGCAGGGAGGCCTCTGCAAATAGTGCCTGGTCCCCTTTCCTGCACCATCCTGAGTGTCTGTGCATTTGCCTGGCCATCCCACATGGAAGCTGTGAGACCTGATGGTGCTTTCTGGCACTGTGGAATTGGGAGGGAGGAGCCGTGGGACTTGCCCTTCTTTAGATGTGGCAGGCCTCCTCCGCTGGGATTTCTATAACAAGCAAATCCGGGGAGGAGTTAAGGCATCACTTGTCTGATCTGAAGACATGAAGTAGCAGGAACCTTCTCCACCAGCTCCTGCTCTCCAGAGAACACTGCCTCGACATTAAAGCCTGAAGGGAAATCTACCGTCTGTCATTTTGTGACTCTCCCAGCTTTTAGGTGCTGTGGCTGTTCTTGCTGTCCAGGACATTGGTGTGCTGATCATGCATGCTGCCTTCTCTTACTGCTGCTAAATATGTCATCACCACTATCCCCATGGAAACGCATGAACTTCTTTTTTTTCCTGTGCATGATAGTGCCTAGCTTGGATTTTGATGCTTTGGCAGTGTTGCTCCTTAAAGCAGTGACTTTAGCTGTGAAAGGTGAGCATGTGGGCAAGCGCCTGGGTATGGAGAGCTGGGCAGTACCTCTTGCTTTGGGTTCTTGCCCTAATGGGGTTCAACTACCCAGTTTTTCACTCCATTTCTTTGGGAGTGGGGAGGGCAGAAGCATGAACGCTGTGGACGGGTTTAGATGCGCTCCACAGCCTGAGGAAAGGTTGCTGTATCACCACGTCAGGTTTTTTTTTGCTTAAATTAGAGCAGTTATAAAGATCTTTATCTTGGTGTGGCTGAATTGGTTCTTGCTGCTCTCCTGGTTTGTCTGGCACCTCTGCAATCCTTCTCTTTAAAAACCCCAAGCTAATAGGGGCTGTTAACACAGACTGAGCCCAGCAGTACATATCTGCTTCTCTGCAGCACCGTCTCCCTGCTTCTCTTTTCATCAAACTTCACTCCCTTCTAATTGCTTTCCAGTGACTGTGCTCCACTCTGTTGACCCCATCCTTGAAAGGGCTCAGCCTACTCAGTTTGCATCAGAACTTCTGGGCTTTTTGGCATAGTGTCATAATGCCAGTCCTTCTTGAACTTTTTTTTTCACTGAGGCAGATGTGAAAGGAAACTCACAGAGCAGAGAGAATGGCCCGAGATCACACAAGAAACCTCGAATGATAGTGCAGGCAGCTTTGAATTCTCAACTACAACCTGTAAAATGGGGGGAAATTTTTCCTCCTTCAGTCTCATAAGGTTAAGTGCATCAAGGAGGATCAGAAATAAGATATTAAGAGTCCCCATGACCATATGAATAGGGTTTTTTTCAGGCTTGGAGTTGTTACTGTAATACAAAGAGACTCCCCAGGTTCTTGTCACCTCAAAAGATCCAAATGCTATGTTGACTGTAGCTGCAGTTACAGAGGGTGAGGAAGGCTTTTATGAATGCATTTAGGTTGAGGATACTGCCGTAAGCATACCAGCAAAACTGTCTTCTGAGCCTACACAGAGCAGAGAGGAAATTTGGGAGGGTTATGCTGGACTTTGAAGTTTTCTGCTTACTTAGTAAGTATAACTTCATTTCCACATCTGAGATGCTGAATACTGATAGTTGGAGGTAATTGGGGGTGGAGGGGAGGGCTGGTTAAGCAGCCTTTTTCTCTGTAGAGTAAGAGCATCACTTACAGGGAGGATCTACTGCAAACTAAATCAGGCTTTATAACACGCCTTGGGAAGCTAGGAGTGTGAACACAGTGCTTGTTCTGGGTACAGGGTATTTTGGGAACACTGATAACCAAGGGGATCCCTGGACACCCCTGGCTGGTTTTGCACTGGCTGTTTGCCTTTATTTACTGGAATGTTTACCATCAGGAATAAAATCTTCACGTGAAAGTGTTCAAACTATCATAGCTGAGGATGGTTGCTCTCGACAGAGGTGCTGAGCCACTGCAGCTCTAGCTGATGGCAAGAGGAATGACCAGTAGGTCAGCAGCTGGGAGGCTGCTTGAAGGACTTGGCAGCAGACATAGGTGCCTGCCTTCAGGCAGGGAAGTTCAAAATGCTGGCCTTAGTTTGTGAGGCAGAGGAACAGGAATAAATAGCAATAAATTGTGCAGGCCTGAGAGGGGAAGAAGTTCCTGATAGCTTCCTGATAGGCATAAATGTTATGGGAAATTAACTCCTTCTCCAGAGCTGTTCTTAGGGTAGCAAGTCAGCAGATGTGAACCTCAGTGGTGTTAAACCGGTAACAGTGATTTGGTGCTTGGGAGTTAAGAGTGTGGCTGGCTTGTAGCTGGGTATTGCATTGATCTTGTTTGATAGGATTGTTCCAGCCCAGTGAATCACAAGCTTTGCTTCTAATTTAACTCCACCTCCTGCCTTAATCCTTCTCTCATTAAAGTCAGTAACAAAAAATCTTATTTTATATGTGCAGAGTAAACCTATTGAAGATGGACCCTTTCCTACCCTTGTGTTACCATGCCAGGACTCTTCTGACTGAATTTGCAATAGAGGGCAAGGAGAGACTCAAACTTTCGGTCCCCTGATCAGAAAGGAATGACCCTGTTGAACTCACCCACAGAAAAACTGCAGTTAGCCAGGAATGGGGCAGCCACCACCTTCAACACTTCCCTCCACACCTGGGGAGTGCAGCTTACCCACTGCCTTTAAGGAGGACTGTGATAATGTGACAGCTTCACCTCTTTCAGGATAGATCAGCAACAGGCCAGCCATGATTTTTACAACCAGAAAACCATGAGCCTTTGGGAGCCTGGCTGCAGTTCAGTTAAGAATGCTATGAGAAACACTGCTTTCTCTGACACTCCCTCACTTCCATGCCAGTGCATCAGTATTTTCTGAGCTGTTGGTACAAGATGGGGTCTGTCTGGATGCACAGGGACAATGAGGTGCCAGCAGTCTCTGGCTTTCTTTGTAGATGGTTCTTGTTTAAAAATATACTAAAGTTTTGCTTCTCTTGCTCCCCCCCTGTTGAAACTGCCTGATGCCTTCATGTCCCGTTACTTGCAACCTTGCCTCTGGTTTTGTATCGAAAGGAGTTTCCTTGGTGGCAGCACTTGGTCCAAACTGTGGGCTTCTGACCTGCATCTCACCTTCTATTTCTTTTCCTGGCAGCCAAGGCAGTTGATATTATTGAAGTTGGTAATAATATCTGAAGCATGCCTGGAAATATCTGATAAGTTGCTTCATTCTTTTGATAAGGGAGCGAGGCAGAGGGGGGAAAAAAAAAAGCCCTGAGCTTAGGGTGAAGTTTATTAAATGGCAGAGCACGTTTAATCTTCCCACCCCACACACTGAAGCCAGAATTCAGCATTTGTCATCAACAGTGTCCCCAGCAGCATTACTAAAAACCAATTTGTCTTTGCCACAGCAGGTTGGGGTGGGTTTTTTTTTTGCTTGGTTTTGGGGGTTTTGTGTGTGTGTGTGTGGGTTTTGTTTGTTGTTTTTCTCTCAGATGGACACAAGGGGTTGTTTGCTCTTTCTCCTCGGGCAGCTGAATGGTCCATGTGCACAAACCCACCTACCTCTCTGCCTCACAATCACAGCAATCAGCAAGATGCACAGCTCCCCATCTTGACAGTATGGCAGCGCCCTGTCAGTGCTAATAGTCATTAATATGCATTGGCAACTGCTTGTGTTTTGGAATGCAGCTCCCAGTGAAATGACAGATGAACGTAAAGGAGCTGCATCTTGAGGGACAGGTACGTGAACACTTAGAGCATGTACATAAGCTCTTCTCTGCCTACTGTTGAGTACTTCTTATCTCTTCCCTGTGCCTTGGCACTTCGGTGCACTTTAGTTTAATGAATTTTAAGGATGATTGCAAACTTCACGAGAGCTGAATTAAAGCCCTGAATACACAGGTTGTCATAAAACCCTACTCAAGTTGTTAGAGTAGTAGGAGTCATAATGTGCTACCCCCTCAAGGTTATATTTTCTGGCTTTTCTCCATGATTTTAGTGGTTTACCTCTTCTGCTGAACTACCATACAAAAACTAAACCACACTGCCTTCTTTACTGAAGCTGAATGGACAAGCCCTAGGAGAGTATCAACCACCCAGAACTGCCCAAGCATCTATTCTGGGGGAGCTTTTCCCTGTGGCAGATCCTGCTCCTCAGATCAGCCCTTCTCATAAATTCTCAGTCATTTGCCAGGTAGTTCCTACCACACAAACCAGAATCATTTTTATGGAGTACTTTTAGGGGTCCACCTAGCAGTTAAAACTCCAAACAACCTTTTGGCCAGCTGAAGGCAGCGGCTGCACAGCTCCACCCCAGCCAGCACCAGCCCTTTGCTGACAAGCAGCCAAGGCACAAGGCAGTTGTCAGCTGCAGAGCCGCCGCTCACCACGTTCCTTCCCAGACTACAGCTGCTGAGCAGTAAATATCAGCATAATTAGAAAGAAGGAGAAAACACACAAACAAATCCAACCGACCAGGCGACAACAGCAGCATGGCGAGAACCCCGGCCCTCGAGTCAGCTGCATCCCTGGCTTGCTGTTGATGCCCTGAGGCTGTGCTGGAGGAGGACAACCTGGCACACTGAGAGATGACATTTATCCTGCTTTGCAGATAGAGAAAAAGGAGAGAGAGAGAAATTAAGGCCACAAATGCCAATACTTGGCGCTTCAAGAAGATTTTTGCTGCCCAAAGGATGGGCTGCTGCTCTGGAAACTTGTGAAGAAGTTGCAGCAGCAGTACCAAAACTGAACAGCAGAGCCCAAGCCTCAGCTCAAAGACTAGCCCAGGCCCTCCCTTTATAACCTATGAAAGCACTTGCAAGTCCCTGTTGGCAGCCCAAGGACAAAGCCCTGCTCCTGCCAGCACCAACTACATCTCCATTCAGTCCTGATGCCAAGAAGGCTGCTCCCTCCAGAAAGGTTGTACAGACTCCTCCAACCCCTCACAGACTTGTTTCCACTGAAGACATGCACTATTGTGGAAGGATAAACAAAGAAAACAGGGAGATAGCAGGAGACAAAGTTCCCATGCCAGGCCAAAGTGTTTCTCACTTTCTGCTGGTGCACAGGTCTTGGAGACCAGCTACAGAGGCTGCCACCACCCCCTGGGCACCTGCTGGGAGCAGAGGGGATGCAGCACTCCAGACAATAGCAGGGACTCTGTCTGCTGTGCGGGAAGGAAACACAGGCAAGACACAGCCACAGGGATCTCAGAGCTGCCTTTCCACCCCCAGATCAGTATTTAAAGCTGCAATGGGGGGAAAAAAGGCGACTTGTTGGTACAAAATTATTTAGTTATGACAATAAATCCCAGCTGAGTTATAGAGGAGACACACAAGGAGTGCAATTTTTTCCTACCTGTGTAGTGAATGAACTGTGTAATTCTACACTCCCCCCCATAGATGTTGTTACACATTTAATCAGTGTTGCTACAGCACAGTGATTATGGCTCAAATACAGTATTTGTATTTATTGGTGCACTTCCAGAAGCTGCACTCAAACATACCCTGACAGGGACACCATAAACCATTCTGTGACCCTATGGACAGAGACAGCCTTGCCCCCTGAAGAGCCCACAGCTCTTGCTCAGATGGCAACACGCTGGTTTGAAGCTTGCACATTACTAGCAGTGCCTCCTGCCATAGGCTGCTTGGGCTGGATGACAGAAAACACAACCTCACAGCAGAGAGAAGTGATCACTTCTTAAAGTGGCCTAGCTGCTACTCACTCATTTAGTCCACATGCTGAAAGAGACAGGCAGCTTTCATCTGCAATGCACCTGTCTGCTTACAGTATCACAGTATCACCAAAGTTGGAAGAGACCTCAAAGATCACCAAGTCCAACACCTAACACCTCCCCACTGCCCCCCAGTAACAAATACAATTGCCCAGTAACCCAATTTTTCCTGCAACCTGATCTATAAAAAGCAACTGGCCTCCCTTCCCTCTTCCCTACACTACTCTGGGTTTCCTGATACTCTTGGACAGCTAACAGGGTTTTCATTGAGCAAGCTGTCACTGGGCAGCTATAAAAACAAATTCTAACCCTATCTCTCTAAAAGTTACTTACAAGGTCAACATCTCCCATCTAAGCTTCACCCTGCCCTCCAAAACAAGCAATAAACACAAACATCATCTAGCTACTTTTGAGGTTTTGGAAGCTACCAAGCATAAAATTAAGATACCACCTAGCTGTGTATCCTGCTTATCACCCTTTGGTTGTCCTGGAGGGAGAGGAGTTGTATTGGTGGGTTCCTGAACCCAGCTTAAATAAGGGTAAATCTCCTACTTGCAACTGAAATGGGAACAGACTAACATGGCAAATTCTTGTGCACAGGCAGATCCACCTCCTCCTCCCTCCTCCCCTGAACACCAGACAGTTGAGGGCATCCATTTTAGAAGCCCCATCATCACACAACACCTCCATTCCAGCAATTCACACTTATCCGCAGCAATACAGGGGATGCAAGAAGGGTAGGCACAGCCCAGCCCTACAGCTCACTGCCATCACACAGAGACAGATGAAAAAACAATAGGAACAAGGACAGCAGAACAAGAAAAGCCTGCAGCAAACAGAACAGGTAGGATTAACCCAAAGCCAACTCTGGTTTGGGGGAATAATAAAGTAAGGGTGAAGTCTCAATACCAGAGCCTCAGAGCTGCTGTAGCTCAGCTCTGCCCCAGACCTCTGCATGTTGTAATACTCACTGACAGAGAAGGAAACCCTCTTGCAATGGCACAGATTAGGTTAAGATTCCCAGTCTCAGCTTCCCAGGTTTTGTGAGAAGTCTGTCCATTGCTGTGTAACCTCTTTTTAATCTGGCACATTCAAGCCTCCTTAGATTAAGTCCCTCTCCAAATAGTTTTACCTCATCTTCTACACTCTGGCTAAAACCATGCAAAGAGCCAAGGATCCTCCCTTGAAGCCCTAAAGCTGCATTTTGTTAAGTAAATGGCTGTGAACGAGCTCAGAAGGTGACAGGATGCTGGTGAGAGTGGACAATCATTACACCATAATGCCAGTCACACTGGAGTTCTGCAGGCTCCTTGAGAAGGCGGTGAAAGAGGCACTTGGCTGACTCTCTCCCTTCTAAGGCTGTCGTTTGGTCAGCAGAAGAGTTCTTATAACTGAACCACATAGGACAAGAGTAGGGAATTGTTCCTGGCTAAGCCCAGGTCTGCTTGGGAGTGGTGAGAAACATGAAGTTTCCTCATTTGATTGAATCAGTCTTTAACCAGGACTGAAGAGACAGCAGCAAGGAATGACTGGGAGTGCAAACTGAGTGTAGACTGCAGCATTTGCCTTCATATGAGGCACCTCGAGCAATCTGTTCTAGTGGAAGGTGTCCCTGCCCTTGGCAGGGGGGTTGGAACTAGATGATCTTTTAAGATCCTTTCCAACCCAAACCATTCCATGAATCTCTGACTCCTCATCACACTCCAGGGTCACATGCATTCGTAAAACGATCGGTAACAAAAGGGCCAAGCACTGTTTTCTCTGGTCCAACATCCTCTCATTGGAACATCACCACATTTAGGGTACTTGGTCACTGTATGGCCTGTGCCAATCTTCTTGTGCCATGCCAGACTTCACAAGCCTGGCTGAAAGAGGCAGGTACAGGTTGGTCTGCAGTGGGTTTGACCCCTCACAAGTTCCCCCCGTTTGAAAACGTACAGAACTTCTGGTGCAGTGTTGTTTTGCTGAAGAAGTGGTTTATTATTTATGGCATGTTTTTCCAGGGAAATATATACCCAAGCTTGAGTGTAACCTTAAAAGTAGGCTGAGAGTACATCAGGGAGCAAGAATGAGTTGAGCTAATGACTTGCTCAGATTCAGCCTCTGCTTTCTGCACCGTTTATGGAGGGAATAAGCTGCTCCTGCAGCACGACTCAGGAGCAGAGTGTTTAACCTGTACATGGCATCTCCTCCCTGAAGTCCACACACAAGTAATCTGGGATCTGTAGATGGCTGTAATAGAAGGCAATTCATCAATAACCTCCCCTTCCCAGGTCCTCAAGGAGTATTTACCCAACTCTCAGGTAAATGAGGCAAGATAGAGCATGTCTTGTTCCCAGAACCAGAGCCTCTCTATCAAAGTGTTAAGACACATTTGCTGAAAAACAAATTAGAGCATGTTAAAACACTTCACTTAATTAAAAATAATCCTAACAGCATCACAAAGGTAAAAGTAATTCAATGATTTGGTTAAACACTGAAAACAGAACTGAAGTCTGTGAGATCACTCTGTGCATACCAAGCAGTGCTCTATTTTTAAAGCATACTAATGGAGCAAAAAGAGAAGTTACTTTAGCTGGCTTCTGAATCACACCATCTAGCCTGTAAATAACTACCAGAAAGCACCTGGACAGAGGTAAAAGGTCAGTACCTAAAGACTGAGATTTTTTTTTCCCCCTCCCAGTATTTTGAATTTTAATGAGAAAAACAACCAACCAAACCAAGAAACCCAAAAAAACACCAAGTAACTGAAAAAAGAAGCAACCAAACAACAGAACGATTCTCATTCCTTCCATCCTCCAGGGCCTGTCTTTTCTCCAGCTTTACAAAGAATACCCTCAGCAGATACCTGGCTTCTTGCATGAGCATGACAGAACAAATCCAGTGCCACTTGCAAATCATGAATGAACTGCTGCTATGACAAAACCCTAACCTGCAACCTCCCCCAGCGCCACAGAGCTGCTGGGGCCACGTTCTCCCTCCAGCGAGCAGTAACAGCCTTCACTTCCCCTCCCGAAGTCTGACCACAGCTTGTCAGTGATTTCTGTGGTTCTCCAGCAGGCAGTTCATAAGAAATGGATCTGTTTGGCACACCAACTTCTGGCTGTGGAAAGCTGGAGGAGCAACAAGCAGACAAAGAGAAAAATAATATGGAAGGAAATCTGCAGCAGGCCTCCCTCATTTAAAAGCAAGTGGAGAGCACAAGCCACCACCATCACTTCTTAAACTTATTACTTCTTTTTTTTCCTTTCAGCTTCCTTCCCAGGGCCTTCAAAGAGAAGGCAACACACATCTTGACTTTTGCAGCACTATGCTTTAGTTCAGACTTCCTTAGGAAAAGACATCAAAAATTATTTATAAGGATGAAAAAGGCAAAGAAAAAAAAAAAATCCCCAAATTACTCATTTCTTGGCATTCAGATAACAGGAATGCTTCAGGCAGATAAAAAGCAAGGTTTTGCCCTGCCTGTTGAAGAAAGCAAAGCTCTGGACAACTATTTATTAATTTGATTTTTACTGCTACCTTTTTGATGCCAAAAGACATTTTTCTTGAAGGATTATCCACTTGGGTCACTGAAGCCAACATCATCTTCACTGCTGAATGCAATGAAAGCAGGATCCAGGCTGAAGGGCTGAGCATGTCTATGTCCAGTTATTTTCAGAACATAAATTAACACTGAAGCATCCATCTGGCACAACAGATTGTTTGGTGCACTTCGTCCCCTGCTAATTAATCGATTAGCTCTACTGGGTAACAAGAGAGTCTCCTGCCTGCTTCTCCAGGCTGCCTGCAGACCTGATGAGCAAGGGTTCACGTTGACACCAGGCCTTTCAAAGCCCTTCCAGTGAAAGTACAGTAAGCATGAAATTCCTTGGCCAGAAAAGTATTTTGGAGAGGAGAGATGGTTAAGTTTATTGATTAGAAATTGTCCTTTTGTGAGAGGTGTCACAGGTCCTTTGATTTGGCAACAAATGGAGACAAAGAAAAGACAAATCAGCACAAACATCACAGTAAAGGCTGAACACATCGATTCCCAGACCCAGCAGTGGAGCCTCAGTCTGGGAGCAGAGATGGGACCTACTGGAGGCAACCACCTTTTCCCCAGCCTTCTTTTACTGCAGTGATTCTTGAGGGAACTTCTCTGTTCCCCTCTCAAACTGCTCAAAACTGCTTGAAGTCCACCCTCATCCCCAAATACAAGTTGATGGAAGAACATATCCCTGACTTGAGATGGAGCCAGCAATAAAGGATCATGCTGCAAGCACAGTGATCAACACAGGGCTGCAGGATGGGAAGGACATTCTTATGTCCACTTCACTTCAAGCCACCACACTGAGCTGTAAGAAAGTTTCCTGATAGCTGAAAAAAAGACTTCCATGAGTCTGAAGATGCAAAATACTTAGGTGATTTGCTTGATGCCTCCATGAACACAACATGGCCTGTGAAGTGCCATGCTTTGGCAGCAAACTGTGGAGCTTTCCAGGGAAGAACAAAACAAGTTAGGCTCTGATTAAGCTCACTTGGCAGTGTATTTCCTGTAGTTTTGCTGGCTTTAGCAACTGTTAGTTGTTTATCTGCTGGTTTTTTCCAACTGCAAACTTGTGCTGCTGAAGGAGCAGACAAATCCCCCAGGAAGCCACTGAAAGGCAGAATGCAGCTCTGCTGCCCTGACTCACCAGGTGCATGTACCTGCCTGCACCCACAGCAGTGCCTGGGCCAAAAGCCTCTGGCCACAGGAAGTCAAAAGTGCCCGTGTCAGGAACTGTGGGCTTAACTCATTTGAGACATGAGCAACAAGAACATTATTACACAGGAAAACACTTCTTAAGCTCCTTTTTGTAGCTCAGTGCTACAACATTAAGGGCAATGATGATTTTATTCCTTTGCCTGAACTGGCCTGTTTGCATAAGCTGAGTGAAAACTCAGAGCAGAATTTTCCCTCAAAAATCTGTCCATGTGTCATGGTTTAACCTCAGCCAACAGCTAAGCCCCATGCAGTCACTTGCTCACACGCCTGTGGTGAGATGTGGAAAACAGAATGGTAAAAACAAGAACAGTCATGGTTTGAGATAAAGATGGTTTAATATGCAAAGCTAAAGCCACATGCACAAACAAAGCAAAACAAGAGTTCATATGGTCTGGAATATCCCTTTGGCCAGTTGGAGCCAGCTGTCCCTGCTGTGTCCCCTTCACAACGCCTTGTGCATCCTCAGCCTACTCAGACCTTGACCCTGCTTAAGCACTGCTCAGCGAGATAGCTGAAACATCCCTGGGATATCAACACTGTTTCCAGCACAAATCAGAAACACAGCCCCACAGCAGCCACTATGAAGAAAATTTAACTCTAACTTAGCCAAAACCAGCACAGCAGGTCCTGAGAATATTCCAAATAGATGTCATTTGGAAAGGTGGTTAAGAGGAAAGTGGTATGTCCCAGAAAGCCTATCTCCTCCTCAGAACTGCATGATAAGACAGGTCTTGGTGATCTCTGTAAGCCCCTTAGGGCTGAGACCATCCCTCCTAATGCAGGTCTGTGAAGTTCCTTATCACTTTTGGGAGAAAAAAATAAATAAAAGAAATAAATCAACCCAACACACAGGTGCAAGTGTCTGGAAAGAAGATATCTTGCATGCCAACGAGATACTCATCAAAATAGAAAGCTGATTAAACACTGCAACAACTCAGTAAACAGCCCAGGTCTTTGCTACAGGGCCACTGCTCCATGCACAGGGTTTGACTGCTAAAAGGGCACTTATGCAGCACTTTTTTTGGAGAAAAGGCAGCTGTGCCTGTGCAGCTTTTTGTTTTTACACCTTGTGTTAGCAGACCAGGGACTTTTCAGTCCCTGGCACCACCACGAAGCTGCCTCAGACAGGCCAGCAGGAAGTTTGTATAGCGCAAGATGTGAGGGGCAAAACAACCAGAAAGAAGAAATATTTAGCTTATATGCTCACAAGTAACACAATAAAAATGCAAATGCCTTTTAAATCTCTCCTGCAGGGTGTGAAGCTGTGGCAGGCAGCCATTCTGATATCTGAGCCCCGTTTCAGCTAGGTGTCTCACAAGGAAAACATGGGACCTATCCTGAGTCAGCTTCTCGAGCTTCCCACCTGTATCAGCAGCCAAGCAAGCCCAGGGAACACGGGAGAGGACTCAAGCCTCATGTGCTCACTGCCCAACAAGTCTGGGATTGTGACAGAGAAGCTGCCAGAAGGATCGAGTGTAACTTTAAAATAAATGCCTGTCACAAGGAAAACAACTGCGCAACAAACTGCCTGCCTCCATCAGCCAAGCAGCCCGCCTGCCCTGCCCATCCATCAGCTGCCTTCACGCTGAGATACACCCTGTGCTTTAGCTGGCCACAGGGGTCCCTTCCAGATAGCACCTGGCCATGAAGTAAAGCCTCCAGAATGATCAAACACCACAGGCACACAACAACGGCCCCGATTCCCCCTCCCCAAGTATTTAGTTAAAGAACACAGCTCATTTTACCTCCGTGCCACCCTGACTCTTCTTGCAGCTCTTAGGTTTATTTCCCACCCCCCCCAGCTCACCATTCCCTCACACACCTCCTGGCACACACTGAGCAAACTCAAGCTTCCAAGTGCTGTAAAACAGCAGCACCACAACTCGGAGGAGGAAGGCATGATGAAAAGATCACTCAGTCTGCTACAAAGAGATGCAAATATCTCCCTATGCTGAGGGCAGGACGAGCCCCCTGTGACTGCACTATGAAACTTCCTGAAAGAGGGAAATATAAAGATCAAGGTCAGGAAGAAGAAAGTGTTACAGAAGGAAGAAGGTTCCCTCAGCAGCTCTAAAGGGCCTCTGAAAATAACCAACATGTGGATTGTGCATGTGAGAGCCCAACAGCAGGCCAAGATCCTGGTGCTGGTCAGGAGAGGAGCCAGCCCAGCACATAGCACGTACAGAGGCTGAGCACTGAGCAGCCCTGTTCATCACACTTAAAGTTTATCTGCAAGGCTCAGCTTGAGAGCTCTTCAAACAAGGATTTTATGGAAGTTACTTGCCAAGGGCACTGCTCTTCTTTTGTAAGCCAGAGGTGTTTAGCCACCGCTTCATTCAAGCACCAGCCAACGCCAAGGAGCAGTTATTTTCAGCAGCACAGGCTCCAAACTTGCAAGGCAGTGCTATTTCAAAGGCAAAAGAGGAAAGTGGAACTTCCTTTCTTCTTCTTTTACTTCCTTACTTTAGTTCCTTCAGCTCATTGACTGGGGTCTGGCACTGTTCTTCCAGGACAAGTTTCAAACAGATACTGAATCTCATGATGGTTCAGCACCATTATGTCCCAGTATGTCTGTACTGAAAACTGAATGCTCAGCCCACACCTACCTCACAGGGGTGCCCACCTAAACCACTCCTAACGAAATGCTGCTGGTCCTTTAACAGCTATTTCTCCTCAGAGGTTTTGGTAACACCGCTCCTCAAGTAGCTGGCCAGCCATGAAAGGTCTCCAAGCAGCGTCTTCCCTGATTCTGCTTGGCTGCTGTGCAGCACTGACCTTACACACCCAGGCTAGAAGTGACCAAGCAGAAATGAGCAGGGCTCAGCCAGCAGAGTCAGCTTCCTGCACATCTTTTTATGCTTATATTCCACATAGTAATAATCAAAAAAAGATCCTTTACCGTAGCAACCTGGAGAAGCAGCTCCAACAAGCTCCCTACATCACATTCTTTCCACTTGGCCCCTGGCAGGTCTCTGCCTGTTTGAACAGTTGCCATCAGCACTTGTCCACATTGCGCTGTGCTGCCTTTTTTCTTGCTGTTTTTTTACTTATTCCACTCTTCTGCTTAAAAGATCCAACTGGCTTTTACAACCTGAACGTTCACCTAATGGCAAGAGATGGCTTAGATGTTAAATCAGAACAATTTCCCATCCAGATCCTAAGCACAAGCCTACATTTGGAGGTTGTCTCCAACACAACTGACACAGCACAAGTGCATTTGTGAAACCTTGATCAGCAGTTAGGACAGTGCTCAGAGGCAATGTTGAACAAAGTGCCCTTTACTGGGAATGTGTATACAGAATTGCTCTTCAAAAGTACAACCCAAACCCCAAAGCTTGGCTGAGAGGCACCTGAGAAGCCCTATCCAGACTCAAAACAGACCAAGTCACCTTCAGTCAGGGCTAAGATGCCTTATGTGGCACTATTTGGGATTCGACTTGGAATAAAATTCAGCATTGCTGATCTGTTTTGCTGCCACTGATCCTGTGCTAGGAGCTTTTCTTACAACTCCAGCTCATAAAAATAAATCAGATGAAGCCCAAGGGTATGTATTTTAAGCACCTGAGCAGAAAAAGAAGGGTAAATACGATTCATGGGTAACTAAAAGAGGCTCAGAGCAGAGCACAAATAAGCATAGCATTATTTTTAATAGAAGGAATACAATCAAGGCTTTAATTCCATTGTTTTGATGATGTATGCATGCAGGCTTGATCTGTGTGAAAAAAAATGTTTAAACCCATTCATCTTCCTCCTTTTTTAAACCCTAGAACCCAACAATTAAAATAGCCACTGGCACGAGCAGGGTGTAAAAACTCCCTCGGTGCAAAGTTTGTGGGCAAGCAGTGTTATTGATTTTATGGTCTTTTAATATATCCTTTATGTGCCTTGCTGAAAAAGTCTTGAGGAATATCACAAACACTTAGAGACTAAGTTAATTCCTCTGCAAAGCATTTAAGGAATTCCAATACCTCTGCATCCAAATGCTTAAAATAGTTCAGCCAGCCATGGATAAAAAAAGTTCTCCTTAATGAAACCCTAATGGAACTTAGTTGCTTTCAAAATAAGCTTTCTGAGTTTACCACCTTGAAATCCCACAGGTCTGTTTCCAAAAGCAGCACTTGACTTTTCTTCTGCCAAACTTCGACAGCGCTTGTTACCAAGTCTTGCGATTACACCACCACAGCAGGGGTCATGGCCAGAGGAGAGAGTTGGGGAACAGTCCCCAGTCCCTACTCACAACTTGCATTCCAAATTTATCAAGTTACTTCATCACACACCGAGCCAATAAATTTTACATGGAGTGACTCACCCGCTTGAAGTTAGGCATGCCCCAAGGCAGCCTGGTGAACTAGGGATATGGGGAACCACACATGCTGACCCTAGAGGAAAAACACCTCAAGCTCATAGAACCCAAGCTCGGATAAAAGCACATCATCTTATTAAGGCTGTCACTTTCAGAGAGTCATCCCCAAACTGTCTGGTACTTACCCTGCACTTTGTGGTGCATGCCTTCAGCCATTACCAGCTAGCCCATTAGCAGAAAGTTAAGAGAAACGTTTAACCGCAATTTCTTTGATCAGAAGTGAAATGAGATTCCTTTCAGCTTTGGCAGTCTTGCTTTACATCAGCGATCCCCAGAGCTGATCTTCCCTTGGTTGTACTAAAGTAACACTCGATAAGGAGGCAAGAACCTTTTTTCTTCCCCAAAGTGCCCAGAAAGCAGGCTGCCCTTACACATCTCTGTAGAGCAGGCACACACACTTCCCACTGAAACAATCCACTAATGCCCTCCGAGGTTCCTGATGTAGTTTCTCCCTCTCTTAACAAATTAAGGCAAAAGAGGATATGAAGAAAGAGACAGGGAGAAAATACACAGCTTAATTACCTAGAAGACTCTAGGACAGATAATCAAAGCAAGTCACAAGGCTCAAGCAAGACAAATGCAGACTGACTTTTACATAAACAGTAAATATCCAGGTTCCTCTAATTACTAAAAGCACTCTGCTGCAGGCTGAATTTAAACTGCATACAACCAACCAAACTGAAAACTGTGTCCACTGAGATAGAGCTATGGAATTTGGAGCTTAGCTCCTAAGGTTTTGTTGTCATCAACTTAAAGCTAGGGGCTTACCAAAGACTTCCATGCACTTAAATTCTTTTCCTTGCCTTTCTCCTTTATGAAAGCTCAAGGCCTGTGTTTTCCTACTGAGAGGATGCAAGAAGGAAGTTATTAGCCTTCATATCAAGCTTGAAAACAAAGCCCTAAATCATATGATGCTCTGGTGTCAGCAAAAGGAAATGAACATAAAATGAGAAAAGCGAATTGCTCTATGGCTGAAAACACAGTACAAATCATGGGGGAAAAAAATGAACAGTGTACAACAGAGCCTCCACTAGTCTGGGGACAGGTTTTACCCAAAATACTAAAAGCATCAAGTGTACAACTCAGGCAGTGTTGGGCTACATCTAAGCACATCTTAAGGTGCTTGTCTAGGGCAGTACTTGAAGAAGCAGAGCAAAGGCTTTTATCCTGGCCCTTTTTCTGATGCCCATTTTGTTGGGCATGAGTCCTCCTTGTTCTTCTGGGGTGAGAAGTGCTCAGGGCTTCCACCTTTAGAAAGGAGAGGGAAGAAAGCTGAAAGCTCACACATCTACTTCCAGTCCTCTTGAGACAAGTGAACCAGTCAGCTTACCCCAGCATGTTCCATGCTTTACCCTGAGGGGGTACTGGTGCCCTCAGGCAGCAGAGACTCTGAGAGCCTTCCCCTTCAAGGCAGGAGGATTTCAAGCTGATAGAGGGAGAGAGAGCAGACAGGAAAGCAGGAGACTCCGAAACACTGAGGATAAGGAAATATATTTGGATAAGCATTAGAACAAAATAAGGAGAATCTGATTAAAGAACAGGAGCCTGCTGCACACACAAGGGCTTCAAAGCACAACCAAAGCTGATTGCCAGGAACAGAATGACAATCATCATTATTATCATCATTACCTGGGGGGGGGGGGCACACAGCCATAGTGCATCAGTCTCAGAGGCTCTTTGTGGATATGGACTGCTTCTTCAGCACTGGGGCAGGACATGGGCACTAGCAGGAGCTCCACCCAGGGACACACCACAGGGACCAGGAGTCGCCAGCACTGGTGGTAGCTCCAGTCCATTGTCTCATATGCAGTCAGAGACAATCAAATAAACTTTAAGCTGGCAAGATGTCAGTAGATTTATAGACTTAAAGGCACAGCCACGTAGCTCTCAACAAATTAAAAGTCATCATCAAGCTTCTGACTATGGGCTAGCAGTGCTCTTTGCACCACTGCTCCCCCAGGCTCCCAGAAAGAGTTGGCTGTACAAATGAGGACAATATTTTCATTCAGTGGGGAAGAGAGGAAGGGAGGACACAGTCCCAGCCTGAGGGGCACGGGAGGTGATAGCTCTTCTCTACCTCTTACTTCACCTAAATAATTTACTCAGCAAGGCCTGCCCACTTTAAAACCCTGTTCGTCAAATATATATAAGCACTGGGACAGACCTGCCCCTTCACAGGCAAGCACTTGAAGTGCCACTACACCAACAAACATCTCCTAAAAGGGGGGAATAAAAAAGAAAGGGGGTTGGTGGGGGGAGAAATAATAAGACAAATCACTACCAGGCTCTGTGTTTTCTGAACTGGCATTTCAAAGAGACCATACTTTCTCCAACCCTTATCAAAACCTCAACTGACACAAAAAAATCAAGTTGTGGGTTGGTTTTTTTTTCCCCCCAAGCTGATCCCCTACTGAAAAGCCTGCTAGCAGATTTTTGCCAACAGCTCTCTAGATTAATCCACCTCTGTCCCTGCACCGGGAAAATAAAGCCTCGCACAAACCAGCAGAGCAAGCTGCTGCACTCGGCAGATACCAGAACTGCACATGCTACAGAAAACAGCACAGCCAAATGTTAAGGGCTTTGCACACTACAGGAGCCTTTCTCTTGTGCACTTTCAGTCTTGCAAGGTACTCCACACAAATTAAGTCCTAGCCCCAAATGTTTTGAACTCCATTTCACGTTAAGATTGCAGCTCGGATTTACCATAAAACAAAAGCACCATACAAAAATGAAGGTTCCCATTCGCCTTTGAAGAGGGTAGGAAATTAATTTAAGGCAAATAAAAGCAGAGTTCCCTGTAGTTATTCATTTCCAGCTCTCTGGATTTACTGACAGCCATAGAACTCCACAATTTCTAGCTGAGCCGGTATCATAAAGAAAGCAGCACCAGCGCTTATCCTGGCACACAAAGCAATTGAGCAAGGTCCATGGTACACTGACCTTGCCATCTGGCCATGTGGCAGGCCCAGTGCAGAGGCATTTCCAGCATTATCCCCTATAATCATGTAAAAGTGTATTCTGATGAGAGGCCAAAAATCCCATGCTCCAAAGATCCAGCTGATAACAGCAATCAATCAATCCTCCTTTATGGATGCCAGGCCACACACATCACACAGTGGTGCCCACGTTACTGCTCCACAAACAATAATAAATTACTGCACTTTCTACATGAAGAGATGCATTTTCATTTCCCAGTCCTCCTGAGTGAGAGAAAAACATCAGTTAAGAAGCTGATCCTGTGTCTCCAATGAAAAACTGGGAGGACTTTATCAGGGGCTGCTCCATGTGCAGGATTAGGTCTGAATTATTTGCAAAAGGCTTTGCAACGAATTGGTTACTGAGCTAAGAATAGAAGCTGGGAATCCTGGTTCCTAGTTGTGTGCTTGCTACACGTGTGCTGCCTGCTCTGCCTCTCTTTAACTGTTGCCTTCTCCCATACTGGCAACCCAGGCACACAACTGGACTTTGATGTGGAGCAAGAGGGCACAATGCCCTTGAGAGGCTTCACTCCAGAATCTCCCATCAGCTACACTGCAAGAGCCCTGTGCTGGAAACTATGAAGCAGCTGCAGCTTCAGCTCCTACTCCAGTATTACACACAGTGTTATCAGTCTCCATCTTCATGCCAGGAATTCTGCAGGAATTTACTTTCTGCAGATTAAAGAGAAAGGAGAATTAAAAAGATAAAGGGAAGAGATGATTGTGTGAGAGAGAGAGAGGGGGAGAAAGAGAGATGAAAAAGCTTCATAATTATATAGTTTAACCTTCTGCAAAACAGGAGTTGAAAAAAAAAAGTCTTGTTAGTAATTCCTGTCTCAAGCCCATAACTTCTAAGTCTTTTGCATGGCACCCACCCTGCCCACTGTTCTACCATCTGTATCACAGCAGCTTGCAGCCTGTGTTCAGGCCTCTCACGCATGCAGTCTCTACCCCAAGCAGCACGCTCAGCTGCATCATACAAATCCCACAGCTTCAGCAGCAAAGGCTGCAGCCAGTGGAGCACAAATGGCTTTTTCCCCAAACAGCCCGTTTTGGGAAGAACCAAATATCTCCAAGGCCTGAGATGCAAAAGATAAAGGAGTCTAAAGGAGATGCCTCAACAACCAAAACGTACAGAGCTCTCTCCCACACACCCTGACACGGCAAGGCTCCACGGGGCTCGAGGGAGCAAGCATAACAGTTATGGTGTGCTGGAACGAGCCCTGTCACTCATTCCTTGTCTTAGAATCATAGAATCAACCAGGTTGGAAAAGACCTCAGCATCAAGTCCATGCATCAAGTCCAACCTATTACCTAACACCTCATGACAACCATGGCTTCAAGTACCACATCCAATCCTTTTTTGAACTCCTCCAGGGACGATGAACTCCACCACCTCCCTGGGCAGCACATCCCAATGGCCAATTACTCTTTCTGGGAAGAACTTTCTCCTCACCTCGAGCCTAAACTTGCCCTGGCACAGCTTGAGACTGTGTCCTCTTGGTCTGTCACTGGTTGCCCAGGAGAAGAGACCAACCCCCACCTGTCTACATGCTCTTTTCAGGAAGCTGTAGAGAGCAATGAGGTCTCCCCTGAGCCTCCTCTTCTCCAGGCTAAACAATCCCAGCTCCCTCAACCTCTGCTCGTAGGGCTTGTGCTCAAGACCTCTCCCCAGCCGCGCTGCCCTTCTCTGGACACCTTCAAGTGTCTCAATGTCCTTCTTAAATTGAGGAGCCCAGAACTGGACACAGTACTCAAGGTGTGGCCTAACCAGTGCTGAGCACAGGGGCAGAATGACTTCCCTGTCTTGTACCACAGATTGACAGGCTGGCTGTGCACAACTTGCTGATGATTTCAAACAGTGCAAACTGAAGACAAACTGTCAGCAAAGGGACTGAGAAAAATGAATAAACACAATCCCCAATTCCCCGAGCACTCCGGACTCAATTTATTAAGACACAAGCACAATCCAAGAGAACAAACGCTGGTATGAGCCCACAGAGAAGAGTCTGTGAATCTTTTCTGGGGAGAAGAAACTGCTTTCATGAAGGATGTCATTATTAAAGGACCAAGCAACCCAGATCAAGACAAACAAGTTATTTATGGAAGAAAACAACCAGGGGAAATCATGGGGTTTGGAAAAAGCCAGCAATGAATCAGCTAAACAGAAGATCAGATCATTTCACTGAAGCCAGGCTCTAACAATGAGACTTCCCAATTCAGGACACAGCCATGGCATTCCCTAGTTTGGTGACACGTAACTACACAGCACTGGTTTTTTTACCTGGCACCAAGAAGGAACCATGCCCCCAGTCTGCCAGTTGCAGAATGGGAAGGTCACTCCACAGATGCAAACTCTTCAGGAGGAAGCTCCATGTGGCCATACAAATGTATGGCTGAAGACACTAAAAATGGCACTAACCAGCTTGTTCTTCAAACCTGTGAGCATATGCAGGCCTGTAGGGAAGTCTACTACTAGTTTAATAGCACTGTTACACGTAGTGAAGGTACACAGGTCAAGGTGAAGCAGTGTGGATAGATTTCCTGGCAAACTACCGTGCCAGGTCAGTCTCTCTGAGGGGAAGGAGTTACCTTCTTGTCAAAGTAGTCACTGTGCTCAGATGAGTAAACAGGGGGAGCAAGATCTTTTACATTATATCACAGCCCAACTTTCTCTGCAACAGAAATCCAACAGCATACAGACCACAGAAATATCCAGGTTGAGAAAGATCCGCAGGATCACCAAGCCCAACCCAGAACCCTACTCTACAAGGTTCACTCCTAAACCATATCCCCAAGCACCATATCCAAATCACCTTTAAACACATCCAGGGTTGGTGATTCAGCCACCTCCCTGGGCAGCACATTCCACTGCCTGACCACTCCTGCTGTGAAATTTTTCCTAATGTCCATTCTAAACCTACCCAGTCACAGCTTGAGGCCATTCCCTTTTGTTCCATCACTAATTACCTGTGAGAAGAAACCAGGACCTGCCTCTCCACCAACATCCTCTCAGGTAGTTGTAGAGAGCAATGAGGTCTCCCCTCAGCCTCTGTTGACCTGTCACTGACCTGAGCAGTCACTGCTGACCTGTCCAAAGGAAAGCTGAAGCATAATTTATTTCAGTTTCTTCTGAGGTTGCAATAAGCAAAAAGCTACAACTGAGGTGGAGTTTTAGTTGGTGCTGTCTACAACTACCTGAAGGGAGGTTGTTGCCAGGTAGGGGTTGGTCTCTTCTCCCAGGCAAACAGTACCAGAACAAGAGGACACAGTCTCAAGCTGTGCCAGGGGAAGTTTTGGCTGGAGGTGAGGAGAAAGTTCTTCCCAGAGAGAGTTAGCCATTGGAATGTGCTGCCCAGGGAGGTGGTAGAGTCGCTGTCTCTGGAGGTGTTTAGGAAGAGACTTGATAGGGTGTTTGATAGGGTGCCATGGTTTAGTTGATTATTGTTGGATGATAGGTTGGACTCAATGATCTCAAAGGTCTCTTCCAACCTGGTTAATTCCATTCTAAGGCTTCACTCTAGAGCTGTGTGAGAAGTGGGCAGCATATTTTAGAGAACCCTAAAAAGCCCTGAACACAAGTGTGCTAGAAAAAGAAAGTAACACTCAAATCTATCAACAGAGAGGGACAAAGTCCGTCTCTTCCAATTACATTAATGCCAACACAGCCACTGCTTTTGATTGAGCACAGATTTCTCCTGTTGCACAGGCTTAGTTTGCTCATTGTCTGCTAAAACAGATTCAGCATTGAGCCGTGCTCCTGTTCACTTCATCCTCGAGTGAGAGCATTGCCTGGATTGAAGTCACTCTGCAGCACTGCCAGCTGCAATAAAACCATACAAGTTACCTGAAGAAAAAAACCAAACCAAACCACAACAAAATGAGGCTCCAAAATTAGAAAGCCAAAGACTTGGTGAAGATAAAATGACTGGATGATTGTTTTAGTGCAATTATTTGAGCACTAGCAAACTTCAGTCCTCCCTGCTCTAAATCAAGGTGATGTAAAGAGGTCAGCACTACTGTGACCTGCACCCAGTGGATGAACCTTTGATTAAGCTTGCACAACAGATGTGTAGAGTTACTCTCCTCAACTTCAGAAAAACAAAGCTCAAGTCAACCCCCCCCCACCCCAAATTTACAGCTAAGTTTCCTAGACCCTTGATTAAGTCCAGCAGACCTCCTTCCCTGCTGGTTGATGGTAGGATGAACATGAGCCTGCAGTGTGCCCAGGTGGCCAGGAGGGCCAATGGCATCCTGGCCTGCATTAAGAACAGTGTGGCCAGTAGGAGCAGGGAGGTCATTCTGTCCCTGTATACTGCACTGGTTAGGCCACACCTCGAGTACTGTGTCCAGTTCTGGGCTCCTCAGTTTAGGAAGGAGGTTGACTTGCTGGAACGTGTCCAGAGAAGGGCAACGAAGTTGGTGAGGGGGTTGGAACACAAGCCCCATGAGGAAAGACTGAGGGAGCTGGGGTTGCTTAGCCTGGAGAGGAGGAGACTCAGGGGTGACCTTATTGCTCTCTACAACTACCTGAAGGGGGGTTGTAAACAGGCAGAGGTTGGTCACTTCTCCCAGGCAGCCAGCACCAGAACAAGAGGACACAGCCTCAGGCTGCGCCAGGGGAGGTTCAGGCTGGAGGTCAGGAGGAAGTTTTACACAGAGAGAGTGATTGCCCATTGGAATGGGCTGCCTGGGGAGGTGGTGGAGTCGCTGTCACTGGAGGTGTTCAGGAGGAGACTTGACAGGGTGCTTGGTGCCATGGGTTAGTTGATTAGGTGGTGTTGGATGATAGGCTGGACGTGATGATCTTGAAGGTCTCTTCCAACCTGGTTTATTCTATTCTATTCTATTCTATTCCCTCTCTCAGCATAGCAGCCCACTATTACCTAGCAGTCTGGGAGGTGTTCTGAAGCACCATGGCCTATTCTCACTGTGCGGCATCACCTCTTGCTCCCGAGCAGCACTGACTGCTGTAAACAAAACATGGATGAAAAAGCCTACTGAGGGTGCAGACCCATGCCTTAAATGGAAACAAAAAAATTTGTATCTGGCCAGAGGCCCAGGCAAAGGTAGCCCTGTGCCAGTTACACTTTTACCCAACATTTTCATGCCTGAAGAGCAAAATAATTTCTTCTTAAACCTCTCCATCTTCATGAACAGACCTTCCTTGAAATGATGGCACACAGCCACCCTGGAATTTTGTTTTCCACAAACTAGCACTGAACAGACTTGTAGGCACAAAAGACAGCAAAAAAAAAAAAGGGAAGAAGTAAAAGAGCAAGGCTCAGGAAACCATCACACAGAGTATCAGCATTTTCACATCCACCACCATACCCAATGGCCTCAAACCATGGTGGAGCAGCTGAGTGACAGGATGGGAGCGCTGTAAACATCAGTCATCCAGGAGAACAAAGGGATGGGAGAGCCTTGCCAAGGCAAAAAACCCCAAAACTTTAAGTAGCAGAAATGACACAAATGAGTCAGGAAGGGGATGCTGGGGAAAGAACCCTCAGCAATCCTGTGGCCTGCTGAGTTTCCCAAGCTAGGAAATCAACAACAAAATGCCATGCTGCTTTCAGTTTGCTCATCTAGATCCAGATGGGATCTTTTGTCCCCTCAGTATAGGAACTTCACCATTTACACAATTCACCCAGAAATAATCAAGAGCTGGCTTTAAGATGACATGAATTACTCTGATGATCACAATGCAAGCCACATCCAGCAAAGAGAGTTTCCCCCCAGCCCCCAGAAATCCACAGTGTATTGATGTCCAACTTGCACAAAGAGGATTTTGCAGACACATTCCTACTCATATGTATTTTTCAGCTTAGGCTCCAACTCCCTGACATCAATGTGGAGAGAGAAACTTGACTTTGGCAGGTGTAGAACTGGCTTATCAGGGCATCCCAAGCAGATTTGTAACAAAATCATTAGCCTGAGTATTGGCATTTCCACTCTTCTATTCGTAGGCATGGTAAAGAATGAAATGCCTGTTGCTGAAAAAGCTCTGATCAAACACAGCTACCAACTATTGCAATCCAACCAGTAAGGTAATCATTAGGCAGAAGTTATACTGTACCAAAGTACACAGCAAGATCATTCCATGCCAGGTTTTAGGCTTTCCAAGTCAATTCTACTCAGTTCTATCATATGTAGCAATACTTTTCAGCTTAGTACAATGCAAAATATAGTGAGCTAGTACAACCTTGGAGTTTGGGCTGAATGCCTTTGGCTCAGGAGCAACTGGAGTCAATAAACCCAGATTTATTTGCAGTGGAAACTACAGGAACAATTGTTGTCAGAAGAAGACTGCAAAGTCCTGGAGAAGTGGGAAACATTCCCATGGAAAACAGAAAGCCACACCTACAGGCTTCAGGTATTTCCTTATTATGAAACTTGATCTTAGGGCCAAGACATACTTACTCAGCATTTTTCTCACTTCTTGCTTGCCAGAAATGGGTGATGTATTTGAAGCACATGCAAAGCTAAGTCTTTGTAGAGACCATCATTTCACAACCTGCTACTTGCTGTTTATTCACAGAGGCTAGACCTGAATTCTGCCATCCTATCTACAAAGATCTGCATCATGTGAGCTAGAAGTACGCTGCCATAATTGACAAGAATAGTGGTGGCCAACTGTGTGGTTCAGAGCTATCAAGAGTCAGGCAGCATCTTCTCAAAACATAACAAAAGATGACACTTCATCAGACAACATAGATGTGCCAGGCAATAAATCTTGCAGCAGAAGGCTCCTTCCTATTTTAATTCTAGTCGTCACCGACCGAGAGATACAATTGTCTTTCTCAAGAGACACAGGAGAGGTGAAACCAAATCAAACACCTCAAATAACTGAAAAAAAAAAAACCCCACCAACCCACACAGATATGCTCAGGGTTTCATTTAAATCCCGGTGTACTCATTCTGCTCTAATAAAAATAGCCCACCCCACTGTTTGCACAATTTCTGAGCTCAGTAGATGCAATCCTGCAGCTGCCTGCACTATTCAAAACAGCAAGGAGGCTGGGTTCAGTTGGGCATATCCATCTGTTTCCCCCTCCCCTTTTAATAGATGCATCATTTCAGCCCCAAGAACAGAGCAGGCTGAAGATCTCCCCCCACTGTGGCTTGCATATCTGTGCACTACTAACCACAAAAAAGGTGAAACCACAGCTTTGGTACTTTGCATTCTTCCAAGACCCTTCACCTAAATGTCAGCACACAAAGCTGGTTTGCAGTGCTCCCTGGGAATGGATTTGCCTTGGCATCCTACTGCTGTTGCTGTCAGGGTATCAAGAAGGGGCTTTCATGTACACAGAAGCACAGACCAGTGTGGACTACCAAAAACAAAATAAGATGATAACAAAAATAACAACACCAACAATAAACCATCTATCTGAAAAAAGAGTAAACAGCCACTTAGGGCATACCCAGTTCTGTGTTCTGCTAGTTACAGCATCAGATTTATCCAAGCTACACAGTTTTAAACTAGGGGTAAGTTACTGCTGCGTGGATTAGTCCTGACATAGGAAGCTTTAGCTTTCCATCTACAGCCACCAAACTGGGCACTTACAAAGTGCCAAACAAGATCCCAATGCCTGGTTCCCAGCTTGTAAATAAAAATTAAGCAGTGGCAGCAGCAAGAGCTGGAGGGGTTTAAAATGTTGCCTCTTAAAAGAGCAGATTCAGATATATTATCTAGTAAAATCTGCTTGTGTATCAGTGGCCACTTTTCCTGCAGAAGAAATGCTCCAGTGCTAGCAGCTCAGGGCTCACAAATAACCCTTTGACAAGAAGCCAGCATGCATTCAGCAAGGATATACAGCCTACCAGGATCAGGACTCAAAAACCAGCTTGCTTCTCCTTCTTGTTCTTCCACAGCTCCCTGCATGCCTCTGGGTAAATCACTCAATCTTCCCTGCCTGAACTCCACATTTGTACAGGAGGGATAATCACTCTTTGCTTGTACAGAGGGCCATTGTCAGGCTACATTTACTGGTGATTGACAGGAGCCTAGGCACTACAGACAGGCACCACAAAAATATGCCCCTCTGCCCCGAGTGCTTCATGAAAAGCAAACGTTCCTTGAGAGGCAGGTTTCAGATTCAGCCCCCTAGTAGTTATCACAAAGAACAGCAATTCAACAGAAACTCTACAAACGTTTTTGGTTTGCTTTGGGTGATTTTGGGGTTTGTTTTTTTTAATAAATAATAAAATCCCAACACAGTTTGACAGTGTCCTTTCCACCTGACATTTACCAAACACACACACACACACAAAGCCACGTGCACAATTGCATTTGCCAAAGACAATGCCAAACAAGGGAGCAGGGGAGGTGGGCAGCATTCTTCTTTTTAGGGTTTAAACAAATTACAGTGCACTCAATTTCCCAATTTAATAGGTGATGTGACAGGTCCTTAGTTCATCTTGGGCCAATCTGAGAACAGAATGATTAGCAGTGTATGATGACAGTGATCACTAGCTGGTTCCTGGAGAGCTGGTAAGTTATTAAGCTAAACAATGCATCACTATTATGAGCAAGTCAGTGCTCTAACTGTAATTTCCTTGAAAGCTGAGCAGTGCATGATTATACTTGTCCACTCAGACTCCCTGCTGGCAGCTCCGTATTCTGCTATTGTTCTGAGCTCCAGAGTCTTCCCACTGCTCGGGATACAGCCGTGTGAAAATGTATTCTTCATCTGCAGCCTTTGCTGTGGCAGCTGTCATCTGAAGGATACTGGGAAGAGAGACATTCTCTGTCCTGAGGCACAGCTATTAGAGCCCCTAAAAACGGGTGGGTTTGTTTGTCAGCAAGAGCTACCTCTCACTTCTTTCTAGCTGAGGTAATTTCCATTTCCAGAGTGCAGTGACTTTGGAATGTCACACAGAATACCTACATACATCTTAGCCACATACATACATATGTGTGTTTACGTGTATGAAAAAGCCACACACAGAGACAAGGGCATTCCTGGTTTTCTTTGTAACTCTTAGGAATACTGTTATTGCTGGAAGCTCAGACATCTTTCAAATCACATTTCTCTCTCAAGGTGTAAGCAAAGACAACAAGAGCCCACCTCCACTAATGAATCTACAACAAAAGAAAACCCAAACACAACAGAAAAGGCATAAGAAAAAGAAGGCAGCAGCTGGAGGGCAAAGATTTTAAGTGGCTAGCACAGATATGGAGTGAAAACATGGCCCTCATCTGTCTTACCAAAAAAAGGCAGTTTTAGTGGTGGAGATGATACAGGGCTTAGCAAAAACAGTCAGGTCCTACTGCAGACCTGCTTTGTGAGATGGATAAGCCTCTTGCCCTCCTCTGTGCCTCACTTTCTTCCTGTACAAAGAAAGTCAGCAGCATCTCCCCACCTTGCAGGGGTGCAGGCAGGATGCTGTGCAACGGATAATCCCTGCAGTACATGAGGCCTGTGCTGCACCGCTGGAGAAACTGAGCAAAGCCAGTCCCTACCCCACATGGCTGTGTGGAGAGAGAAGAACAAAGAGCCCTCTGTTTGGGTTCCCTAAACTGATTCTCAGCCTTACATCTTCACTCTTGCCTGCATGAACAGCCATGCTAAGCCTCCCCTCCCCTTTGGTGTGTGTTTACCACACTCTTGTCCTGAATACCATCAGTCAGCCTGTCCATTTTTAAAGCCCTGAAGCGTTCTTCCCCTCCAACAGCAACAGGCATTTCAGAGTGCAAGCCCCATTGGCTTCCAATGAGCCTTGGGGTGCCAAGTGCTTAAGTCTCTTTTCTTTAACTGGGACTTAGGTGATTCTGAAAATATTATCATGTACCTCGTATTACATTTGATATAAAGTGAACATTAAGTGGGAAGAAAACCTGACACTGAGAACATTTGATGAGTGCTTAAAAGGTAAGTCCCAATTCATTTTAAACTTTGTTTTATGTGAGACTCATTTAAGGAGCACCATGAAATTCTTTCATTGTCTCCTTCCCTGTGCTGATCCTGCAAGGAATATATAATCAGTAATATGTTTAAACAAGGCAGGGAAAAGCACCACTCTGTTTGGAACCCAGGAACTGTTCTATTCCTGGCACTGAGTTTTTCCAAACCCAAGTAAAAGGGGGAAAAAAAACACATGACTGTTGCAATTAGAAACACAAAATGAGCAAATGCAATATTTAAGATGTGATACCAGCAATACACACAGGATCCACCTGCCCTGTGGTTTTGCACCACTGCTGTGCACACACCTCTTACCTTTACAAGCAAATTATTTCTACCCCTACAACAGGAGCTAATCATCTGACCATTCTTCCTGGGCAGTAAAGAAAGGTTAAGAAGTCAATTTCTTCTGCAACTCTGCAATTAACCATCCCACAGCTGCACTACTGCAACTGTCTGTGAGCCTGTGAAACAGACATAGCCATAATGATTTGGCTTCAAAGATGGGGGTGGGGGTGCTGGTTTGGCTGCCTTCTCCCCCTTCCCAATCTTGGACCACACTCATCCAAGTTATCAGCAACTTCCACGACACTGGAGGTGGGAACTGTTGACTCGGAGAGGTGGGGGCAGGAATTTAATCATCTGCTTTGCTATGATCCTCCAACTACATCCTCAGTTATCCAGCCAAGGCAGACTGCACCTACAGATAGAGCCATTAACTGTTGTAAGCACTGTGGCCATCTACAAATCCCCAAGAAAAATGCGTGGTTATGTTCCAGTCAGCAGGAGCTCCAAAGGAGATAAACAGTAATAACATGCCATGGAAGACTATCAAACGGATTAACAGCCCAGGATGCATCAGTTGAACGTCTCAGTGATATACTGTAAACACAAAAGAAAATTAAAGCATATGCTCATGTGCATCTCAAAAGGACACAAATCTTGCATGAGGCATTTTACACACATGTGCACATGCTATTTATCATTTCTGATTTTCTTCCTGTTGTGGTTGGTTTCCCCCCCTCCCTCCCCCCCCCCAATAATTAGGTCATTATCACCTTCACAATGAGATATCCATTCAAAATACACTGCTTCACAAGATCATTAAAAGCTAATAGATAACCATATTGTTTTGGGACTATTTCATATTTAAATCGTTGCCTAAGATTACAATTCAGCCACCATCTGAATGAACAAAGCCATTCAAACGGGTACAGGACACACAAAGTCCTTTCACATTAGTCATTCCAGGCTGATTTCACACTCCTGTGCAAATGAAAAGTATTTCTGGCCTGTCACAGCCTAAGAGCTACCAGGGGATAGCTCAGCGACTCGGCACAAACCCTTCCCCTCAGAGACTTTTATCCTTCCTCAGACACAAGGCTTTCCCTCCGCGTGAACACAGAGCACTTGTCCTGGGGTCAAGCCTCAGCAGCCCCCACATTACAGCACTGGGATGGGTAGTGTGACAAGGCAGAAAGCCAACAAAATGACTGTACATAGAGGAATTATGAGAACCACTCAGAAATGCAGGAGTAACTCGATACCAGCATGCAGGCTACTGAGAAAACTCTTTCATATCGTACTGTTTCATCTCATGACCACTGCTACAGCAGGATTTCAGAAGCTGTACGATAACCAAAGCACAACTTTTACTGCAGGGCATCCATCACACAGTCCTCTACATTGAAGTCAAACCAAGCAACATTCAGATTTTATGCCATTCTAATAATTCCTCTTACTTAAGGCCATAAGGACATCCATAAAACTCCTGTGCAGAGGGTTTGGGTAGAAGTAGCGTCATTAGCCTTGCACATCCATCTGACACTGCTACAAGGTGGAATTCAGGCACCTGCACTGGTACAGAAGTGAGTATTTGCCCTTTCTGAAGGCAAGTTTTGCTCTTACTCAGGGAGATTTTTTGCTTCTGGTTTAAGTTAAGGATGCTCTAACTTCTGCTACTTTTTCCACAGTTTACACCCAACAGCAGGCTCACATGAAATACTAAGGGCAACAAAGCTGCTGAGGGGTTTGGAGCACAAGCCCTATGAGGAGAGGCTGAGGGAGCTGGGGTTGCTTAGCCTGGAGAAGAGGAGGCTCAGGGGAGACCTTCTTGCTGTCTACAACTACCTGAAGGGAGGTTGTAGCCAGGAAGGGGTTGGTCTCTTCTACCAGGCAACCAGCACCAGAACAAGAGCACACAGCCTCAAGCTGCACCAGGGAAGGTTTAGGCTGGATGTTAGGAAGAAGTTCTTCACAGAAAGAGAGATTGGCCATTGAAATGTGCTGCCCAGGGAGGTGGTGGAGTCACCATCACTGGAGGTGTTTAAGAAGAGCCTGGATGGGGTGCTTGGTGCCATGGTTTAGTTGATTAGATAGTGTTGGGTGATAGGTTGGACTTGATGATCTCAAAGGTCTTTTCCAACCTGGTTAATTCTATTCTACTCACAAAGAAACATGAAGGACCAATAAATTACTGCAGCAGACAGTTTCTCCACACAAACACTTCTGTCCAAAACAGAGAGGTCATACAACCTCACTCATATGTTCCAAAACCACTTTGTCCTGTTCAAATAAGACATTAAATCACACATTATAATGCTATGTGGAAAATAATATCAAGTGGAGCAAAGAATTGTAATGCCACAAGGACAAAGCCACATTAAAACAGAAGAATGCAGAGCTCCACACGTGGCTTTAAGTGCAATATCCAACTGGACAAAATCCTGAGCAATCTGCTCTAGTTGCCTCTGCCCTAACCTTGGGGGTTGGGCTGGATGATCTGCAGAGACTCTTCTTGAACTCAACTGTTCTGTGAAGGTTTGGTGTTTCCTAACGTTGTGATGACAGCATGGGACCAGACTTAGACAGAAAAGGCTCCACTATGGCATTAACTGTCAAAGTCCTGCATGAGGATTGCATGTATCAATGAGACATCCATGCTCCTTCATCAAGCCAATCCTGTGCTTTGTCACAGTATCACTAAGGTTGGAAGAGGCCTCAAAGATTGAGTCCAACCTGTCACCACAGACCTCATGACTAGACCATGGCACCAAGTGCCACATCTAATCCCCTCTTGAACACCTCCAGGGATGGGGACTCCACCACCTCCCTGGGCAGCACATTCCAATGACGAATGACTCCGTGAAGAACTTTCTCCTCACCTCCAGCCTAAACTTCCCCTGGTGCAGCTTGAGGCTGTGTCCCCTTGTTCTGGTGCTGGTTGCTAGAGAGAAGAGACCAATCCCTTCCTGGCTGCAACCACCTTTCAGGTAGTTGTAGAGAGCAATGAGGTCACCCCTGAGCCTCCTCTTCTCCAGGCTAAACAATCCCAGCTCCCTCAGCCTCTCCTCATTGTGCTCAAGGCCTCTCCCCAGCCTTGTTGCCCTTCTCTGGACACGTTCAAGTGTCTCAGTGTCCTTCCTAAACTGAGGGGTCCATTCTTCTTCATTTCCCCCCCTCCAGAACACCATAAAGCCTGCTTTGGTCAAGCTGAATTTTCACTAACCTCTTCTGTGCTCAGGTAAAATTAATACTGGTCTAGCAAAGCCCTTCCTGGCAATCATCAACACTGTTACACCTGAAATACCAAAAAGAAAGCAACCATTAACAAAAGCTCTGTGTCAGAAAGATGCTCTGTTCTTTAGGAATCCAGCTTTTGCGTGCATTTGTAACGACCATTACCCTGCCTGCAACGCACGCAACTCAAATCCATTTCATTTCCCAGAGTAATGTATTAATTACATTTGCACAGAAATTGCTACAGACTATGTTTTGCATGAAAACAAACAAAACCAACCACAACCAAAAACCAAACACCACCTCTTAACAAAACCCAAACCCAATCTATCTCCATTTGTGTCCATGAAAGGAAAACGCTGCAAATCACAGTCCCACCACTCGCCGCAGAAAACCATTCGCTAACCGGCCTGAAACCTGTGATAAGCTCAGGAGGTGAGAGCATTGTTTCACACCTTACTGGCTCAGCAGATGCAAACAAGCCACACAAAGTAAAACTCTGCCTGCCTGCCTTATTTGCCGCTTTCCTAGGTTAATAACATGCAACCCAACACACATCAGCTCAGTGCCTCATAAAGCGTCCTAAATTTATCCCCGCAGTGGTGAGAGACAGGTTAATTCTAACGTTCCCCTCCTGCAACCGAGTAGTTTGAACACAATTGAAAGCACAATTCTATTTTAACATCAGCTAAGCTGAGGTAAAGATCTCTGAAATCGTTCTTGGAGTGATGGCAGCGTAGGTGTAAATAAGATCGTCGAAACAATTAGCACAAGAACTGTGTTTGCCGCTGAAACTACACAACGAAATAAACAAGTCAGCTGAGGAGAAATCGGTGACAAAGCAACTGGAACCGGTTCATTTATGCAGTTAGCCAAAATTTCCCAGCAACAGCATCTTCTGCGGGAGTATTTTGCTCACTTCAAATCACTCGGTTCAGTTCAGACCGATCGCTAGTTCATTCCAGGCCAAGAAACAAGTTAGCAACTGAAAGAGCAAATTAAGTTGTTCTGCTTTTTCTTCCAGTCTGCAGCCAAGAAATAGGTGTGGGAGGCTGAGATCGACAAGCTCCAAAGCCTTGACAAGCCCGGTCTCAAGTCACCATCAGTTTCATTTGTTTAGCACGGGTCACATTACACCGCGCAGTCATAAACACAAACCAGGCCGAGATACTCCTCCTGAGCGCTCAGCGCGCTGAACGCTGCCCCTACCAGTTTAAAAATAGCAAATGAAAACGTTTGCTCCCCCTGTTACAATCAAACCTCCCCAATTCCCCCCCCCCCCCCCCCCCAAAAAAAAAGCAGCTCGAGATAGATCACAACTGAAAGATTAATCGCGTCGTAAGTCATCCATCATCTGGCCAAAAAAAAAACCCCAACAACCCCAACACACCAAAAGAGGCATAAAAATAAAGCTTAAGTAAATCTATGTAAATGTATACAGCTGCTCAGATGCATACAGAGCATGAGAGAAGGCTCATTACTAACAACCACCTTGCTCTTTATTAGTTTTTTTGGGTTTTTTTGGCCAAGACTACATTTATTTGCAAGTGAGTGCCTCGGAGGTTAGCGAAAGAGGAGAGTCAATCTTTCTTTAGGGAGAGAAATAAAAGCTACAAATGTTAAACAAGATTAACAAGGGGCACTTCAATCAAGGTCTCCCGACTTGTCAGCTTCAACCAACTCGCCCTGTAAAACAGGATACATGCGTGGCATAATAAAGGGTTGAAGACTGATCTGTTAACCACAGAACCAGGATAAATATTCAGGTATCACTAAAGCCAGTGCATGTCATCACCCAGGCGCTCTGACATTTCTGAAAAGCCTGAATAGAACAGGACAGGGAGAGGCACACCTACCTATTACTGCTCCAGCCAGGTCAATACTTGAAACTTTTCCCCTCCCAGCTTTAGACATTCCCCCACTATAATTTTTAATTCACCTATCTGAATACTTTACATAAAACTTAAAGGTTGCAATTGACTGAGTGCTGTAGCTTGCAACACCTTATGACATCTCTACTATCCTCTGTAACACAGACAGGAAAACTCTGGAGGCAGAGAAAATGAACTTTGCCTTTACAGTTATCTCTTGATCAAACAGATCCACACTCACTTAGAGGGTTTGGTTCCTACTTGATAAACAATTTGTATTGGAAGCATTTTGGCTCGAGGACAGCCTACCATCAATAACAGCCAACATCTCCCTACAGTTACTGGCCAATAAGTAGCACTATTCATAGTTTCATTCAGGGTTGGAAGGGACCACAAGGATCAGCTAGTTCCAACCCCCCTGCCATGGGCAGGGACACCCCACACTAGATCAGCCTGGCCAGAGCCTCATCCAGCCTGGTCTTAAACACCCCCAGGGACGGGGCCTTGACCACCTCCCTGGACAACCCATTCCAGGGTCTCACCACTCTCATGGTGAAGAACCTCCTCCTCACATCCAGTCTGAATCTCCCCACCTCCAGCTTCATTCCATTCCCCCTAGTCCTATTCAAAATATCTCTATTCAAAAATCAAAATATCTCTATTCAAAATATCTCTTCCATCATATTGAAGAAACTCAACTGTACCACAAAGGTGTGGAAAAAAAACAACCTTCACTTTGCCTACTGAAACATCCTCACAAAAGCAAACCTCAGAAGTGCCCAAAAGACTAACAAATGGTTTGCTGCCACCACACAAACTCACCACTTCTCTTTCCTCTGTGCTAAAGTGCAACTCTGATACCTCAGCTAAAGCAGGTTGCAGTTCAGCAGTAGGCTTTTCACTTTAATCTCTAGTAAAGCACATTTTACAGACCATAGCAAGGAAGCCTGTTCTGGCTGGTGAGGAAGTTTAGGCACTCACTGCTTTTCTTTGGATGTGAATATAAAACTTTATCAAGCAGTACAGAGTGTTAATTATACATCAGCCCACAAAAAAGAAGATCAGGTTCTGTTTCCACGGTCAGCACAGCAAAGCTCTGTGGAGTACATCTGAAACTAACAAGGGAGTGTGTACTCACAAACCAGGCTTAATCAATCTTTACTTTTGTGCCAGGATAAAACATTTTTGTCTGTTGTCTTCTCCCTTAACAGAAATTCTTATAGTTAGCTACACAAACCCGAGCTGAGCTCGGGGGTGGGGAGGAGGAGGAGGAATCTTTCTACTTTGAAATCCTCACTGCAACTTACAGACTTTGCTCTGTTGATTCTGAACTGCAATGAATGGAGTTATTTCCTCACATTCCTGTTGTATAATTCTTCCTTTACCAGCCTTCAGCTCTCAGCAGACCAGAGCTGGAGTTTACTCTGGAATTGGCAGTAAACAAAAGAACAAATCTGCGCTGTTTCCTCTGGAGGAAAAAAAAAACACCACCAAATAAAATTGTAGCCCTTGCCCAAATATATTAAAACACTGAAACACGCAGGACGATTAAGGAATTGTGTATTAGATAAGTGAGGTAGTGTGCTCAACAGATTAAAAAAAGGGAGAGGAGAATTGAGTGGAAGGATTTACATATTTATGGGGCACAAACAAGGCATTGTCAAATAGTTCCAAGCCATCAAATGGAGGCTAATTTAAGTTGCAACTAAGTGGAAGGAGTAGCCTGTGGATTCAAACTATTGTGTTAATGAACAACTCAGCTGTTACTTCTTGATGAGGAACGCACAACAGTGATAATTCTCGTTAACAGACCTGCGACAACACATTTTGCCCTGCTGCCGAAGCAAAGAGCATCCAGCCTGCAGGAGGGGTCAGCCAGGAACCATTAAACCCCGCATTTTTTTGTTTAAATGCCGACTTTCATCTGAAAGTAATAAACAACTATTGAGCTGAAGGGATCTTTGATGAGCTACATGGCAAAAGATAAATATTTTCCTCCTTTTTTTCCAGTTTCTCAGCTCAAAACCCCCGGGCACCGCTGTTGTTTCCCATGCACCACTGATGATGTACCTTATCCCCAGATGCTGCTTTACATCCATGCAGCAGTTTAGTCAACGGATGGAAGCAGTTTAAGACAGGAAATAAGGCAAACCAACCAGCCCACTACAAACTACAGCCAGGTATTTATTTATTTACAAAGGCAAACGTTCAAGTTCAGACAGGAGGAATAAAACAAACTGAAAAAAAACCCAACTTTAAAAGAAGAACAGCCCTGTTAAAACGGCCAGTATTTCAATCAACCTTTCTCCAACACACAGTGCTCCCCAGCACTACACTGCAGGTTTGATCTGGTACTTCTGTTCCTCCTTTTGAATCTCATTTAGTTTCCAAGCGCTCCTGTCAGCTTCTGACTTGGCATCAGCCTTAGCCTGATGGGACCACATGGTAGGTTGAGGACTGCATGACAGGACTGCCAGGCAAAGACAGATATAAAATAAGGCAGTGCCCTACTGGTCAGCCCATGTACCAGAAGCAGAAAAGAAAGGGAAATAATAACATTTGTAGGTAAACAATAAGAGACCATCAGGAAGGAAATCTGCTCTTTCCAAGGTTTAATGTATTAAAACACTGCAGAAGGTTCTCACAGTCTGGCAGCAGCTAAAACATTCAGCGGCCTTGAACACAAATTGATGACACTCACAACTGAAGAGTTTGTGTCTTTCAGTAACCCAAACTTCCACTCTCTCTCCTTTGCTGCTTCTCACTCACTCATCCTGAATATCCACCAGCAAGTTCAGCACCGTACACACAACGTGGTGATGCAAACCAGAAGGCAAAGCGTTCCAAGGCAGGCGGCTTTAGCCATGAGGCTTCCCACCACTCCAGCCTCCTGCCGTGTCTGGACATCAGTGCTCAGTGCTTCTCTAACAGATGGTCACCAAGTCAGACTGAAAAAGAAGTCCCCAAGCCTCAAATATCACATATACCTCCAGGAAGAAAAAAGAAAAGATGACACTTGGGAGAGTCTTTGCCACACCAACAGAAAACAGGAGCAACCTGGGTTGGATGAGTAAACACTTTCCTACCACTTGCAAAAATCTTTATTCAGTGCTCTTCCTAGGACACACAGGATGGCAGAAGCCAAGGGTAAAAAATAATAGTGACTAGAGAAAAGGAAAAAAGGGAAGAAAGAAAGGTTTTAACCACAAGAGTAAGCTGCCTTTGCCAGATGACCACCCAGTGTTGCAGACCGTTCGGGATCTCATATAAGGGCATAAACAACATTTGTTTGTCTGAGCTCCTACCAAAGGAAACAGACTACTGAGCTCTTGAATGCCCTCCAGTGATACATGGATACATTTTAAGCACTTGTTTGTCCTCTTATGCTCTGAAACCCCAAACAGACCTTTTATTACAGTATCTCAAATTTCAGGAGACCCAGACGGTAAACAAGCAATCAGGAAAGGAGAAACACTTCGAATGTCTCATTAGCAACAACACCCTGGTTGTAAGTGGAGGTGTCAATTATTACTAAGCAAAACAGATAGATGGCCAAAAAAATGCCACCACGAACGTCAAGATAACAAACCCAGTTCCATTGTTTGTTCAAGGACCAAAGAAACTCCAGGCTATTCTGTACACTTTATCAGTGTTCACTTCTTGTGACATTTTTATTAGAATGAATAGTTTGAAGCACCTCTCCACTCTAAGAATAACCTCCTGCCTTCAGGAGGCTGCAGCACTGAACACAAGGTAGAGCCCAGCCTGGCTCTTCCACCCTACCCTGCTTCTCTGGGAAGCATCTTGCTCGCACAGCCCCCAATACACACAAACTGCACCTCTAGAAGAAGACCTGAGCATTGTGGCAAGGAAACCAGGCTTACAGAAGCTTTTGGCTGCCTTAAATGTTTCTGTGACCGGGGTCTCATTCTTCAGCATGCAGAAATAATGACAAGCCCAAACTATACAGTAGTTGGAAACTCCCAGTTGGAGATTCCAATGTTTGTGATGCTACCTGACCTCTAGTGTGACATGTGGCTGCCCACAGCAGGGGGGTTCGAACTAGATGATCCTTGAAGTCCCTTCCAGCCCTAACAATTCTCTGATTCTACCATTACTCTAACCACACAGCCCTGGGCATAAACTGACCACTCAGCTTCAGCCTTGTTATAAGTTAACAGCATTACAATTTAAATAATACCTTTCTCCCTCAACTACTTCAACAGTTTACCACCAAATCTCTGTATCAGGCAATGGAAGAGAGAGGAAAGGCTACTTGTGACCTCATTGACTCCAGACGTTCAAAGGTCTACCAAAGCATTATCCAGAAATCAGGCCAATTACATGATACAGATGCAGTGCTTGGGAGAACCCTGACCCCACTTTATTCTCCAGAACTTGAAGTCTCCATATATTTCTATATACCTTGAAGAGACAAGGTCGGGTTCACCTTCCTTCTCCCTACTGCATGCACTGGTGGCTCAGTGCAAGCATTATCCAAGACTGTCCTTCCTTCCCCTCCCTTCAGACTTAATTCATATGCAGTGAAAGGAGATGCAGTTAAAAATATTTTGCAATTAGGAAATGGAAAAAAAAACCCAGAAGAAAGTGTAGCAGCACATTACTACATCTCTGAGGTCCTCAAGCAAGTGACTCGTGGCACATCACCCAACAGCATGAGATGGTTTAACTCTGACCAAGGAAGCACAGAGACTTCAGTTTGGTAAGAGGGGAGCTGTTCATTTTGCAGCACACAGGAAGCTGAAGGCAGGAGTTTACAGATGAGCAGAGTCCTCTGCCTGAGAGAACTAACATTTACAGAGCACGCACACAAAAGAAAAAGGGCACAATGTTAACACCAGCCAGAGGAGTTGTATTTACACCCAGAAAGATGCAGCCCACGCTTCTGAATAAGTGAAGATCCCTGGCTCCACAGAACTCTCTAGCACAACACGGCCACGATACAATCAGCAAAACACTCGGGTGATGATGACAGCAATAGCAAAAAGATCAGCAAGCAACTAGAAATTCCAGGGATGTGATCCTCCACTAGGGTGCCTGGCAGAGCTCAGCTCACTGAGCTCACTCTGCACTGGCTTACAGAGGCAGAGCATTAAGAACACACAGCTCAGTGTAACTGCCTCAGAGTTCTGTTATTTATTTCTGGACTACCTGCCTTAATGCAACTTTGCATAAAGCACCTCATGCCTAACTCAAAGTTATGATTAATAGTGTTTTTCTTTTGGCTCAGCTCAGCCCACTGTTTTATTCACTGCTGCTCTCACCTCTTCACCTCCTTAACTGCTTTCTTGCTTCTGGCCATCGGAATAGTTCCAAAATTGCTGTTCTTTGTTCAAAAAAAGACTGCTATTGTAACAGAAGCTAAATTAAAAACCTCATGCCATGAACAAGGGCACACTGAAAGTGGCAAAAGGCCAAATAAAGAGAGGGAGATTTGTTACTTTTCCTTCCCAATAGGATTAAGAAAAATGTACAAGATGTAAAAAAGGTTCCAGCCCTTTTCCCTGGTGTACGAGAACATGAAGGAGACTCCAAGACTCCCTCCAGGTCACTTCTCAGAAGAGCCTATGTAAAAATAGTAGATTCTTACATGGCTGACAGGAGGATAGCGATGATGATGTCATCACCTCCTCTCTGGATCACATCTGTCTCACAAATCATTATTTCTTACTGGCAGCTTTGCAGCACAGGTGGAAAACTCTGTTCAAGGTCTCACTGGGGAAAATGTAGGTGGTATAAGTAATGGCACCTTTGATATCTCATCAGAGCAGATTAGGACCACCTTCCCCTTTCATCCCCCAAGTGGTCCTTTTCAGATGGGGTAGTTGGGAAAGAAGATTTCTCTTGCACCCATATAAAAACTTATTGTCTCCTGGGCACATCCACTGCTGAAAGGGGGAGAAAAAAAAAAGACAGGGGGATCATAAATTTCTGGAGTTACATCTCTGAGACCCTCACCTTCCTCATACACACACACAGTGATCATCAGAGCAGAAAGGCTCTGGGGCAGGGACCTTGGTTGCTTCAGGAGAAAGCACCGTGAAAAGCACAGGGGAGAAAGCAATGTTTCAGTATCGTCAGTTGTCTTATGAATGACAAACAAGCTTCCCCCTCTCTCCCCTGCATCTCTACCGTCTGCAAAACCAACAAAACAAACAAAAGGGAAACAAACAGAAGTTTCCTGTGCCAACAAACCTTTTCACAAGCAGTGTTTTGTTCCTGACCAGTGAGAACCCCTGAAAGCAGGGGAAGATTTTTGATACTCACTGTATGTGGAGAGGGCCAGACACCCCATAAACCAGAGGCAATACCCAAATATCAAGTGCTGCACCCAAGTGCAGGACAAGGTATCAGATATGTAACCCAAAGGGCTTATCTTACTGTCCTAACTCTCTCATGGCTCTCTAACGCTGAAGATTTGAAACGTAGTGTGAAACAAAACCACAACAGGACCGTCTGTGAACTTGAAAGGAAGCCCTCACCAAACCCCAGACTATGCATTAGGGGTGGCAGATTAAAAGAGCTCCCTGTTGATGTTTACAGTGACATTTTAGGCATGGAAGGGGGGGGGGGCAACAACCCCTCCCCCCAAAAAAAATAAATCAGCAACAGCTTTCAGTTATAATGAAACAACACATTAAAAATAGAAATGGAAGACTGAAGAGCCTTTAATGCCCAGTTAAGTATTCAGGGACAGCAGTAAACAAGGTGCTGATATACCTTACACTGCAAACAACCTTAGTGGTGAGCCAAATGGGACGAGCCCCAAATCAGAGTGAAATTTCAATGCATGGAGTTTAACTGTAAGATAAGGGAGGGTAATCAAATTACACCACAAATAGGTCCATTCATCCGTAAGCATTATCGCAGGGAGAGGATTGAATTACAGCCTTGGAAGAAAACAATTTAAGAAATAAAAAGCAAATTTATTATCTATTTATTATTTCCCGACTGCCAAGGAAAATTTCCCACCTTCAGACAAGAATGCTATTCGAGATGAATCTGGGCAGAAACTGAAATACTAATTATCAGGCTGGAAAAACAAGTAGAGTTTGAGCTGTGCTATTTACATTCCTATTCCTCTTTCTGAACAGAGCAACAAAGTCAACAAGCTAAGTGAAGGCACAAGAATATGCAATTGCAGTTCAAGTTGTTTTGCTGTGAAAGGCCTAGGCAGCTTCATACACTCAATAAATCAGCCTGAATAATTTTTTTTTCCACCCCTTAAAAGAGAATAAAATTCTCACAGTGCCTTCCACTTCAGTTTTCCTGGTCTTTTTTTTTCCCCCTCCTCTTTTTTTGTCTCCTCTCCTGAAAGCTATCACAATCCATATCACTCAATACCACGATTTTTAAAGAAAACCAAGTGCAAGGCATGCATTGCCCCCCTGTCCTCTTCCCAGTTTGGCAGCACTGAGAAAAAAACACCTTTTGGAACAAACAAGCTTGTGGAAGACTCGCTCTCAGGGAGTGCTGCAAGGAACAACAACCAGGGAAGGGGGGAAAAAAAAAAAAGAGGCGAGAGAGAAGGAGGAAAAAAAAAAAAATCCACCACCACTCCTCCTCCTCCTCTGGTTGCTGCTGTTGCCTTTGTTGTCCGGCGGTCGCCCCGAGCCCGCCGCCTGCCCCGGCCGGCCCCCGGCCCCCACCTGTTTTCATTCAGCCACTCGCGGCCGAGCGCAGCGGCCCGGGAAGGGCAGCGGAAGCCGCACCGGGGGCTGTCCTCCGGCGTCACCGGGGGGACCCCAAACTCCAGCGCTCAAACCCATCATCAACTCTCACACTTGGGATGGGGAGATGTCCCCGCTCATCCCCCACCCCCCCCATAACCCTGTCCTCTAAGGAGGTGGATGTCCCCACTCATTCCGGCACCCTAGCTTCTTGCTAGGAGGGGTCTCCTCATCCACCCCAGCACCCTGCCGATTTACAAGGAGGGTGTTCCCCGAACTCAAACACTCTGCCCCTCTGCAGGAAGGAGGGTACTCTACCGCCTTGCAAGGAGACTGCCCTCCATCCCAACACCCTGCCCCCTTGCAAGGGTGCCCCTCACCCCAGGACTCTGTCCCCTTGCAAGGAATGTTCTCCATCCCAGGACGTGCTTTTTTTCCCAGCAGGGCTCCCCATCGACCCACCCCCTTACAAAAAGGAGACTGCCTTGCCCCCTTGCAGTGAAGGTACCCCACCCACTCCAGCCCCTCCGCAGAGGGTATCCCCCCGGCACCCTGCCCCCTGGCAGGGAGGTTACCCCTCCTAAACACCCTGCCCCCTCGCAAGGAGTGTGTCCCAAACCCAGCACCCTGACCCTCGGAAGGTGGGACCCTCCTTCCCCCCCTCCAGCACCATGCCTCCTCGCAAGGTGGGAAACACCCCCCACCACCACCCGGCACCCTGCCTCCTCGCAAGATGGGAACCCCCCCCACCCCCAACACCTTGCTCCTCTGAAGGAGACACCCCTCCAACCCCCCAACACCCACCCCCCTGGGAGCGAAAGCACCCCAGCCCCCGCGCTGCCCCATCCCCAGCACCTACCTCGTCTTGGAGGACAGGAAAGCAAGTTTGATTAATCCATAGGTAAACAACTGGATGCTCTCCTTGGCTATGCTGGCCACTCTGAGCCTGTGCTCTAGGATGTGCAGTTCCATCTTTTCCTCTTTCTCATTTGTAGTTCATCTATCCCTGGGGTTTATTTTGTGTTTTTGAATGGGGAGGGGGAGGGGGGCTGTTATTGTCGGTGCCTTTTTTTTATTATTATTATTTTTTTCTCCCCCCCTCCTCTGGCTCCTTCTCTCCCTTCCCGGCTCCGGGGGTGGGGAGGGGGGGTGGGATGAGGGAGCAGGGGGTGCAAAAGTTGGACCGGCGGGGGAGGCCGGCGGGGCGCGGAGCGGAGCCGGGCAGGGAGGCAGCGGAGCCCGGAGTGCCGAGCAGCTGGTGCTCGCTGGAACAAACAACTTGCCACTCAAGCGCGGCCCAGCGCGCCTGCGCAGCGCCCCGCCGCATGCCGGGCCTTGCAGTCCGCCCGCCGCCAGCGCGGGACGGCTCCGCCGCCGGCATCGGCACCGGCTGCTGCTGCTGCGCCCTGCCCTATCGCCTGCCCTGCCCTGGGAAGGGGGCCCGAGGAGCGCTCCCCCCCGCATCGCATCGCATCACATCGTATCGCACCGCACCGCTTCTGCCTTCAGGGGCGATGTGGGCCGGCCAGATAACTAGAAAGTAAACACATTGATTAGCAAGGTTTGTAAGCGCCCGGTCAGGTTAATTTCTGTTGCATCTCGTCGGACTCGGGCAGGGGAGGCGCACTGGGCGTCGGGAAAACCTTATACAGGCCAACAGCCAGCAGAAAGGAGAATTTCAGAAGTTTATGAACGGTAGGGAAACACACTGATCTTACCCTGTTTATCCTTTTGCGTGGCAGATGGGGAGTCTTCATCCATCTCCCTGTGCAGCAAAAATAAAGTGGGAAAAAGCCGACTTTGCGTGAAAGTAACACAGAGGTAAACCCCACAGTTGTCAATAACACAAAACCAGCCTTGTGTGTATGACAGCTGCTAGTGTTGGAAGGGTGAACGGCCTCTTGGTCCCAGTCTGCATTCTGCTCCTCAACAAGGAGGTAGGAATGCACAGACCTTCAAACCAGCACCCAAGAAATGGAATCTGCTCTGCCACTGGGAGTGCCACGGGGCTGGCATCAGGATGCTGACCCTAAACCAGGCTGTTCGTGAGCACTGACTCCTCTGCACTGAGCCCTGCTGACACTGTGCAAGCTGAACCAGGGATTAAACTCAGGCTTGGGGAATTCTTGACACAGGACTTGGGTCATAAACTCAGTTTTAGCTTCAGTGCATGGTTCCTGCTGACTTCAGGTCACACTGATTCTGCCACGAACATGACAGCAATGCTACCTAGACCACCACAGCACTTTTCATTAGATCTCAAAGAGGCTTTGTAAAGACCACCGATTACAACTCTCCTGTTGTAACCATGGGGAAACTGAGGCACAGGATGTGCCCAAGGGCAGAAGATCAGAGCTCAGTTAGCCAAGGCCTGCTCCAGGCCACTCCTGTTCCGTATATACAGAAGGCAAAGCTTCATGCAGCTGTAAATTAAGCTTTTCAGGCCTGTCTTCTTGCAGCAGAAATTGCTTGAATCCAGCTCTGGAGGCAATCTTCTAAAACTAGGTTTTCAAGCCCTATCTGCTCTTTTAGTTCCCAGTGGATGGCTGTATTTCTCCCCTGGACATGGCTGTTCTTCCCCTGTCCCATGGCCACACTCCTGAAAGGCTGTCTCAATTTTGTTATATCCTAAAAGGAAATATTTGAAGTTAGAAGGATTCATATCAGTGGTTATTAAAAAAATCACTCAGAGGAAAGGTGACAATGAAAATTTACTAAATTCAGTAGAGACTTGATAAGCCTTTAAAAACTGAGGAGCTGTTTTCCTTCATTGCCTCACACAAATTCAGATGACTACAGGCGTTGCATTTGAGGAAGCTGAAGAGGATTTTTAATCTGCCTCCACTGCCAGTTCAAGGTCTTGGTCTTCAAAGCCCTGAACATATCTGTGCCCAGCAACACGATGTGCCTGCACCTGCATCTACAAATCACAGAGATATCTGTGTTCCTCTGGGACAATGCAGACCACAGAGTCCAGAAGGAAGCAGCCGGGGACAAAACATGCACCGCCAAGGTTGCTGTGAGCTTCCAGAGGAAATCAGACAAATGCAGCCTGAATCACTTCTGGGAAACACTGCAAAACTTTCCTCCTTCACAAGATTTTCCCAGCATAATCAGGGCAATGTTCACAGCATCAGCTTGCCCCCTTCCCACATAGAGGAAAACTATGCTGCCCCAAGCAGAGCTTTCTCAACCCAGAGAGGCCAGACACTCCAGGAAGGCCACCAGGGATTATGCTATTACCACTCTAATTACCACAGAAAATGCTTACACGAAACAATGAGAGATGGTAGAACAGACCCAAAGGTAAAATCAGTGGGGACCTTTTGAAGCAAGCAAATCATCAGAGACTGCGTTCTGCCTGCAGGGAAGGAGAAAAGAGGCCCTGTGAGTTAGTCATCTGGCTTTACTGAAAAAAAACCAACCAAGAAGAATCAAGCAAACAAGCTAAAAAATCCCCCCAAACCCACAAAACACAAAAATACTTCTACATTTTGCAAGTTTACATCTGGTGCTCTCCAAAATTGCAATCTCTTGCCTGGGTCTGTTCAGCTGCTATGGTTTTCCAAGTCTTTCAAAGAAGGCCTGAAGGCTTCTCTGAGCTGGAAACGCAAAGCCTCATGGCTATGTGAACCTTCACATAGTCGACTGTAGGAAGCACTGGGAAAACGTAAAGCTCTACTAACACCTAGCCTAATTTTCTACACTTTGTGGGGGAAAAAAAATAGAAAGAAAGAAAGAAAGAAAGGAAGAAAATTGCCTAGTTCAGCACAGGCAAATTTTTCAAGAGCAGGCAACCTGGCAATTAGCCAAAACACTATTAAGTGCCCCATCCTCCAACTGTCATTAGTATTCAGATCTCTCTCCCCCTTGTTGCCAGGTATACCTGGGAGATTCCACGCAGAGAGCAGCCTAGAATGTGTTGTTATTATATGTAACACACTGTAATATCTTTTGGTTATTGCAATTCCAAGTTTTCCATATTTTTTTGCAACTCCAAGGACTGACTTGGCCCAGCCACAGAGCAAGGGACCTGTTGTGCAAGATGATGTAACCACACTTCTTTATTAAAGCCAAAACCCATTCCCTGCCCACACAGCTTCCAGTGTCAGTTACCACAGCGCATGCTGGGCAGACAGAACAAAGAAATGGGGAAAAGGGACAAGAAAACAAGAAGATGAGATAGCAGCAAAACAAATCTCAGTGTGAGGACTAAGGACCATGAGTCATCTCCTGCCTGGATGGAGAGCAGAGCACTTATGAGCCATCATAAGTAGATGAGATTTCTCAGTGCTCGAGGTCAGATGCCACCCACTAAGCAAAATGTGGGTTTTGAAGCCTTGAGGCTAGAGGTGGTGGGGGTTCAGCAGTAGAAGAATGCAGATTGTACTTGGACTGTGGGGCAGTTTTCAGATATCTCAGCTTCTGGTCATGATCACAGGGACCTTCTTACTGGTGAGCAAGGCGAGAGCCGGCTCCCATTTGCCCTGGGGCACAGTTTGCCTAGAATTGAGGTCCTCAGAAGGAATGCTGTGTCGTATGGAAAAACCTCACTTCCAGAAGTTTTGGGGTTGTTTTTTTTTTTTACCTTGAACATTTATCTCAGCAGCACCCAAGGGACAGCCAGGTACAGGTCACCACCATTCTCCTGCAAGCCTGAATTCTGTCTGAACGTGAAGTCTCTCCTCAAGCGCACTGCAGCCCAGCAGCCAAGTCTCTGCATGCAGACGGCTTCCAAACCAAACTGAAACACTCGCCACCGAGCAGTGCTTCAGGAAACAGAAGTTTAAAGAAAAAACCCAGCAACATGGAAACAGTTTAGGTGAAAGGAATGTAATTACACACTGTAATTACGCCCTGTGATGAACAGTTCATGAGGATCAGCACTGTACACAGAGGAAAAATAAAGGAGAATGTCTAATCACGTGAGTCATCGTGTTTTATGCAGTTGTTCCAAACTCCAGCAGGATATTTAAGCATTATTTTATTTAGATGGTGGAAGGAAGTTCTGAGATCATTTGTGGTTCTCTTCTGATACCATAAAAAAAAAAAAAAAAGCCCCAGATTACTCTATTTAGTTCTCAGAAGATGGAAGCTATGGGAACTTTTTACATATGGATTTTAAGATGCATTTAAGATCTGCATTCTTGGCAATAAAAATCCTCATTTTAAAATATATATATAGCTATAATTTAGATTAAATTATCTCACACAGTTTGTGCAACATTGCCCTGCTGCAAACCTAACATTGCTCTGCTGTTGGCAGAATTATGCTATTCTTTCAGAAACATCTGAAAGTTCAACAGCATCTTGACCTCTGACTAGAGCTTGTAACAGCTTCTAAGATATAAACCAGGAGATAATACAAGCCCTAATGGGAATGATGTAATGGCAATACCCTGGATAAATATGCCCAAGGCAAGATGAATCCAGCATTGCAGTTGTTTATACTGGCATTTGCTTTCCTGCACTACATAGGGCATATGAAATTCTTAGCACACCCATAGCTCTGGTGTGAACCTGGGGTCAGTGTGCCTTTCTGGGGTCCCTTTCAGCCTCACTACACATAGGACACAGCAATCTGTTCCAGCTTCCAAGCTCTGAGAGTGCTTTTTGAATGCAGACTCTGTTTAAAGCTGTAAAGACCCGAGGTATCTTCAGGTCAGTCCCTGGTTTTGACCAAAAGGGAAGACATCGCATTTCCTAGCAGCCTTAACCAGTTTACTCTGAGAGGAAAGTTACTAAGTAACTATAATTATCCTGGAGCTCCTCGCTTAAGTTAAACAGCCCTTTTTGACCCAAGGAGGGTAATGCTTCTTTAGACAAACAGGTAAACAAAGGCACAGAAAGGCAGGCAGTGAACCAAGGTCACACCACTAGTTGTTATCATTTTGAAAGCACAACTCATAGGCCACTGCTTGATCAGGAGACCTCAGTGGGGTTGTCTGAGGCAGAGCGAGACGGGATGGGTTTGCAAGCTGCCATCTTACACTCCAGTGACAATTAGTCACTTCTGAAAAACAGAATAGGTTCTTTAAGAATAATGATGTGTAAAATATTAAATAATAATTTTTTAAAAGCTAAAAACAAAAAAAAAGGAAGAAGAAAGGCAGCTTCCCAAATGATAGCTGCTGGGCTTGCTTGTGAAAAATTACCCATTTGTTTAATTGAAAAGAGCGATTTATCAGGCTAATTTCCTTCTAGCAACCAGAGACCTTTCAAAACTTGATTGCAGTTAATGTGCCAGTGTTTCAAAGCATTTTATTCAACTATCAAACAAGCTAATGAAGACCTTTAATTTACTGTTGAAGTACAAAGTGGGCTGAGCAGGTCAGACGTTTCGTGCTCCCAGGGCACCAGAGGTGCCAGTGAGACTCTGCTGTTGCATCAACTCCTCGGAGCAGTCCAGATGTCCTGCACAAGAACTGGGGAGGTAAGCCACTAAAAGGATGTGCAGAGGCAGCTCCCACTCTATGTGCAAGGCCATGTTACCCTTAACCTGATTAGCAGCAAAGAGCTCCAATTAAGCATTCACAAGTCAGCTTGCAAATGGAGACTGTATAACTAAATACCCTGTTCAGGAGGGACAAAACCTCACATCTTCGTTCTCCCACCTATATTACATGCTTTGGTGACACCTAGCAGCTACTGTCCTAGAACAGAAAACAATGGGAGTCCCAGTACTGGGCTAAGAAAAGGAAGCTTTGGCACCTGTAATCATTGTTATGTAGCCTCTGGATAGAAGAGGTGAAACTGCTGCTACGCTTGTTGTGTGCAGCAGCTACCAACTGCAGTACCAATCCACTGCAAGGAAGTCATCTAAGCTCAGTACCCCACAGAGTGTCACACTAGTATTGTCCCCATCTAAGGCAAGCAAAATTTGCTCAGCTTGGGCCTGTGAGAAGCCAAGCACAAATATTCAGTCTTGGGATTTTGCTCCAATTCCTTGTCTCTTAATGACTGAGAAATCCACATCTTTGGAGATGCAATGGCTACAGCCACTCCTCTGAATCCCTCGTTCTCAGTTACACCTAAATGCCTTAACAAGTTTCACCTATGACTTTACTGGAAACATTAAAAGCCTAGCAGGTAAAACTGTTAGCAAAAAGAGGGAAGGCAGTGCATGTGAGCTAGAAGCTGGAAGTTTCCTAGCCAGGATGCTGATCACCCTGGTTCACCGGTCAGGGGAGCTACTTAAACCTGGCTGCTGCAATAAGCATCATTGAAACAGACCCAGCTGAGCCCAATAGCTCTCCACAAAGCCAGGTAGAGCTGCTTCACAAAGACTGAACATCATTGTTGATGCAGAGCAGAAACAACCTGGCTCAGGATGTGGGGAGGCCGTCTTCACAGCTAGTAGAAGGTGTTAAAGATGACCTCATCATCTCATTACCTTCTGATGCTGAAACAGGTGACTGGAGAAAACACCACCTCCTATTTGGCCCCCCTGCCCCCGCCAGCCTCCTAGAGATCAACACATCTGCAAACACATTCTGCAAACCTAAGGGAAGAAAGCCAGATTGTAGCCTGCCTTATCTCTTCTGGCTTGCTAAATGTATTTCAGGCCTCAAGCATCACATGACTGTACATAACGTGTGGCTACAATAACTAATGTGGCTTTCATAACGGATCAGCAGGGATCAGCACTGTTGAACAAACACTCTTATTTGCAAAAGCACCTCCCCAGCCCATGAGGCAGGTGACCTTGTCTCCCAAGGGTTGCAGGGGGAAGTTAATGATCCGCAAATTAAGGATTAGAAACATGTGCAAAATTTATCTACAGTTTCCCCTTAACCTCCCCGTTTTGCACTGAATCAAACAAAGGCTGTCACTGCTCCATAGAAACCTTGTGCAATGAAAGAGGCCAGCTCCTGACAGGGCAGAAGGCTGTGGACAGTGCATTCTCTGCAAGAAGGCATCTGGTAGGGTCAAGATTTCGTGGGAAAGCATAGATCAGTGAAAAGCATAGATCAGTGCCCTTTGCTGCACCTCCAAATGAAGAACATAATGTCTCTCACACAATCCTACCTAGTCCCATGGTAGATTGGGTAGGACTCCCCAGCCATCTGAGGACTCCCCAGCAATCTGAGGACTCCTGAAGACCACATCAATGTAGAAGCTGTTAACATATCCCATGAGAGCTTCCTACACGCTGCAAGGTGCCCAATGTGCATCACCAAACCCTGTACGTCCTGCCAGACCACAGAATTCAGGTGCTCAGAAGGCTTAATTGTGGATGAAATGCCACAGTGAAAACATTCCTTGCACGTTGCCTCTCACACTCTCAATCAGTTACATCCCATATCCCAATGGTGAGGCAGTGGTATATGCCCATCTATTCACAGAGCAGCCTTATGTACACGCAGGGCAGGACCCTCCTGAGCACGCTATGCTTCTTTTACAACCGGTGTAGCTAAGCTGGCCTCACAGGGGTTTGCCACTTCCACTTGAGGACCCCTTGTGGTGGGTATAGCCCCTGCTGGAGTCCTGGGGCTTTTCTTTTTTTTCACTTTAGGGACCTGTGAACACCATGCTCCTTCCCCACTAGGGAGTTTTGGCAGTGGCAATGCATTCATTGCTGTTGATGCTGGCTATAGAAGTTGCAGCCTGCCCTAAGGCACTAATTCCTACACATTTGCTGTGCTAGTCAAAGCTTTTGTCTGGCTACAAGACTGACAGGGAGCTCCTGTGACAGAAATTCAGCACAGAGGAGGAAACAGTGAATATTTTAAATCCAGTCTAATGTTTGCCCTCTAAGAGAAGCCGAGGCAAACTGGCAGGAGTCCCAGTTAGGCAAGGCAGCTTTGCTGAGACAAAGCAGGGCCTGTTGGTCATTTGTCTGTAAGAGGTAGAGGACCTGAACCAGCATGTCCAAGTGTCTCTTGGCAGGAGCTCCAACAGGGAAGCTGCCTGGTCTCTAGCACCCTCCATTTCCTTCTACTCCATCTCCTTATCAGCATCCATTCCCTTCTGTTTGTCTTCTTCAGAAGAGTCTTTTTCTACATGATTACTTTGATACAAATGAGCCCTTCTGGAGTGATTTAGACGATAAAGCCCAGTTATTCCCATAGCCTCTAACAAGGGGTCTTCCTTCCAGGATCTCCAACCTTTTGATTCCACCAAATATTTCTTGCCTCTCATACCAGGGTAAGATTTTTTACCCACTGTTCTCCCTTGAAAACAGGATACAGCAGCATTCACGACTACTCTCGTGCACTCTTTGGAGTTTAAGACCAGAGACAGAACAAAAACCAAAATGAAGGATGTACTAAAGAGGTACAAAAATAACTGCAGTCAGTAAATGTACACATGTGCCTGCACAAGACCTGCTGCTGTAACACTTGGGCTTGTGTACAATTGCTTCAGGCTCCAATTTGCAGGTGCAAAAATCATCGGCATGTCATATCTATCAACAGGGTACCTCCACAGGGAACCAGAAACATGTTTTCCCATCCAGATTGTGTGTTCCACCATGGTGGCCAGGGAATACTTTCTGCTTGGTTTATACACCATATTTGTAGGCTCAGAGATGCTCAAGGAGTTGCTGAAATGAACGCAGCGAGGAACATAACGAGCTACAGAACTGGACCATCTTGCCTTGAATCCTGTTTCTGACAGCAGCAAATGCTGATGGCAGAATATATGGATGAGGTATTTTTGTAGCCTCTTCTGCTGCACTCTAGCTAGTGACAGGTACAAACCCTCAGTAAACCACGAGCCTTTCTTTTAAGAGCAAAATTTTAGCAGTAATTCAAGTGCCCTGAGGAACTAAAGCTGAATTGAGGAACAAAGAGTCTTTAAGACAGCAGGGGGAAAAAAAAAAACCACTGAGATTTTAAAATGGAACATTACAAACACTGAAATTAAAGCACACTAAAGAAATGGGAGAGGGAGGCACACAGGAGCAAGTGGAAGGAGGTAGAATCATATGCATTTAACTGCTCAGAAAGTTTGCTTTCCACAAGACTAGGCTTTAAAATATGGCCTTCCTCTGCTGCTGCCCCCAGCAAAGAAAACAGCAACAACAGCATGAAGCATGTTCCATCTTTGAGGATCAAGAGAGAAATCCAGACAAAAGCTTCTATCTGACTGTCAAACATACTCCCTCACCCCCCAACTGCTTTCTGTCCCCCTGCTATAACCACCCATGTCTTTGTCTGGAGAGCTGACAGGTTTAAATAGAGCATATAAAACTGGCTGTTTCCAAGCCCCCATTTCTGCCTGTATCAGACAGCATGTAACAGACTTCTTTACACTCAGAGTCACTTGTTCAGATTTCAGTTTTGATTACTTCAGGGCTGTGTTTCATGCTATGCTGTTATTTATTTTAATGAACTCTGCCTACTCTATCATTTGGCTCAAACTAGGAGATCTTAGGAGCTGTTACGCTACGCACAAATTCAGGATGATACAGCAAAGTAACCTAAATGGAATGAGGCCAAACAACATGTAATCATGTCTAACAAGGAGGGAGGGTAGAGAGTGCAGAGGGGGATGGGTGGGGAGAAGTGGAGATGCAATAAATACTGTGCACTGTGTACTGTGAACCAATACTTCTTACTATCCGTGCGGCCTGACAAACAAGCAGGAGGACAGCTCTGGCTGAGAGGAGAGAGCAAGATCTGGCAATCAGGTGGATGGACAGTGAAAGCCATTTTCTCAACTAGCAGCTGATTATTATTCAATTATTTTCTTCCCCCTAATGGCTTGTTTTCACAAGGGAGGAAATGTAGTCCTAGAGAAGGAACCCAGCAATAATTTGCTCTTAGGGTTGTTTTGTCTTTCATGCCTAGCAGAAAAGGAAAAACAAGAAGGAGTTACACCCAGAAGAGAGACTCCAGATAGTTACCTGCTTCCTAATCTGCTTGCTACCTGAGGACTAAGCATTAACTGGAGTCTTCCTTACTTTTTTTCCCCCCCCATGTAACACATTAATTTCTTACTCAAAGTGGAGTGAGTAGGCAGTGCTTTTGTGATCTGCTGCTCAGGTAGAACTAGAAATGGGATAAACTTCTGAGCAGAGATAATGCTAAACGAGGCTGCAAGCTTGCAGAACAAATAGGCAAGTTAAAGGTAAGGCTATATATTTGCTGGAATGTTTCACTGCTTTTGATCCAGTGGGTTGAATGACAGAAAGGTGTCTGCTCTGGAATCATTTGTCTCAAGGGGAAGTGATCATGGAATAAACTAGTGGACAGTATCTGTTTAACTTAGGAACAGAAAGCAAAGAAAGAATGAAGAGCAGGAGATAATGAAGCTTTAAGGAAGAACAGAAGTCCTAGAGGCTTTTGTTCCTTCCTCATATGCCAGCCACGCTCATGGAAACACTTTATGCTCTCCATATTCTTGGACATGAACCTATAACTAAGCATACCAGAACTCCCCCTACTGAGAAGCTACCACAACCACAGCTAAATATTTGGGGAATTTCTTTGGCTAAAGAGTTCTCTGTTGGAAAGTGCTGATTTGTTGGAACCAAAGCTTTCTGTGGAAAAAGATCAGCTTCGGTGAAATATTAGCTGGGAAGTGGTTCTTGTGCTCACAGTGCAATTGCTTGGCAAGACCAGGCAGATACAGCATTCCTTCTGGGATTCTGCACTGTCCATATACTGCAGGGTCAGACAGACCACGAGGCAGACATGCAAACACAAACCACACAGGGCAACCTCTTTAGTGTGGAAGGCCGGGATTAGAAGAGGTGTTTGAACCTGGTCTTTCCCTCTGGGCTACTACCATATGGGAAGAGGGCTGGTTCCCATCTCTGTATCTTTCTTCAAAGGACAGGCTCAAGCACTTTGGTTTTCTTTCACAAGGAGAGAACAAACAAGAAGACAAAAGCACAAAACTTCCCATGAAACAGCACTCTGCTCTCACTCTCGAGTTTAACACAAATGATATCATTGCACTCACACTAGGGACTTGATAATGATTTTGGCTAAAGAAAGCTAAACAAACAAGAACAAAACCTTGTGGCTCTGTGTGATAGCACTACATGCAGAAAGATTAAGCATAAGACTCAGAATGAAAGAAATCCTGCCTTGCTGTCTACCCTTCAGCCTGAGGCTGACTCTCCTTGTACACGCACTTCCACACTGCTTGGCAGCACCATTTCACTAAATCAGTGGAACAAGGTACAAGCTGAGCCCCCTGAGTAGCAGAATAGCATTTTCTGATGATGTTTAAGAGCCCTAAAAATCTGTCTAAAAATGCCAGATCCTCTTACTGTGTCTGCAGCAAGGTTTTATTTGAAAGAATCTAAATGCAGGAAGGCTTTTGGGTTTTTTTTTGCCCTTTCCCTCCCCTCTTCTCCCCACCCTCAAAAGCCCTGAAGAATAACAAAAAGGCTCTTTCTGGTCCTTGAATCTTATTCTGTGCTATAACTAGCAACTATATTGTTTGAACTCCCTTCCCAAACACCTCAGGCCCCATATATTAAGAGTGCAAGGAAGTGTCCCAGTTCCTTAGATGATGCAGTGTAAATGCTTACAGGCTTTGTTGGAAATGATGCTTGGCTATAGGTTTCTGACTAACAGCAGGAGAAAGATCCATAATATAATCCTGTGAGGCTTGATTCAGTCAAGCTTCAAAGCCAGATTTTGGCACACTTGTCATCTCCATATTTAGAACCATTGACAGATATTTACAGCTTTTAAGTCTGCTTCTTCCCAACTTTCAGGCTAAGCATTGCCTTGAAAACACAGAAATACCCATGACAAATTAGAGGATATGCATCAACCAGCTAATCACAGAAGGCTTCATCTGATAGGGAAGAAGAATATTCCTGTTGCACTGTTGTCTAGCACAGAGGCAAAGATTTACCTTTATCAGAAAGGTATCTTGCTAGTACTGCAGGTTTGGCAGAGACTCAAATGGCTTGATAATGAGAAGGAATATCATCTTTAGGCTACTGCTGCAAAGCTGGAGTGGTTTGGGTTTTTTCTTTTTGTCACTCAAAAAAAGGGAAAAAAAGAACTTCTGGTCAATGCCTTTGGTGGAGATTTTAAGAAATTATGACAAGTTTGTCTTTTTCCTGCCTGTCTTTTTGTTTGTTTGCTTCTTTTCCATTTTTCCTTGTATGCCTTTGCTCCTTTTTAAAGGCAAGCAATGCTCTTTCTGGAGAGAATGGCTTTGCTGAAGTGTTGAGAAAACAGATTGCTGGTTGCTTCCCAGACGTAGCATAGTTCTGTCTACTACATCTGGTCTTATCTGCTCCAGCAGTAGGTGGACCAAATTTAGGCAGCCAGGATAACATCCTTGTCACTTCCATAATATCCTTGTCACTTATTGCTGCCTACAACTACCTGAAGGGTGGCTGTAGCCAGGAGGGGGTTGGTCTCTTCTCCCAGGCAACCAGCACCAGAACAAGAAGACACAATCTCAAGCTGCACCAGGGGAAGTTTAGGCTGGAGGTGAGGAGAAAGTTCTTCACAGAAAGAGTTGTCAGCCATTGGAATGTGCTGCCCAGGGAGGTGGTGGAGTCGCTGTCCCTGGAGGTGTTCAATAGGGGATTGGATGTGGCACTTGGTGCCATGGTCTAGTAGTCAAGAGGTGTTGGGTGGCAGGTTGGACTTGATGATCTTTGAGGTCTTTTCCAACCCTGTTGATTCTATAGTCATTTTTGTGCAAGTCTGTAACATTATTGTCACTTCCATGTGATGGTCATTGTTGTGCAAGTCCCTCCTTGGAAGCTAGTATGAAATAGTGTAACTCCACCAGACTTTCCTGGGGGAGCACTCCAGCACACCAGTTCTGAATTTCAGGCTTTCTCTCTACCTACCAGCATGATATGTGGAAACAGAAAGAGATGTAAGGAAAAGAACAATATCTTTCTGTAGTTATTCCATGCTTGCTTTCTTCTAGCAATTTATAGAGGACTTATTAAACCAGTTTGTCTTCATGGTGTTATAATTTAATGGAGGGGTTGCTTCCTCCTATGCTGAGCTATCAATTTGTGCAACAGTTGCATCTGAAATAGGGTGAGAAGGATAGGATAGGATAGGATAGGATAGGATAGGATAGGATAGGATAGGATAGGATAGGATAGGATAGGATAGGATAGGATAGGATAGGATAGGATAGGATAAGATAGGATAGGATAGACCAAGTTGGAAGAGACCTTCAAGATCATCGTGCCCAACCTATCATCCAACACCATCTAATCAACTAAACCATGGCACCAAGCACTCCATCCATTCTCCTCCTGAACACCTCCAGTGATGGTGACTCTACTGCCTCCCTGGGCAGCACATTCCAATGGGCAATCACTCTCTCTATGAAGAATTTCTTCCTCACCTCCAGCCTAAACCTCCCCTGGTGCAGCTTGAGACTGTGTCCTCTTGTTCTGGTGCTGGTTGCCTGGGAGAAGAGACCAGCCCCGGCCTGTCCATAGATTTACTGCAGAGTAAATCCTTAGTACTGAACCTGCAGTCTTTACAAAGCTGGAATTCCCTTGGGGCTCTGATTGAGGTGTGCAGAACTCACTTTTAAAGGTTGAGCACAAACAGAAAGCCAGTGAGGACAAACACTTGTAGAAACTCCCGTGGTCCTCAGAACGGTAACCTGTAACATCATAAACTGATGTAAGGATGTCAGGAGCTAAAGTCCTTGTACAAAGATCAGAAACTAACTGTTATGCTGCTCTGTTCACTTATTTCCAACTAGGTTATTTCCCAACTCCTTAATTTCTTAGAACAGAATGAGGAACAACTCTTCCAGCCAACATGAATGTCAACCTGAAAAAAATATTGTCCTCATTTAAATTCGAATGAATAAGTCAATGTCACTTTTTTTCCCCCTCACCACTATTCATTTTGTCTTATCTTTCCCAGCTGAAACTTCCACTTACCTGTTTCAAATGGTACAGCCTGTGAAAGAAATTGTTCAAAGCAGGTGTTTCAACAATGTCAAAATGTTTCCTGTAAAAATGAGTTAAAAAGACAAAAATGGGATGGGATAGGATAAGCTCTCCTGCAAAAGGGTTTGATTTCACTGAATTATTGTACAACATAGACAGTTCAAGAAGAAATTCTTGATTAATTCTTTCCAATAACCTCCTAAGAAGGAACACCTTTTTACTGTCTGTAAGCCCAGAATTATTGTATGGGTGTGCTGAAGTGCACTAGAGACAGATGTGTGCTCAAAGCCACCTCGATACTTCTTCACGCCTCACTCTGGTAACCTCAAAGGTAGCACAGAGGAAAGTGTTCCTCACAAAATGACAACAGAACAATGCAGCCCCCATGCCCTTGGTGAATCAGGCCAGAATAAAGCAGGATGCTTTATTTTCCCCTTGTCACTCCAATATCCTTTTGCACACTCTTCAACAGGGAATACAAGAAGAGTGCATTAAGTGGCTTTACCCATCCCACCTTCTCCTGTTTTGCATCTGTATTGATGAGATGTGCTGAGCGAGTTAAATTCATTCTTTCAAGCATAACTCTATCTGCAGTTATATTCTCTTTCCAAGGATGTGAGCAGGGAGCATGTTCTGAATCTTGAGATTCCACTCCTTTATGGAGTGTGCTGCCATTATCACACTGAACTGCCACAAAAAACAGCAGCCTCAGTTAGATTTTCCCGATGAGAAGTTCCCTCCAAAGCTGATTTAACAATCCATTATGCTCTCTATTTTCCATGCTTATGGCAATGACTTGGAAAATTGTAAAATTCTGTACAGAAGAATAAACCAGACCTAGCTGCAACATCCAAGTGCCAGCACTGCAGTTTAGTTCCTTCCTTCCTCACCCCTGAAAATTTCAGATCCACAACCAGCGCTCAAAGGTAGGACTTAGTACTCGTTCCTGCACCCCTATGTTCCTTCTCCATGCAGGAGAAGTCTCCCTACCTGGCTTAACCTCTCTCTCAGCACTGGTTAGGCCACACCTTGAGTACTGTGTCTAGGTCTGGGCTCCTCAGTCTAGGAAAGATGTTGACTTGCTGGAACATGTCCAGAGAAGGGCAACAAAGCTGGGGAGGGGTTTGGAGTTTCAGTCTGTCCCCATAGGAGAGGTGCTCCAGCCCTCTGCTCATCCTCGTGGCCCTTCTCTGGACACCTTCCAGCACCTCCACATCCCTCTTGTAATAGGGGCTCCAGAACTGGAGGCAGTACTCCAGGTGGGGTCTCACCAGAGCAGAGTGTATATGCTGGGCAGGAAACATGGCAAAGGGGTTTGTAGAACTGAAATAAGATTTTCTGGCAGCCAGGACAAAATATCTCTAAATACTATGCTTCATCACAGTTTTGCCTTCATATTTTTGTTTCATATTTGCTTCTAAATGATTTCCTCTACTTTCATGGGTTTTAATGTGTCTTTTCCCTAATTTAATGTAAGCTCCCTAAAGATGGAGAACACTTCTTGCATCCCTAACCCACTTTGATTTTCAGATTGAATTCTGCAGGATTAAAACAAATCAATGTAATTCTTGAAAGAGCTGCTGGGATGCAGAAGGCATCGAGGCCTTTCTGTACCTAAGGGAAACAGAGCTACAGAGTTACTGCAAAATAGCAGGCTTACTCTTAAAAGTAATTTGAGTACAGCGTTCTCATTGCTCTGCAAAGATGATTTATGGCACCTCTTAGCTGGTGCTCACGTACACTTTGTCTTGGACTTTTCCTCCCCAACGTGTAATAGAAACCATGTCAGTTACAGAATAGGTGATGAAATCTCCCTCATGGCAGTTAACTGCTTTAGAGACAGTTTTCATGGACATACTCCCCAATAAACTGATTAACATACTTTTAAAGAGGCAGGAGCTGTTTTCTCTCTGAAACCAGGGAAACAAGTCCTGTTCTCACACCTAAATGTGTTAAAGTGATGGAACATTACTGCCTCAGCTTCCAGACATGAGAAGCGTGGCCATATCCTCTGATGGGTCTGGCCCTGACTTGTTTTTCATTCAGTTTAAACACAGGGAAAACACAGGGCATTTGTTCTGCTTTAAGTAAACTGCATCAGAACCACAGATAAATGTTCTCTTCATGCTGGGAGTGAAGAAGTGTATTGATGGAAGTTTATTCAGCTCAGGAACTATCCCAGACGTACCGGCCAGACACATCACTGCCTGTGCACTCCTGACAGAGCTCAGGCGTAGTTCCAGAAGCCTGAGACTGTTTGTGCCATCTGCAACCCTTGTCTTACACTGGCAGCACTTGGCCCAGGCTGAAACATGCCTACACTCTGAGTTCCTCCACTGAAAGTTTGGAGACCATAGAGAGGAAAGAGAAGGAAGAGCTAAGAATGTTAGCATTAACATCAGTACCCTTCGATTTGCGCTGTGCAGAGCGAGAAGCTGTTTGGTGGCCCCGATTCAGACACGTGGAAAACAATTCCCCCTGAGCAAGTACAGGTTCTCACGCCTCTGAGTAGATCCTATCTGTATTGCTAGGCTGATAGTAACTGTCACAGTGAAAGGAACAGGCACCACAATCAACATCTGCTGACCTAACAATTGGTTTTGAAACTGACAGATAACATCAGCAGGCAGCTCTCAAAAGCTTTAGAGGCCTCGCTGATGTTTCAATATTTTGTGGCACTGAACTTCAAGCCTCGTGGTCTCCACTAAGTTGAACTGGATATTCCTTAACAGACTGAATTAGAGAGGAAAAGAGTTTCTCCTGAAACACCAGAGGACAGCTTGCCTATTGACTTCCCTTTGCTCTCTGTCTTTTAAACCACAGTGTATGTGTGTCCCACTGCACCTTTTTTTTAGCCAGGGACTGCCCTGACACCCCCTTTCTGGGGGTCAGGAAATGCTAACAGCAAAGCAGACAGCAGAGCTCCATAGCCCACACCTGCTACTCCTGACTGTACACAGCAAAGCTTGATTGGGAAACTGCCCATTTGCTCTCTTCTTGGCCAAATACTCTCTTATTCTATAAAACCATTTTATCATAGAATCAACAAGGTTGGAAGAGACCTCAAAGATCATCAAGTCCAACCTGTCACCACAGACCTCATGACTACTAAACCATGGCACTGAGTGCCACATCCAGTCCCCTCTTGAACACCTCCAGAGACAGCAAATCCACCACCTTCCTGGGCAGCACATTCCAATGGCTAACAACTCTCTCTGGGAAGAACTTTCTCCTCACCTCCAGCCTAAACTTAGCCTGGTACAGCTTGAGACTGTGTCCCCTTGTTCTGGTGCTGGTTGCCTGGGAGAAGAGACCAACCCCCTCCTGGCTACAACCTCCCTTCAGGTAGTTGTAGAGAGCAAGAAGGTCTCCCCTGAGCCTCCTCTTCTCCAGGCTAAGCAACCCCAGCTCCCTCAGCCTCTCCTCGTAGGGCTGTGCTCCAGACCTCTCCCCAGCCTCATTGCCCTTCTCTGGACATTTTCAAGTCTCTCAATATCCTTCTTAAATTGAGGGGCCCAGAACTGGACAGCTAAATACTCAATCAACCTCATCATTTAGTACATGAAGAGATGTCATTTTCTGTCCAACAACTGGGTCATAAGAGGCCTAAGCATAACATATAATAAGGCACAAAATGTTAATGTTAATATTCTGTACTAAAGGGTAAAAAGAAGCATCATGCTCACAAGGCTCTCCCTCTCCAAAAGGATATTACAAGAAAATAACTCTCCATTATCAGGGTAGGACTCAGCTGCCCCTTCAAATACTCAAGGCTGAAAATTGTGGCAGCTTCCATCATCTTATCTGCCAGAGCTTCCTCCTCCTTATCAGATGCTCACAGACAGCAATAGGATGATAGGGAAGCTGCTGTTTGTGCCACATCAGCAGGCAAAAAGTGGCACGGATGCATGCAAACATGCAGCTCAAGTGAGCCAAGCTCCCCTTCCCCACCTGCTTGCATCAGGCCAACAGATTAAGGACCAGTGGAAAAATACACTTTGCCTAAACCTTCACATTTAAATTGTTCTACTGCCAGAATACAGACAGGAAATTTGATTAATTCCCCCTGCAAAAAGGTCAATAGAGTCCTTCACTACCTTTTCAATTAATGAAGAGGATAGGCTACAAAAGTACTTGAAGCAGTGTGCAATCCTCAGAGGTGGTGCTTTGCTTTCTCCAGATTGTATAACATGCTTGTCAGCAAATTCCTCATGCACCACTCAGAAAGACATCAAAGTTGCCACAGTGGTCACTACAGGAAAAAAACACCTGCATGTGCAGCACTGAATGCATTCAGCTTCTGACCACTTGAAAATATCAGAAAGCATTTAAACTCCAACTCAGAAAGGGAAATAAACCTCCAGCACACACAGATGCTATACAAAACTTCACATTTCTATCCTGCTTCTGATTAGCAATGGATAGAAGGAAAATGAAGAACTTGACTTCTTTTTTGCCCCCCCTGAAATCTGCCACACAGTTAAAGGTGAGGAGAAAGTTCTTCACAGAGAGAGTTGTTGGCCAGGGAGTGCTGCTCAGGGAGGTGGTGGAGTCAGTGTCCCTGGAGGTGTTCAAAAAGGGATTGGATATGGCACTTGCTGCCATGGTTTAGTAGTCATAAGGTGTTGGGTGACAGGAAGGACATTGGGACCCTTGAATGTGTCCAGAGAAGGGCAATGAGGCTGGGGAGAGGTCTCGAGCACAAGCCCTATGAGGAGAGGCTGAGGGAGCTGGGGGTTGCTTAGCCTGGAGAAGAGGAGGCTCAGGGGAGACCTTCTTGCTCTCTACAACTACCTAAAGGGATGTTGAAGCCTGGAGGGGGTTGGTCTCTTCTCCCAGGCAACCAGCACCAGAACAAGAGGACACAGTCTCAAGCTGCACCAGGGGAAGTTTAGACTTGAGGTGAGGAGAAAGCTTTTCCCAGAGAGAGTTGTTAGCCATTGGAATGTGCTGCCCAGGGAGGTGGTGGAGTCCCCATCCCTAAAGGTGTTCAAGAGAGGACTGGACGTGGCACTTGGTGCCATGGTTTAGTAGTCATGAGGTGTTGGGTGACAGGTTGGACTGGATGATCTTTGAGGTCTTATTGATTCTCTGATTCCAAGACAAGAATATGAAGAGAGTCGTTTAGTATAGATAAGCTTTACTGAGAAAATTAATTTTGTGTTGATGAGGCAGAAGAGAACCTAGATCAAGATCTAGTGACATGCATAACAATGAAAAAAAATGAATCTACCTTGGCCATGTGTCCCTGAGTGTCCAGATATTTGCTGTAGATGCAAATGGTTTTTGTCTAACTCACATGAAAAAAAAAGAGGCTTAGTTGTTTTCCATGCAACAAACTTTCCATTGGATGTTGATCCCTACCCTTGCATGTTTGCCAATCAAACAAGTACCTTCATGCATGTTTTTCCCAAGCACTGAAGCCTGCCTTAAGGCTTGGATTTGAGGATAAATCTTCCAAACCAGCACGTGCAGAGAGGAGCTCTGCAAACCCCTGCCCCAGGTGAGGTGCACAGAAGCTGTGTGGGAAGCACATTTATCAGAGAATTGTTTGGGTTGGAAAAGGACTCTGAGGCCATTGAGTCCTAGCATCAATCCAACACCACCATGGCCAATAAACCATGTCCCCAAGTGTCATGGCCAGTCCTTGTTTGAACACCTCCAGGGGTCACAGCACGTCCACAGGTGGCAGGGAGGGTTCCCACACCGCCTTGAGCTGCAAGGCTGGGGGGGAAGAGATGGATGAGGAAAGCAAGGGAAGAGATGGATGAAGCAAGCAAGCTCCCTGTGCTTCTCAGTCAGTTATGCAAGAGTGTGTAAATTCCTTCCATAGATGGTAGGCAGCAAGACATCCTAGACTGTCATCCTAGATCCCTGGCAACAATCCTGACACTGAGATTCTGCTGACATGCAAAGATTGCACACATTAGTCCTCATTTTACTGCTGACATGCACAAAAAGAGCGATTCATTAAGCACACCTATGCAGATTTTAGGCATTTTCTGTGTGTCTGCAAACTGGCCTGAAAAGGCTCCCCATGAACCTTCTCTAGGAATGTACTGGTTGGGTGAAAGAACACATTTCATGGGGATTAAGTGGAATAATCTCTTTGCCTTCAAATCAGTGCCACTGTTGACAAAGTAGAATTCAAGGGCTCTGGAACATATCCAAATCTAGTCCATAATCCATCTTAACTGAGTGGAAAAAAAGTTAGTTCTACATCCAGTCTGATTCTATATGAAGATTGCCATGGCAGCCTCAGATACCACTTTGATATGGGTATGGGCATGATCTCATCATTATGAGGTGATGGGAAAACTGTTTACTAGTAGTATTGGTTGGCTTGGGCACAGCTTGAGACTGTGTCCTCTTGTTCTGATGCTGGTTGCCTGGGAGAAGACACCAACCCTCACCTGGCTACAACCTCCCTTCAGGGAGTTGTAGACAGCAAGAAGGTCTCCCCTGAGCCTCCTCTTCTCCAGGCTAGACAATCCCAGCTTCCTCAGCCTCTCCTCACAGGGCTGTGCTCCAGACCTCTCATCAGCCTCATTGCACTTCTCTGGATGTGTTCCAGTGTCTCATTTTAAACTATAAGTTTTTTCATTTAAGACTATAAAGGCACCTGCTCTTACTTCTACAGATCTGTCAGTGACAAAGATCATGACCACTGTATCACAGATGAATGGCACAGAAGGAAAGGATGCCCTGTGCAGGCAGATAAGGGGCAGAAGATGTAAAAGCAAAGGTTACTAATCTAGAGTTTTTAAGGAAGCCTGCTTAGTGTTGGATAGGCAATTTACAAGCTTCTGCCACACGTCCTTCACGAGAGCTCCAATTTATCAGAACATGTGCCTGCCTTCTGGATGAGATACAGAACCAGAGGCTATTAAAAAGACTATTCATTATAAGATTATTCACATTAGCAGCATTTCCCCTCACAGCATTAGCGATAATGGTCATGGTGTTGACCCTGGGTTTGGTACAAGTTGGATGACTTACTTTAGCAGGCATGTATTTCACATTAATATGAATCATGAACTCCTGCTAGGGAGCTAAAACACAGTGCAGCAGGAACAAATGGTTGTAAACAACTGCTAGACCAGAGATCCCAATCCCTCTGCAGTATTCTAGGGCAGCAAGAGGCAGCTTGGCAGATGGACAAAGGTCTATTCAGTGACAGCTCCTGCAGTTTTGATGCCTAAAACAGGGTCTGCTAGGATGGGCTAGAAGAGGGTTGCAGGTTTTTCAAGGGTGTGACTCAAACTCCCCCGGGTTGTGGATCAAATGATTTAACAACTGACATGGAGAAATGTTTAGTTGTCATTTTACCCTGCAAAGATCTTCCTGAAATCTCCAGTGGTTACAGTGAGCTGCGTCAATCTGCCTCTGGGATTCAGTTCTTGGGTCAGGTTGTGTTTCTTACAGGAAGGACAGCTTCACAGCCTCTTTGCCTTTTGCCCTTTAGCCAAATCCCTTGCACACATTAAGCCTATAAGGCCCCTTCTAACTCACCTTAAAATCACACCAGTAGCACTAAAACACATCACTGCTCCAATCCTCAGGTCCTCATTTGTCATGTTTGAGCTGAGCTGTTCTTGCATCCTTCTGTGCTAGGATTAAGTACACTTCTGAAGTGTGCATTTATAATGCATCAGATTGTCATATCAGCTGTCAGTGCAGCAAAACATCACTGCAAGTTCCCTTAACTGCTTGCTTGCCATCCTTTTGATGGCAGTGCTATAACTGTCTTTTGCCAGGTAAATCGTTTTAGTAGCTTTAACAATGAAGGAAGAGAACTGGTGAGTGAAGTCTCAGGGACAGAGTCAGGCAGAATGAATAAGGAAGAAGGTACAGAGCTACATCCGATACCTTTTGACCATATGTAACATGCACTCATCCATCCTGGCCCTGAACACCTCCAGGGAGGAGGCATCCACAACCTCCTTGGGCAGCCTATTCCAGAGTCCTACCACCATCGTACTGAAGAACCTCTTCCTAAGACCCAGTCTAAATCTACTCTCTCTCAGCTTCAAACCATTCCCCTTTGTCCTGTTGCTAGACAACCTTATGAAAAGTCCCTCTTTAGCCTTTCTGTAGGATGCCTTCAGGTGTTGGAAGGCAGCTATAAAGTCATCGTCCCCCCTCCGCCGAGTCTTCTCTATGCTGAACAACCCCAGCTCCCTCAACCGATCGTCTTGGCAGAAACATTTCAGCCCTTGGATCATATTTGTGGGCTTCCTCTAGAGAAACTGGTGAAGGCAATAAACCACTGTAAAATCATGCCCAGTGAAGACAACACAGCCATACTATTGGCTATCACCAGGAGACAAACCAAACAGTTTGCCTTTGTCTACATTCAGTTCCCCAGTGCAAGGGGATACATGCTGAAAGGATCTGATACTACTGACCCAGTAAGGCAAGCTCTTCCCTGCCATTTCATTAGGTGCACCTTATTGCCCAGAGTGCAGAGGAACAGAAAACTGGACTACTGATTTATAGCCAGGTGGGGGTTGGTCTCTTCCCTCAGGCAAGCAGCACCAGAACAAGAGGACACAGTCTCAAGCTGCACCAGGGGAGGTTTAGGCTGGATGTTAGGAGGAAGTTCTTTCCAGAAAGAGAGATTGGCCATTGGAATGTGCTGCCCAGGGAGGTGGTGGAGTCACCATCACTGGAGGTGTTTAGAAAGAGTCTGGATAGGGTGCTTGGTGTCATGGTTTAGTTGATTAGATGGTGTTGGATGATAGGTTGGACTCAGTGATCTCAAAGGTCTCTTCCAACCTGGTTAATTCTATATTCTATTCTATATTCCATAGTCCAAACCACCATCCATCTACTGCATGGGGACTGAATGTGTGACACCAACTAGGCTTCAATTCAGTGGGGTTTTTTTTGGGATATTTTTGTAAGCAGAGCATCAAATGTAAAGCTAAACCAGATAGTGATTTTAGTTGCTGCCTAATCTCTTCCCCCCTCTTCCCCCCATTTTTAATTCAGAAATCATGTATAAAAATCATCTGAGATGTGAAGTAAGGAATACAGAGCCTGGACAAGCTGGTTTTCATTTCCTTTCTTCACATTTCAGAATCCTTTAAAACCAGCTATGCTGATAAGACATTTCTCCTTGCAAAAATACCACCTTTCCATCTTGAGCTATGCCAGTGTAAGTGAAAAATATTAGGCAAGCTTACACATGTTTTGATGTATATTCACAACTGTCATGCTGTTTATCCTCATGTTGCAAAGCATCCTATATACAGCACTGTGGGAAACCAAGGCTGGAAAGCATTTGTGCTTTCAGGATGAGCACTTCATTGTTAAGGCTCTCACACTCCTTCAATTTACAGAGGAAACCTTCACCTAAAGTAAACATCTCGACCACTGAAAGCCACCTCTGAATTTTAAAATAGCTATCAGCTCATGGGAAAGGATATTCAGGGAATGAGAACTTAAAGAATCCATAACATCCTAAGTAATAACCCCCTAAAACCCTCTGCACTCCTTCCCACTTGTAAACAGCAGAGTGTATGTAATTATTACCCATCTACATGCTCCTTGCTGTCACTGTTCAATCCCAAACAAGCTCATTCCTTCAGGGTGATGAGGCTGTCAGACCCTGGATGTGTTTAAAGATTGTTTGGATGTGCTTCTTGGGGATATGGTTTAGGGGTGAGCCTTGTAGAGCAGGGTTATAGGTTGGACTTGGTGATGCTGAAGGTCTTTTCCAAGCTGAATGTTTCTGTGATTTTCCATCTAAAACATACAAGATGCCTACACATGCAGCTTGAACATCCTGTACCCCACCCACACCCACCAAGCTTTGTGCAGACCTGAGGGAGCTGCACCAGGCTAACACTATTTTAGATGACTACAGTCAGCTGTTGCAGGGCAGCCAAAAGCACAGCAGTGGGACTAAGAATCATGAGCTTCCCACTTCAGGTCCTCCGTACAGCCACACACTCAGTGTCAAAATAACTTGGCCACAGTGCAATGGGGATTCACTGATACATGAGTAGAAAACTCTCCCCTTAAAACTGCATTCACTGATACATGGATTGAAAACTCTCCCCTTAAAACTGCATTCACTGATACATGGATTGAAAACTCTCCCCTTAAAACTGCATTCACTGATACATGGATTGAAAACTCTCCCCTTAAAACTGCATTCACTGATACATGGATTGAAAACTCAAAACTGCATTCACTGATACATGGATTGAAAACTCTCCCCTTAAAACTGCATTCACTGATACATGGACTGAAAACTCAAAACTCCATTCACTGATACATGGATTGAAAACTCTCCCCTTAAAACTGCATTCATTGATACATGGATTGAAAACTCAAAACTGCATTCATTGATACATGGATTGAAAACTCTCCTCTTAAAACTGCATCCACTGATACATGGATTGAAAACTCTCCTCTTAAAACTTCATTCACTGATACATGGATTGAAAACTCTCCCCTTAAAAACTGCATTCACTGATACATGGATTGAAAACTCTCCTCTTAAAACTGCATTCACTGATACATGGATTGAAAACTCTCCTCTGAAAGACATTTCACTGATATATTTGGTCCTTGTCTCCCCCAGTTAAAAACCAAACCAAAACCCAACCAAACAAAAAAAAGGGCTGTAAATCAAGCCTTTGTTTTATAGAGCAAGGAAAACATTTCTTTTTCTTTCCTTTGAAAGCTACCTGCTTGAAAGGTCAGGTGAGACTTAGCCAAGCAGTGAAGATGACTTCAGTGCAAAGCAGAGCTTTTTCCATCCATTTTGCTCCTAGCATTTCTCCTTACATGCTAGCAGCTGCTTTAGAAGCCACATTGATTTGGGAAGCAGCAAGTACCATTTGCCTCTAATTAAAGATTGCCTGCATTGATTAATGTGCATATAGAACATACAGGGAGGAATGGAAGGGAGAAAAAAAAGCAGCAGCCTGACCTATTGGCAGAACAAACTCCCTTTCCCCTGTTCCTCCCATGGCACACTGCTTGCCTGGCACCTACCAGTCGTGCACGTTGCAATTAAATACAAGTTCTTGTAATCAACAAAATCATTAACAGAAGAGGCCATCTCCTCCATGCCCTGGGTTGTTGATTATAAGTTTTAATTTACTAAATGAAGACAATCTCACCAAGAGGATGATCCTCGTTTCGAGAGGCATGCTCCCGGGCACCTATGTGATCAGCCAGCTTCTCTTACCAAAGGCAGCTGAAGTCAAGGTCAAAAAAGAGCCTCTCTCTCTCCCTTTCAGAGTACAGCTTGACCTCTCCCATCTGTGAGTTTTAATCAGTCCAAGTGAGCTGACCTCTAGTCTTCTCCAGCGTGTTTGAACAACTACCAAATAAGCATCTCCCTTGAAAAACTGCATCAAAGAAGCAGAGGTGAAGCCACTTATGAGGTTGTCTCTTTGCTTCAATATGCTTACTAGTGAAATGATGGCATTGAAGTTGCCTGTCAGCTAGCAGCATAACCAGAAACACAAAGCAGATCTCTAGCTCCCATGAGTCCTGTGTCCAGTTCTGGGCCCCTCAGTTTAGGAAAGATGTTGAGATGCTGGAACATGTCCAGAGGAGGGCAACAAAGCTGGGGAGGGGTCTGGAGCACAGCCCTGTGAGGAGAGGCTGAGGGTGCTGGGGTTGTTTAGCCTGGAGAAGAGGAAGCTCAGGGGAGACCTTCTTGCTGTCTACAACTCCCTGAAGGGAGGTTGTAGCCAGGTGGGGGTTGGTCTCTTCTCCCAGGCAACCAGCACCAGAACAAGAGGACACAGTCTCAAGCTGTGCTAGGAGAGGTTTAGGCTGGATGTTAGGAGGAAGTTCTTCATAGAAAGAGAGATTGGCCATTGGAATGTACTGCCCAGGGAGGTGGTGGAGTCATCCTCCCTGGAGGTGTTTAAGAGGAGACTGTATGAGGCACTCAGTGCCATGGTTTAGTTGATTAGATAGTGTTGGGTGATAGGCTGGGCTCCATGATCTTGAAGGTCTTTTCCAACCTGGTGTATTCTATTCTATTCTTCCACACTTGGAATAGTACTTTACACTATCATTACTGCAAGGAGTAGCAAGGGTTAATGCAGGGGCAACAGGCAGGAGGTTGTGCGTGGTGAAACATGGGACAGTGCAGCATACACTTCAGTGAGGTGTGAATAGGGAAGTGTTTAAGTGGGATACACCAAACTCAAGTTAGGAAAAGAGATAAGAGGGCTATAAAAGGGAACACTATCATGACACTAAATAATTTTAAGGACAGCTTGTGTTCTAAAGATAAGATTTATGGACAGCAACAGTGAGGCAAGAGATTGTGGGCAACATCCTGGCTGCTTGGATCAGAAATGCAATACCTTCTTTTCATGGACACAATGCTCCTGAAGTAACAGAGCTGTGAGCCTCAGAGCCAATGTGCACAGTCTGTTATCTGTCCTCTCTTCTTCAGTCTTTGGAAAACTCATGTAAGGCTCCTTCTTTCATGTCTTCTTTAAGGTCCTTGGGCTAATTTGCCATACACAGACCTTGAAATAAAAGTTATGAAGGTCTTTACTTCAGCTATTAATTTCTTATTCTTAATGGTAGCATTAAATCAGCCAACCTTCTCCACTCTCTTTAGCTTTCAGGTTGAAAAAATTCGAGGTTACACCCTCAACATAGAGCAAAGCCCAGGAATTACTGTTAGACTTGCTCCTTCTACTCTATCTGAAAAGGAGTCCAGTGTAACATTGTGCACCCAAAGCTGTTTAATCTTGAGGCTATGTACTCCTGATGATCTCTGACTCATTGCAAACTTCTCTCTTCTCCTGATCCTTGCTTGAGTGTCCTCAGAGGAAAGAGGGGACTGCATTTATAGCTCTGAATCCTGATCACCAAACGACTGCTTCTGCATGATCAGTGGTCAGAGGTGCTCCTGAGAACACAAATGCTATCACAGGAACACTGACCCTCAGCAGCACTGCTCTTCTGGAGCATAGAGTTACTTTGAGGAGAATCACTGTTGTTTAATGCTTTACATAAGAGCAGGGCTATAGCCAGCTATTTGCTGCATTCCTCCTTAAAAACCAACCTCAAAAATATCACAAGCACACCCTGCCACTGACATCCCTTTTCTAAGGCAAGATAACCCATCTGACTGGCATATCCACGGCTACAACCTTGGCTTTGATTCAGGAGGCTGGATTCTGAAGGGTGAGCCACGTGCTCAGCTGCTGTTAGGCTGCAGCTGATAATTCAAGTGCATTCAGAACAGAACATTTGCAGAGTTCACCTCTGTGCTTTTCTTGATTCTGAGATACAAAGCTTTTCCATTCATCAGGTTTGTCAGCTTATTTGGGCACAGCAGAGGCCGGGAGACTTATCTTTGCTCTACACAGGGAAGCAAAGATTCATACCGCAGTGCACCTTTCTAGTTATCTGTGCAGAAAATACACCACCTTCTGCACTGCCCTGAGCTGGTGAGCCCCCACCTCACTTGAAAGCAACCTGCCTCTTCTTCCTTACACAAAACTCTTGAAAACACGTTGTTCCCAGGCAAAAGATGCATTCCAGGGAGTGCACCCTAACTCTAAGCAGAATGGTCTTTATGCCCATTCAAAAACCATTCAGCAACCAGAATTTGGCTGTGAGTTTGACCTGCACAAACTAAAGTACCACAGTTCACTGTTGCCTACAAAGATTGAAATGATCAGATCAAATCAGCATTCATTAAAGCCAGCTCATCCTCACTGTAAATCACTGTAAAGGACACACCTTGAGTGCTGTGTCCAGTTCTGGGCTCCTCAGTTTAGGAAACATGTTGAATTGCTGGAACCTGTCCAGAGAAGGCCAACAAAGCTGAGGGGGTGTTTGGAGCATAAGCCCTGTGAGGAGAGGCTGAGGGAGATGGGGTTGTTTAGCCTGGAGAAGAGGAGGCCCAGGGCAGACCTTATTGCTCTCTACAACTACCTGAAGGGAGGTTGTAGCCAGGTGGGGGTTGGTCTCTTCTCCCAGGCAACCAGCACCAGAACAAGAGGACACAGTCTCAAGCTGTGCCAGGTTTAGGTTGGATGTTAGGAAGAAGTTCTTCACAGAAAGAGTGATTGGCCATTGGAATGGGAGGTGGTGGAGTCACCATCATTGGAGGTGTTTAGGAAGAGACTGGATGGGGTGCTTGGTGCCATGGTTTATTTGATTAGATGGTGTTGGGTGATAAGTTGGCCTCAATGATCTCAAAGGTCTTTTCCAACCTGGTTAATTCTATTCTATTCTAAATACAGAGAAACCCAAAGGATCATTTGGTTTTTTAACAGTATGAGTGCCAGCAACCAAATTCTTTATTAATCAGTTTTTATTAGGTGCATTTGCCTATACTATTTGAAGAGGATACCAAAAGCCCTACACAAAGTACAAGAGCTAATCATAAACATATTTAACTGCCATTTTGGAGAGAAAAAAAGGCAGACAATTTGTATTAGAAAGATTGGGTTGCACTTTTAATGAAGATGAATGAAAACATTAGAAATCAAGTGTTTAAACTATTTGCCTGATCCACTTTGACTCTCAGATCAAAGGAGCTCTCAGATCTAAGAAGCTGTTAAACACTAGGTGGAAACAAGCAGGTCAGAGCAAACCAGGAGAGGAACCTCTTGCTTTCTTTTGTCCTTGAAGAGATACAGCTGTGACCTATTGCAGTGGGTAGCTGTAGGAAACAGGAGTATTTATTGAGGAAATATTAATCTCAAAGCTACCAGAGGATCCTTTCTGGGAACCCTGAGTATACTTGCTGTTAGAAAATGCATCGTGGCTTATGGTAGAGGACAGATTGAACAATCTGTCATGCAAAGCTCATGTCCAAGACTGGGATATGGGAAAAAGTATGTGGAGAAGCAGGGGGAGAACTTGAAGTGGCTGCAGCTGGAACTCAGCACAGTATGCATGGACAGAGGTTCTGATCATTATGATGAGAATTATGACTCTGCAAATAAACAAGGTTGGTTAGATAGCTAATTACCCGAGTTAAAACAAGAACTATTACCCTGTATCTGACACACTCACTGGGGGAAGGCCACAGCTATCATTTCATTAAATATCACTTAGACTTGTGCAGAATCTGTGCAGGCAGGATTCTCTGCTGCTCCACCATAGTTCACACACAGTTAGCTCCAGTGAAGTCAGGGGAGTTAAACTGAACTCCGAGTAGTGGAAAGGACATTTAAAACCACTGTCTTTGTACTTTTGAAGAGCCACCTGACTACTCATCTGTAGCTCATACCTTTACAACTTACTGATGAGAAAGAGCTTTGAAGATGCCAGCTTCTCTTTGGAATCAGGGTCACAGTATCACCAAGGTTGGAAGAGACCTCAAAGATCATCAAGTCCAACCTGTCACCACAGACCTCCTGACTGAACCATGGCACCAAGTGCCACATCCAATCCCCTCTTGAACCCCTCCAGGGACGGTGACTCCACCACCTCTCTGGGCAGCACATTCCAATGGCTAACAACTCTCTCTGGGAAGAACTTTCTCCTCACCTCCAGCCTAAACTTCCCCTGGCATATGCTGTCTTTACATGAATTTGTCTGTCTGTAGCTGAGCAAAAGGTAGATGATCTAAATTACTGACAATGAATATCCTAGCATCCTCTGCAACAGCACTTGGCTTGCAGATACACCAACCACTATACCAACTCCCTGGTTGCTCAGAGTTGGCAAAGTATGTGTCACTATCATTTGTTTTCCTCCCCACACAACTTCACATGCACATGAGTCGTCCAGGACAAGACGGGTCTCTTCCATCCTGAGGTATTCTGTGGTTGTTTAACGAATGGTTCAAGGGAGAAAAGCAACAAAGGGCAAAGTGCCGCTGGAACAAAGTAAATAAGTAAAAGAACGGGCTCTGAGTCTTCCAACGTGTCCTTATACCAGAAAATTCTGCTTCATTCCAAGCAGCAAACTATGTATTTTAAACTACTGCAGGAGGGTTTGGAGGCTGGTATTTGAAGAATGAGCCTGTTCAGCATAAGGGCATGACTGTGGAGAAATTAGTTACAACACACTTGTAAATTGCTGACATTAAAAAAGAATAAGAGCAAACTAAACAAACAGCTAAAAAGAAGCAGCCAGCAAACATTGCAGACTCACTGGAATATTCCTCACAAGACATAAAAAGGTGCTTTATCAAATTGGGGATCCTCTGAAATTTTAAAGCAAGCTGCAATTAGGGAATTAATGATGCAGCACCCACATTAACAGCTGTCATGCTAAATGTTGTAATTAAGCAACTCAAAGCTTTTGTTAGAAAGGTATAAACATACCCCCTCCCCCCATCCCCCCCTGTTTTACAGACAGGGAAGCAGTAGAAAAGTTAATCATTGTCATCACCTAAATATAAACTCAGAAGCATGACTTCAAGTTTAATTCTCATTCTTTGGCTCACGCTCGCTAAATCAGTTTAATTACATTTGTTCTACATTCCTGACACACAGAGGGGCAGCGAGCACACAAGCTACCTGGCTCTGCAGTTAGTACACAAAGCACCCTGTGGTTACTGAAGGGAAGGGAATTTGGACTCCGTCAAAATGCAATGACAACGACTGAAAAACACATCAATGTGCAGGGAGGCCTGAAACTCAATTAACTAGATTCATCAGTTTGCAAAAAGTACTGTCCCCACCTGCCAAAAAGGGGAGCTGCACTGCTTCACCAGAGGGCAAAAGTGGCCCTGCTGTAGAAAACACTTCGGTTATGAGGATAGGCTGAGGAGCTGAGGTTGCCCAGCCTAAAGAGAAGTCTCTTGGGAGACCTTATAGCTGCCTGCCAATACCTGAAGGGATCCCACAGGAAGGCTGGAGAGGGGCTTTTCGTAGGGCTGTGTAGCAATAGGACAAGGGGGAATGGTTTGAAGCTAAGGGAGAGTAGGGTTAGATTGGATCCCCTCTACCAGGTATGGGCTCTGGTCAAGAAATATTGGCACTGCCGGTCTGGGCATACAGCAAGTGCTTGTATTCAGCCTCCTAAACCCAAGTGTATCACTAAAGTTAGATTAAAATCCATAGGCACCAGCGGTAGACCAAGTTCTCTGCCAATTTAGTCACTGATAAAAGAATTATATATATCAACATGTGGCACATCTGGAAGAGTTACAGCCATGAACCGGAGGGGGAGTAAATCAGGACAGAATTAGACCTCTGGAGTGCACAGCTATATGGCAGCCAGATGTGCTCTCTGTCAACAAACATAATCCCTTTCGAGTCATTGACTCCATCACCAGCAGAAGTGGCATTATTAACCAGGGCTGTGCATGCAGTTTCACTAATGTACTCCCCTGGTTTCAGGGATAAACATGTGCATAATCCTGCACTGCATGACTCCCACACACTAAATAGGAGTCAGGCAGATTGGTCAGACCACCCAAGCTGAAGGTCAAATGGTGCAACTTGTCCAGGCTGCAAACCCTCAGCTCCACTGGTAAGCAGCCTGCTTACTTCCAGTTCACTGAGTCAGTGGGTAACTGCTTGCCAGAGGACTCACAGCTTTGCCTCAGAGCAGCAGAGACACTTTTATCTTAAGAAACATGAAATGATTGCTGTAGTATATGTGATAGCAAACTGAGGGAAAAACAAATGGAGAATTCATAACTAGAAACACTGCCATCACCCCAGAGAACTGCCTCTGATAGATACCCATCCTCACACTGTAGAAGATCTTTGCAGAGCCTTGACCGTGTTCCATATTTTGTGATTAGAATAGCAATGATTCTTCTCTGGAAGATGATGACAGATCAGATGACCTAGCAAGCTCTTTCCAAGCCTCTTTATGGTTTTATAATATGCTGCTTCTAATCTTCAATAGCTACATAGCACACGGAAAGGAGGGCCAAAGTTTTGCTACTCAGCAGGGATGGATGAAGAGTAGAGCAATGAACTCAAACAAAGGTTCAGATCGCTCTGCTGATAAGCAGCATTTCACTTATCTTATTGATGCCACCAGGGCTGTTCCTGCAGGGGTATTGCCCTAGTCTGTCTAAAGATGACAGAACATGACTCATTGCAACTTCAGACAAGTATCACTTGCACTTGAAATACAAAATAATACAACACAAACCCCTTTTAATAAAGGGAAAGCGAGTTTAAAGCTTCTTGCCTGGCACCGTCAAGCTGACAGAGGGAAGAACCTAGAGTGCCTTACTAATAGATGGAATGAAAAACAAGCATCACATCACCTGAGTCAATGTTGCCTGGAAATGACACTGAGAAGGAATTTAGAAATATTCTTAAAGGTATATAATGCTGAACTGACCATAGCCCCAAACTGTCACATCACCATTTTGCACTGAGCCAGCTACATTTTCCTGCATTCAGTTGTCTGGCTTCAGGGATGGGAGTTTCAGTCCAACAAGTAAAAATCTGATACACACTCTTTGACACATAAAGATGACCTAGGTAGCATCAGAGGGCTGTAACATCTTAGCTTATGAAAGGTCACCTCAGTAGCTCACACTACACCCACGGGAGAAAAGTGAAGTAGGTGAATGATGCTGACAGTTTTATATTGGCAGAATTTATTGTATTTATTTTCCTCAGCTGATACAGAGGAAAAAGAGGCACAAGCATGAAAAGCTGCATACATTGGAGATTTTCTTGTGCATTGCATTTTCTCTAGGTTTAATTCCAAACTCAAGGATTTGCACCATTTCTCTTAACTGAGGCGTCCTTCTCATGCTGTGCGTCGTATTGATAGCTATGAGCAAGCTGCTTTCAAAAGCATGCCTGAAAAAGGAGTTAAACTCTCTGGGCTGAGCAAATAATGCATGAGCCTTTCCCAGCACCCTTATGAAACAGCTGGATAGTTATACACAGCTAATTATGGAGACAAGCACATCGAGGACTGATCTACTCCTGCTCCTGTGTCTTCTCCCAGCTTCAAAAAGACATTTGCACAGAGCTTCATGAGTGAAATATTAGTGCTAGGTCTGGTTCTCTTCTCTTCTCTTCTTTTGTCTTCTCTTCTCTTCTCTGGATAGACTGAGGGAATTGGGGCTGTGCAGTCTGGAGAAGAGAAGGCTCAGAGGAGACCTTATTGTGGCCTTCCATTATCTTAAGGTGGCTTACAAGGAAGCTGGGCAGGGACTTTTCAGGGTGTCAGGTAGTGATAGGACTAGGAATGGGAAGAAAATAGGAATGGGTAGATTCAAATTGGATGTTAGGAAGAAGTTCTTCACCATGAGAGTGGTGAGAGACTGGCTCAGGTTGCCCAGGGAGGTGGTGGAAGCCTCATCCCTGGAGGTTTTTAAAGCCAGGCTGGATGTGGCTGTGAGCAGCCTGATGTAGTGTGAGGTGTCCCTGTCCATGGCAGGGGGTTTGGAACTGGATGATCCTTGGGGTCCCTTCCAACCCTGACAATTCTATGATTCTGTGCCTGAAATTAAATCCTAAGTTGCAAACCAATGCAAGCAACATTGATTTACATTGCTCCTCCACTGAAAGTTGTTATTTTACAGCTGGTTTGAAGTCCCAGGGCTATCTTTTACATCCTGTAAGCTAAACACAGGTGTTGCATACGCAGGCAATAACAATCTACCCTGCTTCACATCTACGCTGGGCTGCTGAGCCCCAGAACATTGTACACTGCACAAACGGCAACATCCCTCTGCCATAGACAGAAGAAACGCAGAGGGGGTTATTAGTCAGGAAAACCTTCAGCAATCCAATACATTCCTTGCTGCAGCTGTTTTCAGAATGGAAGCAATCATTACTCAGACTTGCCAGCATCCCTGAAGGGGGTGGAAAGTCATTCACAGTTCAGCATTTTCTGCCTAGAGACTGTAGGAGTCATGGTAGGCATGGGAAAGGGGGAAAAAAAAACAACCCTCAGCACATGAGAGAGATTACGTAGGAGCAGAACCCTCAGCTGGAGAAATAGGTGATTTTCACAGCACCTCCTTCCCTGTTACGTAAGTGTTCCTAAAATAACTGAAATACTAGAAAAACAGATTTTATTTGGGGGTGGGGGTGATGCCTACTAGTGCAAAGCAACCACTTGTTTTCATTTTGCATTTCATGGCAGGAAAATAATCTTAATGCCTGGGTGATAGAAGAAGAGCTAAGAGGCGATGGAGAAGAAGAGCTAAGAGGCGACGGAGAAGAAGAGCTAAGAGGCGACGGAGAAGAAGAGCTAAGAGGCGACGGAGAAGAAGAGCTAAGAGGCGACGGAGAAGAAGAGCTAAGAGGCGACGGAGAAGAAGAGCTAAGAGGCGACGGAGAAGAAGAGCTAAGAGGCGACGGAGAAGAAGAGCTAAGAGGCGACGGAGAAGAAGCTCGTTGGCAATAAGTATTACAGAGAGCGTTCTCCCCTATAGAATTGGAACAAGTGATTGGCACAGGAGACAGAAGCACACATAAAGATATTACACATGAAGATATCACACTGGAGATTTGGAGTGATGTTGGGTGCCATGCTCGGGTTTGCTTCGCCCTAGTGCTCACCATGGAAAAACAGCAGGGAAATACCACGGCTATTTAGAGCACTTCCTCTGTGCACAATAGAAACACCACTGGCCATCTTGAAAGGAAGGGGTGACCTTCAGCTTCTAGCCTCAGGAAAACCAGCCTAATTGGTGCTGAAGGATTTCTCTGCAAGCTCTAGGTCTTAGACTAGTGCTCCCTGCACAGCTTCTGAGTTGTATCAGGGCTAGCAGCAGTCAGATGGGGAAAGAAAAACCCACCAAAGCAAAATGTTGCACTAGAAAGAGCAGCACCGGTTGGGTTTCACACACTGCCTGTAATACTGGATTAAAAAGGAATATGTAAAATCCCCAATCTGAGAATTTTATACATAATTGGATTTCAAGTAACAAGATTAAAGAGGGGAAAAAAAAAAGCCCAGAAATAGTATCAGCCCCAGTGCATTTCTTCCTTATTTGCATCTCAGCTGTTTATTTTAGAAAATGCCAGTGCTATTTAATTGATTAAAATTACTAGAAGAAAATTAGGAGTCCCTTGGGCTAGATGAATTTGGCCTGAAACTATCACAAATTAGCTTTATCCACGAAGCCTTTGATTCGGGGACAGAACATTTCTGATCACAAGCAGCGAGCTCAGCATCCTCTACTATCTACAGCTCCCAGAGCTCCACTCCTACAAGCCAGGCCCATGCACAGGCAGGGCGAAGCTGAGGGAATTTGTTTGCCTTAGGCTTTTTACTGGTGTGAGGCTTTAATCTCTGAATGTTTGCAAACTCCTGTCTAACAACTGCAGCCTTATACCTTTTCCCTCCCCACCATTTTGTTTTATTGGGGTTATTGAGGCAGGAATAGTTGAGAGTTTATTAACACAAAGCCACCCACAGCATTGAAGAAACCCCAGACATAAAAACTAACACACTTATCTCTACAGTTGGCATTACCTTGGACTAACAATGATTTTCCAGCTAGGGATTGCCATTTCCTTATTGGTACTAGAAGCTGACTCACCTGCTGAAGCAGGTCAGTCCTGCCATTCCAGCATTTACTGCTAGCAAGGCACAAGGAAGCTATGCAGCTCACCTCCCTAGAGAACTCTCTGAAAGAGAATGAAACACTCATTGTAATGATTTGGTGCTTTAATTAGTGGGGAGAGGAAGAGGTGGGCTTCCCCAGCTGAGGCTGTTTCTCTCCCTGCTCCAATTCCCATCAGGGAATGAGGTTGATGGTCCCATCCTAGTGCAATGGGAACACAGAATCACCAAGGTTGGAAGAGACCTCAAAGATCATCAACCATTTGATTTTCTCAGTCTCATCTTTTCTTTCTGTCCTGCCTCATCTCTACAGTGCCCAAAGGAGTCTGGTGCTGGGAGGATGACCTGTAGCTCCCACCTGCACTGCTGAGAGGCCTATTGTGAGAGAGGGAAGATGTGTTTGCAGCAAAGCCTTGCAAAATTACCTTACGAAGACCTAGGTCCTGGGAGCTATGGCTCACTCCTGTGGCAAGAGCCATGCTTGATGCCATTGCTGAAATGGCTGATGGGGAGGACAAGCCTCCAGATTGTGGTGCATTTGGGGCCTGAGTGCCTTCAGCTGTGTCACAGAACTTTCTTCAGTCAAAAAGCTTTTGGCCAGCCCAGGGCACTTACAGCTGTGTTAGAAGTACCAATGTCTCCCTATGGCTGTCAGCCTCAATGTTCTCTGCAGGCTGGGAGAAAGTGGATGGTGAGGGTTGGGGTTCATTTTACCTCTAGGATGCTACCAGCCAGCCTTTCAGAAAGTTTGTTCTGGGGTCTCTGGTGGGACCCTCTTTGCTGACTTCTTGCTGTATTATAGGAGGCTTCCTTGCAGTGTCTTGTGCTAATCAAAGGAAGAAAAGTCTCAATCTGAAGTAAATGAGGGTGGATATTTAAGATACATGTGGAGGAAAAAAAAAATCACCTGTGGTGAGAGAGTGGGACTTGAAACAAGTTGGGTACCTAAACCAGAAATAGCTATTTCTTTGCCACACGTGAGTTAGTAGTGCTGCATTTTGGAGTGCATTGCATTCCTTCAAAGCCTTAGCTCACCTTTGTTTCTGTGCCTCTCTGACAGATTTCCAGGTCCTTTATCAGGCTTCCCTGGTTGGAATTGATTTATTTTTTTTCCCTTTAGAAGTCTCTTCCCTGATCAAGGATGTTTCTGCATTAATGAAGCAGTATGTTCTTGTATCTATAAATGGAATGGCGCACAGCAAGGGAATGGTGAGCCATGGAGAAACCTCTAAGAGGAAAAAAATCACCCCACCTCTTCCACCAGCAAAATCAGCACATGTGTGGCATCAGATGCTTTGTGAGATCATCAGTGTGGCAGGGGCACTGTGCATGGGATCATCAGCCTTAGGTTATGATAATCTTTGTTTTGTGACCTTTGGTATTAAGTGAGAACAATGTGATATTTGAAAGCGTTTTCCAGTCCCTGGATTTTTTTTAATCCTTCTCAAGTTCTCTGTTGGCAGTCCCTGTAAATGTTACTAGCAGTGTGGTGTTGCTGATCCTGCTAATTGCTGTGTGGAACTCGTGTTGATTTAGCAAGCTCAGTTGTCCTTTTGCTACTAACACAGATATCCAACCATTCCATGTTTCTGGCTTCCTACCAAGCCACGGGGAAAGCTTGCTGAATAAGAATGTTGAGCTGCTCAAGTTTAACCCATTGGGGTTATTGCAAAGACAGAATTTGTGTTGGTGTTGGTGTTGTGTGTGAAACATTTAGCTTTAATACTTCAAAGAGACGTTAAAAAGGAGAAAGGTTTGGGTTACTCTTGTGCTAAACAGTTACAGCCTGAGTTGCCTGGAGCCATCCCTGAGGAACTCTGCTTTAGAGAGAGATGGCAGCACAGGACAATTAGATAAGAATTTGGTCGCTAGATGAAAGGAATTAGGAACTCCTAAGCCCTCATGGGAGCAGCACAAATTGGTTTACCATGAAGTGCAAATGATCAAAATGAGTAAAATGCAAGTATGGAGCAATTTTGACTTCCTCTCCCCCCCCGCCTTTTCCTTTATCTGGAGGCAAAAAGATAACATTGTGCACTTGAGTAATTTGTTTTTTAAATTGAAGATTTATATGTGGTTCAGAGAAGTCTCTAGCAGTTACTTCACCCACAAGGTGCCATTAGGATTTATCCTAAAGGCATTTGTATGTGAAAGCAACTCTCATCAATGGCAAGAAGACCTATCTGCTTGACTGAGGCATAGCTTGGCTTGGATGCATTGCTGTGTGGGCTACCCTGGGTGATATTGCTTTGGCAGGGGGTTTGGACTTCATCTCTGGAGGTCCCTTTCACCCTTTAATGTTCTATGATTTGTTGGCAAAGTATACATCCACAATTCCTAGAAAGGACTTAGTCTGAGGAGAAGAGAGATGTATTGTAGAATCAATAAGGTTGGAAAAGACCTCAGAGATCATCAGGTCCAACCTGTCACCCAACACCTCATGACTAAGTAAACCATGGCTTCAAGTGCCATGTCCAACACCTCCAGGGATGGTGACTCCACCACCTCCCTGGGCAGCACATTCCAACAGCAAACAACTCTCTCTGTGAAGAACATTCTCCTCACCTCCACCCTAATCTTCCCCTGGCACAGCTTGAGACTGTGTCCTCTTGTTCTGGTGCTGGCTGCCTGGGAGAAGAGACCAACCCCCACCTGGCTACAACCTCCCTTCAGGTAGTTGTAGAGAGTAAGCTGCAGAACTGTAGTTGCAGATTATATTGATTGAAGTCAGGAGTCAGCTTTCCAAGGGTCTCATTCGGGCACAGGAGACACCATGCTCAGAACTGTGTTTTCCTAGGGTAACACTGTTGCCCCGTGTTTCAAATATGCTGCATCACTTGTGGAGGAAATGGTGTTCAGAAGTAAGAGAATGGAATAGAATAGAATAGAATAAACCAGGTTGGAAGAGACCTTCAAGATCGTTGCATCCAGCCCATCATCCAACACCACCTAATCAACTAAACCATGCAACCAAGCACCCTATCAAGTCTCCTCCTGACCACCTCCAATGATGGTGACTAGAGCATGCTGCCCAGCCTAAACCCAGGGCAGCTTTCACATCATGTGGTAGGTTTTGTGGTGCTGCAGCCGGGTGAAGGCCTTCAGACGATTATGAACTTAAGAGAAGTTGGCTTCCAATTTCGGTACTGAATGAAGTGTTTGAGAATTTAATTACTCATTCTGCTACAGGATGAAAACAAATGGGAGAGTGAAGTGCAAACATTCCCTGGGAACAGTGCAACGGGCCTCCTGTTTTTCAAACAGTCAAAGTTTTCTTAATTGTTTACCTCAAGAGAGACTAATTAGAACAGCTTGAGCACCTTTGTAGCCCTGTTCACAGCTGTGTGAGGTGTGGCACAGCTGGGCTGCGTTAGTTTTGATGCTAGGACACTGGGCCACTGCAGGTCTCACTCAGCATGCCAAACTTAACCTAAATGTTTAGGCTGAGAGTTGTGGTCTCACTGTTTTAAAAGTATTAGGTTTTTTTTCCTGGAGTGCTTCCTCTTTCTCCTTCATTGTTCAGTGTTCTGCTGAGGATGCATGTTTCTCTCTGAAAGAATCCTGCTGGGTTTGTCTCTGTGTAGAGACAGATTTGGGCAGACAGTCTCTGCAGAGTGAATGGTAACCATGAGTTGGGCTCTTTGTAGCCGAGGCAGCTTGTGACCTGTGTCCTCTTTCCTTTGGGAGGCTCAGCTAGAGCTTTCTGCCTTCAAACCATGCGTGTTTGAGCAAGCCTGGGAATGAAGTGCTTGCACTGGGAGAAGTAGCAATGGGTAAAGGAAGGACATAGCCTATTCGGTTTCCTTGATTTCTGTGATGCCAGCAAGGGAGAATGAGGTCAAAACAGATTTTTCCATTTATATTTTAAAAGCAAGAGAAGCTTCCAGGAAGGTATAAATTGAAGAAACATAACACAAGGGAGTGAGAGTGGCTCTTTTCCTGTACAAATTAATGCATAACATAACAAAGAGTAGATGACTCATCAAGGAGGTACAAGGGCTTTTCAAGGAACCAGCTACCTAATGGGAAGCTCCTACTGATTTCTAACTGGCTTTGGGTCATGCTTCCACAGAGCAGAACTGAAGCTGCTTCTGATGAAGTCATGCATTTTCAGAAGTTATAAGCACACACAAAAGCTCCTTTGTGGGATCCCTCCACAAAGCAGTAGGAATACAGATGAAGCCTTTTAAAACAAAGCCATGCAAAGACCAGGTCATGTCACACAGGAGAGCTGTGTCTGAGATCTCAAACACACATATAATTATCCACCCATAATTACAAACCCAGTGATGGTGTGTTTGCTGGATCAGTTTGTGTCTGGACAGTAGCTAGCACAAAGTCCTTATGCAAGCCCTTGTGCATGATTAATAACAAATTAGCAAATTTACTTGAAGCAGCAACATCCGTCAGGGTTTGAACTAATAAGGGTGTCCTTGAAGACGTTCAGGGTTTAGATCGTTACCAAGCTCTGCTTAGCAGCTGGGAGCAACAGAAATACTTCTGATAACAGGCAGGGTATATGATAGCTTCTCTTTCTGTTCCTGTGTTGACTTTGTAACTCTGCTAGGAAGGTTTTGTCTTAATGGTGTCATAATCACAGTATCACCAAGGTTGGAAGAGACCTCAAAGATCATCAAGTCCAACCTATCACCCAAGACCTCATGACTAGACCATGGCACTGAGTGCCACGTCCCTCTTGAGCACCTCCAGGGATGGTGACTCCACCACCTCCCTGGGTAGCCCATTCCAATGGCTAACAACTCTCTCAGTGAAGAACTTTCTCCTCACCTCCAGCCTAAACTAAATGGATATCCTGCTGCTTTGACCAATGCTTTTCTTTTGCATTCTGTTTCTCTTCTGGTTTTAGGGTGGTCCTGTTTGCTGGGATTTGTGTGTCAATTGCTTGCAAACATATGACTCAGAAGGGTGTAACTGTCACCAACTGCATTAATATTTACAGTATATTGTGGTGTTCTCCCCCCCAATGTGTAAACACTAAAGCAACTCCACGGCCTTTATTTATCTGTAGTCAAACAGGATGGTTTATAGATCTGCAGCATCCAGTGTTGAATCCCAGAGTGTGATTACAGGAGACCCAGGAATTCAAGGTGACTACCTGATGTATACTGAGCAGAGGTTTATGTAAGTGAATTTAAGAGACAGAACAGCAGCAACACATACCTTTTTAAATAACAGTTATTCTCAGGTGGGTTTTAAATCTTCCAAGATGCCCAAACAAACCAGAGGCAGTATTTTCATAAAATCATAGAATCAATAAGGTTGGAAGAAACCTCAAAGATCATTAAGCCCAACCTGTCACCCAGCACCTCATGACTACTAAACCATGGCACCAAGTGCCACGTCCAATCCCTTCTTGAACACCTCCAGGGATGGGGACTCTACCCACCTTCCTGGGTAGCACATTCCAACAGCTAACAACTCTTTCTGGGGAGAACTTTCTCCTCACCTTGAGCCTAAACTTCCCCTGGCACAGCTTGAGACTGTGTCCTCTTGTTCTGGTGCTGGTTGCCTGAGAGAAGAGACCAACCCCCTCCTGGCTACAACCTCCCTTCAGGTAGTTGTAGTTTTTCTCTTTTCACAGGTGGAGAAGCTGAGGCACAGCACTGCGACAAGTCCTGTCTATCACTGTGCTGGAAGGGCAGAGCCAGTAAAATAACTTGGATTTTACCTATTTATTTTTGAGTCTTAAGTCAGTGACTTCTCTAATGAGACTGGAATCTCATGGTGAACAGCAGTTGTCAGTCTCAGCTCTTGGAGCCTCCCATTCAAATTTCAAGGGACTTGCCTGAAATGTTTTCTGGGTCCATACACAAGATGCTCTGGGCTGTTCAAAAAGGTGACTCTTGAGGATGTCTCCTGAACAGTTTGTGGTCCACCTCCCTGATTCCCAGAGGAATGTGAACCACAGGATGAAAATTGCTGCTGTAGGAGTGCTATTAGCCAAGCTGTAAGGACTGAAGTGTGAAGGGAAATGTGTTTGAAAGCAGGTCTGGACTTGTTAGATTAATGCTCAGCTTTGCTCCTCAGATAGCTGCAGCTGGAGGAAAAGCTTAACTGAAATTCTATTTCTGCATATTTTTGACTTGACAGCAGGTCAGAAATTGAAGTTTCTGAGCTTTTTTTTTTTTGTTTGCTTGTTTCTGAGCTTGTTTGTGGTTGCTACCTGCGTCAGCACAGCACAGGTGATGCCAATTGGGGCAGTGATGGGAGCCTTCACAGGGAGCAGCTGTGCTTGTGGCACGGGTCAGAGTGAGGAGGAACTTAACCTGGGGAGAGGCAGATGCTCTCAGCGTCCTGGTCCTTCAGTAACAGTTTGCAGTTTATGTTTAGGAGCAGCTTTAGCAAGCTTGGCCATTGCTGGGTTTATCACTCCTGGGGAAGTGCTGGTAGAAAGCTGCTTGGTAAGTTTTATGAGCGTGGGGTTTAAAGCAAACAGGCTGGGGGGGTGGTGTGTGGGAGCAGGAGCAGGGGCTTAAGACTGTGTGGAGCTGTGGGGTGTGGAATGAAATGCTGGAGAACGTAAGGTAGGCTTTATTAGTGGCTTTGTTTGGTTTGTTTCTGTTTCTGCGGTTCTGTTTGCTTGTTTGGGTTTTGTCCTTTCTGCTTTGCTTTGTTGTTTTGAAAGTGTTGTCTGAAAGATGAAAGCAGCTTTTGAGGTGAGGCTTTTAAGCTCTGGCTGAAGGAAGTACACGCTGGTGCCGCAAGGAGCCACTCCTGAGTGTGTTGTGTATTTCTCCTTTTTGAAATGCAATTCGTTTTTCTGCAGGTTCTATCCTCTTCTAGCAGATTGTGTGGTAGCCTCAGAGTAGGGCTAGGAGACTGCATTGAAAGTGTAGCTCTCTTGCTGGCTGTCTCTGCATGTTTAGATGGGGTCAGTAGGACATTAATCCAGTTATGAAATGAAGAAGTTGCCCATGGAAGGGTGGCACCTGAGTGCATGATCCTGCTCTGTCTGTGTGTTTGCTGTTAAGTTAGGCCAAATATAAAATGGGAACAGTAAATAATTCCTTGTGGTTATCTGTCTGCAGCTGGTTCTCTTTGCTCCAAATTAACTAGCAGGGGACTTGCAGTGGAGCACAGCACAGATGTTGGAAGGCTGGTCCAGCAATGCCTTAAAAGAACTTCGCCTAAAATGCTCTCACATGATTGCATTATGCACAGTAACCATGCCAGCCAGCTCAGAGCTGTTCCTCAGTGGTATCTGCACTGGTCCCAGGGCAGGAAGCAGAGCTCATCAGTGCGTGTGCAGCATCACATTACAATGACTTTAGCAGAACTGGTGCCTGAGTGGGACTACCCTGAGGTAAGGACCTGTTCTACTTCTAGGGTTTCCAGGCAGCGTTGCAGTGCATAGTGTAGGCTAACCTCAGCACTTTAAAATGACAAAGCTGAGCTAAGCCAGTCCCAAACTGCAAGGAATCAGAGCTTTAGAAACAGTTTATGTTTGAATATGCCTTTGGGATTCTCCTATATTCAGAGTTTAGCAATTCCCTTCTCTGCTAAGCATGGAGCATACCAGAAAACCATCTCATCTGGTAGCAGCTGATGAAATAATGTCAGAAGTGGAGCCCCCTCAGGTGCCTTGACAAGTTTCTTTCATGCATAGAGAGTGGCAGCCTGGCAGGTATCAGTGGTGGACCCTGAAATACATTTTGCAAGTCCATGGTCCAGAAAGCCATAACTAATTCATGGTATTTTGAGTTCCAAGAGTGATTTTTAGGAGAAAGTAGATCTGCTAGCAAAACACAATGATTTCTTAGTTCAGTATGATTCTGTTAGAAAATCCACACTTAGCTCTTCTCTTCTGATTTCCAGTGCCTAGGGCTAAGACTCATCCTCACATTAACCTGCCTCTTCTGAACGTGTGAAGGGTGGCTTTAGCTCCTGGCTGAAACTCAAAGGAACCCAGCTTGACCAGAAGCAAACATGGCTACACTGTAATCTCTTTCAGCTGATACCACTTAAGTGGTTATAGTTTATTCCTCTACTGCTCTGGATACCAGGGATTTTTCCTGGAATCAATAAGGTTGGAAGAGACCTCAAAGATCATCAAGTCCAACCTGTCACCCAACACCTCAGGACTAACTAAACCATGGCACCAAGTGCCACGTCCAATCCCCTCTCAAACACCTCCAGGGATGGGGACTCCACCACCTCCCTGCGCAGCACAACTCTCTCTGTGGAGAACTTTCTCCTCACCTTGAGTCTAAACTTTCCCTGGTGCAGTTTCAGACTGTGTCCTCTTGATCTGGTGCTGATTGCCTGGGAGAAGAGACCAACCCCCACCTGGCTACAACCTCCCTTCAGGTAGTTGTAGAGAGCAAGAAGGTCTCCCCTGAGCCTCCTCTTCTCCAGGCTAAACAACCCCAGCTCCCTCAGCCTCTCCTCATAGGGCTTGTGCTCGAGGCCTCTCCCCAGCCTCATTGCCCTTCTCTGTACACATCCAAGTATCTCAGTGTCCTGTTTCTGTGATGGAATGGAGTGGCACTTTAGAGTTGCAAGGGTGACAGTATGACCTGTGTCGATAGGGGGCTGTGCAGACTTGAGCACCTCTCTCCACTTGTACCCAGTAACACAACCAGTGTGCTTCTGTGTGCCATAATACCACTGAGCAGGTGTTCATGATTGTATTCAGTCTGCAGAAAAGAAGGCTCTGAGGTGACCTTATTGTGGCCTTCCGGTATCTAAAGAGAGCCTACAAGAAAGCTGGGGAGGGACTTTTTGGAATACCAGGTAATGAAAGGACTAGGGGGCAAGGGGAAAAAGAAATAGATATAGGTAGATTCAGGTTGGATGTTAGGGAGTTCTTCCCAATGAGGGTGGTGAGACACTGGCACAGGCTGCCCAGATAGGTGGTAGAAGCCTCATCCCTGAAGGTTTTTAAGGCCAGGCTGGATGTGGCTGTGAGCAACCTGCGGTAGTGTGAGGTGTCCCTGCCCATGGCAGGGGGGTTGGAACTGGCTGATCCCTGAGGTCCCTTCCAACCCTGACAATTCTACGATTCAGACAATTTTTGTCATGAATTTATGACAATAACTGAAGCTGGAAAGTGGAAGTGGTCTTGCAGTGGAAATCTGCCCCACGTGTGTATGAGAGTTCACAGCTTTGTACCCAGGGTTTGGCTTCTTTTCCCTAGAAACAAATAGGGTTTTTTTTATAAGCACTGAAGTATTTCTGTGTATTCATTTACCCCAATTTATTTGTCTAAACATGACAAATTTAAATTCTAATCACCTTCAACCCTTCACCCTTCTGATGGTAATTAATTCATAGTATGTTCCAGTACCACTCAGCACGGGCTTAATCAGATCATCGGCTGCGGATGTTAACCGCAACATCTGTGGTGTTTGCATAAAACCTGTTGGAGCCTGGTGCTGGCTGAAATCACTCTCATTACACAGTTCATTTTGAGACAGTAAGTAGCCATGCTTCTCAGAAAACAGGATTAAAGTATTGTATTAACACACTTAATCCATAACTAAAAGAATATGCATTACTCCTCCTTCAGGAGACAAGTGTTTTATTTAAGATGAGACTGACCTTTCTGAATGGGACCTCCATAGTTACATCTGTAAAACCGAGATCCATAATGAGAAAGATTGGTTGGAGCTTGTACTACAGCACAACGATGTGTCAGACAGGAAGCAGCTGTGTCAGAGGTGTCACAACTTGGAGAACTGCTCTTCTGTGGCTGGCAAGGATAAAAAGTGTAATTCCTTTGTTTGAAAGTTGCAACTGTGGGGTGTGTGGGAGAAGTCCAACTGCTGTGTCTCCCCTGGATATGTCTGAGTTAGGCATTAGTCTTTCAGACCATTGGCTGTCTGCTGGTATTTCCAGCAGAAATATATATTGCAGCCAGGTTTGGCTCACGCTCCAGGACTGAACTGGAGGACTCCAGAGCTAAAACAATGAGCGCCGACAGCTTCAGCACAAGAGCCAAGCTCCTGTCGTGGGCGGCTGTCACAACACATATGCTCTGCGTGCTCACTAGAGGATGGACATGAGCAGTAATGCTGTGATGTTTGTTATTCATTTTTTTTTCCCCCCCTCCATGCACAAAAGCTGTCTGTAGGCTTTGTCAGAATCACTTCTTCTGGAGTGGAAACGACGGCAGGATCTCCTGTCAGGGAGCACGCTGTGGACGAGTCATTCTGGTGACTGCCTTTAATTGGAGGGGATGCAAAATGGCTGCCTGCCTGCCTGCCTCCCTCCACAGCAGAGCTGCTGCGTTGTACCCAGAAGAGAAAGGCATGGCAGCTATGTGCTTACCTTGCACAATCTGCTTCTCTGAACTCTAACCTTATCTTATTGCTAGTCCCAATTAGAAGTAAAAAAAACCCAACCACTAGATTTCTGTTTGTTACCAAGCTGTTAAAGGTTTTCTCTGACCAGAAAGGTTTTAACAGCCTTTGGGTATCTTGGTCAGTTGAGACAGAGTCTTGCTGGAGCAGAAGGAAATTTCACATTTCTTTTCATGCTGCTTTGGAAAAGATGCTGTGAAAATGTATTTGCACCATGGAGAGGCTTCCACACATGTGTCCTTTCAGTTGTAGTTTGTAGCCACAACATGACTGCCTGGGATGCAGGATGCTCCATGTGTTTGTTTCATTCTCATTGATTTCACAGTGGAGGTGTTTTCATCCTCCATCATTTAAAATGATGCTGAGCAGGGACTGGAATGAGAATCTCCCTCATGATTCATGTGCTCAACTTCACATGCCTAAATGCTGGGTTTTTTTTCTCCTGAAGTATAGAATCAGCATATGGGGGCAGGAAAAGAGAAAAAGCAGTGTTGATGCTGGAGGGGAAGGGAATGGAAAAAGTAATGGTGAATTAGCAGGACAAGTGAAAAAGTGGAAGTAACAGAACTGAAGTAAAACTTCTTTGTAATTATAAGGGAAGTTTAGGATTGAAGTGAGGAGAAAGTTCTTCACAGAGAGAGCTGTTAGCCATTGGGATGTGCTGCCCAGGGAGGTGGTGGAGTCACCATCCCTGGAGGAGTTCAAGAGTGGCACTTGGTGCCACGGTTTAGTAGTCATGAGGTCTGTGGTGACAGGTTGGACTTGATGATCTTTGAGGTCTCTTCCAACCTTGGTGATTCTGTGACATCTTGCTGAATCTCAGTGTCTAGCACAGAGCAAGGATTGGGGAATCGAGGGAAAGAAAACCTCCAACAGTTAATTCTGTAACACTTTCTGGGATTAGGGTTTGGTTTGGTGGTTTGGCTTTTTACAGTGTTAAGAAAGAATAAGCGTCAGAGCAGCCCAAGATCTGTTTGGATGAAGAACAAATGTGGCTAGAGCCAATCCTTTGGTCAGATGAGACAAAAGCAATTTTACATGAGGGGCTTGTCAAGTCTGAATTTTCTTGTGGTAACGGGCGGTGGAGCTTTCAGCCTTTTCCTGACAGGGGAGGATTTTCTGATGCAGGAACTGTAGAGGATAGCCACAAGGCTAACTTTTGGAGGTGCTTTCCGACACCTACTTGCAGCCAAGAAATTCTGGAGACCCTGTCAGGCCCCAAAGGTGCTTCAGAAATGAAGGCTCATCTCCCTCTGAGGAAGTTGCCTTTTATTTTCTGGCTCACCAGCTGCCTTTCCATTGCTGTGACTGCATTTGTTTGAAACTAAGACTTAAACCACGTGGAAATATTTTGGCATTTTTGGACAAAGGTATGATTTTGGGGTTAATGCTAAGCCACTGGGGGAGGGCAATTACCATCAGGTGCTTTTACGTTTCGTTTTTAATTGAAATTGATCTGGGAGGCAGGGAGAAAAGTAGATAACAAGGGCAATTTAAAAAACTGTCAAAAATATCAATGAGACGAATGGTTCTGTTCAAATGCATTAGTGCTGTGTTCAGATATCCTTTCTTCAGCAGTGTGTGCTTGTGAAAAAACTGTCCTCTCCTTCAGAATTTTTCTAATCTCCCTCTATTAAGCTTTCAGGGCTTGTTCAAACACGCTGTAGAATATCTATCACTTTCTATTGTTACTTTATAGGCTTTTGCATGTCATTTATGAGGAAACTCTTCGGTTTCATCTGTAATAAATTGGATGGGGCTGCCCTGTAAAGGTTCTGTATGTACCTGCCAGAGATTTGCACTATCATCCAGTCCTCTTCAAACACCTTCCTGGGAAATCAGTGTAGCAAAAATCCCTTCATCAGAATATTGCTTTATTCAGACTGTGCTTGAGCACAAACACAAAGCTTTTTGGACCAGCAGCTCTGGTAAAACTAGCTTTGGCGTTGAGCTGGTTGATTTAGTTTCAGCCAGAATCAAACCCCCTAATTGCTGGTCAGTGAAAAGTGATGGCAGGCTGCTTGCCTCCCTTCTAGCAGGACAGTGAGAGCCAGGCCATGTTGCAGTTTGTGTTGATCTTCTTTTAATAAATACAAGGGATGTGCAGTGTTGAACAGTGATGCTAAAGGTGCCTTTTGGTTCCAGCGGAGTGAGGACAGCTGGCACCTTGCAGAGTGTGGCTGCAGAGGCCCCTGGGACCCTTTGCTCTGGCTGGGAGGCTGTGGGGAACTGTTGCCCAGGCAGGGGACAGCAGAGCAGAACCTGCTGAGCTCCCTGGCCTGGGCGCCCATCTGAAAGGCAATTGAAGCCCCTTGGCAGGGCATGAGCAGCGCCTTTTGCTCGCTCTCTGTACTGAACACGCTGAGTGAAGTAGTTCTGGACTTAAATAATGAGAAAAAAGCAAAGCCTTGCTTGTAGAGATTTCACACAGCACAAGGTGGCAGCAATGCTCTATTACTGTGCTCTCACCCTCCTGCAGCTGAACAGACAAGAAGTTAGAGCTGCAGAAAGAAGGGCTGAGGGTTGGTTTGTTTGTGTGTGTTTTGTTTTCCGTGGAGATTATTTAATCTCCCACTTGGACCCCCACTCATTCTTCCTCTTTTTGGTCCGAGGGTGGGTAGGGTGGAACAGAATCGGAAATACTTGTGACCCCAGTCTCTCTGGAGGCTCCTATCTCAAAATCACAAGGAACTGAATTCATTTGGGGTTGGTGCTGAAGGAAGATGACTGGGAGTGACTTCCAGGGTTAGTTAAAATGTACTCCCCAACCCTATTGTCACTGCAAAACCTGTGCTACCCACAGGTCCTGGAGAGCTACACAGAAATAGAATAGAATCAACCAGGTTGGGTTAGTTGTTTAGGTGGGTTGGATTGGTTGAAGGGTTGGATGCGATGATCTTGAAGGTCTCTTCCAACCTGGTTTATTCTACATTCTATTCTATATTCTAAGACCTTTGAGATCGAGTCCAACCTATCATCCAATGCTGTCTAGTCAACTAAACCATGGCACCAAGCACCCCATCCAGAAATGACTCTGTAAAGACATCACAGCCTGAGCTCCAAGCGTAAGGAACACTCAGCCATGCTATGAGGGGCATCTCATTCTCTGCTCTGTGCTACACAAAGGTGTGTTTTTCTCTGCTGAGATTTCTGGTGACTTTCTTCAGAACAGATCTGGATGTTGACCTCTTGTAGCCTTTGCTCAGGAGTGGCAGTGTGTTGGCTGTAAACACTGTAATTTTAAGCTCACTTGCAGAAGTTTAATCTCGGTGTGTGAATGCCAGATCTGTGTTATTGTGGAGCCCGGGTGCTTTGCGCTGGCTTTCCCTGCTAGTGCCTCGTTAATTGTTTCCATTGTAGCTCCCTTCCTGAATCTGTCAATGCTACAGAATATCTGTTCCAAATTGTAATTTCATTTAAATTAGGCTCCCATTCATTCAAAGATAGCCTTCTCATGAGGAGATCTGGAATGACTGTAAAAATATCTGCTTGTTGTGTGCAGAAAGGGAAAGCAGCACTGAAGTGGTGAGACATAGTTTCAGCCATTGGACACTGTGGTACAAACCCCTATCTTGGGACAGTTTCATATGGTTTTGGGCATGTTGCTGATGTAATTACAACAACAATTCCTGTTAATTTTTTCCTCCCAAGTTGCAATCAAATATTGCATCTGAAGCCCAGAATCTTTCTTTGTCTTGCTAAGATAACAATGTCTGAATGAGCTGGGGTTGCTTAACCTGGAGAAGAGGAGGCTCAGGGGAGACCTTATTGCTGTCTACAACCACATGAAGGGAGGTTGTAGTCAGGTGGAGGTTGGTCTCTTTTCCCAGGCAACCAGCACCAGAACAAGAGGACACAGTCTCAGGCTGTGCCAGGGGAAGTTTAGGCTGGAGGTTAGGAAGAAATTCTACACAGAGGGAGTGATTGCCCATTGGAATGTGCTGCCCAGGGAGGTGGTGGAGTCACCATCATTGGAGGTGTTTATAGAAGGAGACTTGATGGGGTGCTTGGTGCCATGGTTTAGTTGATTAGGTGGTGTTGGATGATAGGTTGGATGTGATGATCTTGAAGGTCTCTTCCAACCTGGTCTGGTCTATTCTATTCTAGTTGAAGGGGGTTTTGTTTTGTTGTTTCCCCCTGCGAGCACATTCTCTGTTCCACATCCAGGGTGGTATCACTGTCCCTGTAAAGTCTTGTGGGACAAAGTTGGAAAGGAATGCTTTGGCCCCTTCACATCCCTGCTTTGTATTTCCTTCACAGCTCTGTGGTGGACAGTTCTCTCTTCTTCCTGACACAAGCAAAATCACTGCCTTCGTGCTGCGCGGGTTTGACAGTGTGCCAATAGAACCTCTGGAGTGTGTGCGGCTCCCCCCGAAGCGTTGGTAGCTGTGTGGCTTTGCAGAAAGGGCTGTGCAGATTAAAGCCCTGTGTGCACGCAGGGTCTCCGGGCTGGGCTCACGTCACTGCTTTGGATGCTGAAGTCCCTGCTGCTGCGCAGTGGTAGCAATCCCGGCAGATGTCACCCTCGGCTCACCGGAGAAAGCTGTGCATGAGCCATCCCCCTCGGCTGACGGAGCTGCTTGTCCCTGCCCACGCTGCTGTGACACTGCCTTGGTGTGTTCTGGGACACTGTTGCGTCGGCTGTGTCGCCCGTGGGAGGAGAACGGGATGGTGTTCCTGTGGCTGGAGGTGCCCAACCTTGCTGGCTTTTGGGAACACGAAAAGCTAGGCTGTGGAGGGAGCTGCTTCAGAGGCATCCACAGCGCCCGTGCACCAGCACACCAGGAGTTAAAAAGCATCTGTGGCTTCCCTGTATCTCTGATTAACATTCTGGGTACACAGTTATATTTCCACAGTTATTTTGGTGTACTGGCACAAACATTTAATTCTTGATGTATTTCAGCGTGCAGCACTGCTCAAAGGTACAAATGTCACCCTCATGCTTCTGGGTGGTATATACTGAGGACTCAGACCTTGGGTTTTGTAACTGAGTGTTATGGTATCATAGTATCATTCAGGGTTGGAAGGGACCACAAGGATCAGCTAGTTCCAACCCCCCTGCCATGGGCAGGGACACCCCACACTAGATCAGGCTGGCCAGAGCCTCATCCAGCCTGGAATTAAACACCCCCAGGGACGGGGCCTCGACCACCTCCCTGGACAACCCATTCCAGGGTTTCACCACTCTCATGGTGAAGAACCTCCTCCTCACATCCAGCCTGAATCTCCCCACCTCCAGCTTCATTCCATTCCCCCTAGTCCTATCACTACCTGAGATCCTGACAAGTCCTTCCCCAGCCTTCCTGTAGGCCCCCTTCAGATACTGGAAGGCCACAATTAGGTCACCTCAGAGCCTTCTCTTCTGCAGACTGAACAGCCCCAACTCCTTCAGTCTGTCCTCACAGGAGAGGTGCCCCAGCCCTCTGATCATCCTTGTGGCCCTTCTGTGGACACCTTCCAGCACCTCCAGATCCCTCTTGTAATAGGGGCTGCAGAACTGGACACAGTACTCCAGGTGGGGTCTCACCAGAGCTGAGTAGAGGGGGAGGATCACCTCCCTCGACCTGCTGGCCACACTTCTTCTGATGCAGCCCAAATGGTCTAGTTAGTGATACTTGGTCTGTAGGCTGAAACACAGCAGAAAAAATGCCCCTTGTCCCACCATGTCCCACAGTCTTTCACAGCTGTGTGAGAGCTCTGGGCTGTGGAATGATGCTTTGGCCCTCCTGTGGGAGGAGAAAAAGCTTGTTGGGATCAGGCTGGATTGTGGGAGAACATCTTTCTACTGGGTGCTGATGGTTTTTCTTGATTGATTAAGATTTTGCTGGGTTAAAAGGAACTGGGACACTTTCTTTTTGCCAGCTTACTTCTTGCTGACGCAGCCTAAAGCACTGTTTGACCGTGGACAATATATGTGTTGTCGAGTAATATCAAAGCCTTCATGGGTATTTTCAACATACATAAATGCATCCATATGTGGTCTTTTTTTTGGGTCTACAGTAAGAAAGTCGTATCATTGCTCTGAAAAGCAGACTGTAGCTATTAAACATATGCTAAAGCTCAGAGTTTCCATTAATTTAATATACCATGTGTAGCTGGAGAATATACTAACAGGAGATTCCTGCTCTGAGCAGAGCTGGGACTCAGGATCTCATATGTTTTGTATCACTTCCTTGTCTTCCCTCCAACTTAAAAATACTGAAGTGCTTTCTTGGTAAAGTTCCCTCCCAGCCCTGGGTTGTGTTTTCTTTTTGCCTCCCCTCCAAATACTCTCTCAAATTGCTATCTCCAAAATTAGCAGGGCGTTGCTTGTGGTGCCAGTGTGTGATGGGACTTGGGACTCTGGCCTGCATTAGGAATAGTGTGGCCAGCAGGAGCAGGGAGGTCATAGTGCCCCTGTACTCTGCATTGGTTAGGCTGCACCTTGAGTCCTGTGTCCAGTTCTGGGCCCCTCAGTTTAAGAAGGACATCAAAACACTTGAGCGTGTCCAGAGAAGGGCAACAAGGCTGGGGAGAGGCCTTGAGCACAAGCCCTATGAGGAGAGGCTGAGGGAGCTGGGGTTGCTTAGCCTGGAGAAGAGGAGGCTCAGGGGTGACCTCATTGCCCTCTACAACTACCTGAAGGGAGGTTGTAGCCAGGAAGGGGTTGGCCTCTTCTCCCAGGCAACCAGCACCAGAACAAGAGGACACAGTCTCAAGCTGCGCCAGGGGAGGTTTAGACTCGAGGTGAGGAGGAAGTTCTTCACCGAGCGAGTCATTCGTCATTGGAACGCGTTGCCCAGGGAGGTGGTTGAGTCATCGACCCTGGAGGCGTTCAAGGGGAGATTGGACGTGGCACTTGGTGCCATGGTCTAGTCATGGGGTCTGTGTTGATAGGTTGGACTGGATGATCCTCGAGGTCCTTTCCAACCTAAGTGATGCTGTGATACTGTGTGATACTCCAAGTTGTTGGAGTGGGTTTTGCTACCTGTGGACTCCATTCTTTGGTACACAGGCTGACTCGTGCAAGTTGCTGAAAGGAGGGCTATCCACAGAGCTTTGTGTTTCTCTCCAGGGCCTGTCCAGGTGGCTCTAAGTGAAGAATTTGAGTCTGTGAACCAGAGAACCATTCTGACCTAGGCATGAGCCAAGGCTTCCTTGGTCACACAGAATTGGCTAGTTTGCTTTCTCTGGGTAAAACTGTGCCTGTGCCCTTGGAGGAGGATCAGGCTGCGGCGTGCTCTGGCAGGCTGGAGTGAACTAACTGTGCCTACTAGCCAGTAAATGCAGGGAGGACCTGGAGGAGGAGGGTGTTTCTGCTTGCTCTTGGGAATGTGTAGCCAGGTTGCTGGTTTGTTGTTACCTAGTTTTGTGCTTGGTTTCCTAATGTAGCTATTTAGACCCACCTGGGTGTTTTCCTTTGTGATCCTGCTCTGGCAGAGGGGTTGGGCTCTCGAGGTCCCTTCCAGCCCCTAACATTCTGTGGTTCTGTGATTCTCTGTGTGGCCATTCCCTGGGAAGATGCTGTGCCAGTGAGCTTCAGGCATGTGTGTGGTCCCTTGTTGCTTTTTAGGCCTGAAAAGTATTGCTGAGTAACTGTTTCTTTGTTGTCCACCTGACAGGCAGGACATTTTCTCTTGTCCCTGCCATGAATGGTGACGATTCCTTCCTGAAGTGCTTGCACCACTTACTGAACGTGTAATTATTTAGCATGTTGGTTCAGACTGCCACTTTTGTATCTGCATTGTCAGGGCAAGGCAAGCAGGCTGTTCATTCATGCATACAGACCTAAGCCTGCCTCCTGCCAAAGCAATTAAACTCCAGAAATGCCTCACAACCGTGGCATCAGTCAAGCAATGTCAAAATCTGCTTGCAGAGCAGTGGGTAAACTGTTCTTTTTCTTTAGTGACTTGCATGCATGCTCCCTCTCCTCTTCCCTTTTTCTTGGTGGAGACTGAGAGCTGGATACTTGTCAGATGCTATCATGTGAAGTTGAACAGTTGACTTGGGGAGAATGACACATTGACACTCTTCATAATAATTGCTTCCTACACTGGAAATCTCCAGCTGTTTTGGGGGAAATAACATGATGTGACTGTGACAATAATACAGTCCCAAAGCCTGCTGACTGAAAAGAGAAGCTTCTAGGTCCAATTTTAGTTGAAAAGTAGGAATTTTAACCTTATAGCACTGATCATAAAGTGTGGGAAATTAAAGGAATCCCAGGAAAGTTCTTGCAGTTGTTCACACATACAGAGGCTTTTTAGGGTGTCAGGTAATGATAGGATTAGGGGGAATGGAAAAAGAATAGAAATGGGTAGATTCAGATTGAATGTTAGGGAAAAAGTTCTTCCCCATGAGGGTGGTGAGACACTGAACAGGTTGTCCAGGGAGGTGGTGGAAGCCTCATCCCTGGAGGTGTTTGCAGCCAGGCTGGATGTGGCTGTGAGCAACCTGCTGTAGTGTGAGGTGCCCATGGGAGTTTGGAACTGGATGATCCTTGAGGTCCCTTCCAACCCTAGCAATTCTATGTGTAGGTTTCCTTGGATGAATTTATGAATAAGCATTTTTACTGTTGCCTTTTCAGCAGTCAGGAGTGCACTTTGAAGATGAAGAGGTTTGAATCCTCTTCTTGCTTTAGAGAATTCCAATCTGAATTGCAAGGTCACCCTGTTTAGCTCTGATGCCATGCTAGTGTAGGCAGCAAAAAGAATCTCAGAGGCTCTTCCCTTTGAGGAATCTGTATGGCCATTCCAAGTTGAATGGAGAGTCACCTGAAGGTCAGGCTGTAGTGAGATGACTCAGGGTCAGCTTTCCCATCCCGTGAGCAAAACTATTGATGTAAATAACAGCCATTAAAGTCAGAGCTGGATGGAGAAATATTAGTGATGTTAGCATTCTCTTTTTGCCCACATGAAACGTTAACCATGCTTTTAATGAGCCACGTAACTATGCTGTGAAAGGCTGCCTATGGTAACTGTATTTCTTTCTCTCTTTCCCGGGAATGGCTGCCTCTGTCTGTACCCCCCCTAATAAAACCAGGATGAACATACGTCTGCTAAATCTTTCATGTCTCTAATGGCCTCTTGATCATTTGCATTTCAGATCCTTCTTCAAACACAGGAGCAATTTGCTGTCGTGGAACGTGCTGCTGATTGAAGCTGAAGGTGCTGCTTATTATTGTATTTTCCTCCCCCCTCCCCGCTCCATTCGGCCCTAGGATGCAACAGATGAGACTGGGCTGTGGTAGTTCAGAAGATTCACTGCTGAGATCTCAGCATCAAGAGTGTACAGGCCCTGCTTAATTGTGTTCTGAAGGGAATATGGATTTATGCATCTTTCTTTTTGATGACAGGGATTCAGGGAAATCATTAAAAAAACCCCAGGCTTTTGTTGAAGACTGTAGGAAGGCAGGTAGGCACCAGGGCAGTAGCAGGCATTGCCCATCGTGTTTAGGAGATAACCCCAGGAGCCCCATCATGTAATTTCATTAAGAAAGGGATTAAAATCACTTAAATTCATTGTGCTTTGTCAGTGATGACAAAGGCACTGATGGAACAACTGCTGAAGAATTTTGTGGGACTGAAATGTGTTACTGAACCATGGTCTGCTTTAAGAAAATGCCAAGTACAGGGACCTGGGTGTGATTTAGAATCACAGCATCAATAAGGTTGGAAAAGACCTCAAAGATCAAGTCCAACCTGTCACCCAACACCTCATGACTACTAAACCATGGCACCAAGTGCCATGTCCAATCAATTTTTGAACACATCCAGGGATGGGGACTCCACCACCTCCCTGGGCAGCACATTCCAATGGCTAACAACTCTCTCTGGGAAGAACTTTCTCCTCACCTCCAGCCTAAACTTCCCCTGGCACAGCTTGAGACTCTGTGTCCTCTTGTTCTGGTGCTGGTTGCCTGGGAGAAGAGACCAACCCCCTCCTGGCTTCAACCTCCCTTTAGGTAGTTGTAGTGATCAATAAGGTCTCCCCTGAGCCTCCTCTTCTCCAGGCTAAACAACCCCAGCACCCTCAGCCTCTCCTCACAGGGCTGTGCTCCAGACCCCTCCCCAGCCTCGTTGCCCTTCTCTGGACATGTTCAAGAGTCTCAATGTCCTTCTTAAATTTAGGCTGTATGAATAGGGCCCTCAGAGCAACCTGTTTGTAGAACTAGTTACTTCCTCAGCCTGCATCACAGAATCCTAGAATGGCTTAGGTTGGAAGGGATCTTAGAGATCATCTACTCCAGCCTCCCTGCCTTGGGCAGGGATGCCTCTCAAATAGATTTGGCTGATCAAGGCCTCATCCAGCCTGACCTTGAGCACCCCCAGAGAGGAGATATCCACAACCTCCCTGGGCAGCCTGTTCCAGCGTCTCACACCCTCAATCCAAAGAACTTCTTCCTAAGGTCTACTCTAACCCTACTCTCCCTCAGCTTCAAACCATTCCTCCTTGTCCTGTTGCTGGACACCTTTATGAGGAGTCCTTCTCCAGCCTTCCTGTAGGCTGGAGGTTGAAGTTCATCGAATCAATAAGGTTGGAAAAGACCTTGAAGATCATCAAGTCCAACTTGTCACCCAAGACCTCATGACTACTAAACCATGGCACCAAGTGCCACATCCAATATTGATCACACCAATTGTCACTATAAAATACCAAATCCAGCAATAGCTTTCTTACATCATTATAGGCTACTCTGGATCAAATTCTCACATCAGTCTGAAGAAGGTCTGGAAGGTATTTCACTACTGTAGCTATTTTGGCTTATGCCAGGCACTAGGGCATATAATCCACTTCCACTTTTCAGTTGTAGATAATGCAAAGTTTCTTTTCTTTTCTTCAGCTTTGTGTGAGGTACCTTAAAAGGAGGAGTAGTTGTTGTCATTGTTTTTCCTTAAGGCCAGAAACCAGGGTTGCAAGCAATTCCCAAACCCATCATTATTAATATCCTTGTCTTCTTGCAGGGCTGCCAGCAGGCACTGGCCCTGATATTTTTATTTGATTTTACTTCCCCCCCCCCAAGGGAGAAGTTTCTCTCTTTCTGGGCCATTCCAGAGCCTGCTTGATCCTTCCTGGGAGCCCTTTTACTGTGACTTCTGTGCTTTAATGCCTCTGTGAGTGTTAAGCCATTCAAGACTGGATCTGCTACGCACCCAGTTGTGACAGCTTTAGGTTGTGCCTTTAAGGAAAAGGACAGCTACTGAATTCTCTAGCTGAATGTTTTGGTGTAAAAGAGGGAAACAAAGATAATTCTAAATGAATTTCATTGGTAGATCAGTGGGAATGTAACTTTTAGGTTTGAGTCTGTTCAGTCAGTCTGGACAGCTGCTGTCTTTCTTCTGTTCCTGGCAGTTCTGACCTTGGACTAATGAGATAAGAAACAGCACAGATGCTCTAGCCATATCCCCTATTTTCCTGCTTAAAATGTTAGGCTGAGATGAACACTGCCCTATTACACAGGACTTTATTTCCTTTTTTTAATGGCACAGTCATTCATAAGGCTCAGGGGCTTTTTATGTTCAGACTCAGCATTTTAAAGTGCAGCACCAGCTTTACTCCAAAAGATATCTAACCCCTCTCAACTGAAGGAAAGATCTGTTATTTACTGCACAACTGTCATTGTCACTTCTAGTTATTATGGAGGGCTGTTCAGTGAGCCAGTTTAGGAGGACTGCAGGTAGATGATCCAAGCTTCTCCCTCCCTGTAGTGGATCCAGGTGGATGCTAAGCTTGCCAGAGAGGTTTGTGGTGCATATGTCCTTGTCTGCTGTGGAGACACAGACCAGTTCTCAGCCTGCAGCCTTCATCTTGGTGCCAGTGATAGGAAAACTATATGTCTGCTGGACCCTGGCAAGGATAGGTTAGATACCCTTAAGCATGTCTGGTTTTCATCTTTTGAGAACTTGAAAGGTGCTGTGTGATTGCTCAGCTGCCTTGGGGGTTAACTCTCCTTTGTGGGACAGATACCTGTGTTGGCATCCCTGTTGTTCAAGGCTGTGATGTGATCTGAAGTGTTCCCTGAGCCTCCTTTTGTCCAAGCTGAAGAAACAAAAAAATCAGTGCACTTTGCAGTGGTTATATACCTAACAAAGAAAAAAATCCCCAAACCAACCCCCCAAAGCCAACAACAATTAAAAAACCCTTGACAAACTGACCCTTAGTGGGTTGGTGTTGAGCGTTCCCCATTGCAGCAGAAGTCAGTCACAGGCCAGATTGTGCTCAGGCTTTGAGTCTTCTCCCAACTTGAAGTCAATAGATCATCATTTTTCTGTGTAATCTGGTGTAGGTGATCCTGCTCTGGCAGGGGGGTTGGACTGGATGATCTTTTGAGGGCCCTTCCAGCCCCCCAGATTCTGTGATTCTGGATGCTGTGGAACTCCACTTGATTAGTTTTAGCTAATCCATATATCGTTGTCACACGTGTAGGGGTTGAAAGAGGCCACCTTGAAATGTGACCTAGATGAGGAGGGAAGCATCCAGCAGAAATGGCAGTGATGGGAATGTGTTTGACTGGCAGGTTCCCTTCTTTTACTCAAATGTAGATATGTATCTAGTCAAATGTATTTTATTACCCTGTATGTGTAATTGTTGTAGAGGAGGTGTTGTAAATAGCTGTTTGTTCTTTATTTCTCTTATAAGTATGCATTCTGTCTTTGCCCTGTCTCCTCTGTGGGCTTTGCTGTTACTTTCCATGCTGAGATGTGTTTTGCACCTCTCTGACCTGCCTAGTTAGAAGCAATATAGAGGAAATGAATATTGGGATGATCCATTACACTTGGTATATAATAGAGGAGTTGGAGTTGTTCTGTTAGTGTCCTAGATAGGCTATCTACTCTTCTTTGAACTCAGTCTTTGAATGGATTGATAGATGCATAATGAAAATAGATATGACAAAGGACAATGTGCTGCTTGTTACGGGGCTGATAAGATCCTTCCTGTGCAAGTGCAGTAGGTGGAATGTTGTGGATGTGTCTTTGTGCATGAGGTATAAGTGTTACTTGAACATGGTGGGGCTGATGCAGGGTGAAATCAAACATCCTTTCCTCCAGAGGGAATCTTTGCTTTGTAAATGGTGCTGGTTAGGATGAGATGCTGCTGGCCAGCAGTGATGTGCACTTTGCACTGAAGGCTGCTTTTGGTATTAAGGGTCTGACATAATCTCCAATGAGCTTGCTGTACATCTGACCTAAGGAGCTAGAAGGGACAAATATGCAACGTGCTAGGAAAGTGTGCCCTGCTGGGGACTGGGAATCTGTGAGGTCATCATCTGCTTGCTCTGTTTGCTGTCTCCAAACAGAAAATGGATATGTGCTTGCATATATGATCAAAACCACCCAATATGCCTTTAAAGTACAGGTTATAAGGGCCATCTGGTCATGAAACACTTGCACAGCCTGCACCTCAGCTCTGTGCAAGATTGTGGAATTGAGGACAAAGCTTTAAGGTTTTCAAGTGTCAAATCCTCCTGGCTTTTAGGGATTATTTGACTGCAGTGGGAGGCTGGGGTGGTTTCAGGAGCTCTGGCTCTTGCTTCAGGTCAGAAAGTGCCTAGCTAGACACACAAGGGCTTTCACTGATGTTTCAGTAAAGCCTGCTTTGAGGGCAGATATTTATTTCTGGGGCTTTGTGAACACACTTATGAGAGGGTCTGATTTTTCCCACTCTCTTCCCCCCCAGATACTCTGAAAATCAGACTTCTCTAATGTTCCACAAGTTGAGCACTTCCATGTGGAAGGATCAGTCTGGGAAACTGTATTTGTTCTTACTATGTATAAAATATGGCTATAAACACCTTTACAGAGTGCTGATACATCCATAGAGCCCACAGATTGGGAAGTAAATTTTTCAAGTGTTATATCCTAGGTAAAATAAGGCAGCAAACAAGTTCAGAAAATACCAAGGAAGAATACAGTCCACTTCTTTTATGCCACTAGGCATTGGGGTTTGGTTGGTTTTTTGAGTTGCATGTAGAGTTCTATATCCTAGATGTAAGGAAACAGACTGCCTCCCTGTAAGATATTTACTGCAGTTTGTCACCCCGTGCGGCATTCCAGTGATTTCTGTACCTTGGTTATACAGGCACATGCTGAGCTGTTGGAGCACAGACTGTCTGGCAGGTGGCTGCACAGTATCTAATTACAAAAGGGTAACATGGGTTTCTGTTGTACATCTCTGTAAACATAAATCAGGAAGGAAATAATGAAGGAGAGAAAAAAATAGTCTTTGTCCAAGTCAGGCAGCAAAACAGGAAAAAGAACCAGGCAGCAATGACTTTGAGCCTCAGCACTAACTCTTCTGGGTGTTTCCTCCTTAGGAGCTGTGGCACATTTGTCTGGTGAGCTTATAGAATCAATAAGGTTGGAAAAGACTTCAAAGATAGAATAGAATAAACCAGGTTGGAAGAGACCTTCAAGATCATCAAGTCCAACCTGTCGCCCAACACCTCATGACTACTAGACCATGGCACTTGGTGCCATGTCCAATCCCCTCTTGAACACCTCCAGGGATGGGGACTCCACCACCTCCCTGGGCAGCACATTCTAATGGCTAAGAACTCTCTCTGTGGAGAACTTTCTCCTCACCTCCAGCCTAAACTTCCCCTGGTGTAGCTTGAAACTGTGCCCTCTTGTTCTGGTGCTGGTTGCCTGGGAGAAGAGAACAACCCCTTCCTGGCTACAGTCACCTTTCAGGTAGTTGTAGAGGGCAATGAGGTCACCCCTGAGCCTCCTCTTCTCCAGGCTAAACAACCCCAGTTCCCTCAGCCTCTCCTCACAGGGCTTGTGCTCAAGGCCTCTCCCCCACCACGTTGCCATTCTCTGGACCCTTTCAAGAGTCTCAATGTCTTTCTTAAATTGAGGGGCCCAGAACTGGACACAGGACTCAAGATGTGGTCTAACCAGTGCTGAGCAGAGGGGCACAATGGCTTCCCTACTCCTGCTGGCCACACCGGAAAAAGCCACACTTGCTTGCTGTGACCTGAATCAGGGGGTAGGGTAAACAGAGGAGTGAATAACACTCTCCTCTCAGGTGTCCATTCAACTGGTGCTTATAAGGATCCATTGTAGCAGAAATGCTGTTTTGGTTACTCTTCCCTTATTAGAGGGAAAAGGCAGTAGCAGATACCCATGCCATGCATGGAAGGAGAGGTTACAGTCACCCAGTTTCTACAACTGTTTATGAGTCAGATTTAACTGAGCTCATATGACCTGCTTTGAGGTGGGGAGTTGGCAGTGAATCAGCTGCAAACTCTTGTCTGATTATTACTTTTAAGACTAAATATTGTAAGACTTAAAGCTAAATGTTGTGATTTAGGTATCACCTCACTGTATTAGGAAAACAAAACAATGTCTGAGCTACAAACTGCTGCACAAAATTCATAGTTTAGTTGATTGTTTCCAGCTTAAACTCTAGTTTGTGTTCTGCTGGCACTTGGAGATTGCAGTGTAACCTGGACCTTTGTTGCTCTGGGCACTGCACAGAATATACCTACAGAAACCCCTCTGCCACCGAAGAACCACAGTCCAGTGTCCACAGCAAGCAAAGGCCTGGAGCTGATGCTGGTCAGATGTCCAGCTGGACACAGACCTCCAAGTCAAGCATCTTATGTGAAGTGTGTTACCTCCTGACTGAACTATTTGTGTTTAATAGAACTGTGAAAAATCTGTCAGGCAAAAAGGATGCAGTAGTAGAGAGGTTGCCAGTGCCCTGATGTATTGACTAGACCTCAAGGGAAGGTCTGTTTTTAGACAGCCTGTGTTCTTAGTGCAAGTGCTAAACCTGCTGGCATTTCCATACTCACTCTGCTCCTAGCTTTATGCAGGACAAACCAGGCTCTGCCTGCATGATAAAGTAGGAAAGAGGAGGAGGAGGTGGGAGGATGTCTCTTTATTGATTTATTGGAGGTAGAAATATGGACTTTGGGTTGTGCTGGAACGTTGGAGGATGGTATGACTGCAAGTGCCACCTTGATGCTAAGGCTGCTGGCAAATATGGTGGCATCTGTTAAAAATACACAGCCTCTGAGATGTCTGAGAAATGTTTTATTTCAGGTTGAAATCTGGCACTGGGAGTGCTGAGGAATATTTTTCTACTGCTTTTCATCTGTGACTAATTGATGAATAAATTAATGTACTGTTAGTGTGAAATGAGAACTGAATTATTCATACACGTGTGGTGGTGGTGGTTTTGGTTTTTTTGTGAAGACATGCAAGTCATGGACAAGTAGTGATAATCAATTTTACTTGGTGTCAATAGCTGAGTGAAGTATTGGAGTTAGATGCTTTAATAATGTGCCTAACCAACTGGAGTTGTGTGGGGTTTTTAGGCAGGGGCTCGATGAATACCTAAAAAATGGCTTTTTAAAGTACCTGGTAAATTGCAATGGTTCATTGAGTTGTTTTGACCCAAAGACTTGCAGAGGAATGCTTCCTGTCTTGAAGAAAACCACCTGAATACAAATGGATTTGGTATTTTATAGGGGCATTTGGTATAATCATAGAATAGAATTAACCAGGTTGGAAGAGACCTTTGAGTCCAACCTATCACCCAACACCATCTAATCAACTAAACCATGGCACCAAGCACCCCATCCAGTCTCTTCCTAAACACCTCCAGTGATGGTGACTCCACCACCTCCCTGGGCAGCACATTCCAATGGCCAATCTCTCTTTCTGGGAAGAACTTCTTCCTGACATCCAGCCTAAACCTCCCCTGGTGCAGCTTGAGACTGTGTCCTCTTGTTCTGGTGCTGGTCGCCTGGGAGAAGAGACCAACTCCCTACTTGGCTATAACCTCCCTTCAGGTAGTTGTAGAAAGCAATAAGGTCTCCCCTGAGCCTCCTCTTCTCCAGGCTAAGCAACCCCAGCTCCCTCAGCCTCTCTTCAACCTCCATCCTACAGGAAGGCTGGAGAGGAACTTCTCATAAGGGTGTCCAGCAACAGCACAAGGAGGAATGATTTGAAGCTGAGGGAGAGTAGGGTTAGACTGGATATTAGGAAGAAGTTCTTCGGTTTGAGGGTGTGAGACTCTGGAATAGGCTGCCCAGGGAGGCTGTGGGTGCCTCCTTGGAGGTGTTCAAGGCCAGATTGGAAGAGGCCTTGAGCAGCCAAGTGTAGCTGGAAAGATGTCCCTGCCCATGGTGGGGAGGGTGGAGTAGATGATCTCTTAAGATTGCTTCAAACCTAAACCATTCTATGATCATGATAAACAGTTAAGACTGTATCTGTGTCATAGTTCAGAAGGATGATACCAAGTTTTGCCAGAAAACACTGCTCTGGTCAGAGGGAGACCACGTGGAAAGGAAACACAGTGCTGTGGCCCTGAGCTGCACGGACACTCTGTGAGACCTTGAGGAAGCCCCGCTGGAGGCTTCCGTCTTGGCTTTCTGGCTCTAGTTCTGCTGTTATCTGTTCAGGTGGTAAATATTCAGAAAATGTTCTGTCTTGAGATATGTACAGGAACTAGCACGTAGGGTCTTGCTCTTGGGGCACTGTGGCAATGTGAATAATAATCCTGAGCCCTGGAAGCAAGGCACATTTCCCTTTGCAGCACAACAGCACTTGACATTCCTCTGCTGTCCTAGGCTAGCTGCATGCCGACTCAGCAACAGGAGGAGACACTACAGAAATACCTTGAAGCATGCTATGGGTTTGTGACTCTGCTTCCACAGCCATGTAAATCAGAAGAAACTTTGCTGAAGTCAGTGTTTTATGCACTGGTACAGAAGTGCAGGGAAGAAGAACAGATTTACGTTGAAAAATGGGGATGGCAGCTTGCTTAACGTTGCTTTCCTTGCATTAAGGAAACCAGAATGTGTTGATGATGTTGTTCTAATGGGCTCTAAAGAGTCAGCCCTTAAAATGAACAGGTTCATGAATAAAATAATTGTTCCTGCCAAGGGAGAAGTGCCAAAAAATGTACTTGGTTTATGGCACTAAGAAAGAAATACTGATGTAATAAATGAGTGAGTTTTGCCATTCGATTATGCAGCTAGCATTATGGGTACTATAATCTTAAAGTTGTTTCCAGTTTCCATTTTGTTTCCTTCCCCCATCATATAAATACTACAAAGTAGTTTCTGGTTTCAAATGGGGGAGTGCTGTGAAAGGAAAACATCTCTTTGGTCTTTCTCACGTTCACTTGCACGATGCCCCATGAATGCAGTTGCCCATCGAACGCACGTAGGCTGCCAGCCTGCTGACCTACCTGTCCTGCTTGTCTGTTCTCATTAGGTGATGTGGTTGATGTCCATGAGGGAGAAAGCTGCATCACGCTGACAGGTGCCCTTGTCACATGTGTCTCTAAGATAGTATCTTTTTCACCACTGGTTAGGCAACACCTTGAGTACTGTGTCCAGTTCTGGGCCACTCAATTTAAGAAGGACATTGAGGGTCTTGAATATGTCCAGAGAAGGGCAATGAGGCTGGGGAGAGGCCTCAAGCATGAGCCCCATGAGGAGAGGCTGAGGGAGCTGGGGTTGTTTAGCCTGGAGAAGAAGAGGCTCAGGGGAGACCTTATTGCTGCCTACAACTACCTGAAGAGAGGTGGTAGCCAGGTGGGGATTGGGCTCTTCTTCCAGGCAAACAGCACCAGAACAAGAGGACACAGTCTCAAGCTGTGCCAGGGGAGGTTTAGGCTGGAGGTAAGGAGAAAGGTTTTTCCCAGAGAGAGTTGTTAGCCATTGGAATGTGCTGCCCAGGGAGGTGGTGGAGTCCCCATCCCTGGAGGTGTTCAAGGGGGGATTGGACGTGGCACTTGATGCTATAGTTTAGTAGTCATGAGGTGTTGGGTGACAGGTTGGACTTGATGATCTCAAAGGTCTTTTCCAACCTTATTGAGTCTATGATTTAATTACAAAACAAAAATGTTGTTCTCTGCTGTGTTTTCCCCATCTAGTGATTTACTCTTTTTGTAAGGTAAAATACTCTGGGTTTTAACATTTTGATATGAGGAAACCCTCAAATTAAAAATGTTTACAAGCTTAGGGCTGCTTCTAACTTTGTAGCTCGTTCTGTTGTGGTTTCTGGGCAGTCATCATCAGCTCTTGGGTGGCATGATGCCCCGGAGAGCAAAAGATGGACTCTGCTCTCATTCTGAAAATTAAGAGAACAGGGAGTTTGCAACAGAGTTCATGATGGTTATATAAATCTGTGCCTGAGAAAGCAAGGTGCCTGGCTGGCAGCCACTCTTTGCTAATTACCTGTTGTTGTTTTGTATTAAAATTGAAGTGCAGTGGGTCTCTGCCCATGCTTTGAAGGAGTGTCATCTCCCACGGGGTGCTGATTACTCCTCAGTGCTAATATAATCTTACTGTTGCGTAGTGCTCAAAGCCTGCTTTAAGAGAGAATATATTTATCTCCATTTATCAGCTGGAGAAATGGCCTGAGAAAGAGGAACTGATGGCCTCCCTGAGGTTTAAAAGCCTGTTCTAAGGCAGAATTAGGGAAAAAAAAAAACCCTCAGTTCCCAGGCAGTGCTCTACCCACATGACATCGCTTCTAATTCATAGTATCATAGTATCAGTCAGGGTTGGAATTCAGCTGGTTGAACATCAGTTGAATTCTAATGCCTGATATTGTTGTCCAAATTTTGGTGTATTCTTACTGCACAGCAAATAATACCTGATCAGCTAAGGCTGACTGCTGCCCAAAGCTGCTGGAAACTGCAGTACTTTATGATTAACCTTTCTTCCAAGGAAGTGCTAGGGGTGCAGTTTTGCCTGGTACAATAAGATTGAGGTTGGGACTTGGAATATTGGGTTTTTTGGTCTCTTGGATCTGTTAGGAATCACTTGAGAATCATAGAATCAATAAGGTTGAAAGAGACCTCAAAGATCAAGTCCAACCTGTCACTCAAGACCTCACGACTACTAAACCATGGCACCAAGTGCCATGTCCAATTCCCTCTTGAACATCTCCAGGATGGTGACTACATCACCTCCCTGGGCAGCACATTCCAATGGCTAACAACTCTCTCTGTGAAGAATTTTCTCCTCACTTCGAGCCTAAACCTCCCCTGGCACAGCTTGAGACTGTGTCCTCTTGTTCTGGTGCTGGTTGCCTGGGAGAAAAGACAAACCCCCTCCTGAGAAGCAGTCCCCAAGGCCTTTATGGTACTCCCATTGCTCCTGGTAGTCCTCAGGTATTTTCCTTTGCATTTGGTTTGTCTTCTGTTTTGCTCCATTTGTAAAAAGAGGCTCAATGTATGAGCAAAGGGCTTATGTATGCAAGATGTCCTATTAGAGTGCCAGAGAAATCAGCACCTATGGTTTATTCCAGTGTAGCAACCCCTGGATTTCCAAATAAATCAGGACAAGGTTAGTCTTTGGAGAGTGATTCTTGCTTGTGGGGTCCATTAGTGTCTGAGTCTGCAGGTTTCAATGTGCTGAAGGAGCTCTGAATTCAGAAGGATTTTATCTGGCTCCTGCAAAGGAAGTTTCATTAAGGCTGTTGTTTTCCTCCTCTGAAGCAAATTCAAAGCTATTACCTGGTGGTGTGAAGAGGTGAGTGGATAGGGCACTGCTTGTATTGGCTGTGCTTGTGGTAAATATTCCTGAGGACAATGCAATGAATAGAAAGCCTGAGCTTTAATTGACAGACTCAGACATGAAAAGGGAGACCTGCTTGATGCATTTCTCATTACTGGGCAAACAGAAGGTCAAGCTAATTAGTTCTCTTGATAACTTGCTTGCACCACGGTGGGAAAACTTAAATGTGTCTGAACAAAACTGGTTTGCAATGCAACAGAGAATTTCCTTCCAGAAATCATTAAAGAAACATTAAGGAAATCACAAGTGTAATGCACCTGAGCAGATTACAAGGTTCTCTTAGACCAGTGCATATTTAAAATTAGCTCTAATTTCTACCTTCATTTAATGCACCTTCATCTCTTTAATGAGGACTCCTGTGAATTTTAACAAAGGGGAAACTGAAAGCATCCCAAGATGGCACTGGTTTTGCACAAATAATTCAATCAGTTGTTCTCTGGTCAGATTTAATGACTGATAAGACTTTACTCAGCTTGATTGCAGTGAATATGTGCCCTGAAATGAGGCTGGTTTTGTCTCTTGTGTTGGGCAGTACATATCTCATAATTATGGAATAGAATAGAATAAACCAGGTTGGTAGAGACCTTCAAGATCATCACGTCCAACCCATCATCCAACACCACCTAATCTACTAAACCATGCAACCAAGCACATCATCCAGTCTCTTCCTAAACACCTCCAGGGTTAATGTGGTCTTGGTATGATGAAATAGTTGACTTCAACCCACCACAGTTAATGTATTACAGTGTTTTACCTAAGAGTGAAGGATGTTTACAACCATCTTGTGACTTGAATCCTCATGGAGATGTGGTGTAATCCGTTGGAGCAGTGGATGTGTGTTTGCTGTTTGGGGTAGTCTAGGAGAACAACTTTTCTGATCAAACAGTTTAGTAACCTCCTAGGAAAGGTCTGGCACTCTGCTTCCTTGTTCCATATCCTACAAACAGAGAGGAAAGCTGTGTCTGCACTACCATCTGCTGTTGTAGCTATAGCACATTATTTCTCACCACCTCAAGCTCTCTGCTTTTGCATCCATATCTGAATAGTGCTGGTACTGTCATAGGTGTAAACCCAGCATGTGTTAGTAGCATATGCCAACGGGAATCAAACAGGATCAGGATCTCAGAGAACTGCACAAATGTAGCTTTGAAACCAGCACACCTTGAAATCCAAATCAGCAGGTACTGAGGGATGCAAAGAAAGTTTTTTTTTGATGTCTACCTTTGGAAGCCAGGTTCAGGAGAAATCAAATTTATCATATCTCCCTTGGGAAAGCAACTCTAGGGAATACAAGAAGTTGGAATTCAGATCTCCTGAAACATGGTCTGGTTCCCCAGCAGCAAAACTGCTTTGTAGGTTGATGCATCTAGTCCAAAAAGCAGAAGGTATTTCAGCTGCTTGTGCAGTGAAAGAATAAGCCTCTGGGAAAGTCTTTAAATGCTTTCTGAGAAGGGCTGCAGAGAGATCCTGTCTCCTTTACTGAATCACTTCATAGAATCACAGAATGAAGAGGTTGAAAGGGATCTCTAAAGGTCATCTAGCAGCAACCAGATAAAGAGGATACAGTCTCAAGGTGTGCCAGGGGAAGTTTAGGCTGGAAGTGAGGAGAAAGTTCTTCCCAGAGAGAGTTGTTAGCCATTGGAATGTGCTGCCCAGGGAGGTGGTGGGGTCACCATCCCTGGAGGTGCTCAAGAGGGGATTGGATGTGGCACTTGATGCCATGGTTTAGTCATGAGGTCTGTGGTGACAGGTTGGACTTGATGATCTTTGAGGTCTCTTTCAACCTTGGTGATTCTGTGATCTAGTCCAACCCCCCTGCAGTAATCCTCCTTTTCTCCTTAAAGATGTTCGATGGTTCAGATCAAAGTGGGTATAGATTTTGGAAGTAAAAGCCATGTGCAGGTGAGCTCATCTTTTGAAAAAAGAGGTATTTAAGTGTCTGTTTTGGTTTTTTTATGTTGCCTTTCTTTTGCAGAATGGGCTCCATGTTGCAGATTGGATGCTAAGAAGTAGTTCTTCAGTATGAGGGTGGTGAGAGACTGGCACAGGTTGCCCAGGGAGGTGGTGGAAGCCTCATCCCTGGAGTTTTTGCAGCCAGGCTGGATGTGGTTGTGAGCAACCTGCTGTAGTGTGAGGTGTCCCTGCCCCTGCCAGGGTGGATGGAACTAGGTGATCCTTGAGGTCCCTTCCAACCCTGACAATTCTGATTCTGTGTTTTAGCAGAATATGGGTTAGGAGGTTTTTTTTATGGATTATTATTTCTTTTTTAACAATCTAAATGAGAATATTGTAGAAAGGGTGTCCTGTCCAACTTTAAGTTTCTCTTAAGTCTAAGACCCAACTGTCAGCTCTTTCATATCATGATCCTTCCTCTTTGCAGTAGAATCTAGTTCTGTGCTTACCTTTCCCTTGGAATGAGTAGGGCAAAAAAATCATTTTCACTTTTATTGGTATCTATGCAGCTAATCCTCCCCTTCTTAACTGCTTTCTTCCATGGTGTATTCCCTGCTGGCTCCTTCTGTTTTGCCTTGACAGCTAGACTTGGATCATGCATAAACAACACCTGATGGTGTCAGTGGGACCACTGCATTCATTGAGTGTCCTCACAGTAGTGCCCTGCCAGCAGTGATGACATTCCAGCCCCGAGTTTGACATTGATACCTGTTCCAAAGGCAGTGAGGAGTATTACTGCATGCTTGTGTTTCAAAGTACATGCATATGACTTTTAGAGGGTTTTCCTTTCGTGCTTAATGTGTCTGAAGGGTTCACCCCACGGTGCTGCTTTACTTCTTGACTATGAAACCATATTTGTATAAATTGTGCTTGTGCAGAAGGTAAAGACACATTAGAACTGTTTGAACACCCTACTTGTTCATGTGTAATGTTTGCATTAGTTGCTAAATGAATGTTGGAATTACTTTTGATGCCTAATTTAAGTTGATGTATCTGTTGGGGTTTTTCTTGAACATTTCAGACAAATTTTAAATCATTTTATCATAGAATCAGGAAGGTTGGAAAAGACCTCAGAGATCACCAGGTCCAACCTGTCACCCAACACCTCACGATTAACTAAACCATGGCACCAAGTGCCACGTCCAATCCCCTCTTGAACACCTCCAGGGATGGTGATTCCACCACCTCCCTGGGCAGCACATTCCAACAGCTAACAACTCTCTCTGGGAAGAACTTTCTCCTCACCTCCAGCCTAAACTTCCCCTGGCACAGCTTGAGACTGTGTCCTCTTGTTCTGGTGCTGGCTGCCTGGGAGAAGAGACCAGCCCCCACTTATCTACAACCTCCCTTATAAACCTCTATATATTTTTTCCCCTTGAGATCTTAGCCACTCTTTCTGTAGCTGTTGTCAAGATAGATGGAAATCAGAGTTTCTGTGTGCTATCAGCAGATGCCCAGTGAATAGATATCTTTGCTCTGAAGTACACAGCTCCTTCCTCTGGATGCCATTCAGATGATGATGTCACTTTAGGCAGGTTTAATGTGTGGCTTGTAATAATTACAAACCATGTGTAATGGGGCTTTTTATTTCCCCACATTCTGGGGTTGTGTTAATGGATGGCAGCTGCTATTTGTATCACTGCAATAATCACAAATCCTTTCTGATTCTGGCATCAGTATGGATGAAATCATACTACTGGTCATAGGGCTGACTACTGTGAGTGTTCCCCATGGCTCTGTTTGACAAAAGCCCCCCCAGTGCATAAGTGAAGTCTGCTTGAACTGTGTCACTACACTTGAATGAAGCTCTCTTAAAACTGAAGTCCTCACAGAAACCTGCTGTTAAAAATTCAGGTCTTGAATGTTGTGCTGTGTTCTGAGGAAGTCAATGACTGATCTGAACAGAATGAGTTTTATTTCAGCCTGCAGAAGGGAAGGCTCTGGGGGGGGACCTTATAACTGCTTTCTAATAACTGAAGTGAACCTACAGGAAGGCTCTCCACCAATAGGATGAGGAGAAATGGATTTAAATGGAAGGAGAATAGGTTTAGATTGGATTTTAGGAAGAAATTCTTCACTATGAGGGTGGGCAGGACTCTGGAATGGATTGCCAGCAGAGATTGTGGTTGCTCTCTCCCTGAAGATGTTGAAGGCCAGGTTGGATGGGGTCTTGAGTAGCCTGGTCTAATTGAAAGGTGTCCCTGCACATGTCAGGGAGGTTGAATTAGAAGATTTCTAAGCTCTCTTCCAGCCTAAGCCATTGTATGACTGAGTGAACAGTGGAGCCACACTGACCTGCCTCAGCTAAGACCTTAGACCAATCTGATTTAACTATTTGACTGCTTAGAAAGGTGAAGAGAGACTCACAGGCTAGATAGGTTTGCCTTAAAACTGCTACACCTGAGTAAGACACTGCTGATGCTTTTTGCACTTTTTCTTGCTGTTCTGTTTGCAGCCAACATCAAGTTTTAAGTTTTTAATTAACACTCTTTAATGACTTACAAATAGGAAAATGAAAGTACTTTTAATGCTTGAGGAGAATCATGCTGGAAATACATTAAGCAACTTTGCCCACTTCAAAACTGGTGAAGTTTTTGATGTCAGTGTTTGTAGGACTGCAACTCCCAAATGGTGAGATGGAGTTTGCTGCTATTTTAGTGCTTTCCTCTTGGTTGAAATGATCTTTCTCTTTTTTAAAGGTAAATACTAAAATTCTTCCTTATCATGTAAGGCTATGGACATAGAGTACACAAATAGGATGAGTGGCAGTGTAAAATCACGAATCTGGGTGCAATGTGTGTTTGTAAATCATCCCTGAATGGACTGCTCTGGACACTAATAGAATAGAATTAACCAGGTTGGAAAAGACCTTTAAGATCATCAAGTCCAACCTATCACCCAACACCATCTAATCAACTAAACCATGGCACTGAGTGGCTCATACAGTCTCCTCTTAAACCTCTCCGGTGATGGTGACTCCACCACCTCCCTGGGCAGCACATTCCAGTGGCCAATCTCACTTTCTGGGAAGAACTTCCTCCTAACACCCACCCTAGACCTCTCCTGGTGCAGCTTGAGGCTGTGTCCTCTTGTTCTGCTGCTGCTTGCCAGGGAGAAGAGACCAACCCCCTCCTGGCTACAACCTCCCTTCAGGTAGTTGTAGAGAGCAATAAGGTCTCCCCTGAGCCTCCTCTTCTCCTGGCTAAGCAACCTCAGCTCCCTCAGCCTCTCCTCACGGGGCTGTGTTCCAAACCCCTCCCCAGTTTTGTTGCCCTTCTCTGGACACTAAGTCTTTTTGAAGGAGGTTGTTTTCAAATTGGTACACTGTACAGCAACCTGCTCCTATGTTTCTTTGAGTCAAAGTTTTGAAGCCACTACAGCAGCAGGCTGTTGAAGTTTGAGTGCATGTGGAATGGGGATCCTCTGACTTCTTCTAGGTCTCTTGAATGCTAGCAGAAGCTGGAAATACAAAGGTCCCAAGGAAGGAAATACAAAGAAGGTGTGAGCTCTACCTTTAACATGGCACTCTGTCTTGCAAGGCTCTCTTCACTGAAACTTGAAGTGTGCTATTGGTGCTAACTACGTATCAGTATCAAAGACAAATAAAGTATGTGCTCATGCAGGAGCGGTGAGGTGTGGGTCTGTATGAGTGAGCAGTAGAGGAGCCAGAGATGGCAGCTCATAGAATCAACAAGGTTGGAAAAGACCTCAGAGATCATCAAGTCCAACCTGTCACCACAGACCTCATGACTACTAAACCATGGCACCAAGTGCCACGTCCAATCCCCTCTTGAGCACCTCCAGGGATGGTGACTCCACCACCTCCCTGGGCAGCACATTCCAATGGCTAACAACTCTCTCTGGGAAGAACTTTCTCCTCACCTCCAGCCTAAAGGCTCTTTGTGTGGAGCAGAATCAAACTACAAACTGTTACATTGATCTAGGAGAAGAGAAAAGTGAAGCCATTAAGTTACAATTGTTTGAGTCCCTTTGCCTCTGCACCACAGAACAAGTATGCATGTTTTAATGATGTTGTGCTACGAGTAAGGACATCACTGTGCACAATTCTTTTGCTGACTCTAGTAATAAACCATTCTGCCCTTTATTTATAGGACTGCCTCAAGGATCTGACAGGAAGAATTGAGTATGCTGCCAAGATATTAAATGAAATTCCCCAGAAAGACATTCAGTGCACTAAAAGAGCCTCAAAGGCAGAAAGGGAAGGAAATGGGCAAGGTAAGTCATACATAATGATCTTGGTTGGCATCCATTGATCTCGTCCAGCATCCTTTGAGAGGGAAATATCCATAAAAGTCTCTTAAAAGCCACTTGGGCATTCTGGGTAGTGTTTGTGCTCACAGACATGCATTGTGCAGCAGTAAGGTTAACTCTGACAAGCCATTTTCTTTTGACCCAGCTAATTAAAAAATAGAAGGAAAATTGCTTCCTTAGTCCACTGCTGTTCAGCTGAAAAGTCAGCAAAGAAATAGGTATTTCATCTTGAATATCTTCAGTTCTCAGCAGTTTCCACTGGTTTTGCCTGGAGGAGAACCATCAACATGGGACTGTACTAGAACAGATGAAAGGTGCCTTGAGCTTGTGCTCTGTCTCCAGCACAGGCCGGGGATGAATACCTGGAGTGTGAATATAGGAACATGACAAGAGCACAGTGATGTTCTTCTGAATTGTGTCCGTCAGTTCCCTGCCTCGGGGCCTTCCTGAGCCATCTGAATTTATCTGCTTGGTTTTTGAACTTATGCAAGCTGCAAGCACCCCCAGGGTCTTGCAGCAAGAAGTTCCAGTAGTTCTTATGCTGTGGAATTCACAGGAGGTGACCCTTCCGTTTATGCTTCATCTGATTTCAAATCTCTGACCCTCCCTTCTCTGCTTTCTACCAAGGAAGTCCTTATCTACTTAAGTTGTTCCTCATACAGAAATTATTCTCTTCATGTGTCTAAACAGCCTGCTCATGATGCTATTGTGGTTAAAAGAGAATGGGTATTTCAGGGGAGAGCTGTCTGGAGGTCAGTTTTGTGACATCTCTAGCCTGAAAATGTAGCTTCTGAGATGGGGGAAAAACTCTTGTTCTGCCCCAAACCCAGCAGTAAGCAGGAAGGTCTATATTTCAAGTGCCTGTGCAAAGCAAAAGGTATTGATCTCTATACATCTTTGACAAATATTCTATCTTGTGGAAAATTGATTCCATGTACCCACATCATGCTGGTGAATTACAGTTCTAATCCTCCCTGTTTCCTCTTCCAACAGAAACATAGAGGACTGTGCAAGTTTTATCAGGTTCTTAAAACTGCATTACTGTCATTATTTAAATTAGGTAGAAATAATGCTTGGAGCTGTATGGCCTGTACAAGAAATATTGAGGTGGTGGAGTCTGAAATGTGACAATCTCCATCATCTTAGTCATTGATTTGAGTAACTGGTGAAGGATGTAATCTCTCTTATTCTCCTTTTCCCTTCTTATATCAACCCTTTAACTCTATTCTCCAATTTCTGTAAGGCAGTTGAGCCTATGCATTGTACTCCCAGGCACTAGATAGCATTAGACAGGCAGATATAAGCTTCATGTTTGAGTGTCATATATTTTTCTTGACACTGGTTTGTGGTTGTTTTTTTTCCCTTTTCCCTTTGATGTGCTCAGATTGCTGCTACCTGCATGGTTTGGTGATGGATGTTGTTGCTGCACAACTGCAGTTTGTCTGTGTCCTTTCACTTCAATTAAAAAACTAAGCTATCAACTTGAACACCACTCCCCTAGCTGTGGCTAGGGATTTAGAGTATTCTCCATTCACACTTCTTATCCTGCTATCATATGGGTTAGTCTGTGATATAAATACCATGCAGGTTTGAACACCAATAGTGCAGGGATGTAATGTAAGATGCTTTGCACACAGATCTCTAAAGAGCTGTTAAAAAGAGCCTAAAGCTGGTAATAGGCTTAACACAGAGTCACTTTGTTCACCACTGAAGTGCAGCTACTAAGCAGCAGGTCTCCTGTATCCAAAGTTAAACTGCTTTGGGCATCTTTATTCTTACAACTAAAACAACTTCAGATGCTTTGGAAAAGCAGCAAGCTGTGGCCTGGTTGGAATTCCCCTGCACCAGGGGAAGTTTAGGCTGGAGGTGAGGAGAAAGTTCTTCACTGAGAGAGTCATTCATCATTGGAATGGGCTGCTCAGGTAGGTGGTGGAGTCCCCATCCCTGGAGGTGTTCAAGAGGAGATTGGATGTGGCACTTGGTGCCATGGTCTAGTCATGAGGTCTGTGGTGACATGTTGGACTCGATGATCCTCGAGGTCTCTTCCAACCTCGGTAATACTGTGACTCTGTGATACTGTGAATTCGACCTGGCTGGACTAGAGCTGAAGAACCAGGGTGACACTAGATTAAAAAATTCCCCCTGAATTTTGATGACCAAAAGATGTGCTTTAAAAAAAGAAGTGAACTAAAAAACCCCAAAACAAAACAATCACAGAATCACCAAGGTTGGAAGAGACCTCAAAGATTATCAAGTCCAACCTGTCACCACAGACCTCATGTCTAAACCATGGCACCAAGTGCTATGTCCAATCCACCCTCGAACACCTCCAGGGATGGTGACTCCACCACCTCCCTGGGCAGCTCATTCCAATGGCTAACAACTCTCTCTGGGAAGAACTTTCTCCTCACCTCCAGCCTAAACTTCCCCTGGCACAGTTTGAGACTGTGTCCTCTTGTTCTGGTGCTGGTTGCCTGGGAGAAGAGACCAACCCCCTCCTGGCTACAACCTCCCTTCAGGTATTTGTAGACAGCAATAAGGTCTCCCCTGAGCCTCCTCTTCTCCAGGCTAAACAACCCCAGCTCCTTCAGCCTCTCCTTACAGGGCTGTGCTCAAGGCCTCTCCCCAGCCTTGTTGCCCTTCTCTGGACATGTTCAGGAGTCTCAATGTCCTTCTTAAACTGAAGAGCCCAGAACTGGACACAGCACTTTGAACCTGAGCAAATACTTTACCCTGTACCATGACAATTTGAATAGAATTTTATTGATTGCAGAGGGAACTTTAAATGCTGCCTTTCCTAGCATTGGACCTCTTCTCAAAACAGCTGCACCTAAATTTTAGCAGATGTTTCTCTATTTCAGGCTTTTTGAAGCCTCTGAGGACTTTTTTTTCCCCATTCAAGTACATCAGGACCAAATGGTGAATTACTGAAAGTCAAGAACCTTTTGGTTTTATCCTAAAAGTGCTTTCTAACAACAGAAAAGGTGGCATTCAGGCTGCTGTTGTTGTTTTCTGTATCAAACTGCTACAAATTATTCCCTCTTTAGTCCAGTAAAACACTTGTGATTGCTTTGTATTGAATATGAACTGAAACGAAGTAATGTGGTGGTTGAATGAGCTGATAAACTAGAAAGGAGAATCTCTTACAGCTGGGAAGCTGCCTTTGATGTGTCATTTATTATTTCCAGGATCCACCATGTGCTAGTGGTAAGTGGCTTCTTTATAGTCTGCCTGCATTTGCCTGTGTGGAGCAGGGCTACCTGAGTTTTGATCCTGATGTGGAGATGTTAGGAAGCATTGCTCACAGTGAGTACAGCTACTGAGAAACAGGGCTTCTACCCTAAAGGGCAAACAACTGACTGAGCATAGATAACAGCTCATTGCAGTTAGGAGAAAGATGCTTTGGTCAGTGTTTTCATGTAGCTGAGGACAGAAATGCATCTAGCAAGCTCATGCTTTCAGTTGTTTGAGTAACAATCATAGAGTCAATAAGGTTGGAAAAGACCTCAAAGATCATTAAGTCCAACCTGGCACCCAATGCCTCATGACTACTAAACCATGGCTCCAAGTGCCACATCCAATCCCCTCTTGAACACCTCCAGGGACAGTGACTCCACCACATTCCAATGGCTAACAACTCTCTCTGTGAAGAACTTTATCCTCACCTCCAGCCTAAACTTCCTTTGGTGCAGCTTGGGACTGTGTCCTCTTGTTCTGAATGTTCCGTCCTATATTCTTTTTCTAAGTCTGTTGGTTGACTACCAGGATTTTTGATCACAATCTAGGAACCTGCCTTTAAAACTCCACTTGTGACACACTCTTGAACTGGCAGTGCCCTGTATCCAGGCTTTGATGACCATCTGGCCTTCCCTGGCACTGACATTTATGGTGATAATACCTCCCTGATGGTGTGAAGCCACTTGCTTTAGTGGCAGTGGGGATAGTATCATAGTATCATTCAGGGTTGGAAGGGACCACAAGGATCATCTAGTTCCAACCCCCCTGCCATGGGCAGGGACACCCCACACTAGATCAGCCTGGCCAGAGCCTCATCCAGCCTGGTCTTAAACACCCCCAGGGCTGGGGCCTCAACCACCTCCCTGGACAACCCATTCCAGGGTTTCACCACTCTCATGGTGAAGAACCTCCTCCTCACATCCAGCCTGAATCTCCCCACCTCCAGCTTCATTCCATCCCCCCCTAGTCCTATCACTACCTGAGATCCTGAGAAGTCCTTCCCCAGCCTTCCTGTAGGCCCCCTTCAGATACAAAAGGATGATACCTGAAACTTAGCAGCCTCTGTGGGTCTTTCAGATAACTGTTTCTCCCTGAAATAAACAAAACACTGCATATGAAGAGTAAAGAGTAACAGAGTTAAAAATAACTGTTAAAAGAAGCAAAGCAGCCTTTATTTCTATCTATCATGCATGATGCAGGAGCTGCTATCAGGATGCTCCAAGGTCTTTCTCTGAAGTGCAGAATGACCTTTCCTGGCACTACAGCCAATAGTCTGGAACTGTGAGTTCCTGGAGCTCACAATTTCATCCTTATATGTAAGTGGAGATGGAGAGTTCAGTTTTGAAGTAGAAGCAGCATGATAATGGGACTAGACCTGTCACCATCTTCTAATGCTCTCTACTCTGCCTACATGTTTCAGGCATAGTTTTAAATGGAGATATTTGCCATCTAGGAGTGTCCCTTGTTATTAAGCCTTTGTCCAGGATTTCTACATGCTGGCAGCATCCAAGCAGTAGGTAGAGGGCAGGCACAGCTGATGAGGTGGTTGTCCACTGTGCCCATGTATGTCAGCCATAAGCCTGGCTCCTGTCAAAGAATTTTATGCAGGAGTCCCTGCTCTTCATCTGAGTCAGAGCTATGTCTAAGGGTTGAGAATGGGCCAAGCATAGGTGGATGACCTCTTGAGGTGACAACTGCCTTACTGAGTTAGCTCACATTGGAACTGAGCTGATAATCCTTGCTCAAAGGTGAGGAGTATTAGGTTGTGCTCAGTGCCAGTTGAACATGGTTACCTGCTTTCCAGTTAGCTAGGAGCATGGCCAGAGCAAACTTGGGTCCTGCCCACAGGTGGGTGTGCAGCTATCCTTACAAATAAGGTCTGAAATAAATTTGTTTCCCTAATCACTTACAGTTAGGAACTGATTTTTGTTCCTTGAAGAGTAACTCTTCCCACCTTTCTGAAGCAAACTTCTTGTTCTGTATTTAAATTGCTGGATGTGATGTGAAATAGTAGACATGAAAAGCCCTAGTGGGGGTTATGAGGGTTGGTTTTGTTCAGTGGATTAAAAGCCTTTATTGCTTTACCTCTAGCATTTTGACTTTCCTTTATCTGTCCAGAATCATCATTAAGGAGTCTGTCCAGGTACATAAGTATGAAATATTCACTGTGCTTTAAAAGAGCTAAAATGTGTTCTACTTGGAGGAGCTTAACATCCTGAAGGAAGAGAATCTGACATAGAGAAATGAGGAAGGTATATAATGGAGCTGTGTGTGTAGAAAAGGGTATAGCCATGTGGGACCCATGTCTGATGATTCACAGAGTGTTTCCTGTGAGGAGGGACAGACTGATTCTCCAGAACAGCCAAGACTGTGGCCCCTGGGAAGCTGCAGATCTATTAACTTTAGGGCCCATTCCTGTTGACTTCCAGTGTGCCTTGTCTATCTCCTGTTTTCTGAGCTGACAATGGCTTTGTTTAGCTTCTCCAGAGAAGAAAAGGCTAATGACTTATTCTGTTCAGACTGATTCAAGGATCCCTGAGTTCTAGTGATGAATGAGACTGTCATTTGAAGAGGCTGTTGTGCTTTAATAGTAGTATATATTAGGTAAACACAAGGGGAAGAAAAAAAGCCACAACAATCCAAGGAACAACTCTGGAAACTGAACTGGTTAAAAGAAGAAACCTAACTGGTGGGCAGCTGGAGAGAGGTCATGGCAGAAGCAGTCAAGGATTTTATTTAAGATACTCAGCTGGTAATTTCTGCTTGGATAGGTTTTTTTTCTACTTCTGTCATATAAATCAGAACCTTTCCTTTGAAGTTAGAAAGTCAATGTGTGCACTAAACTGGTGCCCTGTCTCACAGAATAAACAAATTCATTTTCATCATATGTAGGTGTTAATCCCTGGCACACTCATTCAGAATTATTAATGAGTCTCTGGTCATCCTTTTGGGAACAAAGGCAGGCAGAGGGATGTCTTTTGAATGGAGGTAATAGTAGACTCATAGAATTAATAAGGTTGGAAGAGACCTCAAAGATCAAGTCCAACCTGTCACCACAGACCTCATGACTACTAAACCATGGCACCAAGTGCCACGTCCAATCCCCTCTTGAATTCTTCCAGGGATGGGGACTCCACCACCTCCCTGGGCAGCACATCCCAATGGCTACCAACTCTCTCAGTGGAAAACTTTCTCCTCACCTTGAGCATAAACTTCCCTTGACACAGCTTGAGGCTGTGTCCTCTTGTTCTGGTGCTGCTTGCCTGGGAGAAGAGACCAACCCCCACTTGTCTACAACCTCCCTTCAGGTAGTTGTAGAGAGCAAGAAGGTCTCCCCTGAGCCTCCTCTTCTCCAGGCTAAACAATCCCAGGGGCACAGTGACTTCCCTGTTCCTGCTGGCCACACTTCTTGATGCAGGCCAGGATGCCATTGGCCTTCTTGACCACCTGGGCACCCTGCTGGCTCATGTTCAGCTGGCTGCCAACCAGTACCCCCAGGTCCTTTTCTCTTTGGCTACTCTCCAGCCATTCTGACCCCGGCCTGTAGCAGCATGAGGGTTCTTGTGGCCAAAGGCTAGCAGGAAGGATAGTTACACAGCTAAGAAACTGTAATAGTGACAGAACAAAGATTATTTTCCACCAAAGTCTGGAGGAAAAAAAAAATAGTGCCAGCTTCTGAGAACTGAAATTTGTCCTATCTTGACTATCATGTTGATTTAGATTAGGGATGTCTGAGAATGTTTCCCCAACCCCCCAACTTAGCATTATGGGGTTTTGGTGGTGTCTTGTTTCCCCAAGAAAACAGTGCAAGCACCCCACCCCCCCCAGCCAGCCTGTTTTCATCCCCTGTCCATCTCAAACTGAAATTTTGCAAGTAAGGGAGAAAAAAAAAATACCCTGTCTTTTATGGCAGCTGTTGCTGTCTGCTAGAGTTGAACTGAAGGACTCCTTCATTTCTGCCCCCACTAACATTTGGGTGATTTGGAGAAGAGGTTTTGAAGTGAGTTGAGAGTATGAAAGGGATAAAAATTAACATATTTACTTTTGTAGTTGACTTCTGCCCAGGAGCAGCTGCCTTGAAAGTAGCAGCTCTGAATCTGGGACCAAATGGCTTCTTGATGTGTATTTTATCTTTTACTTTGGCCCACAAAATAGCCTCAAACATTAGCTGTGAATTGGAAATGTGCTGCCTTTGGTAATATTCAGAGTGGTTATGGTGGTTATATTTTCACCCTACCTTCACTCCTAATGGTCTCCTCTGAGCTGATAGTTATTAAAATAGATACTAGGGTTTTTTTTCCAAGCACACTCATTTGTCTTAACCAAGTTGCTGGTATTATAGCTGCTAATTTTCTACTTCCTAGCTCAACTGCTGGGTCAAGCTTCAAGTCACAGAATAGAATTGTTAGTATTGTTGGGGATTGGAAGGGACCTCAAGGATCATCTAGTTCCAATCCCTCTGCCGTGGGCAGGGACACCTCACACTACAGCAGGTTGCTCACAGCCACATCCAATCTGGATGTAAAAACCTCCAGGGATGAGGCTTCCACCACCTCCCTGGGCAACCTGTTCAGTGTCTCACCACCCTCATGGGGAAGAATTTCTTCCTCACATCCAATCTGAATCTACCCACTTCTAGTTTTTGTCCACCCCCCCCCCCCCCAGTCCTGTTACTCCCTGACACCCTCAAAAGTCCCTCCCCAGCTTTCTTGTAGCCCCCTATGGATACTGGAAAGCCACAACTGATCTCCTCAGAGCCTTCTCCTCTCCAGATTGAACAGCCCCAACTCCCTCAGTCTGTCCTCATAGCAGAGGTGCTCCAGCCCTCTGCTCATCCTTGTGGTCCTTCTCTGGATGTGTTCCAACACCTTCAGTACCTTCCTGTAATAGAGGCTCCAGAACTGGATGCAGTGCTCCAGGAGGGGTGTCACCAGAGTGGAGCAGAGGGGGAGAATCACCTCCCTTGACCTGCTGACTATGTTTCTCTTCATGCAGCCCAGGATGTCTGAAGCTCTCTAAAACTCTGGGAAGTAGGAGTTGATTTTTAATGTTTTGTCACTTTAAAACCATTTTAAAGGCATCAAGGACCCACATTGTTGCTATTAGAAGGGGAAATAAAAGTTTAATTTTCTTATTGAAAAGGCAATTTGTGTAGTAATGTGGACATTTCTTACAGGGGCTATATGGTAGCTGATGTGCAATTACTTCTGGCAGCATGGTATCACTGTAGCTGTGCCAGTTCTTCTGTATTAATAGGTTGATGATAACTGAAAAGATACTTCCAAGCCAAAATGTAGCCAGTGGAGTTGGATATATTTAGTCCTAGTTCTCAGACTCTCTAGAGGGAAAAAGAGGTGTTTAGACAGAAAGAACACTTTCCCTTTGTGCTATACATAGTATCATAGTATCATTCAGGGTTGGAAGGGACCACAAGGATCATCTAGCTCCAACCCCCCTGCCATGGGCAGGGACACCCCACACTAGATCAGCCTGGCCACAGCCTCATCCAGCCTGGAATTAAACACCTCCAGGGACGGGGCCCCAACCACCTCCCTGGACAACCCATTCCAGGGTTTCACCACTCTCATGGTGAAGAACCTCCTCCTCACATCTAGCCTGAATCTCCCCACCTCCAGCTTCATTCCATTCCCCCTAGTCCTATCACTACCTGAGATTCTGAGAAGTCCTTCCCCAGCCTTCCTGTAGCCCCCTTCAGATACTGGAAGGCCACAATTAGGTCACCTGGGAGCCTTCTCTTCTCCAGACTGAACAGCCCCAACTCCTTCAGTCTGTCCTCATAGGAGAGGTGCTCCAGCCCTCTGCTCATCCTTGTGGCCCTTCTCTGGACACCTTCCAGCACCTCCACATCCCTCTTGTAATAGGGGCTGCAGAACTGGACACAGTACTCCAGGTGGGGTCTCACCAGGGCTGAGTAGAGGGGGAGGATCACCTCCCTTGCCCTGCTGGCCACACTTCTTCTGATGCAGCCCAGGATCTGATTGGCTTTCTGGGCTGCAAGTGCACATTGAGAGCTCCTGGTGAGCTTTTTGTCCACCAGCACCCCCAAGTCTCTCTCCTCAGGGCTACTTTCCAGCCAGTCACTGCCCAGCCTGTATTTGTGCCTGGGATTGCCTCGACCCAGATGCAGGACATTAATCTCTCTTTTTCACTAGATTTCCACCCTTCATATTAAGAACTTCCTTGGAGGAAAGACTGCAAAATCCCAAATCATTGTAATAAGACCTGAAGAGAACAAAAAGTAGGAGCAGTCACACGTTACCTTGCCACAGAAGGGAGCTTTCTGCTGAGCTGTGTCCATTAATGATAGGTCAGAATTTTGGTCTTCATTGGGTTTTTATGACATTGTCAGTTCTGGAAACTTAAAAGCTTTCAAAGGGACATTGCAGGAAGTTGTCTTTCTGGGTCTTGTAGAGCAGGCTATCACTAAAGAGTAGCACTGGAAGCTCTTGTGCTTGCAGGGGAAATGCATCATCTGAGATACTCCAACCAGCCTTATCTTGTCTGTCTCTGCTATAATTATCTGTCTTGGAGGCTCAGTGTGCTAAGGCACGATGACTACAGATGTTATCTGCTACATGATGGAAAAACAAGCACTTTAGAAACCAAACAAACATGGTGGTTACAGTAATCCTCTTTCCCCACAACTGTTTGCAAATCAAGCAAATATAAACAAATTCTCCAGAATTTTGAGCAAGCGTAATCTGCTCCCATTCAGAGAGAGTGGATTGTTGCTTTTCACAGCTTTGGCTTATGAAATCTGTAATGTAATTATAGTGTAGAAGTGGCAAGAATGGGAAGAATTTAGCTTAATGTGCAGAGAGCTTGGAAATGGGAGATAAGCAGAGATGTTGCAGGAGACTGTGCACAAATTGAGCAACGCGTACGCTGGATGGAAAACATTCTGGCCTGGAGAGTGCTGGTTCCTTCCTGAGCAGGCAGCACTGGAAGGAATGTGTCAGCCCCTTGTGGCCTCTTTTTAAGAGGTGAGCAAAGATTTCATGACTGGTTTCTTGTCAGAGGTGGGCTGAGACTTCTGTCCCGTCAAAGAACTGGGAGCAGAGCTCAGAAGAAGGCTGGAAGGGGAAAGGCACATGCTTTGCTTTCCTCATCCTAGGGCTCAGGAGCATAGTTCAGTACTGGCACATTAGATGAGCCTCACAGGTTTTAAGGTAGCTGCTGATGGCTTGGATTACCTATTCAGCTACTTGGGGAAGTCCCAGGGACTCTCCTGTCTGCCCTAACGCACCCGTCAGAAGGAAGTGAAGAGAGCTACTGCTTTGCCTTGTGGGGACCTCTCCTCCCCCTGCTCTGTTAAAGAAGAAAGTAGCTGCTCAGTAAGGGCATGCTTACATCCCTCCCCTGACACTTGCAAGGGCTCCTGCATCTGACTGCATGATGGGAACAGTCTAGGTGATGTGATGGGAGTATGGGTGTTAAAAATGACTGGTGTAAGTTGGTGTACTTGGCCTGCTGTCCAAAAGCATGAACAGGTGTGGCAAGACTAAATTGTTGTTTTTCATGACAGGTGCTACAAATGTCAAGGCATTCTTCCCAGGTCTTCTGTCTCTCACAATTACACTGATAGCAAATGTCTGTCTGTTGAAGCACTTGAGTGGTGTTAGTTAATAATGCTCAGTTATATGGAGCAAGGAGCTGAAAAGCAGCCAGGAATAATGGCAGCTGCTGTGGGGAGCAAACAAGAAATTTGCCTTGTGCACATAGTTTGCTGGTGCACCTAACACTGCAAACACTTAGTCTGATACTATTGGACATGAAATCCTCTAGTTGAAGTGCTGGCCCCCCTTGTCAGAAGAAGATGGGCTCAGGTAGTGGAAGTCAGCATTGTTCTGTTCTTGGGGAGTTTCATGATGTTCCCTGAGCTTATGCCAACTCCTGTTTCTGACTTGGTGGACTCCACTTAGTGTTTCTCTCTGGTGCAGCAGAGACACATCTGTGTAGGAGGTTGCTGTGGCTAAGATCACAAATGTAGGTGATTGTATTTGGGAATTCTGGCTTTAGGTTATCTCGGAGTTGGACAGGAGTTTGGAGTGGGAAGCGTAGAGGAAGGCTCTGGAGAGCAAGAAACAAAGATGAAGTCATAAGGAAAAGTGGAGAGAAGTTAAATGTCAAGTCATTGTGGGTGTCTGAGCAGACTAAGGATGAAGTGTTTGGGGTTATTTAGGTTGTGCCTTTTGTCTTTTCCTCCCCTCCCTCCATCCCCACCCTGAAATGGGCTTTGTGCAGATAGGATAAAACTCTTAATTCAGGACTGGAAAGCATTTGTTTTGTACTTGGTGTTCAAATGTGTTTCAAAATTGGCACCTTTGTGTGCCATAGAACTGGGGAAATCAAATGTATTTATGAACATCTCTTCCCTGCCAAAAAAGGTCAGTCATATGTCTGTGTGCTGGCTGGATCTCACCTCCTCAGAGGAACCCTCTGTGTGTACTGGAACTGTGTCAGCTTTGCTTTTTAACGTGGTGTGATTTGATCTGTCCTCTGTTGTTGCCGTTAGCCTTGGGGCTAGTTTTGAACACAGGCTCTGTCTGTGCCAGCAGTGTAGAGCCTGCCTGTGGATGGCTTTGAGGCACACAATGGATAACATGTTCTACCTGATTGCCCACTGCTTCAGCTCCATCACTGGCGAGAAACCTGGCTCAAGAGCAAGTCCTCTCACTACAATTCCTGCAGTCCATGACCTCCTTCACTGCTCTTTTCCTCATCGAGTCTTTAAACATGAGTGGGAGGTGATTTGTAGTCCTTTCTGATCCCATGAAAGTTCTCCTACCTCGTTGCCAAGTGGAATTAGGTTCTGTCATGGGCTGGGGGAATTGTGGCAGCTTGCACTATCCTCACCGTGGGCTGTGAGACCTCCCCAGGCAAAAGGTTCCCTGCCCACGATGTGTAGTGAAGTCTTCAGTCTTGCAGATGGCTCCTCTGTTCAGTGTTGCCTATTAGGAGGAGAGAGACATGTGAGACTTAAAGGGACAGGCATGATGATTAAACACTAGTGTTCATTCTTCAGGATTTTTAACCTTCACAGGAAGGAAGCTGCAGAAGAACTAGTTGTGTTTACATCCCTCTTCATCATATTCAGGCAATAAACCAGTTCAGTTTAAAGCTTCTCACCACTGTTGAGATAAGAAAACGCAGAAAAACAGCACAGAAAAGTCATTCTAAATTAATTTCAACCCTGGTTTAAATGAAATGTGTTAAATCTCTCTGCACAGGCACAGTGTCAGGAGCTGGAGTGGCTTTAATTTGCTTTACATGTTAAACAGCACTGAGGCATTCTCATTTTTAAATGAGAGGGTTCACTCCAGGGTTTATAGCACTTTCTCTGGAGGAGCCCATATGCAGATTTTCAGCTGACATGTTTCCAGGCTTTTGATGAGCAGGTTGTTTTGTAATCCTTCAGCTCTTGATGCCTTTTGCCTTCATTTTGCGGCACGTGTTAATGACCTGTGTCAGGAATCAGAGAGGGCTCTGCTTGCGCTTCTGGCCTCTTCTTGTATGGCTACTCTTGCCTTCATTGAGATGGTGGAGGGAGGGCATTAAGACAAGATGGCAGCAGATTAATGTGCTGGCTGTGCATTTAAAACCACCTTTTCTTGGCATCCCTGCCCCAGTAAAACTGGCACATCACCTCCGAAGCAGGCAGCGTGCCATCCTGACAGATGGCTCTGGAAGCAAGCAGCCAGGGGGCTCTGTGTGAGCATCAAATGCATTTGTTGAGGGCAGGATACCAAGCCAGAAATGTCAAAGTGGTTTTCAACCCCGAGCTGCTGAACTTGTGTGCAAGAGAATGTCATTGATACTTCAGCTCAGAGCTGGATTAAAGCTGGGTAAAGGTAAAACTGGAGCTCCCAGATCATAGATCATGATTTTATGGAAAGCCTTAGATCAGATTTTTGCCTGTCACAGGGCACAAAAGGGAAAAGGCTATCGCACTGCCCCATGTTTTCTTGATTGTGTTCTCTCTGGAAGTGCCAGTAGTACATCCTGGCCTGTTTCTGCTTAATTAAACAAAGCTGCTGAATACCTCATGGGTTCCTTTTTACTTCTTTTTAAACCTGAACACTACTATACCTGTGATTGAAGTCCTTTGGCAGCCTTACAGATTAATGCTCAAATGTGATGTGGTGGAGATAATGTCCCTGTTGCAGCAGTCCAGCAAACTGCTGCTTGGCTTTCTCAGGGCAGCTGAGCGTGGGGCCTTGGATTGCTAAATCCAACCATTTGCTGATGTAGCACCACAAATGCATGGAATCATTTCACCTCATCCTAAAAGCTGTAAGCTTTAGACACAATGTTCTGCCTGGAAAGCAAATGGTACGAAGCTTCTTCCAATTCCTTTTATGTCATTGAGAGACTATTTTGAAACCAATCTATTTTCTAAAGAACTTTACAGACAGCTCTGGTTTAGCAAGCCTGAAGCCCAGCTGGCACCTAGAGAACTATTGTCTATCTGTGGGTCCACAGCATGCACTTTTAAACTGTGTAATTAGACTGATGAGCTTTATTCATGCCATAATTAGATCAGTGGCTGGTAAAACGAGGGAGGTTTTGTTTTGTTGCATCAGAAGATCATTTTAACTCAGTGGGTTTCAGAGTTTGTTAGTGCCAACATGCTAGGGGGGAAAAAAAAAGAAGGAATAAATTGTCTGTGGTCATGTGGGACAGTTGGAGTAGAGTGAATAAATCTGTGTTCAGACAGGAATGGATCCTACAGGGAATGCTTTAGTATGGTTTTCCACACTTTGCAAAGGAAATAATGGTCTTTAAAACTGTCAGTTTCTCACCTAAGCACTTATTTATATTGCAGTGATACCCAGAGGCCCCTCTTGATAGGGAACTGGTTGCACTGAGATGTGGAGCTGCTGGTGCAGGGGAAAATTCTGGTAACTGCACACTTTGGCTAAGCTCTCCCAGCACCTCCTGCCTGTTGCAGCTGTGTTGTTGGTAGATTCAGAACTTGAATCCATCAGCACTATGCTAATCTGTTTTTCTGCAGAGTGCAGTCTGAGAGTCCTAATGTTGAGTTTTCTGTACCATGGCCTTAATTTTCCCATTTTATTTGTAGATTAGATTATAGAGAAATGAAGACTGGAATAAATGTGTAACTTGTTGCAGTACCTTGAACTTCCTGTTCAGAGACCAGGTCTGATATTCTCTGCTCTTATTTTGCATTTGCCTTAGGAAAAAGAATATCTGCAATTTACACAAGGAACTTGGAAGATGCAACAGCCTCAGTAAGATGAACCAGCAGTGTGTCCAGGTGGCCAAGGCGGCCAAGGGCATCCTGGACTGTATCAGGAACAGTGTGGCCAGCAGGAGCAGGGAGGTCATTGTCCCCCTGTCCTCAGCACTGGTTGGGCCACACTTTGAGTCCTGTGTCCAGTTCTGGGCTCCTCAGTTTAGGAAAGATGTTGAGTTGCTGGAATGTGTCAAGAGAAGGGCAACAGAGCTGGGGAGGGGTTTGGAGCACAGCCCTGTGAGGAGAGGCTGAGGGAGCTGGGGTTGCTTAGCCTGGAGAAGAGGAGGCTCAGGGGAGACCTTCTTGCTGCCTACAACTACCTGATGGGAGCCAGGTGGGGGTTGGTCTCTTCTCCCAGGCAACCACCACCAGAACAAGAGGACACAGCCTCAAGCTGCACCAGGGGAGGTTTAAGCTGGATCTTAGGAAGAAGTTCTTCATAGAAGGAGAGATTGGCCATTGGAATGTGCTGCCCAGGAAGGTGGTGGAGTCACCATCACTGGAGGTGTTTAGGAAGAGACTGGATGGGGTGCTTGGTGCCATAGTTTAGTTGATGAGATGGTGTTGGATGATAGGTTGGACTTGATGATCTCAAAGGTCTCTTCCAATCTGGTTAATTCTATTCTATTCTATTTGAACCAGAGCTAAATCTATGGTGGTTTGTGGTTTCCAACCCCCTGTTTATTTGAATAAATTAAAGAAAATGAAAGCTAATTGATACTCTTTAGTAAAAAATGGTTCTTTTTGTATCATACACTGTTTTTTTTCCCTGCTTTATTAATAATTCAGCCATTTTTTTAAGCATTGACCTGCTTTTTTTCCCCCTTTCTTTTTGATTTTAACTTTATTGCACATTGTTATGCCTCTGTACTGTTAGGACTGAAGAGGGCTATTGTGGGTCTTCCAAAATTCAAATCTCCCTCAATCCAGCAATATGTTAATTAAAAAAAGAAGAAGAAGAAGGGGGGAAAAAAAAGTATTGTTCATGCCTTTTGAACACAGACATTCATTATTTTGCTTGATGAAGTGACCTTAGCCAGAATTCACTAATGTCCAAAGGGCTAGGCTTGCAACCTCAGTAATGTGGTGAGTTTTAATTAGTCAAAGGCACGTTCAGGCTCTCAGTAGCTTTGAAACATTGGAATTCAGTTTTGATGGCATTATTCTCAGGGAACATGAAACAGATGCACATAATTCTTGTTAGCGTATTACTTGAAGCCGACTTCAAACATGTGTTCGCTGTCAATTGTTAGGCTGCCTTCATCTACTGGGAATACAGTCTGCCTATTTGCCACCTTCTTTTTAATTGCTACTACTCTTGCTGTTTGTAGCTCACTCCTAGGAGCCCTGTGATGTGATTGGCCCTTGGTATGGCGAGCCCTGTATGGAAAAGGTTTTTGCTCCAACAGTTTGTTGTTTAAACCTCAGAATTCTGTCTCTCCTATGAGGGCAGAGCGAGGGAGTTGGGGCTGTTCAGTCTGCAGAAGAGAAGAATCCAAGGAGACGTTATTGTGGCCTTCCAGTATCTGAAAGGGGCTACAAGAAAGCTGGGGAGGGACTTTTTAAGGTGTCAGGGAATGATAGGAGTAGGGGGAATGGAAAAAAAGCAAACTAGAAATGGGTAGATTCAGATTGGATGTCAGGAAGTTCTTCCCTGTGAGGGTGGTGAGAGACAGGAACAGGTTGCCCAGGGAGGTGGTGGAAGCCTCATTCCTGGAGGTGTTTGCAGCCAGGCTGAATGTGGCTGTGAGCAACCTGCTGTAGTGTGAGGTGTCCCTGCCCATGGCAGGGGGGTTGGAACTGGCTGATCCTTGAGGTCCCTTCCAGCCCTAACAATTCTCTGGTTCTATAATTCCTTGCTTGATTTTTGTTTGTTTTCCTTACACAGGACTATCTTCTTTAACGGAGAGACTTTATTTGTATTTCCAGTGCAAATTTTTAGGTTTTATTTTTCTGCTCTAGTGACAAAACAATGATAACCATCTGAGTATACTATGGCAGCTGTCACCTTTGAGTTCCACAGGCCTGTCAAACCACATATCAATGGTTTGCTGATTCTGATCAGGTCACTCTGATCAAGTTATTGGAATCTCCTTCTGTGGAGATATTTAAGACCCACCCACATGCATTCCTGTGTGATCTGGTATAGGTGATCCTGCTCTGCAGGGGGGGGTGGACTAGAAGATCTTTTGAGGTCCCTTCCAGCCCCTAACATTCTGTGGTTCTGTGCATTTTTTCAACCTCCTGTGCATGCAAAATTGTACAGAAAATACAGATAAAATCTTTAAAGACTTGCACTTGTGCTTGAGCCAGGGAGATGAACTCTTGTAGGATGAACCTGGTTGCCTAGCACCGGGAGTGTGGTAGATTACTATGTGATGATTGCCTGGTGGTATCTTAAATCATATCTGCTGTCAGCTCACCTGAAGTTCCAAGTTCTTGCCATGTTTGTCCAGTAGAAGTGATGTGCAGAGGTCTCCCTAGCTGTGATTTTCCTGTGTAAACTTTGACTACTGTTTGTCTCAGTGCCAGTGATGCTTCACAAATTACCAACAGAGAAAATACTTCAGTCTTCTGTTATAAGAGAAGACTTGGTGCTTTTTTTCCTGTGGAAGTACATCATTAAGGCAGAAAAAGATGCTTGCAGTTGGTTTAGAACTGGGGAAAATTGAGGCAGGGTGTGCCAAAGACAACGGCAGATACGAGGGCATCTCCCTGATGCTGTAATCCAGTGCTTGAAGTGCCTCAAATGATGAGGTGGGCTGCTCAGTGCATCAGTCTGTGTGTGTCACATGGTATTGAGCATGTTGCTGTCTCCTGCAGAGTGTTTCTTCCCTGTGCAAAACACAGAGATGTGTGTTTTGACTTTGTTTCTTCTATGTGGCCACGATGCCTCCTGAGACTGGTTGCTGGCTGTTGGTTTGTCTGTTTTCCTTGTGTTACGTTTTACTCTGTCCGAAGGTACAGGAGGCAACCTGATATTGTTAACATGAGGAAACCTTATGCTTATGACCACTTTGTCATTTCCCTGGCCCATTATACTGTGTGCCTGAGAACCACAGGACACAGTGGATCAAACCAGCAATTTCCCTGCTTTCCTCTCCTGGTTCATCTGATCAAGGTGGCTCATTCTCAGTCAGCCCTCTGATCTGCTCCCCTGGGTGATTTTCAAGAACCTCTACCTTGGTTAAAGAGACTAGAGTGGCAATGAGAGACCAAGGATGTGGATAAAGTAAAACTCTTCCCCTTGGCATCAGGATCAGGTTATGATGGGGAAACTTTCTGAGGGACCTGCAGCTCTGCACCTCATGATTTGCTGAGCTACAGGGAATGCTATAGATTTGCCAAGAACAAACTCCCCCAAACAGCAATGCTGCTGGGTAGGAGGGGCAGGGGGAAAGTGTTGTCCAACACAACATCTTTCTATCTTAACTTTATGGACACCCAGCCTCTTAGGTGGAAAGAAAATATGAGTGGGCAGCTAAAGCCTGGGCCTTCCTCTGAGGCTCAGGTGCACCTCTGGAGACATTGCACCAGCCTGTTCATTGTGCTCTCAGTCAGAAACTCTGTTGCATGATCAGGTGACAAAATAGGACTGAAGCTGCTCATGGAGTGTGCTGAGTGGTGTCTCCACTCTCTAGTTCCTGCAGAAATACCAAGTGTAGATCTCTGTTCAAACCACTCAGTAGCTTAGAATGCAGTTGAGTGACTCTGGTATGTGGCTTGGCTGCTGCACAAGACAACTACTGAAGACTTTACTTACTTTATTTTATTCATAAACAGACTTCTGGGGGCACATTAGGCTTCAAAAGACCTTTTTCCCCTCCTCCTTCCCTGAAAAGAAGGGAAGAAAAAGTTTCCCTGGTGCATATTGCTTTAGACTCATATGTCAAGATGACACTTTGGTACCAAAGACTGCAGAGCCGAGCACATCGCTCGTGATGCATTGCTCCCCATCCACATAGTTCCTCCACTTTATGATCAAAATAAAACACTTGAAATATGTTCTAGTCTGCTGGGTGGGAGAGAGAACAAAATGCTAGAGGGGAACCTTTAAGTAGTATCTCTCTGGACTTATTTATAAGATTACAGTCTCTTCCCCCCCCCCTCCCCACCCCCAAACCCCTTCCCTGTTTCTCCTCCTCTTTTTCCTTCAAATATTCTGACTGGTGCTGACAGAAATGATTATAGCTTACAAGTGATAATATAATTCACTTTCCCTCAAGGAGAGATGCTATCAGAGAAGGGTTTAAAGGAAAAAAAGTAAATATATAGTGGTTGAAAGGAGCCATCTTTCTTCCTAGAAGAACAGTTATTAATCTCTTCCTAGTGCATTTTCATATCATTTTGGACATTTATTTCCATGCTCTGATATTATAAACCCGGGCATTTGTGTCAGTTTTGATGCAGTGCAACATGCTGGAACATGAGAAGCAGTAATTACCACGGTGGTCATTTGAATTGCTAACCACATCCTGACATTTTCCAATCGGACCCATTTCTTAGTGATCCAGAAGTGAGCCGGGCTGCTGTACGAGCTGCATTTCAATTAGGCGAGGCAACGTTTCCAAAGCAAACGCGGAGCATTCCCGTCCCCAAAACGTGGCTAAAAGGAGGGAAGGCTTTGCTGCTTTTCTGTTGCCTCCTCTAGAGTGACTGATCTCTGTGAGGGTGGTTTTTATCGGATAAAATGGTGCTCGTTGTTAATTTTGATGCGTTTTAAATGTCAAGCAGATCTCTTTGACTTGCTGGAGCGTGGCCAGAGAAGGGCAACAAACTTGGTGAGGGGCTTGGAACACAAGCCCTGTGAGGAGAGACTGAGGGAGCTGGGGTTGCTTAGCCTGGAGAAGAGGAGGCTCAGGGGAGACCTTCTTGCTCTCTCCAACTCCCTGAAGGGAGGTTGTAGACAGGTAGGGATTGGTCTCTTCTCCCAGGCAACCAGCACCAGAACAAGAGGACACAGTCTCAGGCTGTGCCAAGGGAGGTTTAGGTTGTATGTTAGGAGGAAGTTCTACACAGAGAGAGTGGTTGCCCATTGGAACGTGCTGCCCGAGGAGGTGGTGGGGTCACTGTCACTGGTGGTGTTCAAGAGGAGACTTGATGGGACGCTTGGTACCATCGTTTTGTTGATTAGGTGGTGTTGGATGTGATGATCTTGAAGGAGAGACTGAGGGAGCTGGGGTTGCTTAGCCTGGAGGAGAGGAGACTCAGAGGTGACCTTCTTGCGCTCTACAACTACCTTAAGGGAGGTTGTAGACAGGCAGAGGTTGGTCCAACACCACCTAATCAACTAAACCATGGCACCAAGCACCCTATCAAGTCTCCTCCTGAACACCTCCAGGGATGGTGACTCCACCACCTCCCTGGGCAGCCCGTTCCAATGGCTAACAACTCTCTCTGTGAAGAACTTTCTCCTCACCACGAGCCTAAATTTCCCCTGGTGCAGTTTGAGACTGTGTCCTCTTGTTCTGATGCTGATTGCCTGGCAGAAGAGACCAATCCCCTCCTGGCTACAACCTCCCTTCAAGTAATTGTAGACAGCAGTCCATGCCTTTGCTTGTTAGTGGTGTTCTGCTGGTTGGTGTTGCTTGGAGAGGTTATTTTCTCAGAGCCAGCCAGTGCAGCTGGAGGGCTCTGAGAAGGGAACGTGACAGAGCAGAACCACAGCGACAGAAATGTGCCAGCGTTTAACAGTCCTACAAGTGAGCACCAGAAGTTTTATCTTTGAAAGAGCAGTTTAGAGTCTCTCAGTGACACACACCAGGAGAGTGAAATATATACACACAGGAAGGAAATGCTTGCTTGTTGTAAAGCAGATTCATGTGCTTTGAGCTTATTGGAGCTGAAGAATGAAGCATTATTAGATAAATGGTATCTCTTAAACCTGAGGCTGGAGAAAACCAAGCAACAGTAGGAAGTGTGAGGAGGGAGAGTGGGAATAAAAAGAACATTTACTTTTATTCTGCAGAGTAAAAGCAACAGTTGCAAAAATATCTTCTGTACCAATGGAAAAGCAGTACTCTGCTAGGCTAGAGGAGGGAAGAAAGAAGGAAACAAATAGAAATGTGTCTGAATTAGTTTGAATTATATATCACAGAATCACCAAGGCTGGAAGAAACCTCAAAGATCATCAAGTCCAACTTGTAACCACAGGATAGACAGACCCACAGCAACCTGCTCTGAGGTTTGTATGGGAATGTGCTGTGAACTTTCAGAGATGTGACCTCTCAGTGCTCCTGAGGTTTTGTGTTATTGAGCTTTGTTTTCTGGGTTGTTGTGCAAGCCTCATAATTGAAGTTTCTGAGGAGGTTGGACAGCTTAATTTTAGGCAGTAGATGCACATAGAATCATGGAATCAATAAGCTTGGAAAAGACCTCAAAGATCAAGTCCAACCTGTCACCACAGACCCCATGACTAAACCATGGCACCAAGTGCCACATCCAATCCCCTCTTGAACACCTCCAGGGATGGGGACTCCACCACCTCCCTGGGCAGCACACTGCAATGGCTGACGACTCTCTCTGGGAAGAACTTTCTCCTCACCTCCAGCCTAAACTTCCCCTGGCACAGCTTGAGACTGGTGGTTCTTTTTGATTTCCTTGAAAATTTTGCATCCAAACTTTTGGAGAGCCTGAGTTTTATACCTGCCCTCTCTCTCTCTTTTTTTACCTTTGAGAAGTGCCAGAGTGTTTTCCCCATGAAGGAAAGGTGAATTCTTGACTCAGCCTGCACAAAATAATTTCCCTTCAGCTGTGGGTCTTCTTTCTTACTGAATCAAGGAGAGAAAGAAAGATGACAGAAAACCAGCTGCAGGCTTCTCTTAAAGATCAGACTTCAACCTTTCATATACAGGGATTTCACCTTTCCTGCCTGAAAATATCAGATTTGCATATCTGTCATCATGGGTTTGTGTGTTGAACTAGAAAGTGCAGCTGCAGACAAAGCTCAAAAAGGGGCTGAAATTAACAGTTGTTTCCTTTATGAGGACTTTTTTGCTTCTTAGAGGACTGAAAAAGTGCTTTAATATTTGAAAGTAACTGTAATACATAGCTTTTACATTCCTAGCGTGCAGGGCAGTAGTTGTTGCTATATTACTTGTCAAAACCACCATTCCTGTTCTAAATCCATTTCTCTTGCAAGTGGACCTGTTTGCAGACCTGTTAGGATGTCAGGTGAGTTTTGGAGTGGCAGAAGCATTGCTGATGAAGTTGCCATATGTGGTATTTAATGTAATTTTCTTTTAGGAGGTAAAGGTGATCCTGAGAACACAGATTGGGCATACTGTGCTTTGCACTCAGGTTGGCTGTGGATAATTTTCATGCAACAGATGTGTTTGATTATGGCATCCTGGGGCATGAAATTACTCCTAATGCTGAAGCTAGTGGATTCAATAGAGTGCTAGGCTGTGCAGTTATGATTTCCACTGCAGAGATGTCTAGACACCTCACCCAGGGAGCCAGGCCTCCAGGTACTAAGCACAGTATGTCTGTGTAACAAAAAGCCTCCTCCAGACTCCAACAGCTTTAAAAATACACTTGAAAGCATGTTGGTTGTTCCAAAAAGGGGGGGGGGGGAAGGGGGGGGGGGGGGAGGAAGGGAGAAGGAAAAAAGTCCATTCTGGCTGTGAAAGTCATGTGTGGGGGAAAAATCTGCACAGCTACTGAGTGGCTCATTATCTCTCTGGGATTTCTGTTCCCTGCATGTCTTGTGGTGTGTTCAGCTCAGTGTGGATCACAGCATTCACCTGTCTGCCTTGCACTAGTGATAGCATGCTCAGGGCAGCACAAGTGCATACAATGCAGAGTTCAGTGGCTGGGGTTTTACAGTGGGCTGTCTTGCTGACCTTCCACCTGTATGCTGTGGGTTGTACATGGTTTGTTTATTTTCAAGGAAAAACACATGTAAATGGCTAGCTAATAATATCATAGAATGGTTGGAAGAGACCTCAAAGATTGAGTCCAACCTGTCACCCAAGACCTCATGACTACTAAACCATGGCACCAAGTGCCATGTCCTGTCCCCTCTTGAACATCTCCAGGGATGGGGACTCCACCACCTCCCTGGGCAGCACATTCCAATGGCTAACAACTCTCTCTGGGAAGAACTTTCTCCTCACCACGAGCTTAAATTTCCCCTGGTGCAGTTTGAGACTGTGTCCTCTTGTTCTGATGCTGATTGCCTGGCATAAGGGACCAACCCCCTCCTGGCTACAACCTCCCTTCAAGTAGTTGTAGACAGCAAGAAGGTCTCCCCTGAGCCTCCTCTTCTCCAGGGTAAGCAACATCAGCTCCCTCAGCCTCTCCTCTTAGGGCTTGTGCTCCAGACCCCTCCCCAGCCTCGTTGCCCTTCTCTGGACATGTTCAAGAGTCTCAATATCTTGCTTAAATTGAGTGGCCCAGAACTGGACACAAGACTCAAGGTGTGGCCTAACCAGTGCTGAGTACAGGGGCACAATGACTTCCCTGCTCCTGCTGGCCACACTATTCTTGATGCAGGCCAGGATACCATCCTCCTTCTTGGCCACCTGGGCACACTGCTGGCTCATGTTCAGCTGGCTGCCAGCCACTACTCCCAGGTCCCTTTCTGTTTGGCAGGTCTCCAGGCACTCCGACCCCAGCCTGTAGCACTGCATGGGGTTGTTGTGGCCAAAGTGCAACAGCACCCAGCATCTATGTCTGTGGAGTCTGAAGTCTGTCATGCAAAGCAATGAAAAAACTTGTTAGCATTTGCCCTTGTGGCTTCTTCCATGAGGTCCATCATCTTATCTGAGCCAAACAAGCCCTCCTGCAATTGCTTTTATAGCCATGGACTACTTGCATATGCACTGCTCCTCTCTTGAATCAGCATTGTGTTGTTTGGACTGAAGCACAAACAGCAAGTTTCCTTAGGGCATGACTGCAGATTGGATTCTGACTGCTAAGAGAAAGCCTGTGTGTGTGTGTCTATAACATGTCATGTCTTCTCCCAATATAATTGGTATCATACTGTTAAATTTGAGGCCCATTTTCTGTGTCATTTTAGAAATATGCTACAGAATGTTGCCACAGATTTGTGCTTCGAGTCAGCTGTGGTAGAAAATCCTGACCCAGACAGGAGATGAGACATAGGCTTGTGGACAGAGGAATGGTCACTGCCATCCATCATTTCTTCCCTCCTCTGTCTGACAGGGGACAAGGTGAACCTCTTTTCAACCCTTGTGGGGGCACTCTGGCACCTTGTCATCTCTCCATCAAGAAGTGGTGTCACCTGCAATGACAGCACTGACATGAGTAAGTGGCTTGCAGGGATACAAGAAAGCACTGCAGTGAACAAAACTTGTCAGCTTTAATTAGCAGTGTTGAATGATGCCTTGAAAGCCTGTAGGTATAAACAGACAAATAAGCTGGTAGAATTAAAAACAGATGTTGGAATTTAACTCCTTTTAATAACAACATCCCCTGCCTCCTCCCCATTAAAAAAAACACAACCTAATGTCAGTTAATGCCCAATTCTATTTATACCCTTCTCATTTACATGCAGATTTAGCATAATGTATTCAGGAAGCCAGCATGTTTTTTATTGGAACAGAGGTAGCTGTTTGTGTGTTTGTCAAATCTCTCTGCTCTTACCTTCTCCCTAGCCACTTGTCCAGACACACTTCAAAACTGACCAGGCCATGACTCAAATTCCATACATTCCTGATCACCCAGCAGAGGGTAGGAAAAAAATAACCTGTGCTAAAATCCCATAAAGATATCATCTAGGCTACTAGAGTACACTGGGAACTCTTAATGTGAGGATTCATTCAACACAGTTGAAAGATAGTTTGTTACGAGGAACCCCTTCCAGAGCTGCTGTGCCTTTCCAAAGCAAGACTTCAATCATGACCATATGCAACTGGAAACTGAAGCAGGCAGGCACAGCCCTGGTAGGCTGAACATGAGCCTGCAGTGTGCCCAGGCAGCCAGGAGGGTCAATGGCATCCTGGCCTGCATCAGGAACAGTGTGGCCAGCAGGAGCAGGGAGGTCATTCTGCCCCTGTACACTGCACTGCTTAGGCTGCACCTCGAGTACTGTGTCCAGTTCTGGGCCCCTCAGTTTAGGAAGGAGGTTGACTTGCTGGAGCATGTCCAGAGAAGGGCAACAAAGTTGGTGAGGGGCCTGGAATACAAGCCCTATGAGGAGAGGCTGAGGGAGCTGGGGCTGCTTAGCCTGGAGAAGAGGAGACTCAGGGGTGACCTTATTGCTCTCTACAACTACCTTAAGGGAGGTTGTAGACAGGCAGGGATTGGTCTTTTCTCCCAGGCAACCAGCACCAGAACAAGAGGACACAGTCTCGGGCTGTCTCAGGGGAGGTTCAGGCTGGAGGTCAGGAGGAAGTTTTACACAGAGAGAGTGATTGCCCATTGGAATGGGCTGCCCGAGGAGGTGGTGGGGTCACTGTCACTGGAGGTGTTCAGGAGGGGACTTGATGGGATGCTTGGTACCATGGTTTTGTTGATTAGGTGGTGTTGGATGATAGGTTGGATGTGATGATCTTGAAGGTCTCTTCCAACCTGGTTTATTCTACTCTGTCTAAGCAGCATGATCACATAGCCACAGACCATGGTCATGGACATTAGACAAGGCTGCTATGTTGTGACAGGAGAAACGTGTGGTCTTGTGACAACGTCCTGTTGGGATGCAGACTTGGTCAGAGTAGGATCCCCATCTTACACAAGCTGAAGGTGGTAGATAAGCAACAACTTTATCCAAGAGGCAGCATCTCCTGGCTCCTGTGTTTGTCTCCATGTTTAACACTGGAGTTGGAAAGAGGAATTACAGTCTGGCAGATATCCTCTGAAGCAGAATGCAGCATCTCCCAGTGGTGGGAACACAACTCTGAGCACAGCTTTTCCCCACCGGCTTCCTTAAGGGGTTCAAATCTTTGGGAACTCCTTTAAAGATAAATCTTCCCACTGGTATGTACCAGGAGAGGAAAAAGCACAACCTCTGATCTTACTGCAATTGCTCTTTGAAAGTGATATACATTTTCCTGCCTGACACATTTGATGTCAGACTTCCCTCTCGGACTTCGCCTGGCACCTGAGGACCAAGCAGCGAGCATTGCTGTACTTCACGATGACTAATTGGAATGCTTCCTTTCAACTATTAGTCATTGTTTTTCCTGCAGGCTAGACCTGTATTTATAATATGAGCTGCAAATGCTCCAATAAATTATGAATAGGCATGTAAATGTTTAAATCCATGTATTTGGATGAGAGGCAGGAGTGGAAAAAAAAAATAAGAGCAATTCTTGATCAACTCTGATTTTTTTCCCCCCCCGATGTGACAGACTGTCAAGGTTAAAAGGACCTTCACAGATTTTTATTCACTTTTATATCACTTGCTTGATGCAAAATGTGGATGGCAAAACAGGAGAGAGTCGTGGCGAGGTGTCAAGTTATTAAGACTTAATTGCTCGGAGGGAGTGCACAACTGAACATGCACAGTGCTATGATGCAAAAATGAAGCACATGTTAAATAGATGGACTAAATATGCAGCCTGATGACATAGCTTCCATAGTTTTTTTTTATCCTCTTGGCTGGCTGATGCTCACAGCTCAATAAGACATGATTAGTCTCTGAATCATTAATATGATGCTGCTGTAAAGCATTCCTCCCATTTCTCTTCGGTTTTTTTCCCCCCTGAAGTATGTCCTGCTGAAAACAGAACAATGGGCTGCTGTAACTGAAATCAATAGTCATTGTTTCTTCTGTTCCAAAGCATTAATATGGTAAAACTAAACATAGGCAGTATGGATTTCCTCTCAGAATTGTGAGAAGTTGCTTATAGAAGATGTCTGTGTATGAAAGACTCCACCTCTGCATTGAAATCACTTTTTGAGCACTCAAGTTCCTGTGGATGTTAAGTCTTTAAAATGCAGGGAAGGAGAATGTGTAGGAAGGCTTCTCAGAGATCTGAGAGGTGGTGAGCTAAGACCTGCATCACCTGGCTTCTGGTGAGTGGGGTGCTTGAGCAGTGGGAGCCTGAGAGTGATTTTCTCTGCTTTGCCTTCTTGGGAGGCATTGCACCTTCAGCTGCCAACAGCAGGCTTATACTGTCCAAATGAAGCAGTGAGGTGACTGCATCTACATCTTCCGTTATGAGAAGGATCTGATGAACAGTTGTCTTGTCCATTGAAAAGCATCTGATGCTTAACCTTTCCCCCTGATGTTATTTAGAACTTGGGCAAAGTTTAGTCACAGTAACACTGCTGTCCATTGTGTTGGTAGGACCTTAACTAAAATGCAGTTGGAAGATGATGAGCTGCAGTTGGAGAAAGATGAATTCACACTGGGCCTGGGGGAAGAGGGCTGCAGGACTGATATTGGAAATGAAGAGGTCGTAACAGGAGGCAGAATGAGCTACCTCAGGTGTCTGCTGCATGGCACTTCCTGGTGCTCTGCAAGCATACTCTTTAGCTCCATTAATTTCTATCTTGCCAGTCTAGTCTCCCAGCAGAGTCCATATTTCTCAAAACCAAGTATTTGTGTTTAAATGTCTGAAGCATATCCCCCAGTGATAAATGCACTGCTAAATCTGGGAAAGCAGGAAAGGCCAGGAAAACCCCCCACTATCTGGGTCAGGCTTTCCCCACTGGTGCCCCCTCCATACCATGCTCTTTGGCCATGCTGGTGAAAAGTTTATTCTTCTTCCTTGTGAAATGCAGACTCCTAGAAATAATCCTTACTGGATTGTTCTTAGCTGCTGATGTTGAAAGCTTTATTGTATTTCCCTATAGTTGGTACAATTTTGCTGCCAGCTTGCTGTTTGAGTTTGTGTTTCTCATTCATTTTCAAGGACTTTAATGCCATGGAATGCAGAGAGCAGGACTGGGGCATTAGATTCAAAGAAAATAGTTGTGAGGGTGAATAAAAGACTATCTAGAATACTGAGAAGTTCTTTACTGGTTTTGGTTTTTAATAGTTGATGAATTAATTTGTTTGTTCCCCCAACATTGTCTGGGGTTTCTTGCTGTTTAATTTATTTAATGGCAACAGTTTCAGTAAGAAAGGAGAAAGAAGCAGACTCAAAATCCAAGCTTGTGTGTCTTTGGCAGAGAACACTTTTCTCCACATCTGCTGGCTGAAACTTGAGCAGGCTCTGTGCTCAAACTCAGCCTGGAACCTGATCTGTCGTCCATTTACCTGGCAGAGAATCTTGCCATGAGTTCACTGGGGCTAACTTCACACTCAGAATCATAAAATCAATAAAGTTGGAAGAGACCTCAGAGATCATCAAGTCCAACCTGTCACCCAAGACCTCACGCCTACTAAGCCATGGCACCAAGTGCCACGTCCAATCCCCTCTTTGTAGCAGTGGTTTATCAGTCAGAAACTGGAACCCTTGTGGGATTATTTTGTTTGCTTTTTAAATGCTCAGCTAGCTCATCAATTTTTGTGATCAGAAATGCAACTGTGTCAATTCTTTAAGCCTTCAGTCCAGATGTTAGCAAATGCACATCTCTGCAGTTAACCTCACATAGACCTCGCATGGGCACAGCTTTTTTCCTTCTGCAGCAAAGCTTGCTGGAAGGTCTACACTGAGAGAATAGAGCACATTGGTTTGCAGAGAGAAATCAAGATGACTTTATCCATGTGATTTTAAGGCTTGCAGCAACGAACCAATTACTAATGATGGCAAAGTGTCTTTGAATGTTGGATTTTGTTCAGATAACCTGATCTGTTGTCCATTTACCTGGCAGAGAATCTTGCTGTGAGTTCACTGGGGCTAACTTCACACTGTCTTGGTGGCAGTGGTTTATCAGTCAGAAACTGGAACCCTTGTGGGGTTTTCTTGTTTGCTTTTTAAATGCTCAGCTAGCTCATCAATTTTTGTGATCAGAAATGCAACTGTGTCAATTCTTTAAGCCTTCAGTCCAGATGTTAGCAAATGCACATCTCTGTGGTTAACCTCACATAGGTCTCACATGGGCACAGCGTTTTTCCTTCTGCAGCAAAGCTTGCTGGAAGGTCTACACTGAGAGAATAGAACACATTGGTTTGCAGAGAGAAATAAAGATGACTTTATCCATGTGGTTTTAAGGCTTACAGCAATGAACCAATTCCTAATGATGGAAAGTGTCTTTGAATGTTGGATTTTGTTCAGATAAAAAGTAACTTCCCCTGGGTGGGCAAAGTGAGAGCCCCACATATCTTTCAGTGGTGCAAAGCCCCTGGTGCTTTCTCTGTAGTCTTTTTTTATTCACTTGTAGGTAGACTTCTGCTCTGGAAAAAATTGGACTTAACACCATCCTGTGATCTGGCACTTCCATTGAGAATGCCCAGAAGGCCTTTCCCTAGATAGAAATGTTTGTAGCATATTAAAATCTGCTAAATAAAGCTATCTGTTTGATGTGAAACAACCAACCAACCAAAACCAAACAAACCAACCAACCCCAAGAAACAAACAACCCCCAAAAATGCTGTTTGCATCAAGAAGGGCAAGATGATTGCTTTCTCTAGGCTGTGGGAGAACACTAACATATGCCATCCTTACATCCAGTTAGATTGATGAATACCAGATGGAAGCCATGCAGAATGTTTTCTGTAGAATGCATAAGTATTGCTGGCAGCTTTTCAGTTTTTGGTACAGCAAAAGACAGTTGTACTTGCTTTAGTGACTTGAGATAAATGCCTGCAGACTCCAAAGTCTGTCTAGGGGAAGCACTGCAACTCTAGAAGCTTTCAGTGATCCTCCATTGATTGTTGAAGTTTTATGCCTGTGACTATTGCTTAATACAAGTGCTTGAAGCAGGCAATCTCTAAGCAGTCACTAGTGCAGATGAGCAGCTCTTTTGCACAACCTTCTTTAATTCTTGTTTCAATCTGAGATGTACCTTCTGCTTTTCCTCTAATAACCCAAGGCACATGTTGAAACATTCACTAAGCAGCCTTTCATGAGTAACACATGGCTGCTGAATTTCACATTCTTCTGTTTCTCTTCCCCAGCACTTTGTCCCTTTTGTCCATCTCAGCCTTGCAGCTGCATTTAATTGGCATCGGTGGAGGGCTGTCAATTGTGACCTGAAACAAAGAGTTGTGCAGTGCCAGCACAGTTGTCTTGTGTGCAAGCTCCTAGCTGCATTGCTGTGTTCAATTACTCAATGTGTTTTGGTTACTGGCTGGTGGTTAGAAATCTTTGAGGTACTCTCGAGTGTTCATCTGTTGAAATGCCCCTGCAAGCAGCTGTTCTCTTTTGGCACTGTGTTTTTATGCTCCCTTCCATCAGTGGGTTTGCTCTCAAGGGACTGAACTGACTTGGTTATTTTGTGACTTCTAGTTTTTAAGCTAATAATCTGCAGGAATTCCTGGCCTGTGATCTGGGTCTGGGTTTGGGTGTGATTGCCATGTGCCTATTGTTGGTTTCCACCAGCTCCATTTGTCACTACTGGACACAACTCAGTTGAGAACAGTTTGACATCATTTCAGGTGAGATCAGAAATAAACAAGGGAAGTCCCTGCTGGAAAACTGCTGCAAAGTCTGGCCTTTGTGGCCCACTTATACAAGTGTTCAAATGAGACTGAGAGCCATGCAGTGGTTGCAGGGAAAGACAGTTCTGTAACTCACTGCTTTTGGGAACAGGAGGGAGTGAGGCTGTAAATGGCTGCAAAGACTTCCTCTGGTCGGGGAACTGCAAACTGCCTTCAGCTGTTGAGAGCAGCCCAGTCCCCCTAGGCTTAACCTCCCACAGTTAGCCATACAGCCACTTCTCTTGTTCCTTTGCCATGGAAGAACTGAGCTGCTGCTGACTGAGGAGAATGCATGAGAGCAGAGTGACCAAGCAAGTTTGTTTGGAGGTATTTGTGAAGCATGATGCAATTGCTTTCCCCCAAGGTGCCCAGAGGAATAGAATAATAATTGGAGCTGTCTGTGTACTTTTACAGGTGTTTTTTTTTTGGGGGGGGGGTTTTGGTGTGTTTTGTGGTATTTTGTTTTAAATACATCAGAAAATGCTGGCTTCTCAAACTGAGAAAAATGTTTTCCTGAAGCATTTCCTGGCTTTAAGACTATTAAGGAGAATTCCTATTATGGGGCTTCTGAACATGAGATGCACCCCTGTAACAGCTCAAAAGCATGCTTGTCAGAGCACTCACCCAGAGCAGAAGATGGCCATCCCCAAGTCCTTGCTTTGCTTCATTGACCTGGTCCATAGATCCAGCTAGAGCTGCACAGACAACAGAGACCACAGGAGCTGCAGTGACAGACAAGGTTACTAACTGTCTTCAGCAGCACCTCCCTGCTCCCCAGGGACCAGGTAGCTGAGCCACTTCTGATTTTGTCACTGAAGTGCTACGTTTCCCAGCAAGGAAATCAATGGTGTTTACTTTTAAAATCACTTGGTAAATGCCCCACTGCAACTTCATTAGCTGCTCAGAGCGATGCATTCCCTGCATAGGCCAAGCGCTCTGTGATTAAGTTTCATCACGCTGATGCCTGGGCTGAGTTCTCCAGTGATTCAGTACTGCAAGGAATGCTACACTGGGCTGTGTCCCCTACTTTGCAAAGGAGATTTGAACAGGTCAAAGTGCTCATGGGGACTTTAGAAGCAGATATAGAATCACAGAACAGTTTAGGTTGGAAGGAACCTTAAAGATCTGGTTCCAACAGTCTGCCATGGGCCACGAACTAGGATGATTTGGAATTTCAGATGTGTCCTAGGAAGATACCAAAGTCCTGCTGTGTGGTTTGAATTTGTTGTGTTGGAAGAGGCTTTTATTGGCTTATGGCCTGCTGGGCAGATGACTACTGTCACCCTGTCTCACAAGGATAAAAGTCACTTCCCCTCATGTAGTCTTCATCTCTGCCCACAGCTGGCTTTCTGGGTCCTCCTTTTTGGAGCAGCAGCATTCAGGTATTGGCTAACCAAGCATTTTTTAGAGGGAGTGGTGGTGAGGGCAGCAGAAATCGTGAGCAGAGAAGGCACACAGTTTAGTTCATGTGCTTTATTTAGAGAACTGAGACATCCAGTAGCACTTGATGATCTCGAAAGTCTTTTCCAACCTGTTCTATTCTGTTCTGTTCTATTCTGTTCTGTTCTATTCTGTTCTGTTCTATTCTGTTCTGTTCTATTCTGTTCTGTTCTATTCTGTTCTGTTCTATTCTGTTCTGTTCTATTCTGTTCTGTTCTATTCTGTTCTCAAACTCTCTGAACTGTCAATACTTTGATTTATTATGTTTTTTAAATGTGTTTACAAGGATGTTTTAAAATCTGAATCTTGCTGCTGTTCACCACTGAGAGTCTATTTTCCCCTTGTTAAAAGTAATAATAGATATAAAGTTTAATTTAAATGCTACCTATGTCTAAACCCTTTGGATGATTTCAAAACCCCTGGGTTCAGTTTGCTTACATATCTGCAAGGGATTGTGTTATACACTTGCCTTTGACAGCAGTGGAGTGGACTCAGTGCTGTTGGTGGTCCTGCTTCTGTGTGTGCCTATTCTGGGCCCTAGTGCCACACATGAATGGTAAGGGTACTGCAGTCAGTAGATACTGAATAGAGCTTTGTAAGGAGGTCGCTAAGCTAGGGGTGACCTGGACTACTAAATCCATCCAGCACATTGTGTACCTCAGTGCAGGCAGAGCTGGGTCAGAGCAACCTGGTAGGCATCATGAATGGAAGCAAGAGGTAACCTTTGCTCATGGAAGGGCCAGAACATGCTGGCTATTTGTCTGTTTGGGCTTTGAAATGTAGATGGGAGCGACTTGTTATCAGTAACTGTGCACTGTGCAGCGAGCTCCTGAGTTTAGGTTAGCTCTTCAGTGCCAGCAGAAAAGTATCACACAGTATCACAGTGTCACAGTATAACTTAGGTTGGAAAGGACCTCGAGGATCATCGAGTCCAACCTATCAACACAGACCCCATGACTAGACCATGGCACCAAGTGCCACATCCAATCTCCTCTTGAACACCTCCAGGGATGGGGACTCAACTCTGAGCTGAGCCCGTTCCAATGATGAATGACTCGCTCGGTGAAGAACTTCCTCCTCACCTCAAGTCTAAACCTCCCCTGGCACAGCTTGAGACTGTGTCCCCTTGTTCTGGTGCTGGTTGCCTGGGAGAAGAGACCAACCCCTTCCCGGCCACAACCACCTTTCAGGTAGTTGTAGAGGGCAATGAGGTCACCCCTGAGCCTCCTCTTCTCTAGTGAAGAAGTGTACAGTGAAGACAGTGTGTGTGCATGGTGGGCTAAAGCTGAAGGCAGGAGGGTGGGTTGTAGCAGTTCCTCTGAGTTCTCTTAGTGCAGGGTGAGGAAACTCCCTAGCTGCTTCTGTCCCATGATATGGATGTGAACAGTGTGTTTTGAACAGGAAAGAGAAGGGAGGGCTGAGGAGCTGGGGTAGCAAATCAAGCACTAGACGATCTAAGTAGAGTGCAGTTTCCTGTCCCTCAAGTTGCCCAGGGCAATGGGAATTGAGGGCTTTTATCTGACTTCCCAGATGGCAATTTTAGCTGAAAATGTCTGCTTTCAGCTCTCTGCTTTTTGGTAAGAGCTCTGTTCTGCTGCTCACCTGTAGGAGGTTTATAGAGTGCTGCGGAATGAGGTAGTCAGTGGAGTCATCACATCCTACCTCACTACAAGAAAGATGGAGTTAAACTTTCACTGGGGAAGAATACCTCTCAAATTGAGCAGCTGAGAAATGTGCCAGGGGAAGTTTAGGCTGGAGGTGAGGAGAAAGTTCTTCCCAGAGAGAGTTGTTAGCCATTGGGATGTGCTGCCCAGGGAGGTGGTGGAGTCACTGTCCCTGGAGGTGTTCAAGAGGGGATTGGACGTGGCACTTGGTGCCATGGTTTAGTAGTCATGAGGTCTGTGGTGATGGGTTGGACTTGATGATCTTTGAGGTCTTTTCCAACCTTGTTGATTCTATGATTCTATTCTATGATGTTTAAAAACAATAGTACAGGTAACATGGAGTGCAGCAACCATCAGTTTTCCTTTCCAATAGACATCTTAGGTTGTAAAAAGACTGAATTTGAGCCCTAGTTGGATTCATGCTTGTCTTTCTCACTCTGCTAGCAAAGCTGTTTAGGGATTTATTTTTATTTCTCTGGATGAGAGATTTTTTTTCTTTCCCCAGAACTGACTTGAAGATCTATTGCTTTTAAAAATCCCCTCCTGTGAGACTGTGGGGGGAAAGGAAGAATTAGTGGAATTAACACTGGAAAGATGGAGAAAACTGTGGTAGAATGATAAAAAAGAATATCGAGCAAATTAACTTTTTTCTTTTTTCCCATCCCAAACATAATTTCCTGAAACATTTCATGAGATGTATGAGATGCTGAGGTAGGTATTAAAATGATGCTCAAAATAACCTGGTGGCAAGGGCAGGAAGCACTGTAGGCATTTTACCAGATGATGGTGCTGTGGGTTCACACAAATTCTCACCACCATCCTAAATACATTCATTTTTTCCTGCCGTGGCTATTACTGAGCTTTCCTTCTAGCTAGGTACATCAGCAGCATCAGCCCTGCAGTGCTGTCTCCTGGGACTCCCGACCGTGGCTTGCAGTGATGTGGAAAGAAAACTGCTTCCCACCGCACAGAGCAAGACCCACAGTGACGAGTGCCTGGGGCTGTAGTTCTTGGGGGAAATGTGGGATAATCTTAACTTTTTGACTGTTTTGACCTACTGTGGGGGATGCATAAAGTCAGCTCCAGTGTATGGAGTGTCCTGCAGAGTGTCCTAAGAACCAGCTTGGTATCCTGCCTCTGGTGTCTGCAGAACTCAGTCTGTTGTGTCCAAGTCACAGAATCACAGAATCACCAAGGTTGGAAGAGACCTGAAAGATCATCAAGTCCAACCTGTCACCACAGACCTCATGACTAAACCATGGCACCAAGTGCCATGTCCAATCCCCTCTTGAACACCTCCAGGGATGGTGACTCCACCACCTCCCTGCGCAGCACATTCCAATGGCTAACGACTCTCTCAGTGAAGAACTTTCTCCTCACCTCAAGCCTAAACTTCCCCCGGCACAGCTTGAGGTTGTGTCCTCTTGTTCTGGGGCTGGTTGCCTGGGAGAAGAGACCAAACCCCTCCTGTCTACAACCTCCCTTCAGGGAGCTGGAGAGAGCAAGAAGGTCTCCCCTGAGCCTCCTCTTCTCCAGGCTAAACAACCTCAGCTCCCTCAGCCGCTCCTCCAGTGCCTTTCTCTGACATGCTCCAGCAATTCCATGCCCTTCTTGTAGTGAGGACCCCAAAAGTGAGCACAGTATTTGAACACAGTAGTGAACACAGCCTCACTATTGTGGAGTCCAGGGGCAAAAAACAGCTTCATTAGGAGCTTTAGTAAAAGACATGGTACCAATTCTTTGATGCACTGCAGGGCCACACAGTTCCTACTGAGGCCTGATAATCAAATGCATCCAAAGCAATTAGGAACACAAACTCCTGGGTTGTTTCCCTTTTTTCCAGTGGGAGCTCCTAGCATTTATCTCTAAGATCCTGAGTTACAGTGGTTTAGCAAGCAGCTCATCAGCCAAACATCAGCAATTGACCATCTGTGTGCTCCTAGCTGGTAAATGTGAATGGTTTAACTACCATCATGTGTCATTATGTTGCTGTAGTTAGTATTTTCTTTAGCAGTTTGTGAGCCCTGTGATGACATTCAGTAATTGCCATCATATTGCTTTTAGCAGAGCACTGTGAAAAGCTGCATAAGCAGAGTAAGGTCCTAAATGATTGTTTTGACTTCATTTCTACAGGCAGGTGAGGCTCAGTTACACATGTGGCTTTTACACTTGATTCTTTCTGGTGTGATTCCTAAGTACAGAGCAATGAGAGAGGAATGTGGATAATTAAGACTGTTGCTGTCTCTCTCTGCACTGTGCTTGGGTTTCTCAGTGGTTTCTTATATTTCCCAGCTAAGCTTTTTGCATCCCTCCTGGATTCCTTTAACTGTCTTTAGGGGCATATCCCTGAGCAGTCAGTGCTTGTTTAAAGTATCTCAAGCAAAGTTGACTGTAAAGAAACAAGTAGTACCCAGGGCATTGTAAGGAAGGTTATAGTTTAACTGTTGCAGAATGAAGTTTATTCTCTTATTGAAGACCTAGGCAGCACTGCATGAGTCAGTTCAGTTTGCCATCAAATGGCTCTGTCCTGTTGGGCTTTCTGTGGTGGTTGCCAAAGGGATGACTTGAATGTTTAGTTCCTTGGTTGATCAGTTCATCACACAACCTTGCTGTTAAGAGTGTGTTTGTTATCAGTCTTAATGACTTCAGGGACAATAGATCCTTCAGGTAGGTTTTCCTTCAGACATGAGTACTGTGTCCAGTTCGGGGCCCCTCAGTTTAGGAAAGATCTTGAGTTGCTGGAACGTGTCCAGAGAAGGGCAACAAAGCTGGGGAGAGGTCTTGAGCACAAGCCTTATGAGGAGAGGCTGAGGGAGCTGGGGTTGCTTAGCCTGGAGAAGAGCAGGCTCAGGGGAGACCTTCTTGCTGTCTACAACTACCTGAAGGGAGGCTGTAGCCAGGAGGGGTTTGGTCTCTTCTGCCAGGCAATCAGCACCAGAACAAGAGGACACAGTCTCAAATTGTGCCAGGGGAAGTTTAGGCTGAATGTGAGGAAGAAGTTCTTCCCACCAAGAGAGATTTGCCATTGGAATGTGCTGCCCAGGGAGGTGGTGGAGTCACCCTGGAGGCGTTTAGGAAGAGACTGGATGGGGTGCTTGGTGCCATGGTTGAGTTGATTAGATGGTGTTGGGTGATAGGTTGGATTTGATGATCTCAAAGGTCTTTTCCAACCTGGTCTGGTCTAGTCTAGTCTGCTGTGTGAGATTTTGGGTGGTTTAGGGTAACAAAGAACTGTCACATGGAGTTTCCCCTGGTTATCTTTCAAACTGGTGAGGTCTAACATCCCTTTGCTTTCTTTGATTTAAGATTGTCACTATTTGGGTTACTTGGTGCTGAGTGGCAGCCAGGGAAGTGCTGCAGCTCTAATATTGTAGTATCATTCAGGGTTGGAAGGGACCACAAGGATCAGCTAGTCTCAACCCCCCTGCCATGGGCAGGGACACCCCACACTAGATCAGGCTGGCCAGAGCCTCATCCAGCCTGGTCTTAAACACCTCTGCTCAAGGAGCGTTATTCTCTGCCCGAGTCTAACATGCAGGACTCTTCCTGTGAGGCTTGAAGGAAGGAGGTGGTCTACCTCCCAGTGACTTGTGACTTCTACATAGAACATTTCCTCAGAGCTAATTAAAACTTTGAGAAGTCATCAGAACTTAAATGAATCAGTGCTGCATAACTAACAGCTTGTGTTAAAGGCTTTGAACAAATATCCACATTGCATCAGTAAACATGCAAATTGCTTCTTCATGTCAGGGATGTGTCTCCCTACAATGCTGATAAAAGATTTCTCTGTGAGTGTAGCTTCTCTATCCTTTAAAGTTTATTGCTTTCCCTAACCTCTCTTTTAGGCCTTTTAATGTATGGTGAAACGCTCTAAAATGATTTGCCAAGCAAAATTCACTCTGCTTCAGCAATAACTAGCAGTTAACAAAGTGTCTGAATTAAGGACTGAAACAAAGCTGGGACCAGTTAGTGTTCAATGATGGCTGTTAGCTTTGGTAATCTTCTTTACAGGGGATTATTGCAGCTCTAAGATATTTTCCCATGGTTATGATGGCACTTATGGAGAAGATTCACGACTTGCAAAACTTTTGTTTGGCATAATTCACTTCTGGCTTCTTTAAGTGATACTATAAAGCAAGATTTAGTTTGGAGAGGGAGAGGAATGCTTCCAGTAATGAATATAATTAAGAGTATTGGCTTCTTTTTCAGTTAGTTTTTCACAAGCACTAACCCCTTCTTGCATGAGCTGTTCCTCACATGGTCAGGCTTTTCTGATCACTTCATGCCTCCCATCTGTGTGCATAGTATGTGCTAGCAAGCAGCATGGTTCTGCCTTGGTCCTGTTGCAAGATGGTTAGAAGTTTGCAACTGCTAGAACATTTGCTGTGTGGGGAGAGGTTAATCTTGGACTGAGAGGCTTTCAGGTGTGCCAGTACAAGTGGCTCACAAGCTGATGGCTTCCCATCAGGAAGTCACACTGGGTGTGCTTCATGCTGCAAGATGATATGGGCTCTGAAGGACTCTACAGATATAGTATTCAGGCTGAGTAGTGTTGCTTACATCATTGCAGTTCTGTCTGCTTGTGCAGCTGATATCTAATTTTCATTCTCTATGGACCTCTGCAGGTTTTCCAGAGTCCCTTTGTGGTTGTCACCAGTTACTTATTCTTTAACTTTTGTGCTTTTTGGTAGCTAAGGAGGTTCTGTCTGTGTGTATGAGTGCAGTTCAAGAATGAAATGTCTGCTAGCTAAACTAGTGAATAAGCTTGCCAGCACTTATACTCCTGTCCTGGTTTCCTGGCATCTCCCAACACCACACTGAAAAACTTCCAGTATGAGATATAGCAGAAGGTTCATGGAATTGTAGTATCAATCAGGTTGGAAAAGACCTCAGAGATCCTCAAGTCCAATCTATCACCCAACACCTAACTAAACCATGGCTTCAAGTGCCACATCCAAGCCTTTTCTGGACACCTCCAGGGATGGTGACTCCACCACCTCCCTGGGCAGCACATTCCAATGGCCAATTACTCTTTCTGGGAAGAACTTTCTCCTCACCTTGAGCCTAAACTTCCCCTGGCACACCTTGAGATTGTGTCCTCTTGTTCTGGTGCTGGTTGCCTGGGAGAAGAGACCAACCCCCTCCTGTCTACAACCCCGCTTCAGGGAGTTGTAGAGAACAATGTCTCTTCCCCTGAGCCTCCTCATCTCCAGAGTAAGCAACCCCAGCTCCCTCAGCCTCTCCTCACAGGGCTGTGCTCCAGACCCCTCCCCAGCCTTATTGCCCTTCTCTGGACACATTCAAGTGTCTCGAGGTTCTTAAACTGAGTGGCCCAGAATTGGACACAGGACTCAAGGTGTGGCCTAACCAGTGCTGAGTACAGGGGCAGAATGACTTCCCTGCTCCTGCTGGCCACACTATTCCTGATGCAGGTTGTTCCTTTTCTGCCAAGACTCATTGCACAAAGAATGCTCTGCTGGCTGTGGCCTCAATTATCAGGCTCATACCATAGCTATGTTCTTCCTCCTGATGTATCATGATGCAACACTCTACAGGTTTTTCTGCTTCCCAGTGCATGACCACCATTAACCTTTGATAGTTTCCCCAGTCAGGCTGCTCTCATCTGTCACCTCCCATATGCAAAGCAACAGAACTTCTGCACTTAAATATGTGTGTGACTGTTTGACTTGTCAGGATTGTCAGCTCCCAGCCTCTTTCCCTTGCATTACACTGGTGAACTGGAACTCTGATAAAGGAGTTATGTACAGTGATGACAAGAATTGATTTCCAATTTCCTGTAGAATGACTCTATCATTGCTTGTGACTCAGGCAATTTAGCTTATATTATGGTGCTAGCTAGGGGCTATAGATCACCCTGACAGTCATCTAGTCACAGAGCATGCTGATTTTGACAAGATACTGAAAGAGAGAGTTTTATGAGAGTTTTCCTTGTGGTACAGCTTAAAGTGCCATTTTCTGTTGCTGGATTGTGTGCAGAAAGCCTTTGTATGAGGCAGAAGAGAAGTGTTGGGCTCAAGTTGTATAATTTGCCCTTAATCCTCATCCTTGAGAGCCTCTGGACAAACTGAACAACCCTTTTGTCTTGGGTCTGGTTTAGAACATGCAGGTATCTGTGTTTAGGTTCAGCAGAAGTTCTAGGACCTTCCAGGAGTGGTGAGGAGCAGATGCTTAGGGAAGGAGTAGAAGAATTGAAGCAGATGCAGGAGTGACCCTTTCCTGGATATGCCCTGGCAGGTTCAGTGCTTGGTGATTGGAGCCTTGCTGGGTTGGGTGAATAACACTGTACAGAAGTAGATGCTGTTGCTGCCTTCATGAAAGAATTTCTGTTGTTGGATAATAACCTGATGTACTCTGTCACTGCTGGAAGCCGTAGCACTTTGCTTTTTAGTGATCTCATCCCCTTCTGACACTGCACACCTGTAGGTAAAGCTGCGTAGGAGTCCAGTGTCCTGTTGCTAATGCAAACTGCTTCAAGAGTGCTCTTAACAGTGACACTCTGAACTTCAATGTAAGGCTGCTGTGACAGATGAAGAAAGGACTGAGGGGCAGTGAGTGATTTGGGCTTCTCTGACATTCAGTTACAAGGCAGAGGTGGACCACAGTCTCTCAGCTACCCAGTGGTGGCTGAAGTGCATGCCTGGATGTCAGCAAGCTCTGCTGTTTGGAGCACAAGGTCTATGAGGAGAGGCTGAGGGAGCTGGGGTTACTTAGCCTGGAGAAGAGAAGGCTTAGGGGAGACCTTACTGTTCTCTACAACTACCTGAAGGGAGATTGTAGCCAGGTGGGGGCTGGTCTCTTCTTCTAGGCAAGCAGCACCAGAACAAGAGGACACAGTCTCAAGCTGTGCCAGGGGAGGTTCAGACTGGATGTTAGGAAGAAATTCTTCACAAAGAGAGTGATTGGCCATTGGAATGTGTTGCCCAGGGAGGTGGCGGAGGTGCCATCCCTGGAGGTGTTTAAGAAGAGACTGGATGGGGCGCTTGGTGCCATGGTTTAGGTGGTGTTGGATGATAGCTTGGACTGAATGATCTCGAAGGTCTCTTCCAACCTGGTTTATTCTATTCTATCTGAATGGGGCTGAGGGCTGGTGTGCTCTGTGTGAGCTCAGCAGAGGCAATGGTGCTTTAATAAGAATGCATCCATCTGGAGTGCAAGAAAGGTATTTGTGGGCAGTCTGTGCCCATAGGAAGCTGCCCATTTTTGTTTAGGTGCTCTGCTGAGCAACTCCACTTCTCTGATGTCTTGGCCATTCATGTAGCTCACCTCTCTACTACCTGAATGCTTTGAGCTTAATCCCCACAAATGCATTTGGAATGGAAGGTGGCCACATTCTGGAGCTGTTGGCAAATGGAGAATGCAGACCAAGACTTGGAAAGGTAGAGAGTCACCAGAAGATGTAGGGATTTCTTCAGAAGCTGCAAACCTCCTCTTTCTCTCTGGAATTTTGTATCTTTATTTAAATATCTCAGAATGTTAAAGGCTTTTCTATTTCAGTCAGTCCTGAAGTATTTTTGAGAGCTGATCCATGTGATTTCTTCAACTTCCCTAAGAACCTCCTGAGTCAGGGATTTAAACCAGAGCTTCCTAACATTGTGATGACATTGTGAGTCTGCCCTTGCCTCCTCAGGTTAAATAGAGCAGAAGTGGCCCTTGCTTGTCAGCTTCACCAAAACTTTTTGTTACAAAACAAGCAAAAGGGCAAAATTAGAATTCAGGCTTGGACAGCCCTTTACAAATGAAGGCATTGAAATGCTTAGCACATCAAGTCCTTTAAAATGAGTCAGACAAAACTATCCTCCTCTAAAGTGACTTCCTTAAATTAAACCAATTCTCTTTCTCTCTTTAAATGACAGTTTAGGGTTTCATTTTCCTCAGATTGTCAGGCAGGACGAAAACTAATGAGACAAAGCTTGAAGTATTGGATTTTTAATTGGATTTTCAAATCAGCATCTATAGTAAAATGACAGCTACAAAGCAACCTGTACCTTTATGTTAAGCTTGGAACCAGATTTCTTTCCAAGAGATTCTTGAGGACAAGGAAGACATCAGGTGGAAGGGGGACAGAGAGTGTCACTGATTCTATCCTCATGCACTAGGATTTATGACGTATCTTTCACATTGGTGTTCAGACACTGATAACAAGGAAAACCCTGACTGCATGTTGGTTTCAGAGCTTCCACCTTGCTGAGAAGTCTGCTGTAAGGAGCTCTGGGTGGAAACTCCATTTGCTGTGAAGTATCACAGTTTAAATCCAGTATGGAAACCTGTGCAGTGCTACCTGAATTTAGGTGAAGCTCTTATGGAACCTGCGAGACTAAGTTCTGCAACAGACCTGACGTTTTTGCCTCCTTTGTGTTATATGTCTTACTGGGTTTGTAAGTTAGACAGCACAGAAAGGTGATTCTGACAGGATCTAATAGAAGCTTCTCAAGGATATAGAATAGAATTAACCAGGTTGGAAAAGACCTTTGAGATCACTGAGTCCAACCTATCACCCAACACTATCTAATCGACTAAACCATGGCACCAAGCACCCCATCCAGTCTCTTCTTAAACACCTCCAGGGATGCTGACTCCACCACCTCCCTGGGCAGCACATTCCAATGGCCAATCACTCTTTCTAGGAAGAACTTATTCCTAACATCCAGCCTAAACCTCCCCTGGTGCAGCTTGAGGCTGTGTCCTCTTGTTCTGGTGCTGCTTGCCTGGGAGAAGAGACCGACCCCCACCTGGCTACAGCCTCCCTTCAGGTAGTTGTAGAGAGCAAGAAGGTCTCCCCTGAGCCTCCTCTTCTCCAGGCTAAGCAACCCCAGCTCCCTCAGCCTCTCCTTACAGGGCTGTGCTCAAGGCCTCTCCCCAGCCTCGTTGCCCTTCTCCAGACATGCTCGAGAGTCTCAATGTCCTTCTTAAACTGAGGGCCCCAGAACTGGACAAAGTACTGAAGGTGTGGGCTAACCAGAGTAGCACTTGTCTCAGTATTTCTAACAATTTCTAGGATTCTCAGCCTTAATTTCAAGGCACTTGCTTGGGTAATAAAGCAAACAAAACAAAAGCTCCCACCTAACCCAACCAACCAAAACCCCCACCTGTGTGGTTTTGCTTTGGGAAATGGTGCTTATGCAGTCTATGCAGTGCAAATGTGATCCTTGATTTGTTGAGTGCCCTTTTGAGGTTTGGAAAACTTTGTGGCTATTTTTGGTTATTGGAGCATTCTACTCTGGCAAATTTAGAATGAAGCTTCCTAAGGCTCTGTGTTTGTCAAATTCCATCTTAAAGGCAAGTTTTGCTTTTTGCTCACTGTTCCTGTTGTAGAGCAATCCTGATTTGGCAACTTAGATTGGAAGAAAGTGGATCAGAGAAATCAGTATGCAAAAATACTCTCTGCCCTTACAGCTGAGAACAGTCTCAAACCAGATGGACCACCCTGGCTATATGTGTGGAAAGGTTCAGGCAACAGCGAGTGTAATACCCTTTACACACCCATTAATTAGGATATCACAGCATACTTGGTTTCCTACATAATGCAGTGCCATCCATCCTCCCCTCCCCCCCTTGCATCTGTAATTAATTAGTGTTTGGAAAACATTTAAGAAATGTAAAGCTCTCAGTAAGAGGTAAATGCTATTAATTGTAATTACCAAGTAGGTTATTTCTTAGCTTTCCTATGGTTCCTTTCCCTCTGGATAAACACCAAGGGATGCACACCTTCAGGGGGATGTGATAACTCCTGTTCTCACAGCAGAGCTGGCATAACACAGTTTGTGCTTGTTTTAGCAGCAGGGGGGAGCCAACTACAATGCTAGGATTTTTCCAGGGATTGCTCTGGTGTCTTTTCGTTATGTCCTGGTGAAAATGCCTTGCCTGCAAAACACTCAAGTTAGCTGGAATAAAATCCTAGCTAGGTCTCTACCCTGAGTGATTGCTTGAGCTGCATTTCTTTCAGGTTGCTGTCTGGGTCTCTGCAAACAATGATTCAGCTCATTTGTTCCCAAAGTGGTTTTTTTTCCCTCTTCACCTTAACCTTCCTGTACTTCATCCCCTGTACCTTACTAAGCCTCTGACACCGTCACTCATGTTGTGCTGCATTAATGGCTTCAGAGGATTGAATGTGACAACATAATGGCTCTGTTCGTACCTGTCAGGTACAAGCTGTATTAAGCAGTGCATGTGAAACATTTTTAGCCTGTGATCAAAGTGCTGGAGGAAGATATACCCCAGGGGTCTTATTTAATAGCTGTAAAAATTACTTCAACAGACAAATAAAGAATTGCTCAGACGACAGCGTGATGGGGGAGGTGCTCTCGCTTCTGAGAATTAGGTCTGTAGCCTCCCTGGAATCACAGAGAGGTACTGAGAGATTCAGACAACTGGCCTGCTGCCATGGATGGTACAAGCCCTTTAGAAAGGTCAAGCTGAGGGGTGGTGAGAAGGAGCTGCCCTTTATGTGACACAGAGCAGGAATGCAGGGAGCTCTGCCTTCAGGTGGGATGATGAGCCAGTGGAGAGTCTGCAGGTCAAGATTAACAGACAGGCAACCAAGGCAGTATAGTGGTGAGTGTCTGCCATGGACTACCTGGTTGGGAAGAAGTATTAGGTCAAGCCTTCCTCAGACACCTGGAAGATGTCTAATGTGCAGAGGATTTGGTCCTCATGGGCAACTTTAACCACCTGCTGGAAGCACAGCCCAGCAAGACACAAGGACTTCCTCCTGGGCTGCATTAGGAAAAGCATAGGGCTGAGGCAGATGATCCTTCCTGTCTGCACAGCACCAATGTGGGAGTCCTGTGTCCAGTTCAGAGCTAAGGATGGAAACAGTCACAGTCTGACAGGACAGGGTCCTGGGCAAGCTGCTCTGCTGACTTGATTGAGCGGGGTGGGACTACATGATCTCTACAGGTCCCTTCCAGCCTTGACTGTTCTGTGGCTCTGAGATACCTGCATTTTCTCCAGAGATTGTGTGCAGGGGATGCTTGCTCTCTTCTTTTTAAAGCAAGACATTCCTGAGCAGTGTGTAGGTTACAAATTGCAGCAGGGGATTATGAAATGCAGGTTACTACCAAATGTGGCCATTATGTCGTGGTGAGCTGCACAGGATTAATATGATTCTTATGCTGAAATAAGGTAGTAAGTGGGATCTGCCTGACAGAGACAGCTTCAGGAGATGGAACTGGAATCTGAAGACTCTTGCTGGGCCCTGAGTAATTGCAGGGAATTTGAGCTCCCTGCTTTCAGTGCTGGCACCTCAGCCTGTGTAATTGTACATGCTAACAGCACCTGCAGGACCTGAGTAATAGGATGTTTGTTCTTGTCCTGTCTACATGCTATAAAAAGGGGTAACTTTTGCAGAGAGTTTAGCTAAGGTGTACAAGTGTGGGAGAAAACCAAAGCAAAGGAAATTTGAGTGTATTGCAAGTCAGAAGTAGCTTTAGCAGCTGTAGATTTCTCCCAGTAAGCTAAATGAGACTTCAGTTCAAAGTATCAGGCTGAAAAACATAGAACAAGGACAGAGGCACTGAGAAATAATTCATGTCAAAGTTTTGCTTTATGGCTGGTAAGTGTTGGGGAGAAAATAGTCTTGTATGAGTTGATGCCTAAGAGGGAGCAGGTATTGAAGTGATTTCTTATCTTCTAGTTGGCTGTGTGTTATTACATGCTGTAGCTGACCAGCAGGTAGCAGATGGTCACAGTAGCTTCAGATGATTCTATTTAACCTCTGATACAACATCTAACACAGTTGCAAATGACCCTACCCAGTAGTTGAAGTGCAAGGGAGACGTGGGCATGATTTCTTGCAGGGCTGATTGCAGAGGCTATGTAGGCTGTCAGAAGGCATCCAGATCTGAAAAGGACTTTTGGCTCTTGTGTCCTATTGGCCTTTTGAGACAGGTTTTGGTTGGTAGGCAGATTGTCAGGTGGTTATCTGTCCTCAAAAGATGGCATCAAGGCAGATAAATCTGAAGGCACACAGTTTTAGCAGCAGAGTTCCTGCAAAGCTGGCACACAGCAGCAGCTGTCAGCTGTTCCTCTTTTGGCTGTCTCAAGGGCAGTGGGGCAGGAAACCACTCCTTTTCAGTACACTGTGTGGAAGTGGAATACTGGGATGAAGTCATACGCTCTCCACTCTGCAAGTTTTCTTTCTCCAGTGATACCCACTTAGTTCCTGACAAAAATGTATTGAGAACATTAGTGGCAGAACACTTGGAAAGTGGAACCCCTCAGGACTGATGATATAATTGCTCTACGAAGCCATTTGTAAAGCAATTATGTTCTATTGTTCTCTTTTGTTCTGCATCTTTCTCAAAAGTGAGCCCTCCTGGCAGGCTGGGATGGGAGTGCATTGAGCTGGCTGTTATGTAAGAATATGCATAATTCCTGTGCATATTTATAAGAGAGAAGTGATGCCTTTGCAGTGTGACTGGATGGTTTGCATGTACAAATCTCTGCACAGAAGCAGCTTGCTGCTGTTGCTTCTGATGTGGCGTTTCAATAGGTAGCCTTGTAGCTTCTCTAGAAAGGTTTTTTTTTGGCTTGGTGTCATTCCTTTAAAATGAATGTTGTTAAATGCATCTTTCAAGTGCCAGAGGCAACAGAAATAAGAAAATAGGAGCTATTATAAATAATGTTTGCTCCACTTCTTTTTCAGTTTTTGGTGTGTGACAAGCCCTTATCTTCTCATTATCACTTAATGCTGCAGCAGGGTTATGTGTGTAGCTGTAACCTGTCAGCATATGTTGAGACTTTATTTGTTACTGTGTGTGGGACTTGGGTTTTATCATTTGCCCAAGCATCAATATCTATCTCGGCTGAACTGTCAGTATGCAAGAACATGAAGAGGCAGAGTGAGGTTCCCAAAGAAGGGATGAGCATATTTACTTAGACTAGAATAGAATTAACCAGGTTGGAAAAGACTTTCGAGATCATTGAGTCCAACCTATCACCCAAACCTATCTAATCAACTAAACCATGGCACCAAGCACCCCATCCAGTCTCTTCCTAAACACCTCCAGTGATGGTGACTCCACCACCTTCCTGGGCAGCACATTCCAATGGCCAGTCTCTCTTTCTATGAAGAACTGCTTCCAAATATCCAGCCTAATCCTCCCCTGGTGCAGCTTGAGACTGTGTCCTCTTGTTCTGGTGCTGGGTGCCTGGGAGAAGAGACCAACTCCCACCTGGCTGCATCCTCCCATCAGGTAGTTGCAGGCAGCAATAAGGTCTCCCCTGAGCCTCCTCTTCTCCAGGCTAAGCAACCCCAGCTCCCTCAGCCTCTTCTCACAGGGCTGTGCTCCAAACCCCTCCCCAGCTTTGTTGCCCTTCCCTGGACATGTTCCAGCAACTCAACATCTTTCCTAAACTGAGGGGCCCAGAACTGGACACAATATAGGATAGAATACTCAAGGTGTGGCCTAACCAGTGCTGAAAATCAGAATGTTGATTGTCTAATCTGCACTGAATGTTGAGTTTTATTTTAGCTTTTAAATTCATGTTTTAATGTAGTTTAAAACCATTGAGCAAGGATTGTTATATGAAATTGTAACCTGTATATGCCCCAGTGAGAGTGGGAGCAAGTTAATTCTGTGCCTGTTTCAGCCTGGAGAGAACCTACCTTGCCAGTGGTAATGTTTTAGACAAGCTGCCTGTATTTTGGTGGCATTAGTGCAGCTTTTGGCTTGGTTCAACTGAAGACCTGGTGATAAAGGTGCATTTTGTGTGCGCTGAAGCTTGTTGAATCACTGCTGCTCATGAAAGAGAACGCTGAGCTGCAAAAGAGAAGCTAATATGAACCTACAGGTAGTAGGAGACTTACCTGCAGAAATCATGTGTTGAACATATGCTCACATGATCTCCAAATGCACACAAACTCAGTCCACCAGGTAAGTTAAAATCCTAGGGTAGATGTAGTGCTCTCACTGTGCTCTCCCTGTCACAAGAGGGCAAGTATAGTTGCAGCTGGAAGGCAGAAAAAGATCACCAAGGCAGAGGAGCATAAAGTGGGGTCAGGCACAGGCAAAGTCCTCTCTCTGTGCAATAACCACCTCCTAATTTACCAACTGTGCTCCACATACTGGGCTCACTTCATCCCCAGCCTGGATGCTGCAGGGATAAAATGCCTTAGGTGCCATGGTTTAGTAGTCATAAGGTGTTGGGTGACAGGTTGGACTTGATGATCTTTGAGGTCTCTTCCAACCTTACTGATTCTATATACCCACCCACACACCCCAGCTGTGGACTGCCTTCCTAGGATGAGTACTTGAAACACAACAGACACATGCACTGGTCTCATTTTGTTTGAATTTGTTTCTGTTGAAATATTAAATAGCTGCAAGCTCAGTTTCTAGAACAAGCACTCATGAATTTCTGAAGGAGCTTTAGAGAAATACTCGTGGTTACTAATCTTTTACATGCAGAAAGCCAGAAGTGATGTACTGATCCGGCAGTGTAGGAGTTCAAGCTTGAAGAGGAGTCAAAAGTATTTAATCTTGGGTGTAAGCAGAGAGGGGCAAATGTTATGAAATACTTCCCAAAGTGGATTTTTCCTCTGTGGTTTTTTTCCTCCTCCAATCAAAGTGGAGAGTGAGTGATCTGTTTAATACAGGGGATTAGAGGACGGAATCAAATGCTTCCTCTCAGAAGACATTGTTTCTGCTGCCAGCTGGATGAGAAAAAGCAGGGCACTTCCTTCTTGTTTGCATTTGGTTAAAATTTGCCTCTCACTGTGAGGGAGTGAGACTCTACTGAGAGCAAAACCAGTGCTAAGGGTCAGGAAGCATTGTTTATTGCATTCAGTGGAAACTTTTGCTCTCTAGGGCTCTGAAGGGTGCATCATTAAATCAGATGCCTCAAACTTAAGAGTTCCTCAGAGGAGCTCTGGTTTCCTCTCATTTTCTGTTGGCAAAATATCCTTAATAATGTGCTATCACAACAATTGGGCAATTGAGTCTGAAATGAATGATCTTAGATTACAGAAACGCTGGAGAAGTTGAAGCTAATTGTGTTCATTATATGTTAATCTCCAACTTGGCTTCCTGTGAATCACTGAGTAACTTCTACAAGAAGAGATTATGCTCTCCAAGCATTTATCTTCTCGAGTTTTGCTGCATAAGAGTAAAGCACAGGATATGAGAAGTGATTATGAATCTCTGTTGAATGAGGGATCATAGGAATTCATCGAGCTTTATCATATGTAACTCTTACTTCCTACATTAAACCCTTCTATTCAAACCTTGAAAATCCCTGTTAGGTCATGCACTTGAGTTCCCAGGAAGTACTGAATAGTCTCTAATGCCTTTTTTCTCCCCCAACCCCAACTTCTTCTTCCCCTCCCCCACCCCCCCTTCTTTTTTTCCTTATTCCCAGTAGGCTCCATGGTTGTACTGGAGTTGAATTTTCACTTTATCTCCATGCTGGCACTACAGACACCTTCCAGCTCTGCTCGCTGGTAGCCTGTGCTGCTGCTCCTTCTATGAATGCAAAATACAACACAGGAAGTGCTGTGCTTCTTACCTAGCTGTATTTTCATTTCTCTCAAGCCTTTTTTGTTTTTTCACCTCTTGGGTTTTCTTCCTGCTTCTGCTTTGCATGTGACCTCAAAGAAGGAGCTTGATGATAGGATCTAAGTAGCAATTTTCTGTGTGGCATGGGTTTTGTTTTATGCGGAAACCTGAATGCCAAGCGGCTGTGAGCCAAACGTTAGGAAGCACCTTCCTGTTAATCTTGCTGAACTATGTATAAGCCATCATGAAATTATTTCAGGTGTATACATGAGGCTCTGCTGCTTGAATCATCATGAAGTTCTTTGAAGTGGAGGTGTCTGCAGCATTAATAATACAGAAATTTGGCGTGATAGCGGGAAAGAGCTGTCATGAGGTATTGTCAGCTCACCTGCTGGAGCCTTTAAAGTGCTAATTTAGATATCTAAATCAAGGCAGACCAGAGCTGCTTTGCAAATCTGAGCTTAGCCACTTCAGGCAGAGCTAAGGGAGGAAGAGGAATTTCTCTTGTTTGAAACACAATGGAAAGAAGACTGAGAACAGGGTAAAAAAACCACACAAGTGACATGGAATTACTGCTCTGAAGGTTCATACAGTCATATGTATGTGTTTGCCCTTTTTGCCCCTCAGACCATTGCTTTCACCTTTTTTAACCAGGGTTAACCAGATTTGAATAATGGGATTCCAAGATACTGTGTTCCTCTGTGAAGTGAATTGGTTATAACAGTCTTTGAACAAAAGCCTGCAATGTGAGCTGACTTCCCACACTGGAGCCCCCATGGGAGAGTGTTCCTTTGCACTCTCAACTGTGGGGAAAAACCTGTTCCCCTGTCAGGCAGCAGCAATACCAGAGCAAGCCTGCCACCAGGGATGGTGGCAGCACAGGATGGGCCATGGATGCCACACTGGTGGGGAAGAGCCCTACAGCACCTGGGCTGGATGAAAAGAACTGCAAAACGAGGCAACAGCTGGGACTAAAGCCATTCCTGAAAATCCCAGTGTGGGCACAGGAACAGTGTTGGGGATTAACACAGCTGTGCCACAGCTTGGGCTGAGCCTGAACACCTGGATTTGAACTTAGGTGGAGCAATGGGCAGGGGGTGGGGAGTCTCCTAGGTACAGACTGCACATCTCCAGGCAACCAGTGCTGTTAGCTCTGCTGCTGCCAACAGGGTGCTTGTTCTCAAGGAGGTCTCCTATCTCTGGGTGTTTCTTCAGTTAAGCCTATAGGTTTTCTTGCATTTATTCCAAAGTAATCTTGACCAAAATCATTTCATGTAGATGCTTTTTCTGCTAATGTAGATCTGTGAAGTTTCTTTAAAATGCTTGTCTGAGGTAGGGGTCATAGAACTGTAGAATGGCTTGAGTTAGAAGGGACATTAAAGATCATCTAGTTCCAGCCCCAGTGCTATGGGCAGGGGCACCTCCCACTAGATCAGGTTGCTCACAGCATCATGCAGCCTGATCTTAAAACATTTCCAGGGATGAGGTGTCCACAACTACTCTGGGCAACCCATTCCAGTGCCTCACCACCTGCCTAGTAAAGAACATCTTGCTAACATGTCTCAAGCTGCGCCCTGGGAAGTTTAGGCTTGAGGTGAAGAGAAAGTTCTTCACGGAGAGAGTCATTGGTCATTGGAATGTGCTGCCCAGGGAGGTGGTGGAGTCACCATCTCTGGAGGTGTTCAAGAGGGGATTATACATGGCACTTGGTGCCATGGTCTAGTCATGAGGTCTGTGGTGACAGGTTGGACTCGATCTTTGAGGTCTCTTCCAACCTTGGTGGTTCTGTGATACTGTAATGTCCATTCTAAATCTATCCTCCTGTGGTTTAAAACCATTGTCCCTTGTCCTATCACCCCATACCCTTATCTGAAGTCACTCTCCAGCTTTCCTGAAAGCCCCTTTCAGGTACTGAAAGACCACTCTAAGGTCTCCCCAGAGCTTTTTCTTCTGCAGGCTGAAGGGATGTCTTGCTAAGAATGAGCACCCACGTTTGTTCCAGCAAACGCTTCTTTCTTTCTGCTCAGTCTGCAGCCTTGGAGGAAACAGCAGACACATGGTATTTGCAGGAAAAAAATCCCCACCCACCAACCAACTTGTACTATTTCAGCAAAATTTTGCCCATATTTTCCTAGTTGATGATGGGGAGTGACAGGGAATTCACATAGTTGTAAGTGGCTTTTTGGAGCTGCTAACATCTAGAGCAGGAGTGGGAGTAATTTCCAGGCAAATTATTTGCCATGCATGCCTGTCGGTGCCATTTACTATGAAAATATTAATTGTAATTAAATTAATCTGGTCCTGTGGAAATATAATCTTGACAAAGTGTGTTTCTAGCTGCCACAGAACGCTGTTAGCTGACTGAGTTTTATGTGTTGTTAGTAATTTAAGTACTGCACCAGTCAAAATAACTGCAAATTGCTGGGACCAGATGTCATTAATGCAGAAAATAATTTCCCTACCCTAACCTTATTTTTGGTAATGTAGAGGGGGGGGGGAAAAAAACCCCAACCCTGAATATATTGTGCAGTTAATTAGGAAATTAACTGTTACCTAGTAATCTTGGGCTTTGTTTTCTAAAGGAAATGTTTTCTTCTGCGTGCAGGTCAGAGGATGAACCAACACCGTTATTAATTCCTCCACTGGAGGAATGGGTGGGGAAACCTTGCTCAAGTGTTTTCAGTTGACAAAAGCAGATATAGAATCAATAGGTCTGGAAAAGACTTCAAAGAGTAGGGAAGAGGGAAGGGAGGCCAGTTGCTTTTTATAGATCAGGTTGCAGGAAAAGTTGGGTTACTGGGCAATTGTATTTGTTACTGGGGGGCAGTGGGGAGGTGTTGGGTGTTGGGCTTGATGATCTTTGAGGTGTCTTCCAACCTTGGTGATACTGTAAGTCCAACCTGTCACCCAACACCTCATGACTACTAGACCATGGCACCAAGTGCCATGTCCAATCCCCTCTTGAACACCTCCAGGGATGGTGACTCCAACACCTCCCTGGGCAGCTCATTCCAATGCCTAACTCTGTGAAGAACTTTCTCCTCACCTCGAGTCTATGTTCAAGTCAGCCTTGTTTGCATGAGTTTATATACATGAATTATAAGATCATTGAGATGATGGAGAGGGAATGAGCGTGGGCAGGTGAGTTCAAAGCTGCTTGCCAGAGGAGATGAGAGAAACCTGCCTAACCCTGCTGCAGGTGATGGATACTCAGACTCAAAGCCCTGCTCCCTGATTGCCAGATGGACTGGAATTTGGGCTTCCTTGAGGAACGCCCTCAGGACTTGGCTGCTGAAGTTCATGGAGCAGGTAGTACTTACACTGCACAGATATTCATGGTGTGTGGTTTTTGCCTTACTCTTCTTGATTTTTTTGCTGGTGGTCTAAATCATTAATTAAATGTTGAATGTAAAACTGCATGTGACAGCCTTCTTGAGCTTGAAAATAATATTTGGAACTAGGCAAGGTTTTTCCTGTTCTCCTTTACTGTGATTTGGATCAAACTGAAATGTAAAGGAGAGGTAGTAATGCCGAGAGAAAGGAGGGGAAGCACCAGCCAGAAGGTACAGAACAGCAGTGAGAAAGAGGAGGAGAGGTGAACACAAAGAACAGAGCAGAGACAGAGTATTAAGGAAATAGAGAGCAGTGGTGGAAGAGGCAGAAAAAGGAAATGGGAGAGAGAATAAGGGTAAGAGATAAAATGAATGATCAAATAAAAAAGATGAGAAGTGGAGGTGAGAAGTGGAGGAGAATCAAGGTCCAGATGGAGCTCTGTGATAAGTTGCAAGAGGAGTGAGAGCAGGACGAGCAGTCTCATGCCTCCATAAGCAGATTCTGGCTGAAAAAGGAGGTGAGAAAAGGGTCAACAGCCTATTGACTATCAGTCAAACTCTTGGCCTACTTGGCTGGAAGGACTGTGATTTTAACAGTGGTGTTTGGGGCTTGTATGTGAACAAGCTGAGGATTGTTGCACCTGTTTATAGAAGCAGTGAGAAGTCAGCCAGTGCTGTGGATGCATAAGAGAGCCATGGGAATGTACTTACATGCTCATGAACAGTTCCCTTGGAACAGCAGAAGGGTTATTAAAATGGATAAAGTATTTCCATAGGGAGAAAACAGAGGGTACTGAAGGGTGTTTTAATCTAGCTGAGAGAGGCTGTGTGAGAAGCAGTCGATGGGGAGTGAAACCCAGAGAGAGAAAGCAAGTGTCTTTTACCAATGAAACAGATCACCAGGAAAGAGGGGAATCTTCCATTTCCAAATATCTTTGTGGCAATATTCTCCTTTTAAACATGGAAACTAAAGCTGTAGACAGAGGCAGTGTCTGATCTACTCTCCTTTGAACATTTAAAGCAATATGGATCAAGTCTTTGTTACAGAACTGTGCTTGGAGCCCACATTGTCACTTCTTCACCACAAGCTCTGCTTTCTTTTTGCATTACTGTTTTCCTGAGTGTTGTTCCTTTGCCTTGAAAGCAGGACCAGGGAAGAAAAAACAAAAAGGAACAAACTGTTTTCCACAAAGACTACCGAGGGGAGATGGGGTAACAGATCGTTGCAGGCTGCTGTTGTAAGAGGGTGTTGCAAGGACAAAGCATGCCTTGTTCTTCGTGCCCTCTGGGGACTGGCTGAGAAGCAAATGTGACCTGAAATTGCAGTTGTGAGGGTGTTTTAGTCTAGATGTGAAGGGAAGCTTTGCAAGTTAAGAAGGAAAACGGGACACCAGATTTACTCAGTCATGAGAGATTTTTCTCAAAGAGAAGTTAGACAAATATCTGTCTGGATGGCTTCAGTCGTGGTAGGAAGACAGGCTTGGAAGATTCATAGACATTTTCATTTGGAATCTCTAGGATTTTTTTTCCCCAGATGAGCATTTTAGTGAGTTTTGATTTAAACCACATTTTGTTCAAATGAGTCCTGTTTCCCAAGTGGCTCTTTTGTCAGTGCTCTCATCTTTACCTCATTTATCAGCCTGCAAGTGTTTGTAATATCAATTCCCTCTGCTCAGTTTGCTTTAGTTAGTTCTCGCTGATGGAAGCATTCCTTTGTAAAGGGTTTCATCCCAATCCTTTTGGGAACTTGCTGGTAATGGCACCTCAGATGTCAATCCCTTGTTTATGTCTATACTTCCAAGCTAGGTAGGTGTTTTGAATCTATTTAACGTGTATTCTCCTCATGCTCTGTTCTTAGGTGCTAATTTAGAGGCTTTACATGAAAACACTAAATGTGCACTATCAACTTAGCCTGGGGAGGTGGTGGAGTCACCCTCATTGGAGGTGTTTAGGAGGAAACTTGATAGGGAGCTTGGTTGCGTGGTTTAGTTGATTAGGTGGTGCTGGATGATAGGTTGGACGCGATGATCTCAAAGGTCTCTTCCAACCTGGTTTATTCTACTCTGTTCTAACTGGAAGACAAAATCAGGGTTGTTACACAAGAGCTAGTCTCCAGAAAACAATTGTATTGGTACTTACTGCATTCCTGACTTGCTTTGTGCTGCTGGAATGCTACATTAATCATTCCATTTACCTTCACCCAGTAAAAACTGGGAATATGGTTAGCACTTTTGCAGTCATTGGGAATGAGCAAACAGCCTTTGAGCCAGGGGTTAGTCTCACTTGAAATTTATTCAAGACCCAAGAACCCTGAGTTTTGTGGCAATGAGGTTTCTCACAGATTTGGAAAGAGTAGGTGTGTAAAGCTGTTGTGTGTGGGGTTTTTTTTGCTTGCTTAGTTGTTTGTTTTTGTTTTATTTTACTCTAAAAAGCCACCTCTTCTTCCTGTGTGACCACTGCTAGTTGACTACGTTTCCCCTGTAATTAGTGCCTCCTCTCTTCCCTGTGGAACAGCGTGGATGGCAGCGGCTCAGGAAACCAGAGCAAAGGGCAGAGTGTTGGACTGTCCTCCTCCTGGAGGACTGCAGCAGGCTGCTGGCTCATTGCAATTCAGGGCTGTCACTAGCAGAGGAGAGAAATACCTAAACCTCAGAAACCGCTGCAGATTTCCTGGGCCAACTTTGAGAAGAGCTGCATCAGCTCGGAGCGATCAGCTCTGAGAACACATCAAGAGCTGTCAACGCAGCCCAGAGCCATAAATATTTAATTCATCTTGACCCTTTTGATGTTGACAATCAATGTTGTTCTCTTCTGCTGCAGATCTGGGACTATTATGCTGACAGTGATACCAGTCAGTTTGTCAAATGGAATGACACTCTCTCTCCACATTCTGTTCCTCATGGTCAGGGGGGTCTGGCAGAAGCCTCTGCACGCAGTGCTGAAACAGTGTGAAATTTATAGCTGCAATCCAACTCAGAAGTAGAATGGACCAGCATAATTAGGCAATTTATCTTGTTAATGATAGTTTTATGCAACAAGGTACACAAAGTAAAGCTGTCTCTCTGCAAAAAAAACCCCCAAACCCCACATTAACTAATGATGAAACTCTGAGTGCTCCTAAAAGCCAAACATTATTGTCATCATTTTGCTCTGCCACCTTTTCCTCAGCTTATCCTTGCATAAAAAAACCACTCAAAAATATTTGCCCTGAGTTAAGGTATGATTTATACGTTCTCTTTTAGCTGACTTTGCCTGTAATAAAGATGAAACAAGTCAAACGGGGCATGGCTGTCCAGCAATTACACTGGCACATTGATTCCCTAAGTGTGGAGAGTACATCAGTGTGTAAAACAGAGGGTTTTAGTGAAACAGGTAAGTCATGTGAAGTGAGGCAGTTAAAATAGTTGTTGGTTTCAGCTATCAGAGAGAGGGGAGAATTACACCTAAGGTAAAAGGATGATTATTGGCCATCAGAGCGAGGATAATTTTTAATGTAGCATGTTTCATACCGGTAGGAGCTCAAAAGCTGAAGATTTTCCTATGCAGTCACTTCGGGTAGCAGAGCTGGGCAGCTTGGTTTGACTCAGCAACACTCACAGAGTGATTTATAGGTTGGAAACAGAGACTGATGCTACCAGATAGAGCTCTCTTAAAATCTGTTAACGTGTATCAAGTCTCAAGACATGACTTTGCCACCCAGCTCTTTTGGGAAGTGCTACAAACATGCTGTGGTTATGTATCTCCTCCAGAAACAGGGACATTAGTGGAAGTATAGCATGTCCTAGTATCATACAACCTTACACAAGGTGCCCCCTCCCATGTCTTTAGAAATCATTATTTCTCCCGCCATGGGCTGGGACCAGGACTGTGATGGACTCTGAGTTCTTTTGTTGAACTGGGCGTGGTTTTCCTCCCTCCTTCATCCAATACCCTTCAAATGACTTCATTTCAGAGAGCAGGTTAATGGAACCATGCTGGCTGCTAGAATACAATTTTCTCCAACTTCTACAAATTTCTTTGTCAAGAGCACATGATGGTTTGATTTCAGTCCTGGCTAAATTGACTGCTCTTCTCATAGGCTGTGGATAAAATGTGCTACAGGCAGGTGACTGAAGGAGCTCTGTCTCTCACCAGACTGTGTGTCCTGTCTGAATCAGCACCTGTTCTGCACTGGCCTGCTTTATAGAATCATAGAATCAATAAGGTTGGAAAAGACCTCAAAGATCAACAAGTCCAACCTGTCACCCAACACCTCATGACTACTAAACCATGGCACCAAGTGCCACATCCAATCCTCTCTTGAACACCTCCAGGGATGGTGACTCCACCACCTCCCTGGGCAGCACATTCCAATGGTTGACAACTCTCCCTGTGAAGAACTTTCTCCTCACCTTGAGCCTAAACTTCCCCTGGGGCAGCTTGAGACTGTGTCCTCTTGTTCTGGTGCTGGCTGCCTGAGAGAAGAGACCACCTCCCTCCTGGCTACAATGACCCTTCATGTAGCTGTAGAGAGCAATAAGGTCTCCCCTGAACCTCCTCTTCTCCAGGCTCAACAATCCCAGCTCCCTCAGCCTCTCCTTGTAGGGTTTATGTCTCTCCCTAGCCTCGTTGGGTCTCTCTGGGCCTTGTGGGTACTGAGGAAACGAGCATGGAAATTCAAACTACAGTTTGTCAAAAATGATTGCCAGGAAAGTTGGTGACCTTCTGTAATAGCTAGCTGCAAACTCACACCAGTTGGGGAACATTGTCGTATGGTTTGTGATCTTCTCTGCTTCAGAGAAATGCTCTTAAACTAAGAGCTATAGGCTGTAACCAACCCCCAAGGGACAGCTGCATCATCTTCTGTCAGCACCTGATGGGAGTGGTCTTTCTTCCCTTGTTGCTCAAGGCAGGTCAAAGGAAGGGAACCAGTTCTGTCTGTCCTCAGCACTGAACTATGCTTTGGACTACTACAAATGTACCTGTGACCAGGGAACAGAACCAGCGGGCCTATCTACTTAACTTCTTCCCCCCTCAAACCATACTCATTTAATTAAAAGCTGGAAAAGAGTGAAGGGTTCAGTTTGGGGAGTTGCTTGTGGCTTCAAGAGTAAAAAGATGACAGCATTTAGCTCTCAGTTAGAGGGAGAGGTTAAATACCTCGGGGTTTATACTTATTTACCTCTTCATTCACCTCTTAATTTGTGCTGGGTACAACTGATGTGCTGAAATGCAGTGCACAAAGCTGTGGTGGTTTTGTTTGTTTTAATAACTTGTTTAGCAGCTGACAAATACCTGAATCGATGTGATGGGAGTCAGAGCATAAACATTTCCAAAGGAGAATAATCAATGAGTTTAAAAGCTGCATCTTGAGAAAAACACAGAAAGTTTGCTCTGAAGGAAATCCTGCCTCAAGGCATAATAAAATATGTGACCAAAACAAACAGGGAGGGGGGAAATAAAGCTGTTGAAACAGTCTCTCTCTGAAGGAGGCTGGAAATGCTCTGCTGTAGCTGTGTGACAGCTTTGATTCTATTTAAATGCATTGTGCAGCTGTCTTGCAGAGTTTATGTCAGGGAACACCAACATTTAAAACCATTTCCTGAAAATTTCTTCTCCTCATCTTAGAGCTGGGGTGGTATTATTCTTACTCTTCTTTTGTAAAAGGAACGTTTTCTGTCACAAGCCACTAAAATTTGCAGCTCTGCCATAGAGTGGTTGGACTTTGGTGCAGATTTCAAGACAGGATTTGTGTGTCTTGAAAGCATGGAGTAGATGAACTTCCAGTATCTGAAGGGGGCCTACAAGAAAGCTGGGGAGGGACTTTTTAGGGTGTCAGCTAGTGATGATATTTGAGGTCTTTTCCAACCCTATTGATTCTATGATAGGACTAGGGGGAATGGGAAAAAAATAGAAATGGGTAGATTCAGATTGGAGGTCAGGAAGAAGTTCTTCCCTATGAGGGTGGTGAGAGACTGGCACAGGTTGCCCAGGGAGGTGGTGGAAGCCTCATCCCTGGAGGTTTTGAAGGCCAGGCTGGATGTGGCTGTGAGCACCCTGATCTCGTGTGAGGTGTCCCTGGCCATGGAAGGGGGGCTGGAAGTGGATGATCCTTGAGGTCCCTTCCAACCCTGACAATTCTATCATTCTATGACACTGTCTGGATTTAAGCACACTCATCTGAGCAGGAAAGGTTATCTGGGTGTAATGGTATGAGTTGCTGCAAGGCAATGCTTTACCTATTTTGCAGCTATTTCTGTGATAGTAACAAGTCTGGTAGTAAATGGCAGAGAGCACTTCGTGTTCTGTTTATTAACATCTTTCTGTGCCTAATGCTTCCCATGGGCAAGACACAAATTTCCTTAGGGAAAAGAGGACAATCTTGTGACACATAGGTTACATGTAGCAGTCATACAGTGGCCAGCAAAGTGACCATGGTAACTGGCCAAGATGGGAATCACCAGGCAGCCCAGTGCCTGGTTTTGATGGATTTCTTCTCCCTTCAGATGTGTTGCTGTCTCTCAGCAGCACTCAGTGACCATAATGTCTGTCCCAAGATCTGTGTTGTATGATCTTAGTTTTTCAGTTATCATCAGCTTAGATGATAGGCTTAGAGCAGGGTGAAGAGTACATGTTCATTACTTATCTGCTTCAGCTGTCTGGAGAGGAAACAAATTGAACACAGCAAAGCTAGCTCATGTCAGCTGTCTGGAGCATACTTAGGCCTTCTGCTGTGGTTACTACCTGGGTGCTGTATAGTTCTCCATGGTGCTTTTCCAGAAGACACTTAGTGAGACACTGAAGTGTTTTTAGCACCATTTCACTAATAAGGAATTGATCTTCTCTGCAATCAGAGGAGACATGGAGTCCCCTTCACTCTCCAGAGTGGTTTAGACCCCTTGCTTAAGAGGTGTTGAATTTCCCTCTGGATGTATCCACTGCTCTGCAAAAGCTTAAGCAAAACATAAACAGCTTGTTTAGACTTGTGCAGTTAACTGCCAGTGATTGCCTGCCTGGAGGGATTAGACAGGGCTTTCACACTGTTTCTGGCCTCCAAAGGTAGATCAAGTGAATACCTAAACTGTGCAGTTTAGGGAGCTTTGTGTGCTTGCTCGGGAAGTGGAAAGTGTCCTGGCTTAGCCATCCTTCCCATGCCTCACTCAGGCTTGTTTGCTATTTGTTCCCCTTTCACAATTCACTCTGGTGAGCTTTCTGGTGGAGACTTTTGTTTATGCAGGCGATTGGGTATGGATGTTGGTATCTTATTTTATGTATTTGCTATTTGAATTGATACTCTAATGCTAGAGGTATCTGGTTGGGAATTGAATAGGAGAAGAATCACAGTTTACTCAACCCCCCTTTGTTTACACTAACCAATGTTTGTACTGGCCTCAAAACATGAAAGTTGCAGTTGGGTTGCCTTGGTTCACTAAGGTGTTTTGTGTATATATCACTTTGTTGCTACAGCTTCCTGGAATGAGGTGCATCTGAGGCTGTATCATTCAGTACAAAATAATTCTCTGTCACTTAATTTCAAGCTTTGGATAAAACACTTTTTAAATCAAAAGAAGTTGAGCTGACCTGCTGAGGGACACTGATTTCCAGAGCACGCTGACCATGGCTGGTAGAGCCATGTAGCTGACTGCTCTGCCAGTTGAACTGCCTTGCATCACATGCAGTCTTTTCCTAACTCCTACCAACAATGCCTACATCTCTAGTAGTAAGGGCTGTACCTTGTGACATAGATATCTGCTATCATGTAAACAACAAATGGAAAGGCTGAAGTGAAAACCCATGTGTGCACTGTGCACCTTACTGGAGCGTGGCAAAATGTTTTGTTTGGGTGATGGGACTGGAGTTAAGATCTGTCGTTGTTTTTCCCCCTAAGGCAATTTGCTGTCCTGATCTCCAGGCCCCATCTGCTGGGGCTGTTGCTGGCAGCAGTAGATCTGTGCATGTGCCAGTTGAGGTGCTTGGCACTCATGCACTGGCAGCACAGAGCTGTATTTTCTCTTTTGCTTCGGGTTGTGCCTGCTGCATAGATGTCTGAAGTGAGGGAGGTGCTGCTGTGCTGCTCCAGCTCTCGCTGCAGGCCTGCGCTGCTCCAAAGCTGGCCACCTCCCCTTGCACAACACCACCCTCCCCAAAAGCAAGTACTATAATGCTTCAGCCCTTTGCTGCCACCCAAATGGAGCCTGCAAGTGAGCAACCACAGCACACCCATCAGGTTACCTGCTGGTGGAATGGGACAGGCTGTCATCAGGGTGAATAAAGAGGTCTCTGCAGCAGCCTGCCTGCACTAGGGCCCTTTGTCATTCAGCTCTGAGAGCAAATGCTTTTAAATCCAACCCTCTGTGTTGTGGCAGCATGTGGGTGCCTAGAGGCACTGAAGTACTTACAGCCAGCAAGAGGGAAGTGAGGAGAGTGAATGTGAATTGCTATTATTATTAATAACAATATTAATGAAAAAGCTCCCAAAGATCAAGGACTTTCAAATTAATTATTCCTAGTTACAATATACAGCATGAAAAGAGGCTGCCTAAACCAATAATGGACTTCTAGTCCTTTCCTTATTAAATTAATTTTGTTTCAGATCTCCAGCTTCCCCCCCCCTCCCCCCCCAATCTGTGCAAATTTTTAATCAATATTTAAAAGAAGAATTAGAAAGGGAAAGATTAAGAAGGGCAGAAGCAGCAGTGAGCCAGCTGAGAATGGAGTATGGGAACGAAATAACTTCTGAGATACTGAAGTATTTTGGAATAAATATCCTTTCATCTTTATGACTACTATAATTCTTTCCCCAAATAATCTTATGCCCAGATCCTGCATTTCTGGTGCATTCAAATCTCCCATTAACCTCAGTGCCATGGTATTCAAAGAACCCCCTTCTTGCCTTCCACGTGCTCAGTGGGACTTTAGATTTGTGGGGAATGAAAAATTGCGCCTCTGGGATAATGGAGCCATCCTTTTACTCAAAAACCTGATAGCAGAGATTGAAGGTAATCAGATCCTTCTGTGTGAATCATACTCACTTGAAATATGATCATTGCCTAGATTAATCTGAACTATAGATGTGCGTTTTACTGCTGTCCAGATGGATGAATATTCATTTAGTAGGATAGGTGGCTTCTTCCTGAGCACAAAGCCCTGCATTGGAAGTCCAGAGGTGACAGCAAAATTCTTGCTGACTTCAGGGGACCTGGGAAATCAACTCAGACACCTTTAACAGAATGATACTGGAAAGTACTTACCTTTCTCATTAGACCCATGGGAACTTTTCCACAAGGCTTTGTTCACACACACCCTTTATGCTTAGCTAGGGCCATTTATTCTAAGTTTGTCACTTGTGAACATATTACACAGTAAAAAAAGAGATCAGCTGATTTAAGATAGGTTCTAGTCACCTTGTGTGCTTTTTACTCTAACTCTCTGCAGAACAGCATGGCTTACACATGTTTTTCCACTGTTGGTGTTTCACTTAGTATCCATTTTGTTGAGCTGATGACTTTCAAAAGCTTATAGCATCTTTTGAAAGTATTACTTAAATAGATCATTTACTTCTCAGTGGGGAGCCCCCTCTGAGAAGAATGACATTCTGGTTGCAAAGTATAGTGCAATTAAAAGGAATTGTTTTGACCAGAGGGAAAGAGAGAAAAAACAATGTGCTCTAGTCTTCTGTGATTCTATACCTCCTTTCCTCCTCTCTACAAATCACAACCCTGGTTGCCTAAACGATAGGCATTTGGATGCCCAGCTGACTCCTCATGGCTGTCCTTGGCTGGGTTGTACTCGAAATAACAGGAGCTTTGCACACCAGCTATGTACATCCCAGCTCAGATTCCCGTTCAGCTCCACCTGAAGGCAGCTGGTTGGCTGGGAATTCACTGGGGGAAGCTGCCTGGGGTGCTGCAGCAGAAGCAGAAGGTGTAGCAGAAGAGTCTGTCCTGCCTTTGCCAAGCAAATGGTGTTAAAGGGCTGCTGTAGCCTAAAGCAGGAGCTGCTGTGGGAGGAATTCATCCTCCAAACAGGGAGCTGCTGTGACCCTTTCTTGGCAGCCTCTTGTCCTTGTGGTGAATCTGAGTGGGAATCTCTAAGTGACTCCTGGCTGTGCTTGAAAAACAAGTGTCAAATATTCCTCCACTAGCTGTAAATAATTACTTGCCTGTTGGGACACTTGTGCTGAGATGCTCCTGCGCAGCCCAGCACAATCTGTTCCCTGCTTGCTGTATTCTTTTACTTGCAGCAGAGCTGTGTGCATATGGCATTAGATGGCATTAGACCTGCTCCAAACACTTGTCCTGGCCTGGCTGCATCTTTGGATTCAGCTATACCCAGAACCCCCTGACTTTCTCAGAAGCTTTGAGCACTTGCTTGACAATTTGGTTTCTGCTAACCCTTTGCTCAGTTTTAGTTTTAAATCCTCCCATTTATGGGAGCTAAACCTCCCCACCTAACAAACGCCACCTTTCTTCTAGTCTGTCTCCTCTCTCTCTAAATTGCACTGCTTGAGGGCTGTTTGGTCTGCCCTGGTTGCTGCTGGTGCGTGAAGAGTTCTGCAGTTCATGGAGAGGAGGTGCTGCGGTGTCCTGCAGAGAAACACCCAGTTGTGAAGTGGGTTGCCCCTGGAGGTGCCTCTCTTTTCTCTGCTTTGTAAAGGAAGCCTATGTTGCCACCTGTGGCACCACAGATGTGATGACTCTTGCCACTGGTTAAAGACTCCTGTGTTCTGTCCTCTTAGTTCTGAAGTTTGATCACCAAGTACAAACCTTCTTGGGAACAATTTCATCAAGGTCATTGATAAAACATCTCAGGTCTTCCATCTGCTATCAACCTGCATGGGAGCAGTCATGACTTGGAGAGGGTCTCCATGACTAGAGGTGTCAGACCCTATGAACAAGCATTGAAAAAGGTTTTTCAGAAAGACTTTTGGATAACATCAAGAATTTTGGGACACCTTGCTTTTTAGAAAGAGCCCAACAAAGAAAATAGAGACGGGGAAAATTAGAGCACAGAGCCCTAATTCTAGCAGATTCCAGTCTTGTTTACATCCTAAGTGTGCCTAGGTGGCCAAGAAGGCCAATGGTATCCCGGCCTGCATCAAGAATAGTGTGGCCAGCAGGAGCAGGAAAGTCATTGTGCCCCTGTACTCTGCATTGGTTAGGCTACACCTTGAGTACTGTGTCCAGTTCTGGGCCCCTCAGTTTAAGAAGGACATTGGGACACTTGAACATGTCCAGAGAAGGGCAACGAGACTGGGGAGAGGCCTTGAGAACAGCCCTGTGAGGAGAGGCTGAGGGAGCTGGGGTTGTTTAGCCTGGAGAAGAGGAGGCTCAGGGGAGACCTTCTTGCTCTTTACAACTATTTGAAGGGTCGTTGTAGCCAGGAGGGGCATGGTCTCTTCTCCCAGGCAACCAGCACCAGAACAAGAGGATGCAGTCTCAAGCTGCACCAGGGGAAGTTTAGGCTGGAGGTGAGGAGAAAGTTCTTCACAAAGAGAGTCATTAGCCATTGGAATGTGCTGCCCAGGGAAGTGGAGGAGTCACCATCCCTGGAAGTGTTTAAGAGGGGATTGGATGTGGCACTTATTGCCATGGTTTAATCATGAGGTCTGTGGCAACAGGTTGGACTTGATGATCTTTGAGGTCTCTTCCAACCTTAGTGATTCTGTGATAATCAATATTCCCATCCCTTGTGCTTGAACATGAAAAATGGATTCAGAAGCAGCAGAGAGTTACATAGCTGTTAATCAACCTGTGCATATTATAGAAGCCTGGATGATTATTTGTTTGTTTTCCTATGTGATATGGGAATTCTATTTTTCCTGGTTTAACACAAGTAGAAGTTAATAAACCAACTTAATAAATGCAGTAGCCTATCTCAGAGAAAGCTTTAACCCTGTAGCCTATTATTTCTGTAGACTCCTCTCTCACCGTGGTGCTGAAGTGCATTTATTTGTGGGGGTTTGATAGTTTTTATTGTCATTTTCTTCCCCCCAAGGAAATAAATTCAATCTTATTAGGTCAGCACCATGTTTTAAACCCCTGTCCATTTTATTATGTAAAAGTAGAACAGCCTTAGAATCTTCTTCAGGGTGAAAGGAAAATAAATTGGTTAATAGAGGAAAGGCAGATGGTGATAAAGAAAAGCTTGGCAGGGAGTGGGGAGATCTGAGACCTTCCAGAGAAGCCTGTTCAGTACGTTTGAGGAGACGTCTGTGCACGCGTGGCCTTGTTCCTTTTGTCCCTTGAATCCGTGCAGTTCATAGCCTTCGTGAACGTGGTGAACCTCAATGACTTTTAATGTATAATAAGAAATTATTTTGCTGGTCTCACTTGGGGATATGAATTTATTACTGCTCTCAGATCTGTTCCTTTTCTTCTTTTGTAATGCCTTTTCAGGGAGGGAGGCTCCTCCTGACAAAATGGAAGTGTTCATTTCAAATGATTTCCTTCTTCTCCTCCTTTTCTTTGCCACGGCTGATCTGTAGCTGTGAGGGACAAAACAAAACAAACCCCTCCAGAATTGATAGAATTAGAGTAAAATTCTAGTGAAAAAGGCTGAAAAAACTGAAGGACTTGCCTTTTGTGAAGTGGAAGCACACAGTGCTTGCAGGGGTTTTGTTTGTTGGTTTTGTGTGACTATTAATAAAGCAGTGTGGATTATTTTCTTCCAATTCATATATTTCTAGGAGACAGTTCTTAGTGTATTTAATAACAATGATCTCACTTTGCTTTTCTGGACTAGAGGTTTCTCCCAGCATAGCTTTGCAAGGATCCTTATTCACAGAGCCTATTAGCTGCATTGCTTTTCTTGGGGCTAACTTTCTAGTACTCCTTCGTACTTGCTGGTGACAGAAGAGTTTGAATCATGACAAACCTTTCCTTCATGAAAACTCCTGATGTTGAATTTAGCAACACCTGTAGGGTCACTTTCAATAGCACTCTGAATTATTCTTGTCACTTCTAATCTGCTTCTAAAATTGCACTGGAAACCAGGTAGCATTTGTAATCCACTCAACTCATCTCTGCATTAAAGAAGTGATGAAATTAAACATCTCTTTGGCTATTAGGACAAATAATAAATGACCCTGACTTGACTAAGGAACAACAGTGATCTCAACTGCTCAAGAGCAGCTAAGAAGACAATGTCCTTTAGAAGTAAATGCCTCTTGAAGATCATCAGGGGGGCAAAAGAAACTCTCCAGGGCAGCACCTTTTCATGTTTGATCACTGAGCTGTGCAGGCTGCTGTGATATGGATATCTAAATCTTAATGGAACTTATTTCCATCCCCTTTGGTATGGATAATGACCCCAGGGATATTTAGTTTAAAGAAAAGTCACTTTAAAAGAGTGGTTTGATCAAAGCACAGAAAATGGGTCTTCAGTGAGCACAAATTGAAGCACAGGAAATTTCTGTTTCATCGTAAGAAATAAAACCCTATTGTACCCTAAGGGTGATCAAATGCAGGAACAGGTTGCCCACGGGGGTTGCAATCTCCTCCTTTAGAGACATTCAAAAGCCAACAGGACACAGCCCTGAGCAACCTGGTGTAGATGCCCCTGCTTTTGCAGGGAGGCTGGACTAGTTGATCTCTGGAGGTGTCATCCAACCTAAACAACTTCATGATTCTGCACAACAATGATGGGGTGAAAAGATGAACCAGGTGATCATGGCTTGGCCTTTTTTATGACAAGGTCAAGACATTTGAGGAGTCTAGTGATGAAGTATTGTACTCCTCTTCTGGCCTTTTCAGCTTCATAGTTAGGTATGGTTTCAGGAGCAGAAGAATGGGATAGGATAGGATAGAATAGAATAGACCAGACCAGACCAGGTTGGAAGAGATCTGCAAGATCATCGCATCCAACATATCATCCAACACCACCTAATCAACCAAACCATGCAACCAAGCACCCTATCAAGTCTCCTCCTAAATACCTCCAATGTAGGTGACTCCACCACCTCCTTGGGCAGCACATTCCAATGGCCAATCACTCTCTGTGTAGAATTTCTTCCTAACATCCAGTCTGAACCTCCTCTGGTGCAGCTTGAGACTGTGTCCTCTTGTTTTGGTGCTGGTTGCCTGGGAGAAGAGACCAACCCCCACCTGGCTACAACCTCCCTTCAGGTAGTTGTAGACAGCAATAAGGTCTCCTCTGAGTCTTCTCTTCTCCAGGCTAAGCAACCCCAGCTCCCTCAGCCTCTCCTCACAGGGCTGTGTTCCAAACCCCTCACCAACTTTGCTGCCCTTCTCTGGACACGTTCCAGCAAGTCAACATCTTTCCTAAACTGAGGGGCCCAGACCTGGAAGGAGAGGGTGTAGAGAAGAAAAAGAAAATGCTAACAAGTCTTGGATTTCCATCTGTGGGCAGTAGAATGTGCTTGTATGTGCCTTCAGTGCTGGGATGAAGACTGGATTAATTAGCTTGTGCAATAGTGGCTATACAAATCCATGTGTGGTCCTTGCATTCTCTGTTGCTAGAAATGAGACAAGGCTGCTGCAAATTCTGTTTTAAGGAAAAAAAAATGTGGAACTGAAAAAGGAAAAGAATGGTCTTTTCAAATCATCTAGCAGCACACATTCATTCTGGGCACATACTTGGCAGAGCAGGTGGAATTATTTACTGACCAAAGAACATTTGTCAGTGTGGCAAGCTAGGGCCATTTCAGATCAGAAAAAAAAACCCTAATAATAAAGCCTTCACCTGACTATAGAGTTCCTCTTCTTAATTTATTGCTCACAGTAGGTGGAGAAGATTGAAGTTATAGAGGTGATTAAAAATGGGGAGATGGCAACTTAGCAAAGTGGTCTGACAGTTTTGAGAGGTATCCAGATCTAACTGGATGGAGTCTGAAACTAGCTGCAGTCCCTCATCCTGCACTCAAATCATGCCTGCCAGTGTCTGGCTGTTTTGCAGCCCCTCTCTAGCAGTTGGGTTGGTGGTGAGGTGGGTTGGGAAGGTGAGATAGCAAGCCAGCAAATGCACTAAACTTCAGTGGGTGGGCTAACAGTGAGCCAAATACAAAGCCTCACTGTGGTCCTGAAAGCTGCAGTAAAAATGTCTTGAATCACACTCAGAGATTAACAATATGCTGTCTGCTTGTCTCCAAAAGAGCACACTTAGTGAGACAAAAGCTTGGGGTTTTGAGATGTGCACTAAAGATTCAGACTCCTGGAGTCTGGCATTCACTGGATGCAAAAGATCATTCCTGTTGGCTAATTCCAGCAGCCACTTGCTCTGGTAATATATTGTGCATTGAAAGATTAATATAGTTCTACTGAAATTGCCATAAAACCTCAGAAGTTAACAAGAATGGGATTCCTCCAAGGTGGGGGGAGGGAATTACTGAGATGGACTGTCTGGCACACTGGGGAAAGTTGACATGGTATAAATATGCAACATCTGTAGAAGGCAGCTGTGCTGCTTCTGCCAGCCTTTCCGAAGTAATAGCACTTGAAGGAGAAGCAGCATTTGGGAGCTGATAGTCTGTGACAGGTTCTGCGTATTTGGGAAGTCAAGACTAACATAGCACAAGTCCTGCCATGGCCCATCAGGAAAGGACTTCAGCAAAACCCATGTTAGGAAGTCATAGAATACACTGGGCTGGTAGGGGAGATCATACATAGACACATTTCAAACCCTTGACATCAACATTGCCCAGTGGAATGCCAGACTTGTGTGCTCAGGTGTGCTTAGCAGGGACCAGCTCAGAGTAAATGCTTACATCTTGTAATGAACTGAAGCAAAAGTCACCAAGTAAGGCTTGGTAAGGCTGGGGCCTCGACTGGTCTCTACTGGGCTCCTCAGTTTAGGAAAGATGTTGAGATGCTGGAAGGTGTCCAGAGAAGGACAACAAAGCTGGGGAAGGGTCTGGAGCACAGCCCTGTGAGGAGAAGGTGAGGGAGCTGGGGTTGCTTAGCTTGCAGAAGAGGAGGCTCAGAGAAGACTTTATTGCTCTCTACAATTACCTGAAGGGAGGCTGTGGTTAGGTGGGGGTTGGTCTCTTGTCCCAGACAACTGGCACCAGAACAAGAGGACACAGTCTCAATCTGTGCCAGGGGAGGTTTAGGCTGGATGTTAGGAAGAAATTCTTCATAGAGAGAGTGATTGCCCATTGGAATGTGCTGCCCAGGGAGGTGGTGGAGTCACTATGACTAGGTGTTTAGGAAGAGACTGGATGAGGCACCTGATGCCATGGTTTAGTTGGTTAGATGGTGTTGGGTGATAGGTTGGACTTGATGATCTCAAAGGTCTTTTCCAACCCATTCCATTCCATTCCATTCCATTCCATTCCATTCCATTCCATTCCATTCCATTCCATTCCATTCCATTCCATTCCATTCCATTCCATTCCATTCCTATAGAACCTGTGCATGCTCATCATTTCTCTAGTTGTGTGCCACATTGTCAGTGACTCCCATTTAGTATGCAGGGCACAGTGTATGTTTCAAGTACAGAATATTACCCTGCAACCAAACAGAAGTTTTCCCATTAATCTGAGGTTTAAAATTCATGATGACAAATCTTATTTAAGGGCCTATGTAAATTTTGACATTCATAACTCTCTAGTGCTTTGACTTGAATCTGGGAGCTCCCTGCAATGCCTGACCTCACAACTACGCTCCAAAGTATTTTTCAGTTGTTTTTATCACAACAATTTGTCTTAACCTGCCACAGATCATTCTCTCTCAACACACAGAAGCTGTCAGTAATAATTCAGCTACAATTTTATGTTGTGCCTAGAGAATGGCAAGTTTCTGTTGCTAGTGTTTTGCTGAAAACCTTGACAATACTTTGCAGTGTGTTGATTTCTCCCTGGTAGGCTACAACTTATGATCTGTACAAACAGGAATACTTTGGTGCCATGCAATAAGGTGCTGCTGCTTTTCCTCACCAGTTATACAGAGTGCTGGACCACAGAATGAACCTAACTCCTTCAGCTTAGTGGTTGGGACTTTCCTGGCTTTCTTCTTCTTCTTTTTCCCCCCTTTCCCTTTATTCTGTATGATTTAGTTGCATGCATTCCAAAGAACCAAAGATTTATTCCAGCACTGCAGAAGCTCTTCTGTTCCCAGTATTCTCCATCTCCCTCTTTCCAAGAACTGACTTTGTTGTAACACAGGGAAGTGACACCTGCCATCTCTCCCTGATGACATCTCAACACTGATTAAACAGAACGCTAATCATCATGGCAGGTTCTAGCCTGCTGCTCCTTTCTGCTTCACCTTGCAAATTCCCACAAAACCTGTTCAGTGTCTTTTCACTTCACCCAGTGCCTCTTCATTTGTCCTTCACAGCAGCAGGAATAACTGTCTGCTTAAGCTTTCTGATGGTTTTCTGGATGCATTTTCCTTAGTTGGAACTGGGGGGGTTTTTGGTTTGTTTTCTAACACAATGACATTTTTGTGCTAGTCCTTCTGACACATCAGATGGAAATGCTACTGGACCAGGCTCATATTTCATAGTTTCCTCCAAAGCAAAGGACTGCTGAACTACTTGGAGTTATCTCTTTTCCAGCACATTCCCTGGAGGGCATTATTGTCTTTTCCCTTTGCCAGTTAATTTGTTCATTGCAGCACAAGTTTATTGAGAGCATTGCGAGTCTTAATTAGTGCTCTTTAGTTGCTGTTTCCTGTTGCTGTTGTGTCTCAGTATCAAATGCTGTGCAGCAGGATTAAGGAGAAATTTAATTATAGCCATGGCTTAAACATGACATATGGCAAGTACCTAGCAACTAACCTTGAGTCTTGAAATTGAAATCTATACACCTGGGGTGGGAAAACACCCCCCAGACATCCTTGCAATTGAACCTACATAGACATGCAGACCCAGAGACTCCACAAGGCCAAGCAAACTTCAATTTGTTAACACAGGAGGAGGAAGAGGAGTGTTCTCCTGGGGCACAGATCTGTCAGCCACTGATCAGACAACTTTATCTTACCGTTTCCTAAACAGCACATTGATGTCAGAAGCACACACCTACACTGCCAGCAATTCTCCCACCAGCAACCTGTTCCAAAGTTCTACTCTAAGCTGCCCTAAAATGCTAGAAGCCTTTTCCAAAAAGAGGTTTAAATCTCTTTGTTGAGTTTACAGGTCCTTAACCTTGCACCACTGTTGTCTAAGATGCTTGGGGATTTTCCCCCTTCTCCATCCTTCCCCCAGCACGTTACAGACAATGATTGTACCCTGGAAGGCAGAACAAGCCTGAGCTTCTAGCTTTGTCTCCAAAGTTAGGCTTTCTGCTCCTCACACAGAATGTTAGGGCTTGGAAAGGACTTCAGAAGATCATCTAGTCCTCCTGGAAGCATTCTTCATAGCTGTTCTGTAGTAACTGATTGTTCTTGAGTAAAAGTGAGCATTGAAAATGCTGGCTTGGGGAGGTGCTGTAGTCACTGTCCCTGGAGGTGTTCAGGAAATATGTGGATGTGGCACTTCAGGACATGGTTTAATGGTCTTGGTGGTCTTAGGTTGGTGGCTGGACTTGATGATCTTAGAGGTGTTTTCCAATGGAAATAATTCTATATGACATGAGCACCAGCATTCCAGACACAGCCTCACTCCCAGCTCACACAAGAGCAGCATAAACAGCATGGTTATGTTGTCAATGATATCCTGGATGTACTGTAGAATTGCTCTGATCTTCCCCTTCAGACACTTCCAGATAACAAGACTCACAGGTGAAATCCTTATTGCTAGGTCCCTAATCACTCACTTGAGTTTTATATTCACACCATCCTCTGCTTGTGGTGTGATGCTCTGTTCCTTTGCCCTGCTTGACAAAGCTCCCCAACATCACATCATCAGTAATGGTGATAACTTAATTCATTCCTACTTTAACTACAGTTAGTCACACGCTGTGTTGGGGGGCACTCCAGCTTAATCCCTGCCCAGCCCAATAGCTCCCTTAACATCACAAAATGTGGGGTTGTTTTCTAGCTGGTTCCATGCCCCATTTTCCAGCTCAGATAATAATTTCCCACATGGCTCTGCAGCTAGTGCCTTACTGAAATCCAAACAGATTAGATCTTAGAGACACCAAAATCCCTTCATGGCTTTGAAAACGACACCAGGAAGGCCTTGTGGTTAATGCTGGTTTTGTTTATTTTAATTATATGCTTTGTTGTATGTTAAAGAGAACAGTCTTTCAGGGTTTTCTGCTCTGGTGAAATGACTGAGGGCTCTCCCCTTAATGAATCCTGTAGGTGAGGGAGCCCAGGCACAGGCTGGATGTAAATCAAGCACTTTCTGCACTGTATAAAATGTTCTGCTTTCAGAGCCCTGCTGCTTTTGGTCAGAAGCTCCAGAGCTGCCATGACTGCCAATGAAAGGTTTTAGAAGAACAGGGCAGTTTTAGATCTTTGTGAAATACAAAGGATGGATCAAGTGGGAGAAACTGTTACCCACTCTCTGAAATCCTAGCAGCTGTAGTAGCTCTTGGAGATGCAAGCAAAAAGGCTCTTCTGGATTAGAACAATTGATGTGATCTTAGGATGCTCAAAAATGTGACCCTGACCATTCCCATCCCTTTTGTCCCACTCTCTTGAGATGTGTTCCTAAATATCTGCACCCATTGAGGAGAAATACCAAAGGCTTTGGCCTTACATGAAGCACTGGTCTAAATTCCCTGCCTTAAGACAGCAAAACAACAACAGAAGGGCAGAGACTTTGCACTGCGGGCTGGTCAAAGGGACTATAAATCTACAGCAGCATGGTACAGTGTGGATTTGTTTGGATGTCCCAGACACCGGTTTGCATCACAGGAAGCAGCAATTCTGCCATACCCATGTTGGCTGAATGCTATGAGCTAGATCTGATTTACACAGGCAAAAGAGGGAGGGGAATATGAATAGGCTCTTGAACCAATCCCCTGCAGAACAGGAACTTGCATACCTCAGACTCCTGCTTCTTAGCATCCACAGGACTTAGCAATGACTGGATTGTTTCTCCTTCCAAATCTGTATGCATGTAACAGCATCTTAGAATCAACAAGGTTGGAAATCATAGAATCAATAAGGTTAGAAAAGACCTCAAAGATCAACAAGTCCAACCTGTCACCCAACACCTCATGACTACTAATCCATGGCACCAAGTGCCACGTCCAATCCCCTCTTGAACACCTCCAGGGATGGGGACTCCACCACCTCCCTGGGCAGCACATCCCAATGGCTAACAACTCTCTCTGTGAAGAACTTTCTCCTCACCTCCAGCCTTAACTTCCCCTGGTGCAGCTTGAGACTGTGTCCTCTTGCTCTGGTGCTGCTTTCCTGGGAGAAGAGACCAACCCCCATAGGGCTATGACCTCCCTTCAGGTAGTTGTAGAGAGCAAGAAGGTCTCCCCTGAGCCTCCTCTTCTCCAGGCTAAGCAATCCCAGCTCCTTCAGCCTCTCCTCGTAGGAGTTGTGCACAAAATGTGGCTATGGATCCCCTTGTGCCAAACTCACACAACACAGAACAAGAAGGTGTAACAAGTATAATTTCAAGCAATTTTGACAGGAAATTGTAATCATTAGCCTCACAAAAATGCAGTAGCCATTGAAGAAAAAGGCTTTCATATGGTTCCACACCTCAGTGTTATAAAACAATCACATACAAGCCAAGTGACAAAAACAATGGCTAAAGAAGCTGTTGTGAGAGCTCATCTGACAGCAACTTTAGCAGCAGAAGAAACATTACTCTGAGTAGGGGTCAGCTTTACACTCCCCTTGGGTTTACTTTAGTTAACTACAGTTTTCTATAACTTCAGTTGTAGAGAAGGATTTTTGGCTGTTTGGCTTAGTACACAAGGCAACATATTTCCTAGGATCTGTGAAGCATTCTGCCATGTGTGCTTATGCTATTCCCAGTCATTCTAATATGTTGCTGAGCAAATGCATAGTTTACCAATCACATCATCATCAAAATCCTTCTTTCCCCAAGCACAAATTTAGTAAATCATACCTGTAATTTAATTCTTAATCAAGAGGCTCTTGAGCCTGACTCCCAAGACTCACTTTATGGATTTTGTTTTGCATAGTATGAAAATGAAGCAGAAATTCTAGACTGTGATCTGCTCTGGGTTCATGTCCCTGTCTTCTGCCTTTCCACCATTATGAATCTAAAGCCACCCTGATCCAGTTGCTAAAGAAATGAAGTTTCAATGGAAAATCATAGAATAGAATCATAGAATCAATAAGGTTGGAAGAGACCTCAAAGATCAGCAAGTCCAACCTGTCACCTAACACCTCATGACTACTAAACCATGGGACCAAGTGCCACATCCAATCCCCTCTTGAACACCTCCAGGGATGGTGACTCCACCACCTCCCTGGGCAGCACATTCCAATGGCTAACAGTGCTCTTCGTGAAGCACTTTCTTCTCATTTCCAGCCTAAATTTTCCACTGGTGCAGCTTGAGACTGTGTCCTCTTGTTCTGGTGCTGATTGCCTGGGAGAAGAGACCAATCCCCTCCTGGCTACAACCTCCCTTCAGGTAATTGTAGACAGCAATAAGGTCTCCCCTGAGCATCCTCTTCTCCAGGCTAAGCAACCTCAGCTCCCTCAGCCTCCCCTCATAAGGCTTGTGCTTAAGGCTTCTCCCCAGCCTTGTTGCCATTCTCTGGACATGTTCAAGAATCTCAAGGTCATTCTTAAATTGGGGGTCCCAGAACTGGACACAGTACTCAAGGGGTGGCCTAACCAGTGCTGGGTACAATGGCTGTTGGCCACAATAAGGATGCAAACAGCCTAAATGGTTCTACCCCTGATTGATCAGGCCTCTAGGTTAGTGGAAAAGCATAGAATCATAGAATGGCTTAGGTTGGAAGGGACCCCAGAGGACATCTACTCTGACCTCCCTGCCATAGGCAGGGACACCTCTCAACCAGACTTGGTTGCTCAAGGCCCCATCCACCCTGTCCTTGAAAAATGGTTAGGATCTCACTGTAGTAACCTCTCCAAGAACTGTAAAGGTTCAACTTGCTGATACTTACATTTACAAAGAACATTTCCTAACCCAAGGTGGCCCCTACAGTCTGTCATAACAGGCAGCAAGAAGCATGTGCCAAGCTTAGTCCCTGGGGTAAGTGAGTGAAGGAAACCCTAGTAAGGTCTGTTTGATGATACTGCTTGGTATGAAAGAAGATGACTTTGAGTATGAATGCCTGAGCTTTCTGCAGTGTGATACAGCAGATACTCTTGAGTCTGATACTGCACTTAAAAAAATAAATCAAAATCCTGGTGACATAATTACATGGTAAAGTCTGTGCATCACTAAGGGTCCAGGAAGAGTGGCAATCAGCATGCTCAAGGAAGCTGCTTCCACGATTTGAAGACACAGAGAGAGAATCTGAAGCAATAATCATGGAAGTGTGGGTGTTTTGTATACACAGAAATTATATCCACAGCTACATCTGTGCCAGAACAACACTGCAAGCACTTTCACTGAGTCAAAAAATGTTCTGCCACAAACATTTCCTGAGGAGCACAAGTCTTTGCATAACTGAAAAAGGATGAGGCCCATTTGATTTTGAGGTATCTTTCATTTGAAGATGCTGCACCAAAATAAAAGAGGGAAATAAAGAGGGCAAGATGGTCTCTTGAATAAGTATTTAAGCTCAGCAAGAAACTTCTTCTGTATTCAAGATTTTCAATAAATAATTAAAGATAAGCCATCCTGCTTTCCAGATTGACACAACAGCTGGAACTGGCCCCACATAAATAACCTTTCTGTGTGGCAACATGAATAAAAGCAATCAGAGCCCTAGCTGTGCAGAGTACTAAGTGAACATTTTAATACAATCAATAATCCCAAGGTAAAGAGATGATGGCTACACAGCAAGACTCAGTGGGATATAGATTTTAGGTTACAAGTCAACAAAGATGTAATAACTCACCCCAGCTGCAACATGTTCCTTGGAGGCCTACTTGCAAACTCATTCACCACCCAGGGATATTCTCAGGAGCAGATCAAAACCACTGAAGGAGGATTCTTTGCATGCACCATGGGATAGAGAACAGAAAATAGAATGGAATTAGAATAGAGTAGACTAGACTAGAATAAACCAGGTTGGAAGAGACCTTCAAGATCATCAAGTCCAACCTATCATCCAACACTGTCTAATCTACTAAACCATAACATCAAGCACCCCATCAAATCTTCTCCTAAACACCTCCAGTGATGGTGACTCCACCACCTCCCTGGGCAGCACATTCCAATGGCCAATCTCTCTTTCTATGAAGAACTTCTTCCTAACATCCAGCCTAAACTTCCCCTGGCACAGCTTGAGACTATGTCCTCTTGTTCTGGTGCTGCTTGCCTGGGAGAAGAGACCAACCCTCACTTGGCTACAACCACCCTTCAGGTAGTTGTAGGCAGCAATAAGGTCTCCCCTGAGCCTCCCCTTTTCCAGGCTAAGTAATCCCAGCTCCCTCAGCCTCTCCTCATAGGGCTTGTGCTTCAAACCTCTCCCCAGCCTTGTTGTCCTTCTCTGGATGCTGAAGCCCAAGTCACATGGATTCTTAGACACAAGAGCCTTACAAACATAAACAAGTGAAGTGGTACATCACAACACTGACTTGAGGATCTGAACCTGAATAACTCAACCACTGCAGCAGGCAAGTCTGCTATTCTCACCCAACAATCCTCTTCGTTAATCTGTGAGTAGACTAATGTGACAAGTCCACATCTTATCCTCCTCATGTCCCCATCACCAATGAACAGAATGTATGGATACAAACCAGGACCCTACACATACTTTACACCTGAAATTCTACCACCATCCAAAACCAAACTTCGTGAAGGGTTGATCTGGCACATTTGATTTTATTCCTTTGAGTGATTCAGCAATCAGTTCTCCTAGAACATTTGTCAGTATGTGTGAAAAGCTCCCAGAGCTCTATGGCAACTTCAGTTCTTACTGCTGAGGTACAAAGCTCTTGCATTTCAGACTCTGCAGGGCTGGCTCTCTGCACCAGAATGAAGAGTAACTACCCCTAAAGGCAGGTGAAAAGACTGAACACATCTGGGCACAGTGGATATGCTGCAACACATCTCTATTTTGATGATAAAAACGTTCTGGTATTTTACTGTATGTTAAGTCTCTCTAGAGTCTAGACAGAGCTGGAATCTTGTCTGGTTTGCACAGCACTGGCTGAATTGTTAACTGAGTTTTGCAGGGCAAAATTCCTTCAGCTCTGCACACCTGCATGTTTTGCTTTCCATTGTCTCCCCAGGCCACATTTTCTGCAGCTGCTGCTGACTCAGAGCCATTTTAGACTCCATTCCTGCAGAGCCCATTCCAGCAGTTTTGACCAAATTCTCTGCCTAGGCATGAATCCAAGGAGCTCTATGACTCTTCCTCTGCCAGCACACTTTTGTAGATATGGAGAGCCCTTGAAAGGCAGTTAGCCACTTTTTATATCTGGAGCTTACCTATCTCTCCTTCTCCTCCCTAGAACCCTCGGAATAAGCTTTCTCCCCTCAACCAAAGCACAAGTGGTGGCCATCATTTAAACTGCCCATGGAGTATATCAGCTAGGGCAAGTGAGAATTAAAATATGGAATATGTAGACTAGACTAGACTAGACTAGAATTAACCAGGTTGGAAGAGACCTTTGAGATCATCAAGTCCAACCTATCACCCAACACCACCTAATCAACTAAACCATGGCACCAAGTGCCCCATCCAGTCTCTTCTTAAACACCTCCAGTGGCGGTGACTCAACCACCTCCCTGGGCAGCATGCATAAGAGGCACAACATGAATGACAAACACCTTTTTTAAAAGACTATTTTCCTGTCCATTAGTGGGAAACCAGGACTCACACTAAGGCAAGAACAGACAACCTTCACTGAATGAGTTTTTGCTGAACATAGGAATTTGTAGAGAGTTTTGTGATCTCCTTACGTTTCTGAGCTTAACCAATAAGTCAGAGCGAAAGAGATCACTCACATATGACACAGCAAAGCAGTTTACAGCATGTTTCTTCTGATTGGCAGGAAGAGTTAATTTCACAGGCTACATTTATTGATTTTTGTAGGAGATTTTCCTCTGCTGATTGAAGATAGCAGTCAGGATGTCTGCATTATCCAGATCATCCCCAACAAATAAATTGAAACAACCAGCAACCACCACTGGAGCAGTAATCAGATGCACAGGTCCTTGTGGCCATTTAGAAACTTTCCAACAGAACATTTTCCACTAGGGGGAAAAAAAAAAATGCTCATCAAAGCATCTTACTTGATTAATTTGGCTAAAATTCTGATGAAAACCAGGCAGGTTTCCATTGGAAAATTACTTCATTTCCTCGTGGCTCTGCTGCACTCATCCCGGCAGGCTGATGGTAACCTGGGGATAAAGAAACTCAGTCCCAAACTCTCAAACATACTCACAAGCCAAGTCTGCAAGGATTTCTCTTGGTAAATCACCAGGCAAACTGCACTGAATTTGCAGTAACCACACTGCTTCTCAAGCCTCCAGCTCCTCAGAAGCCCTTTAGCAGCAGGCAAGCCTGATTCCAGGACTCCCAGCCCTCTGGGTTTTAAGCACTCCAGGAATTTGGTGAAAGCTTGGATGCATTTAATGAAAGAATCCATCTATTTGCAAAAGCAAAATACAGCATTCCTATTCTGCAGGAAGTTCCAATACATCATGTTTTCATGTCATTTGGAACTTACAATTTAAGCATGTGGAAAATAGGATTTATGTTTTCCAAGGAGTAATTGGTATCTGTTGCCTGGAACACAGAAAGAGGTCACACTGCTATAGCTCTTTATTCAGAAGGCAACAAACTGTGGGTGCAGATGAAAGTCGAAGCTTCAGCTGCTGCTGACATTCTGAAGAGGATGAACACTCACTAGATTAGGAACTAACCATTCTGTAGCACATCTACTGGTCCCTGTGCATCCAAACACAGCACCTCTGGACTATGCAACAGGCATGTGAACACCACAGCAATCAGCAGTGTCGTGTAGGCTGCTGCCAAAACACATCTGTTACTTGACAGCTGCAAGTTTTTCTATTCCAAACAAAATTAAAACCAAAGGAGGTAAGAGTTTTATCATCTTCATTTCAGGCTCTGGAGAAACAGAGCTTCTTTGTTATTATTTCATTACTATCCTCTCCAGAACCTCTGACAGTGTGGAAGCTTGAACTGGCACAGGCTGCAGTGTGTATTCCCACAGATGAGAACATTCCCAGCAAATGATTGTAGTCTCAAGGAGTAAATCACAACCAGACACAAAAGGTGGACTGAAGCAACCTTTGTTCACATGCAAACTGACTTCAGGCAAGTGGGATTTCTGTATGAAAAACATAACATACAGCCAGTCAACCACTTTTCTTTCAGAACAGGAAAAGATGCACTTAAATGATTACCTTTTATCCACTGCACTTCAATGAAATGGAGTCTTATTCCATGGAAAATCAATTTCATGGAAAATTTAACTGATTGGAATACATCTGTCTCCTATCATGTCAATATCTTGAAGTTACTTCTAATCAACAATTTCACACCAGCATAGCAATGCAGTGAGCTCAAGCCTGGAACGTGCCTGTCCCTGCACAACACAGAGCTTTGGAGAGCTCCCAGGGCCAGCACAAAAGAAGCCAGCTTCTGAGCTGGAGCAGCAGTGGAGAGTCACTCACCACTCACTGCACTGATGTGCTCCTCCAGAGGTCAAAATGCATCTTTCTCTACACATCCCTGTGATGCACAGGTACCCCTGTGCTAGCACTGAACTCATGAGTGGAGACAGGTAATTTTAGCCATAGACTACTGAGGTCTTTGCTGTGATTTAATGTAGAAGCTGACTCAAAGCAGCATGATTCAAACTCAAAGCTCAGGAGGAAAGAGTAACTTTACAACTCTACATCTGACCACCTGCACTTTATTTAACTATGTAACACCATGGGGAAATGGTTCATCCCAGGCCTAGTAAAAGAGCAAAAGGACATCTGCATTTGAATCCTGATGTGCACATTGACTATCCTTCAGCATGGTCATCTTTGTTTGTGTTAACTCTTCTAATTTCATACATTAGGGCTTGCAAAGGAATCAATATTTATTGAACACTGCCTCATTTGCTAATATCTTCCACTCTGTGCTATCACCACAGGGAGATCACATCCCTATCATACAGATTCTGCAGAGAAACTCACTCTCCGGGCTTGTACATCTCTGATTTTTACAGACATTAATGTATCAGTTTGTGCAATGCTCTAACAAGAGGGCTCCAGACGCGCAGAAACTCAGAAAACCATTCAAGAGCAGAATATGAACAGCCTTGCAGCACCTTGTCTCACAGCTAGAGTTGTTTAAATGTTTTCTCTACTTCTGTGGCCCAGATATGCCAGGTGAAAGCTATTTCCTATACAGTAATTAAAACCCATCAATGCTTAGAACCAACTCATCTGCCTAGGCTTCTGGTATCCTTTAGGAAACTTTGCAACGTATCTGTGTGCTGCAAACGTGAATAGCTCTGTGGCTTGACCTGCCAGTCATGTTTGAAGAAACTACCAGGTATGGGAGCTGCACTACAGGTGGAAACCCTTCTTGTAGGCTTTCTGCATAAGACTTGCACCTGAGCCCCTCAGTTTAAGAAGGATATTGAGACTCCTGAACATGTCCAGAGAACGGCAACGAGGCTGGGGAGAGGCCTCGAGCACAAGCCCTACAAGGAGAGGCTGAGGGAGCTGGGCTTGTTTAGCCTGCAGAAGAGGAGGCTCAGGGGAGATCTTATTGCTGTCTACAACTACCTGAAGGGTACTGAGCACCCCATCCAGTCTCTTCCTAAACACCTCCAGTGATGGAGACTCCACCACCTCCCTGGGCAGCACATTCCAATGGCCAATCACTCTTTCTGTGAAGAACTTCCTCCTAACATCCAACATGGTTTATGTGCTAGAGTTTAGTATGTTAGTCTTCAAAGAACACATCTTTACTCACTTACTGCATGGGCTACTGCTCATAAGATTATCCCCCTCCCCACCCTCCAAATCAAATGAAATAAAAATCACAGCTTCCCCATTAGATTAATATTTGAGTACAGCCTGTCATTAGCTAAGAGGGACAAAATAACTGAGTTGATTGAGTCAATCTGCTTACTCTGTGCTCCAGCTGATGAATATAAGCTGTTTAAAAAAATTAAAAAGCTATTAGACTATTGAAAATGATTTGGAACAATCATCTCTGGATGCATTATTTCCATGTTTAAAGCCCAGCTGGTAGAAGCACGAGGGTTAATACAGGCTGCCTGGAAATTCAATAACTGGAGATAACGCTCAATTTCTCCCATGTTCCTGTCTAATTAGGGAATCCTGCCCCAGCAGAAATCCATTTAAGTGATCAACATCCACATATTGCAAAGAAAGATTATGAATACATTAGGTCAGGCCAAGAATCCTTGTGATATGAGTAGGCAATTACAAAAGCTATCTCTGATTTACAGCCTCCACCTCTTCTATTGTATTTCCTGCTCTGTCAATACAAAAAAAACCAACATCCAAACCCACAAACAAACAACAACAAAAGAACAAACCAGTGGCAAGAATTGCAATCAATCAAAATTCCCTTCCCCACTTTTTCCCCCCACAGTTGTTACTGTAGAACAAAATAGCTACCAAACCCCAGTCTTGCAAGAAAGCAGAAATACCTGCTCTTTAAAAAGAGGAGGGGAAAACACAACTGGTCTCTACAAAACCAGTGCCAAAATGGGCTGAATTCTGGCAGAAAGAGGAAAAGGTGTTTCGCTGTAGCTTGTGGGCAGCCACTCCGCAAAGATTTCAGGCTTAATTCTCATAAAGCCAGCCCTGCACAGACATGTTCATGATTAAGAACAAGTGTCCAAGGCCCTTCTCTGATTGCTGAGCACCAAAAGAGTCCCACCAAACCCAGTAAAACAGAATTATCTGCAGCAAATTGCCTGCAATGGGACTGCTGCCTGGTGCTCTGGATAAGAAGGTTTGTTTAGAACAAAAGGTACTCACTCGAGCAACCCCAGCAGAGAAGGGAAAGGTTCAAAAGTTGGTACCTGAAAACTGATACAATAAAGCCCATGGGAAACAGCTATTGGATGATCAGCTCTACAAGGTGTAAGGCTGCACTTTTACATCTCTATAATTACCTTACATTCAAAAATCAGTGGAAAAGCAGCATGGGGTTGGTAAAGCCTAACAATCCTGCAGTGGTAAGAAACTATTTTCCATGAGATACAATTGCATCATCTCATCTCGAGGCAGAAATACAACCCTCATATGTCATTAATTTGGGGCAAACATGCAAAGTTTTCTTGTCCTTTCAAGCTTATGTGATGCCTTTGAGTTTGATGTCTCAAAGAAAAGCATTTTAAAAGTTCAGTGAATTTACTGGCTCCTGATGAACTTTTGCACATGCCTATAGTTAAGACAGAGCTGTGGTTATATCCCCTGCAATAGCAAAGCCTCTTAACAATTCTCCTTTCTTCCTTAGCCATGCCATAGTTAACAAGAACAAAGGAAAAGTCAGAATTCCAGGTATTTGCAAAGTTTCCTCAATAGCCTTTCATTTCTATTTGGGCTGAAACTTCATGTATTCTGAATAATGGAAACAATGTTCAAAGTGTACTTTTCCCCTCCGGCATTATCCTTGCTTAATGGTCCTTGTGAATTTGTGCATTAATTCCACACAAAGGTCTCCTTTAGGTTGAAGGGGGGAAAAAAAAAGGAAAGAAAAGAAGGGGGGTGGGAAAAAAAAAAAAAGAAGAAGAAGAAGAAGAAATATGTTTTAACATTTAAAGCAAAGCTAAATAATACTGGACTGCTGGGCAACTTTCAAAGCCACATTAAAAGAGGATCACAGGGCCGAGAGGCATCTGTTACAAAAACACTACATGGCTCCTTCTTTGTGCTCTACGATTTTGTTAAGATTCTCTTTTAATCCAGCCATTTACAGTGAGATTCTCAGTAACATGAAATCAGGCTTTTCTTTTTTTTATTTCAATCTGGCTTAAATATTATTTCCTCCTCTAATTGACAGATCAGGTTTGGTGAATCTTGACCCTTCCCAACAGCAGAATATGGCTGCTGGGGAACTGTTAGGAAAGTGTTAAGAATATTGGAGGAGCCATGTTAAAAACGTCTGCTTCCCTGGGAGGTGGTGGAGTCCACATCCCTGGAGGTGTTCAAAAAGGGCTTGGATGTGGCACTTGGAGCCGTGGTTTAGTTGTCAGGAGGTGTTAGGTATTAGGCAATAGGTTGGGCTTGGTGATCTCTGAGGTCTTTTTCAATCTCATTGATTCTAGGATTTTATGATTCCAGCTGTGGCAGGATGTCAGCCTGTGGTGTGTGTGGGGCAAAGGGACACGACACAGGTTTTCAGGAAAAACCTGGTCTGGTCTGGTCTGGTCTGGTCTGGTCTGGTCTGGTCTGGTCTGGTCTCTTCTCTTCTCTTCTCTTCTCTTCTCTTCTCTTCTCTTCTCTTCTCTTCTCTTCTCTTCTCTTCTCTTCTCTTCTCTTCTCTTCTCTTCTCTTCTCTTCTCTTCTCTTCTCTTCTCTTCTCTTCTCTTCTCTTCTCTTCTCTTCTCTTCTCTTCTCTTCTCTTCTCTCTATTCTATTCTATTCTGACTGAAAACAATGCAAAACATCACAGGCTAGAGTTCAATGCTGTTAACACTTAAATCACAGAATCACAGTATGTTTTAGGGGTTGGAAGGGACCTCTAGAGATCATCAAGTCCAACCCCCTTGCCAAAGTAGCATCACTCAGGGCAGGTCACACAGGAACACGTCCAGGTGAGTTTTGAGTGTCTCCATCTCCAGAGGAGACTCCACCACCTCTCTGGGCAGCCTGTTCCAGGGCTCTGTCACCTTCGCAGTGAAAAGGTTTTTCATTATGTTCTTGTGGAACCTCCTCTGCTCAGCTTGCTTGCATTACCCCTTGTCCTGTCATTGGGCATCACTGCAGAGCCTGTCTCTGTCCTACTGACCCTGCTCTTGCACATCTTTGTGAACATGAATGAGGTCACCTCTCAGGCTCCTCCAGACATAGCTTTGAGCACGCAACATTGGCTTAACTTGCACTGCACCAAGGTACCACAATTCAGGCACAAGCCAGTCAGAGCTTCATCCCTGCTCTCCTCTTATTCTGAGGCATGAAGTTTGTCCCAGCAGCCTCCATGCACCAGGCAGGGACAGAGAGCAATAGTCAAGGGCAGTTTCTTGTTCATCTAGCTCTGAAAGACTGTGGAGGTCTGTGGATTGGTGAGCATCTGGTACCTAATTACTAAACCATGGCACCAAGTGCCATGTCCAATCCCCTCTTGAACACCTCCAGGGGTGGTGACTCTACCACCTCCCTGGGCAGAACATTCCAACAGGTAACAACTCTGTGAAGAACTTTCTCCTCACCTCGAGCCTAAACTTCCCCTGGCACAGCTTGAGACTGTGTCCTCTTGTTCTGGTGCTGGTTGCCTGGGAGAAGAGACCACCCCCTCCTGGCTACAACCACCCTTCAGGTAGTTGTAGAGAGCAATAAGGTCTCCCCTGAGCCTCCTCTTCTCCAGGCTAAACAACTCCAGCTCCCTCAGCCTCTCCTCACAGGGCTTGTGCTCAAGGCCTCTCCTCAGCCTCGTTGCCCTTCTCTGGACACGTTCAAGTGTCTCAAAATGTTTAGTAGTCATGAGGTCTTGGGTGACAGATTGGACTTGATGATCTTTGAGGTCTTTTCCAACCTTGTTGATTCTATGATTCTGTGATTCTAATGCTGGATAAAGTAGCCCACGGTTTAAGAGGAGGCTTCTCACAGGACCTCACACACCAAGTCAGAAGGCAGCACTGGAAGCCTCTAAATGCCTTTTAGGTTTGCTGCCCTGAAGTGAGCTAGAGGGTAGGGCTTGCTCCTTCAAAACCTGTCAAAATCTGTTTCCAGATATTGTGCTCCAGAGCCTGGAAGCTTCTAGGTAACCTGAACTGAGAATTAATTCAGCTGGCTTCTCTGTGTGCGTGCACGTGTGTGCCTGCGCTTAATACACACATTAAATTTTAAATAGATTGCTTTTAACTAATCACATCAAGTGGCATTTGTGCAATGTAAATATTTGCTTTGTTCCTTCAACACTCTTTCAATTACACAAGAAAATTTCAGAGAAATAAAATTACAGCAGGCCTAATATTAAAAGGGAGGGAGGGAGGGAAGGAGAAGGGCTAGAAACTGAGCTTCAAAGGGAATCCTGCACTTTGATTTTACTTTGCATATTCCAAACGCTCACATTTCGCTGCAGATGTCAAACCAGGAGATAGGAAATAAAGCAGGTTGCTTTAAGATGGGGAAAAAAAAACAACAACCAAACCCAAACCCCAACATTTTAAATTATCAAATCAAACCATACTCCAAGGATGACAAAAGTTAATGGCATATTATTAGTTCTTCCCTGAACCTCACTGAACCATCTCTTTCCATCCTAGCAGGGGTCTGTCAGCCACTGCAGCTCCTTGCCAAAAATAAAGGAAGAATGGCAGCATTCCCCCATCTGCTGATGAGTCCAATCTAAGGGAAGACAAAACACTGATTTTATTTAACTCTGTTCCAATTACTGTCAGGCGATACAAACAGCCAGCATGACACGCAGCCAGGTTTATTCATGCGCCCAGCGAGCCAGGCCAGGCATAATAAGGAGATTACACACTCTGTTTGGAATACAGGCAACTTGGAATGGCTTTTATTAAAACTTCAAGCCTGGGAAATATTGGGTAGTGGATTTAGGTATCACACAATCAGAAATATGCTTGGCTCACAAACACAACACATGGCAACCTCAGTGAATGAGGGCGACTATTATTACAGCGGAACAGGCCTGCTTTTCTCTCCCTGCCAGAAAAAAATGCAGCTTGGAATAGCACAGAGCACATGGCACTTCAAACTTAGAAGAGAGGCTGGCAGGAGCTCCACAGAGTATGAAGGAAAAAAAATGGGGGGGGAAAAAAAGGAGCTCTGTGAAGTATCTGTCCCCTTGAAAGACAGCTCCTCATAAACCACCACCAGCCTCTGCACTGAAGTGACCTTGGAAGAGTAAGGGCTCTTCACACCAAGAAATGGGACAGAAGGAGCAACAGTAGGGCTCTGTTTGACTTCTGGGGTTCTCCTGCTTCTTGCTGGCATTAACTTCTCCACTGGGCACAGCCAGAGACCCAGAGAACCTGCTCAGGGCAAAGAGGCTGCTGATGTGCTGAGAGCCTTTGCTACCACATCAACCAGTTCTGCTTCATCGTATCCCTCCATCTCTGTTGGTGCCCATCTGTTGTGTTCTTTCTGTGAAGTACTTTGGGCTGGACCATCTGCCTACCCTCAGGTTGTATTGGTAACCTACAATATGGCCCTGATTCACAGGTAGGATTCCCAAGATACAACCTACATAACAACTAAGGATAGAGAAGTCACATTTATAGTCTCAGGCTTTCCCTGTTTAATAGTCACCCACTTCAGGTGTATACAGTTTGCACTAATCTGGCCAGTTCCAGCAGAAGATTTCCTTGTGTCAAAGTATTCTTTCTTGCTCATAAAATTCTTAAGGTGCAGCTGGATGTTGCAGCTGCTGTGGGGAGAAATATCAATTAAAATCAATCAATCCAACAAGAAGACCTACAAAATGAAAGGGATTGATATTTTTTGACCTGGGTCAGTGAGAGCTCTGACTTGTTTTGACATGTTGGCAATCTGTGCCATGGCCACAGGAACAAAACAAACAAGGGCAGGAGGCTCTCAGCCACTAAAAGAGGAAGACATAATAACAAAAAGCATTTCTGGTGTGATGTTGACTGAATTTACCTCAAACAAATCTCATGTGACTTAGGAGGATGTGATGCCTGGAAACTAGGAAGTGGCTGGAGGGCCATGCCCAGAGGGTGGTGGTGAATGGTGCCACATCCAGCTGCAGGCCAGTCACTAGTGGTGTCCCCCAGGGATCACTTCTGGGGCCCATCCTGTTCAACATCTTTATTGATGATCTGGATAAGGGAATTGAGTCCATCACATTTGCAGATGACACCAAGTTAGGAGCAGGTGTTGATCTGTTAGAGGGTTGAAGGGCGTGCAGAGGGACATCGAGACACTTGAACATACCCAGAGAAAGGCAACGAGGCTGAGGAGAGGCCTCGAGCACAGCCCTATGAGGAGAGGCTGAGGGAGCTGGGGTTGCTTAGCCTGGAGAAGTAGAGGCTCAGAGGAGACCTTCTTGCTCTCTACAACTACTTGAAGGGAAGTTGTAGCCAGGAGGGGGTTGATCTCTTCTCCCAAGCAATCAGCACCAGAACAAGAGGACACAGTCTCAAGCGGTGCCAGGGGAAGTTTAGGCTGGAGGTGAGGATAAAGTTCTTCCTGGAGAGAGTTGTTGGCCATTGGAATGTGCTGCCCGGGGAGGTGGTGGAGTTATCATCCCTGGAGGTGTTCAAGAGGGGATTGGATGTGGCACTTGGTGCCATGGTTTAGTAGTCATGAGGTGTTGGGTGACAGGTTGGACTTGATGAGCTTTGAGGTCTTTTCCAACCTTATTGATTCTGTGATTCTAAGATTCTCTTTGGGGTCCAATGAAATGGATAAAAAAGTGCTGATACACAGACAGCTACCACTCCCCTTTCACCAAATATTTCTAACTTGCACTGCTTGTACTTTCCTCAGTAACCTATCAGTCTGCTCTTGCTTTTTATTTACAGCCCTGTCCTGTGTCTGTGTATCAAGATGTGCATCAACCACTTTTTTTTGCAGTCATCAGTTGAATAGCAGCTTCACTCTGAATGTATCCATAACAGGATAGGTGAAGTGTCTGACACATTTAACCCAGGCAATAAGTAGTCCATAAAGCAGCAGGATCAGACTTGAAGGGAGCTGCATCTGGAGCACAACAAAGGTCACAGAGAGCTACATTTTCTTAACTCAGCCAGAGGGTGCTCAGCTGGAACCCAGTCCCTCACAGACTATGGCCAGTCAGGGAATCTGCCACTTTTTTTGGTCACCAGTAGCTAAAGGAAGAGCAGTGTTTTCATCACAAAGGTGGACATCAAACCTAAAAAGACTTCAGGTTCTGGAGTTCTGTGTCAGTTGCAGTCTGGGCAGCTCTTTCAGTTCTTGGGAGGTCAGCCCTGCTGTAGGTGCCCACACAGCCATTGCACACCATGACCCCTCTGCTCCGCTGCAGAACATGCCACATGATGATTAGGGGGCCACAGGATGTGCAAGAGGGCTGGAGCACCTCTTTTATGAGGACTGAGAGAGTTGGGGCTATTCAATCTGGAGAAGAGAAGGCTTTGAGGAGACCTTATTGTGGCCTTCCAGTATCTGAAGGGGGCTACAAGAAAGGGGGTGAAGGACTTTTGAAGGTGTCAGAGAGTGATAGGACTATGTGGAATGGAAAAAAATAGAAATGGGTAGATTCAGATTGGATGTTAGGAAGAAGTTCTTCCCCATGAGGGTGGTGAGACACTGGCACAGATTGCCCAGGGAGGTGGTGGAAGCCTCATCCCTGGAGGTTTTTAAGGCCAGGCTGGATGTGGCTGTGAGCAACCTGCTGTAGTGTGAGGTGTCCCTGGCCATGGCAGGGGGTTTGGAACTGGATGATCCTTGAGGTCCCTTCCAACCCTGACAATTCTATGATTCTATGATTGTATGCTGCTCTCCTTAGTGAGTATCGTGGTATAGATTAGAATTTCATTCAAAAATGCTACCTGCAGTGGAAATTTGTAAGATCAAGGAGTTTATTTTATCAACCTTTGTGCTTTGTGCCTTTGTGCTGTGTGAAAACAAAAATAATGAATTAATAGTACACCATAACACAGGCTGCAGCCGGGAGAGATCAGAACTCGGTGTCCCCTGGGTGCTAGCTCTGGGCATTGCTGTTTCAGCTGGAGGATATTTGTATTTCTCAAATGTGCACTGGAAATGAGATGTGAAACAGCCTGAAAGATCTGGGAGGCTTAAGAGCTCTAAATTTCCAGAAAAAATGAATTTCACCCTAACTTTTCATTCTCAGGAATTAGCTTTCCAGGCAGCTAAGTGATGACTGTATCTGATTACGAGTCAATTCAATCAAAACCCTGCAGAATACCCACACATACTTGGAACAGAAAAGGGAAATGCAGTTAGAGCTGGAATTCTCCATTCATTCAGAGCACAACGTTGCTGAAACCTGGGCAGAGATGTCTCTCACCAGTGCTCACAAGATGGTGTTGCAATGGATGCCAAAAATTCAGCAGCTTTATCATATGCAATTTTGTTCCCCCTACTGACAAAGTATTCCACGGAGCTGTATTTCAATTCTGATTCCATATGTCACTTCAGTTTCTGATCAGAGCTTGAGCACACAGAGACAGACAGAAATTATAGCTCTCCTCAATGGATCAATAAAAAAGGATCATTTCTTTTTACATATCAACATTTATTAGTCCCAATCATTTCAGAAGTAGAATCATTATAGCTCTTTTTTACTGAGGACAGCTACTCCCCATGTACACTCATCCTGGGGGCTCCTGTGTACAGATGCTCTTTTGCCTTTGATTTCTGAGGGTGGCATGTTGTTCCACAGCAGTCTGCCATCATACACAAGCAACAGAAAAATAAATTTAAAAGGATTACTTGGTTGTTTATTTATTTTGTGGTTGGTTTTTTTTCCCCTCCTATTCCCAACACACTGGCTTGATAATTATTATTTCCCTCCCTCTCTCTCCCATATAATTGAAGCTTCAACTAAAATGTCAAAGTCAAGGCAAGATTCAGATGGGAAGGATTTATTTGGTTGACCATTCTGAACTCTGCATTTCACAGACCTTTCTGTTGGGGCCACCTGTGCTTAACCAGACCACAGTTCCCAGCTGGCTGTGGCATGAATAGAATAGAATAGAATTAACCAGGTTGGAAAAGACCTTTGAGATCATCCAGTCCAAACTATCATCCAACACCATCCAATCAACTAAACCATGACACCAAGCACCCCATCCAGTCTCTTCCTAAACACCTCCAATGATGGTGACTCCATCACCTCCCTGGGCAGCACATTCCAATGGGCAATCACTCTCTCTATAAAGAATTTCTTCCTAACATCCAGCCTAAACCTCCCCTGGCACAGCTTGAAACTGTGTCCTCTTGTTCTGGTGCTGGTTGCCTGGGAGAAGAGACCAACTCCCCCTTGGCTACAACCTCCCTTCAGGTAGTTGTAGACAACAAGAAGGTTTCCCCTGAGCCTCCTCTTCTCCGGGCTAAGCAGCCCCAGCTACCTCAGCCTCTCCTCACAGGGCTGTGCTCCAGACCCCTCCCCAGCTTTGTTGCCCTTCTCTGGGCACATTCCAGCAAGTCAACATCTTTCCTAAACTGAGGGGCCCAAAACTGGACACAGTACTCAAGGTGTGGCCTAACCAGTGCAGTGTACAGGGGCAGAATGACCTCCCTGCTCCTGCTGGCCACACTGTTCCTGATACAGTCCAGGATGCCATTGCCCTTCCTGGCTACCTGGGCACACTGCTGGCTCATGTTCAGCCAGCTATCAACCAGTACCCCCAGGTCCCTTTCTGTTTGGCTGCTCTCCAGCCACTCTGACCCCAGCCTGTAGCACTGCATGGGGTTGTTGTGGCCAATATGTAGAACCCAGCACTTAGACGTGTTAAATCTCATGTATTCCAGAAGCACACAATGCCCTGGCTGGAAACCATCAGGACTTAGATTAATCTTGGTATTCAGAATCACTGATCATATCTGTTTGATATATACTCTGAGAATCTCCCCAAAGTCATTGATCCATCCTTCTTATTGAAAACCCAAGACAGATAGGATGCTGTTTGTTTTCAAGGACACTTTCACAAATCCCTCAATACTGGAATACAACCAGAAGAAACAACAAGGCAGCTTTATTGATTTACACATTACAATAACAGCTGCTTTTTTGTGCGTGTGCAGTCTTCCATGAGTGATAATTGGACTTTAAAAGAGAATCTAATATTGAACCTATAAGTATTACCCATCAATTCTCCTCTCTGTTTTCATGGCAGCCACAAAAGCTCAGAGATCACATGCCTAATTAGTGTAGAACGATGTAAAAATCCCTGCCTGGCCAGAAACACTTGGTGCAAACAGTAGCTGAGCTTCCTGGTAACTGCAGATCAATGAAGTCAAACCTGGGGTCCTCGTGTGTCTGGAAGCAGAGCTGGAAGGTCGACATTTGTATGGTTTCTGCAATGTGTAAAACTTCTTACTGAATATCTTACCCTCACTGAAGACATTTGGACCATTTTTATTACTTCTATTAAGCCATTTGATAATTTTCTCCTTAAGTCAGACCCTAATTTGCAGGAGATAATCTCTGTTCAGGGCATTATTTGATCATATAGCTTTGCACTTCAGCAGAAGTCCCTGATGACTTAAAAAAACCCCAAACCAAACACCTCAACACCCCCACCCCTCACCTCCCCCCCCAATTTAATCTTTAGCCAGCAAGAAGAAAGAAAATTAAGACAGGATTGCTGAAACCTCCTTTCCAACAAAGGAAACTAAGGAAACCTGATCAAAGAAGGAAACTATGTCAAGATTGTGTGCCTGGACTTCAGTTTCCCTGTGAAGGTTACCAGAGAGCATGGTAGAGAAAGATGATCTCTGCTGCCTCCACAGTCCCTAATAGCTTTTGTCACTGACTTAAGTCACTCAGAAGCAAGAGCAGTGCTGTCAAACACAAGTTTACTTACTGCTAAACTCAGCCAACAAATTGCTTGTTCCTGACAGATGTTTCTGTTTAAAGCCATGAGGAACCGTATGGATCATTCCACCTCAGCAGTCTCAAGAGCCAGCCCAGCAACTCCAAGAGCCAGAAATTTGCCAGGAACAAATGAAAAACCTAATTAGATCAACAGACAGAATTTGGAGCAAGATTAGAGGATCTGACATGACAATGGGATTAGAGTATTAACAAGACATAACAAGGTTTGGCTATTTATCATTTCACAATCAGTTATCACAGTACGAGAGGGAAGCACTGGCAAATCAGCATGAAAAATGCAGACATGAGAATATCTTTGTTACAGCTTAGTGTGTGCTCCCTTCTGATGCCAAGCTCTGCAGAATCAAGCAGTCTACTCTTGGTGGCAAACCCACTGCAAGAGCAGAAGGAAATAAGAACTGGAGGCATAACAATGGAAATAAAACAACATTCCTTACAAGCAGATGCTGGGCATTGCAGGTGTACAAAAATGCTACAAAGCAAATAAATATGGCACACAATAGTTTGGGGCTATCCACATGGAGAAGCTAGTGCAGACAACCATCTGGATGGGCTTTGCAATGATGTTGTCCTTTCTAAATTCACCTCTGTTCCAACAAAGTATAAACATACTTTAAAAATAAAGCTTAAAAAACCCAGCCCAACAACCAAAAATAAACCACTGTTGCTCCCCCCCTCTGGTTGCCTGTGGGACTGGGGTGGGGGCCAAGCCAAAGGAACCTCAACAACCTCAACTTTATACCAAACTAGGAAACAGCAAAGACAACATAGTTGAACACCCTGCAGCATGGCTGGATGAACTAAACTCCATTTCCAGCAGCTGGCTGCCTTCAGACAGCTCCCAAGGGATGCTTTGCTCTGACTACTGACAGGTAACAAGAGGTCTGGGCAGTATTTAGGTCAACCAGAGAATAAGCTTGGCCCTCAACAGTCCTTTTGTCCTATTTCTGTTCAGATACTCGGCACCTTCACCTTCTGTCCCTCTATCTGGGAAGCCAAGCAGGGAAACAAACTAAGTAATCAATGTTCCTCAGTGGAAGGAGTGCACAGCTTACTGCCTCTTGTATCGAAACCAAAGCTACTTGAGCCTGCCTAAAGGAAGCTCCTTTCCCCCAGATGTTCTCTCTCTGTTCATCTGGAGAATGGAGATGCAAGCTATGCACGGCATGCTTCACACACAACAAAGCAACCTGGTCCCTTCCCAGTATAAACTTTGATGACTTTAGTAAAGAAGTTATCAGCAGCTTATTTCTATTTCTAGCATCAGCCTCAGAGGCCTGCTCAGATGCAGGTTTTTCTTGAAGAAAGGGAAAAAAAGTCACAGAGCACTGCAGAAGAATTTTACAGATAGTGACATGTTGAACTTTGTCTCTACAGCACTTCACTTACTCTACAGCATACAAAATACCCCACATGTGGCTCCTCAATCTCAGCCTGCTAGGTGGCTTTGGCTTTGTATTTTGAGTGCAAACTGAAGTTTAGGGCAACTTTTTGATCTAAACATGGACAGCACCTAGTGCAGTGGAAGGCTCAATTCATGTCTGGAGGGGCTGCTGCCTAGCAGTAGGCTCAAACCCATTGCCAGCAGAAGGTACCCTAGGAGAGTCTTCCCTGGGCCCAGGCTAGAAATTCTTCACAGAACGACAGATTGGCCATTGGAATGGGCTGTCCAGGGAGGTGGTGGAGTCACCATCACTGGAGGTGTTTAGGAAGGGACTGGATGGGGTGCTTGGTGCCATGGTTTAGTTGATTAGATAGTGTTGGGTGATAGGTTGGACTCGATGATCTTGAAGGTCTTTTCCAACCTGGTTAATCCTATCCTATCCTATCCTATCCTATCCTATCCTATCCTATCCTATCCTATCCTATCCTATCCTATCCTATCCTATCCTATCCTATCCTATCCTATCCTATCCTATCCTATCCTATCCCATTCCATTCCATTCCATTCCATTCCATTCCATTCCATTCCATTCCATTCCAACCAAGCCTGCCAATACAGCAGTGCTTCCCAAAGTCTGCCCAGCTGACCCTGGAGGAGGCAGCAACCCCACCACGCTTGTCATTCTCTGATTCAAGAAGCTTAAGAGAGATTACAGCAGTATTTATAGCTTATCACTAACCCAACATCTTCATCAAGCAAAGTAGTTCAGTAATGACACACTGTAAAATACAAACATTTCTAGAGGCTTGTACTGTGTGGAATGTCTGTGATAGGAAGAAGAATAAAAATGTTCACAGCAGAAGGAACTGCAACCTTGATTGTCTGGATTTAAAACCTTATTCCAGGTCATAGCTAGTACCAATTACAGAGAGGGACTTGGGGGTATTGGTTGACAGTAGGGTGAACATGAGCCAGCAGTGTAGTGTGCCCAGGTGGCCAATAAGGCCAATTGCACCCTGGACTGTATCAGGAACAATGTGGCCAGCAGGAGCAGGGAGGTCATTCTGCCCCTGTACACTGCACTGGTTAGGCCACACCTTGAGTTCTGTGTCCAGTTCTGGGCCTCTCAGTTTAGGAAAGATGTTGACTTGCTGTGTCCAGAGAAGGGCAACAAAGCTGGGGAGGGGTTTGAAGCACAAGCCCTGTGAGGAGAGGCTGAGGGAGCTGGGGTTGTTTAGCCTGGTGAAGAGGAGGCTCAGGGGAGACCTTCTTGCTCTCTACAACTCCCTGAAGGGAGATTGTAGCCAGGTGGGGGTTGGTCTCTTCTCCCAAGCAATCAGCACCAGAACAAGAGGACACAGTCTCAATCTGTGCCAGGGGAGGTTTAGGCTGGATGTTAGGGAGAAATTCTTCACAAAAAGAGAGATTGGTCATTGGAATGTGCTGCCCAGGGAGGTGGTGGAGTCACCAACCCTGGATGTGTTTAGGAAGAGACTGGATGGGGCTCTTGGTGCTATGGTGTAGTTGGTTAGATGTTGTTGGATGATGGGCTGGATGTGATGCTCTTGGAGGTCTCTTCCAACCTGGTTTATTCTATTCTATTCTACTGAGGGCATGTGCTGCATCCGGGGTGTAACTATCTGACAGGATGGTAATATTAACACAGCAGCCAGCTTGGGAAAGGTTTGGGCTGGAGACAATACAAGTGGGACAGCTATGAAAGACAGACAAAAGATGAGGTTTTCCCCTCAAATTGCTTCATCACTTCTTCAACTTTAAATACATTGCTAGTTTCAATTAAAGATAAAGGACTTCTGTTAACAGCTGTGTCAGTGTTGACAGCAATAAAAGGGTACATTGCAGCAGTGATGTAAGTACACTTACTCTTAAGTGCACTGTTTAATCCTTCCATACATGCTTTGAAGAAAGGAATTCCTCTTTGTCAAATTAAGGATGTCTTTTTGATACAATTAGCTTTTTGCCTGGAGCTCTGGTGGTCCTGATATGAAAGGAATCCAGATAGAGATCAGTTCTGCTTTAAGTTCTGCATTTACAAAAAGGAATAGATTAAAAATAATAATAATAATAAATCCTCCCTCTTTAGCTCATCTCCTCATAAATCCTATTAACAAGAGATATTCTGAGATCATAGAATCCTAGAATCAGTTAGGGCTGGAAGGGACCACAAGGATCATCTAGTTCCAACCCCCCTGCCATGGGCAGGGACTCCTCACACTAGATCAGGATGGCCAGAGCCTCATCCAGCCTGGGCTTAAACACCTCCAGGGACGGGGCCTCAACCACCTTCCTGGACAACCCATTCCAGGGCTTCACCACTCTCATGGTGAAGAACTTCTTCCTCACATCCAGTCTGACTCTCCCCACCTCCAGCTTCATTCCTTTCCCCCTAGTCCTATCACTCCCTGATATCCTAAGAATTTCCTCCCCAGCCTTCTTGTAGCCCCCTTCAGATACTGGAAGGCCACAATTAGGTCACCTTGGAGCCTTCTCTTCTGCAGACTGAACAGCCCCAACTCTTTCAGTCTGTCCTTGTAGGAGAGGTGCTCCAGCCCTCTGACAATCCTTGTGGCCCTAGATAACTACAAGGCATCAGCCTCTCTCCTTTCCTCAGTGATGTTTGATATTTTACATCATCATGACGGTGGTGTGAGCACCCCCTGCCAGCGCTAGCACCTATAAATGCTGTTTTACTTTGTCTGTTGCCTTCCAGATAAATACTGCTGGATTGTTTGGTTGGTTTGATTTGGCTTGGGGTTTTGTTTGCTTTGGGGTTTTGTTTGCTTTGGGGTTTTGTTTGTTTGGGGTTTTTTTTGGGTTTGTTTTGGTGTGGTTGGGTTTGTTTGTTTGGTTTTGTTGGGTTTGTTTGCTTGTTGGTTTTTTTTTGTTTGGGTTTTTTGGTTTTGTTTTGGCGTGGGGTTTTATTTGTGTTTGGTTTTGGTTTGTTTGGGGTTTTTGGTTTTTTTTTAAAGGAAGCACACACATAAAATGATCTGGAGAGAAGAAGGAAAATATGGGAAAGGAGTACTAATGGATTTTTTCTAAAGACACGATCTCCAAGGCTGTAGGAACAAAAACATTTCAACAGGAGAACATAAGCACCTGGGGTACAAAAGAGCAGGGTTTCCCATGGGGTGATGTCCACGTGGCTTCCCCAGGGTTTGAAAAGGGCAGAGCCCACACTACCACCATCCCTTGTGGAGTGGGTTAGCAGGAGGGTCTTTTCCTGCCTGCCCACTGGGAGGAACCTGATAGTTTTAACCCCACTCCTGCTCTGCTGCATGTGGTGGAAACTGACCAATGGATTCAAAACAGCCAGCTGGGAGAGCAGACACCTCCAGGGTCACACACCCAGTACTGACACGGTGTTCTCATCTCATCAGGAGGGCCAGCAAAAAACCCAGCCAGAGAGAGTGTGCCAGGGGTGCCCTAGACAGAATGTTCTAGATAATAGTGCTACTACTACTACTACTACTACTACTAAACAACCAGGTTGGAAGAGACCTTCAAGATCCTGGCATCCAACCCATCAACCAATCCAACCCACCTATACAACTAAACCATGTCACCAAGCACCCCATCAAGTCTCCTCCTGAACACCTCCAGTGATGGTGACTCTACCACCTCCCTGGGCAGCCCATTCCAATGGGAAATCACTCTCTCTGTATAGAACTTCTTCCTAACATCCAACCTAAACCTCCCCTGGCGCAGCCTGAGTCTGTGTCCTCTGTGACCAGATACTTTGGTTCTCTACAGAAAGACCAAGCTGTGCCTCAGCTGCTGCACAGAAATGGTGCCGAGTCCGTCTGCAGGACTCACAAACCCAACCATTCACACAGGCTCCAGATCAGATCTCCTACACTTTAGAACCTTGCAGTCAGAGAATTTTGGCATTTGAAGCCTGCAAACCCACTTCACATCTCCTGCAGCAGGAGGTGAGGCAGACCATTAGCATCTGTAAAACGTTCCTCGCATTCCAGCATAAGCAGTTACCGCAGTAAACAAAATTAAACTAAGCTAATATGTGCAGCTAATAAAAACTTCTACGGTGCTAAAACACTCCAGCAGCAGAGCCATGAATTTTAATTCAATTGCAATTTCTTTCCTGTGGCTGAGAAGATGACTGCAAGTACCTCACAGCAATGCAGTTGTAGGGCTGCAGAGGGTAGAAGGGCTCTGCAGAGGGGCCTCAACTGACTGGACAGATGAGCGGAGTCCAATAGGATGGCATTCAACAAGTCCAAGTGCCGAGTGCTGCACTTTGGCCACGGCAACCCCATGCAGAGCTACAGGCTGGGGTCAGAGTGGCTGGAGAGCTCCCAAACAGAGAGAGACCTGGGGGTGCTGATCACCAGCTGCCTAAACATGAGCCAGCAGTGTGCCCAGGTGGCCAAGAAGGCTAATGGCATCCTGGCCTGCATTAGAAATAGTCCAGCAGGAGCAGGGAAGTCATTGTGTCCTGTACTCTGCTTTGGTTAGGCTGCACCTTGAGTACTGTGTCCAGTTCCGGGCCCCTCAGTTTAAGAAGGACATCAAAACACTTGAACATGTCCAGAGAAGGGCAACAAGGCTGGGGAGAGGCCTTGAGCACAAGCCCTGTGAGGAGAGGCTGAGGGAGCTGGGATTGTTTAGCCTGGAGAAGAGGAGGCTCAAGGGAGACCTCATTGCCCTCTACAACTACCTGAAAGGTGGTTGTAGCCAGGAAGGGGTTGGTCTCTTCTCCCAGGCAACCAGCACCAGAACAAGGGGACACAGTCTCAAGCTGCACCAGGGGAAGTTTAGGCTGGAGGTGAGGAGAAAGTTCTTCACTGAGAGAGTCATTAGCCATTGGAATGGGCTGCCCAGGGAGGTGGTGAAGTTCCCATCCCTGGAGGTGTTCAAGAGGAGATTGGACGTGGCACTTGATGCCATGGTCTAGTCATGAGGTCTGTGGTGACAGGTTGGACTTGATGATCCTAGGGGTCTCTTCCAACCTTGGCAATACTGTGTGATGCTGTGATACTGTCTTTGTCTCCCCCTGCTCTTGCCCTCTGCGACGTGAGGACCTCCCCCGATCGGCAGCTGAGCTTCTCGCGATGCGCAGCGCACAAACAGCTTCATCATACAGAAACCCATCAAGAAGTCTTTTTATAATCATTGCAACTCACGAGGGCAAAGCCTGCTAAGAAAGGGCTTCTCCAGTTAACAGCTTAAACGTGACAATTTTAGCAGCCACATATGCACTCAGTATGGTTCAATTTCCCCTCTCAGATGTGCTTCTGATCCTAGGTAGGCGAAGCAGCTCATTTGTCCTAATTCTGAGCCGGCGCATGCAAGTCTCCTTCAATCTCAATTAGCGAGCAGGAAATTTATTTAGAAAGCTGACAGGAACTATTTGGGGGATTAATGATCACTGATTTATGAATATTGAGTAGCATTTCAATAATCCAAGCAGAGTAATCACTTGTAGCTGAAGCCAGTTCTCCCGACCATTATAGTCTGTAGCAATCACTCAAAGGCAGTTAAATGATTCTGATTTATGACCTTAACCTACAGGGCCCAGTACATTTGCTCTATCAGTGTGTAAATTCTAAAAATGCAATTCCCTGCACCTCTAGAGAGCCAATTTAAGTCAACATTATGCATGAGCTGAGCATGCTTGAATTCTCAGATCTCTTATTTCACTCATTAAATTTGCACTGAACATCTTGCAATTAAAATTTCATATAGATTTTTTCCTTATGATTGACATTTGGCCTTGGCAAAATGAGTTTAAATTTTGTTTCTCTAAAGATTTAGAAGGAAGATAGATTGATCCAGACGTTGTTTTCTGTGAGATGATGATGATGGAGCACTAATGCTTTTGTTAGCATTTTGAAAAGCCTCCCTTTCGTTTTTTTTCTCCTGGAAGACTGTCTATCAGTGATAAGTGAAAGCAATTCAGCAACCCAAGCTAAAGCTGCAGCCAGTACAGCAGCATCAAACGTGTTGCTGCACAGTCTGCATGTGACCCTTGCCTGGTTTTAGGCCAGCGTCTTTAACTGGGGTGGAACAAATTGGGCCTTCCAGTACAAACCAACATGTGCTCATCTGCAGTGAATAAACAGCAGTTCTGTTCTGTGGGTTTGAAAACAAGCCCAGGACAACTAAAACAATGCAAAAAAGTACTGTAAGTGATTTCTAGCCCTGCTCTGAAATGGTGAGCTGTTTGGATTAACTCAAACAGTAGATTTGTTGGGCTAAAATCAGATGACTCATTTATTTTTATCTCATGTTCCACCCCTCAGGCAATGGTTCAAAAGATGAACAGTCATACCCTTCAGTGACCCCATGTGCTTATTCTTTGCAGCAAACCTTCTGTGCAGTAGAAGTATCTGATCACATGGGGACAGCCCATGCATCACCTGGGGACAAACACAATGACTGAGCAAGGGAAGAAGGAGAATTTATGCCTCGATTCACCAAGGGCTTAAGAGGAGAGTAATGAGAAGAGACCATGGACAGAAACTTCTTCACAGTCCAGCTCAAGGTAATACAAAGTCTTATTAGAATTAGAATTATTAGAATAAACCAAACCAGGTTGGAAGAGACCTTCAAGATCATCGTGTCCAACCCATCAACCAATCCAACCCACCCAAACAGCTAACCCATGGCACCAAGCACCCCATCAAGTCTCCTCCTGAACACCTTCAATGACGGCGACTCCACCACCTCCCCGGGCAGCCCATTCCAATGGGCAATCACTCTTTCTGTATAGAACTTCTTCCTAACATCCAACCTGAACCTCCCCTGGTGCAGCCTGAGACATCTCTTGTAGAGATGCAGCTTGTAGCACAGTGACACATCTGTTTCACACAGGACTTGGGGCATTATGTCCGTAATAATAACCACACACAGACCACAGACAAGCTGCTAATATTTTTTATACCTTAGGAATAAAGTCAAGAAATGTTTCAAAAGCCTCAGGAGCTGGCTAAAAGAAGCATCCCCTGGGCTGGAGAAATGTCACTACACATTCACAGAATCCATCCAGATCCACTGGCAGTAGTGATGATGAAAGCTGGAGATAATATTTTAAGTGCTGTTTCCAACCTGATGGCCAACAGACTATTGACAGTTAGGGGTACCTAGACACACACAGCTGAAGCAGAACCCAGATCATAGAATCAATAAGGTGAACCCAGATCATAGAATCAATAAGGTTGGAAAAGACCTCAAGGATCATCAAGTCCAACCTGTCAGCAAGACCTCATGACTACTAAACCATGGCACCAGGTGCCATGTCCAATCCCCTAATGATACATACTGAATATGCAAGTGATAAGGGATTCCCTCCTTGATCTCAAAGGTCTTTTCCAACCTGGTCTATTCTATTCTATTCTATTCTATTCTATTCTATTCTATTCTATTCTATTCTATTCTATTCTATTCTATTCTATTCTATTCTATTCTATTCTATTCTATTCTATTCTATTCTATTCTATTCTATTCGACTCGACTCTACTCTACTCTTATTCTATTCTATTCTATTCTATTCTATTCTATTCTATTCTATTCTATTCTATTCTATTCAATTCATTTCTATTCTATTCTACTCTGCTCTACTCTACTCTTATTCTATTCTATTCTATTCTATTCTATTCTATTCTATTCTATTCTATTCTATTCTATTCTATTCTATTCTATTCTATTCTATTCATTTCTATTCTATTCTACTCTGCTCTACTCTACTCTTATTCTATTCTATTCTATTCTATTCTATTCTATTCTATTCTATTCTATTCTATTCTATTCTATTCTATTCTATTCTATTCTATTCTATTCTATTCTTCTAGTCTAGTCTAGTCTAATCTATAAGATCATCCAGGACACTGCAGATTGCTGCCTAAGCACAAGGATGAATGCTTAAAACCTACCTATATATCACTTCCAGTTTGCCCACTTTCATCCCATCCATCTGAGCACAGTATTTCAGAGAATCACAGAAACACTCAGCCTGGAAAAGACCCTCAGCATCACCAAGTCCAACCAGTAACCCCACTTTACAAAGTTCACTCCTAAACCATATCCCCAAGCACCACATCCAAATGACCTTTAAACACATCCAGGGGTGGTGACTCAGCCACCTCCCTGGGCAGCACATTCCACTGCCTGACCTCTCTTGCTGGGAAAATATATTTGCTAATGTCCAGTCTAAACCTAGCCAGCCATAGCTTGGGGCCATTCCCTCTTGTTCTGTCACTAATTACCTGTGAGAAGAGACCAGCAGCAGCAAATCATAAGCAAAGGAACTCAGTAAAAAATTGTCTCCCTATGGGAAGAGATCAATAGTGTACCTACATTCCATTATGTAGCTAAAGGAAAAATTCAGTGTACTAGCCCTGGAGAATATCAATCTTGTAGCAGTAGCCAAGGCATTTTTTGACTGCAGAACAGTAAAGTCTTTACAGTCACAGCATAATTACACTAACACACCGGTATTTTAATATCATCTCTCCAAAATGAGATTTTGTTTCCATGTCCAGTCAATAATTCTGTCTCATCATAGTGATGAATAGAGCTTAGTGAATATAATTTGTTATGAATAATTTATTCACTGCATTTCACCTTTCATCTCTCTTTGAACACTGTGTGCAAGCCTGGAATGTATTTGTTCCACCAAACTATGCACAAATAACTCATGCTTGCAGGCTGCCTGGTGAGAGGTCACTGGAAATAGTCAAAGTGATTTGCCACTTGGTTACATTTACAAGGTGTTGTACCTGCTCCATCACTGCTTGGGCTCAGTTCAGTCAAGCTGCATTTTCAGTTGTTCAGAGAACTGCAAGTCAACTACCTGAAGGGAGGTTGTAGCCAGGTGGGGGTTGGTCTCTTCTCCTGGGCAACCAGCACCAGAACAAGAGGACAGAGTCTCAAACTGCACCAGGGGAGGTTTAGGCTGGATGTTTGGAAGAAGTTCTTCACAGCAAGAGTGATGGGCCATTGGAATGGGCTGCCCAGGGAGGTGATGGAATCACCATCACTGGAGGTGTTTAAGAGGGGACTTGGTGCCATGGTTTAGTTGATTAGAGATGGTATTGGGTGATAAGTTGGACTCGATCTCGAAGGTCTTTTCCAACCTGGTCTGGTCTATTCTATTCTATTCTATTCTATTCTATTCTATGCACAGTTACTATAATTCAGAATGTGCATTGATCCTCATCTAGGCATAACAGAATCACAGCATGATAGGGATTGGAAGGGACCTCTGGAGGTCATCTTGTCCAACCTCTCTGCCAGAGTAGGTTCACCTAAAGCAGGTAGCACAGGACTGTGTCTAGGTGGGCTTTGAATGACCTCTTCCATTTCAGGATCTAGAGAGGATACAGCTGTGCTAAAGACCCCACTGGTCTAAAAACTGACCATAAGAAGTGAGGGTCTCGGTAGGCAAGACAGTGGGAGTTACCACCAGACTGTTTCACAGACTTGAAGTGATGAAATTTAGACAGAAAACAAGAACTGCTTCAACAAGTTCAGACAAAAAGAATCTGCAGAGGAGAGAAAACACCAGTGTACAAACCCTAGCAACCACACAAGGAGGTAAAGCTGTGTGAGAATCTCCTAAGGTGTGTTCGTTGAAAGAGGTGGGAATTTTCCTGAATAAATCCAAGGATCTCTGTCTCTTCCTGTGCAAAACAGGTTCTTGTCATTTTCTGCATCAAACCCCCCAGTATTTTCTAGTCCAATCTCTGAAAGAATTGTTACATTTAGAGCTGGATGGAGCCAATGAAAACAAAAGCAAAGAAGTGTCTCAAACATTTTGCACCAGTGTAACAAACCATTACATGATGGGACTAGTAGTTCAAGCCCCACTTTTCTCCCAGAGGCAACTCACCCCTTCCCAACCTCCCAGAAAATAAAAAAGCCATCAGTGCAGTGCAGAGTTTGAGGTAAGATGAGCAGTATTGTCTAGACAGAGCACTGAACCCACAGGACAACAAATCCCCAAGTAGAGAGGCTCCCGTAGGCAATTTCTCTCTCCAAACCAACTCCATTAAATATTATACTGTAGCATCAGAAAATACTTAGCCCTAGATCAGTGCATTGGAACCCCAGGTTCTAAATGCATTACCAAATTTAAGTTTTCATCCATCTCCTTCTGCAAAACTTGAGTTGCATTTCCATTTCTTGCCCCTGCCCAAGAGAAAAATGTTGAAATCTCTTTCTCATGCCATAGAAACCTTTGTACAAGTCTGTACTCGAGCTGGCTATGCATGCAGGCATGGGAAGAGGCAAAGACATAGAAGGCAGCTAACTCTGCATTGCAAATAGGAGAAAATCAGATCAGGATATGACCTCTCAGTGAAAGACTCTATTAATAGAAAGGTTAATCACTAGTGCAGACACCTAGAGTTGTGGAACCTCCATTTCTGCAGATAGCTGACACCTGACAGTACAAGGCCCTGAACAATGTCATATAACCTTGAGGTTAGCCCTGCTTTGTGCAAGAGGGCTGGGCTGGGTCATCCAAGGCTGCTGAGGGGTTTGGAGCACAAGCCCTATGAAGAGCAGCTGGGGGAGCTGGGGTTGTTTAGCCTGGAGAAGAGGAGGCTCAGGGGAGACCTCCTTGCTGTCTACAACTACCTGAAGGATGGTTGTAGCCAGGTGGGGGTTGGTCTCTTCTCCCAGGCAAGCAGCACCAGAACAAGAGGACACAGTCTTAAGCTGTACCGGGGAGGTTTAGGCTGGATGTTAGGGAGAAGTTCTTCACAGAAAGAGAGATTGGTCATTGGAATGTACTGCCCTGGGAGATGGTGGAGTCACCATCCCTGGAGGTGTTTAAGAGGAGATTGGATGAGGCACTTGGTGCCATGGTTTAGTTGATGAGATGGTGTTGAATGATAGGTTGGACTTGGAGATCTTGAAGGTCTTTTCCAACCTGGTTACTTCTGTACTCTGTATATCTCAAAAGCCTTTTCTGCCCCAAATTCCTTTACTATGTGATATGACCTCTTCACAAAAAGAACTCAAAATGTAGCAAGCACAATATTAGTTCAGGAGAAGCAGAAGACCCCAAATATCATCCTTCTGCTCTCCTGTCACATCCACCTTGCCAATCACTACTGGTGTCAATATGGCCTGGTTTAGTTGTACGCTTTGTAAGCTGCATTACATACATTTCCTAACAACCTGGAGTCACCTGTTAGGTCTACCAGTCCACGTGCACACACTCAAAACCTCATAATTAGAACAGGAAAATGTGATACAGAAGTAAAAGGTGAGACATGAACACCAGAAAGGAGAAGAACCAGCTGCATTTGCAGAATCAAAGGGTTGTGACAAGCAGGCCACCCCACCAGCTAGGCAATAAACAAAACCAAATCTTGGGCTGGCATTCATGCAAATTGCACTTATGATGTTCTTGGTATTATCTTTCACTTCAGCCTGTCCATCTTTTTTTTTTCTTGTAGTAAATATCTAGGCAGCATTCAGTATGCACAGAAGAGCAAAGCATTACTGCAAAACAGATGGTGCAACTGAATATTAAGCAACCTTGTATGAGGAGCATGGCTTTTAAGAAGAACTCAATTTACAATTAATAGCTTATAGACTGTAAAACTGACTAGCAAAATAAAATGCATCTCATCTTAGTTAGTATCAGGGGAATCTGAAGGAGAAACTAGCCTCTAGTATCTGTACTTGGTGGAGTCCAGTGTCCTTTCTATCTTATGGAAAGTCATGCACCCAAGGTTTAGGCATTTAACATGAATTGGCAGTAAAAGCTCTCTGTGCTCACCTCATTCCCAAGGCATTTTACTATTGCATCCCTGCTGCCCTGTGGAAAAGAGATGAGCCAGGTTTCAACAAATTAGTCTGCCATATTCAAAGCTTTTCATCCACAAGATCACATTCCTTTAAGAGTGCAGCAGGATAAACACACTCTTGAGGCTTGGAAGCCTGAAGAACCAAGCCTGCTTCCCTGATATAGCAAGAATCAAAATATTGCTGCCTTCAGCTCCCATCCTTTTCCAGCCAGGGTTTAGTAATCCCTACAGCACTGCCTTTTAGAAACCTTCCTATCCACATAGAGCAGCAACCCAGATTTCATCACTTCTTAATATGTAACTACTGAAGGAGAAAGAACTGGACAGAACCATTCAATATTTTACTGTACCTGACAGTTCTAATTAGCTAAAACTCAAATCTAAACAATATTACTGTGAATGCAGGGAGATGGCTGGCAAATTACCAAAGGCATCCCAGAAAATACCCACACAGACCACACACTCATTATACTCAAGGCTATGGATTCAAACACAGCGCAAGTCACAAGTGGTGGATGGCTCCTGGTACCTGGTCACTGTGTGATACCATAGCTTGAGTGAATTGTCATTCTCACACCGTGTCTCCAAATGGAAGGTACAACAAGTATTTGATGATCATCTTAAGATTTACAGAACTGACCACAGAATAAATCTTTAGCTCTGCATACTTGCATTATTGCTCTCTACAACTACCTGAAGGGAGGTTGTAGCCAGGAGGGGTTTGGTCTCTTCTCCCAGGCAACCAGCACCAGAACAAGAGCACACAGTCTCAGGATGTACCAGGGGAGGTTTAGGCTGGATGTTAGGAAGAAGCTCTTCACAGAAAGAGAGATGGGCCATTGGAATGTGCTGCCCAGGGAGGTGGTGGAGTCTCCATCCCTGGAGGTGTTTAAGAAGAGACTGGATGGGGTGCTTGGTGCCATGGTTTAGTTGATTAGATGGTGTTGGGTGATAGGCTGGACTCCATGATCTCAAAGTTCTTTTCCAACCTGGTTAATTCTATTCTATTTTTCTACTCTAATTACCCTTAAAAGTGAAATGTCATCAGTGCTGCAATATGGTCATAAGTAATTAACCACCTAATTAAAAGCTAGAAGTTAAAAGGAATTCCTCTTCAAGTAGAATTGCTCTTCACAGCAGCAAGACAAGCATGAGGACAGAGCTGCTTGCAGTTGGTGCACAAGGGCTGTGCCTTTCACAATGCTGGATGCAGAGTACAGCCAGAAGCAGCCCCAGACACTTTCAGCTTTACTACTTCTTTTAAAATACAAAACCTCTGGGGTTTGTGTTTGTTGGGGTTTGGTTTTGTTTGTTTGTTTTCCCTATTCTGAGTTAAAAACCCACCAGCTGTTCTCCAAGGGCAATCTCCAGTACAGGAAATGTTAAACTCAGGAGCAGAACCAGTTAACTTGAGCTGTGCATATGGTGATAGCAGAAGCAAAAGGCATTCAGTAATCAATTCTTTCTAGTGCTTTGAGTTGTTTGTTGGCTTTGTTTGGGTTTATCTTTAGAAAGATGTAACATTTGCTTGTTGTCAGAGAGCCCATGCTTGCAGGTCTGATTTCTGACACAGTCTGGTATTGGAATGTTGTTTGAGACCTTAGAATTTCTGGAGGATTGGGAAGATTTCCCTGAAGTGTTCGACAAAGTACTATACAGATTTTTCAGTATGAGTACCTGGGTAGTAGCAGTGTTGATGTGTCCTCTCCATAACAGCCTGAAATTGGTCATGTCAGCAGGACAGAACTTGTTGGGATGAAAATGTAGGTAGGAAGATGGTGACAAGGGCTTTTGTCAGCACTCTTTACAGCACAGCCCTTTGTTCCCTTTTGGTAGCTGGCTCTACCTGGAGCATCAGTAAATCCTTCTTCACTTAGTAAGTCCTTTAGCTGAAGCAACAGTTTGGGATCCATAGTTTCCTTGGTTTCATCTACATCTAGTTGTTTACATTGGATTGTTTGCATCAGCTCAGGAGTGTTTGTGATACACCACTTGCCATGTGTCAATCTCCAGGCCAGCAGCTCTTAAAATCATAGAATCAACAAGGTAGGAAAAGACCTCAAAGATCATGAAGTCCAACCTGTGACCCAAGACCTCATGCCTACTAGACCATGGCACCAAGTGCCAGGTATAATCCCCTCTTGAACTCCTCTACCTTGAACCCCTTAGGACAACAGAGAACAGGAATGCTAGTGGTGAGTCACCTGCTCACACAGCTTGAGGCTCTTTTTTGGTGAGTGGCAAAAAGGCTTTATTTGCAGGATCCATTTAGCATCATCCATGAATGCTAAATCCTATCCTTGGACAAGAAAAGAAAAGAGGGGAAAAGAAGTAAATAAAAGGGCAAGCCGCTCGCATTGTTCCTGTGCCATTTCTGTTTGACATTATTTATTATTGCTTTTTTCCCTGCAAAGCCCATAACTGGAGGTCATTTTGGGATTAATTGAAGTTAATATCTTCACTTCAAAGCAGCACAAGATCAAGCCAAATGTACGTGCAGAGCAATTAAAGATTTGGCAAGGTAACGCGGATTGGCTTCCACCGCCGCCACCGCAGCAGCTCTCTCCCTGCACCGTTTCACTTGTTCAGGCCTTTGATGTGCTTCAGAGCAGGACTAGCTGGGCCTGTGTTTGAAACAAAGGAGCATTTTTAGCAGGGTATTCTGCAGAGATTGACTGTTGTGCCACAGTTAATATTTTCAACTGCCTGTAAAATTGGAAAGATTATGAATCTGCAGCTCGGCTGGCTGCTGGAGGGGTCCGTGGGTAATGAAGAAAATTGCAGGGGGCAAATTGAAAGGTTGCTTTTTTGCTTTCTTTCTTTGTTTCTTTCTTTCTTGGTTTTTTTTTTCTTTTCCCTTTTAATATTGTGTAACATCACTCTTCCTTTAGTGCTAACAAAGATGAAGCCAATTTAGAATAAATCTTCAAAGCACCGTGTGTGAATTTATCTGTCCAGTGCTCATTAGCGTTAATGGGAATCATGTGGCTGGAACTTTGCAAGTGTTTGGAAAGTGCTCTCTTCTTTTTTTTTTTTTATGGTTGCATTATGGACCCCCATGTTAGCTGTTTTGCTGGTGTTTTTATATTGCTCCATTTGTTTTCTTGACATGAAAAAAAAACCAAACAACAACAACAACAAACCAAACCCCAACAAAGAGCAAATCAGTAAATTAATTAAAAACTACACCACCCCCTCCAGTGTTTAAAGAGAGCAAAATACTAATTTGCTCAAGTAAATAAAATATTACTTGCAGGGAAATCAACTCAAGGGACACTGTGAGTCTCTGCAGGTTTAAATCCCTGTAGTGTAAGACATGCTGCTTGTTGTGCACTGATTGAGGTGAGCTTAATTGATCCAGATGTGCATGTTTGAATTTTGGTCTCACTGTATTGCTAGTGCCCTGGTGTGGTACAGGTTCTATAGTTCTCTTTAATCTCTGGAGAATCTGTAGAGAAGAAGATAGACATAGTTAAAAAGGGAGCTTGTAAGTAAGACAATAACTGCCATGCAGGACATTCCAATGGGCAATCACTCTCTCTATGAAGAATTTCTTCCTAACATCCAGCCTAAACCTCCCCTGGTGCAGCTTGAGACTGTGTCCTCTTGTTCTGGTGCTGGTTGCTTGGGAGAAGAGACCAACCCCCACCTGGCTACAACCATCCTTCAGGTAGCTGTAGAGAACAAGAAGGTCTCCCCTGAGCCTCCTCTTCTCCAGGCTAAGCAACCCCAGCTCCCTCAGCCTCTCATCAGAGGTTGCAGTTGCCAGGCTCTGTTTTGCATGCAGTTACAAAATGTAGTAGCAGCCCATGTGTATTGTGGATGATTTTGTGTTATGATTAAACACTCAGGTCTTGAGTGGCAACAGCGAGTTGCCTCAGCAAAATATTTTGTGCAGCCTGCACAGTAGTAAGCATCTTTATAGGAGGAGTGGGAAACAAATCCTTTGGAAAGAGCCATTGGATCTCTCTTCCCTTGGAAAAACTACAAGGAAATTTTGTCCAGACTGTCAGATATGTCACACAGGTTTTGCTGCCAGCATGGTGGTCTGATCCAAAGCCTGTACAGAGCCTGTGCAAAGCCTAGTGCTTACAGTGGATTTTAGATTGCTGTGATGAGTAATCTGATTAGAGAGGAGACCTCCAAGTGTGCACAAGAATCCTGTGTCTGAAGGAAGTGACTGGTCTGAAGGATCAGAGAGCATCTGAGTAAGGATCTTTTGGAGGTCAGTGAAAAGGAGTCTTTGCAGAGAGATCAGATCAGAATGATAATGTGGTAGTATTGATTAGTTCAGGTGAAAATAGTACCATAACATGCAGTGGGTCAATCTTTCTGATATTAATGCTGGAAATAATGACTCTACCTGACAATGAATTTTTCTTGGACACAAGCAGTGTTACAACATGACCCTGAGGTCCTGCTTTTAATCCCAAGTTCATTTGTGTACATGAGCAGTTCACCAAGACAATAGCTTAAGTTAGGTCTGAGTGTAGGTGTTTGCATGACCCTAACATCACACCACCTGTAGGAGGGGAAGAATTTAAAAGAACATCCCTGCTTCTCTCAAAGGTGAGGCATTTTTTTTCATTGTGGTCACTAGAAGCAGCCTGGATTCCATCTGTGAATTGAAACAGATCTACAGCAATGGTTCAGCTGGTGTAGGACCTTCAATTTCCTAGCAGATTGTATTCCTTTAAAACTTAAATGATTATTCTCTGTGGAAATTCCCTCTGACCCTTACCTTACCTGAAATAGTGTCCTTGCTTGAAATAGTCCTCAGTGATTGAAATAGTCTTCAGTGTTTGCCTTAAGAGTTGTTGATGAAAATGATGTGTTATGACTTTGTCTTAAGGCAAACTAAACAAAAGGCATCAAGGTTGAAAAGCATTGCTATGGTTACCTTATTTAAAGGTGATTGTTAATAAAGGAGAGAAAATTGGAAGTGAGAGAGGCAGCAATTGCCAAAAGAAAAGGTTAGATTAGTATTGCTTGTCAAAACTTGTTGTGAACGTAGGTCATGTTCTCCTCATTAAATACCTGCTCCAAGGATGCCATCTCGGCTTGCAGGATGCAGCCTGGTGAAATTAAACTTCACAAGATGTGCAGCTTTCACGAAATTCATAGAATTCATGTTTTGAATTCATAGAATCATAGAATCAATAAGGTTGGAAAAGACCTCAAAGATCATCAAGTCCAACCTGTCACCACAGACCTCATGACTACTAAACCATGGCACCAAGTGCCACATCCAATCCCCTTTTGAACACCTCCAGGGATGGGGACTCCACCACCTCCCCAGACAGCACATTCCAATGGCTAACAACTCTCTCTGGGAAGAACTTTCTCCTCACCTCCAGCCTAAACTTCCCCTGGCACAGCTTGAGACTGTGTCCTCTTGTTTTGGTGCTGGTTGCCTGGGAGAAGAGACCAACCCCCACCTGGCTACAACCTCCCTTCAGGTAGTTGTAGAGAGCAAGAAGGTCTCCCCTAAGCCTCCTCTTCTCCAGGCTAAGCAACCCCAGCTCCCTCAGCCTCTCCTCATAGGGCTGTGCTCCAAACCCCTCCCCAGCTTTGTTGCCCTTCTCTGGACACATTCCAGCAACTCAACATCTTTCCTAAATTGAGGGGTCCAGAACTGGACACAGGACTCAGGGTGTGGCTTAATCATATATGCCCACAGTCTCTCAATGGAGAGAGCTGCATGGTAGCATGGGTTGTTGTGACAGCAACTGCCTTTGCCTGTGCAATGACTCTGGCTTAAATCTGCATAAAATATTTTCTAGTTGCTTCCTTTCTGGGGTAATATTTCTGAGTTCAGAGGAAGTAGACCAAAGCTGACTGATGGCCTCCATTTATGCAAAGAGGGCTTGTTTACTTTGAAAATATGGATTAACTGAATAGCAGCTTTCATATTAGCCTACTTTATAACTTAAAAGGGATGTTTTTCAATTACAATAAAAAGATATTACATGCTAAAGGTTGCAGAAACATGTTCTTTAAAAATTAAGTTAAATTAGATATGACATTTCCTCTTCTAATATTGATGTTGCAGCTGAGAGTTAAGCTGTAAAGGAAGTCAATTAAATTCTCTGCTGCTTTGCTGCAAAACTCCAAATTTAAGCTGTACAATAAAGCAACCAAAGTAATGCTAGCAGTTTCAGACCACTCATTTCTAGAACTAAGCTGCTGCAAAAAACCATCAACCCAAGCCCACATCTGTCTGATTAGTAAATTCCTAAGGTGTCAAAACTTAAAGACGAACACCTCACAGGTTCAGTCTTGTTCCAGGTTTCTGACACTGGAAGATTCTGAAGGACTGGGTTGCCCAGGGAAGTGGTGGAGTCTCCATCCCTGGAGGTGTTCAAGAGGGGATTGGATGTGGCACTTGGTGCCATGGTTTAGTAGTCATGAGGTGTTGGGTGACAGGTTGGACTTGATGATCTTTGAGGTCTCTTCCAGCCTTGGTGATTCTGTGAGTCTGTGGAGACTATTTTTAGAAGTTGTTTCATTTAAACACGTTGGTTGATGAGATTTTGATTGGATTCTAAGGTTTTGGGTATAGGTCCTCAGGACTTTTGAAAAGCTACCCCCCCCAAACCAAGCAAGGAATTGGAAGAGTTTAAGTAGCAGATCTCTAGCTCATACTATATTGATTAGATTAGCTGTAAGAGAAGTGTAGGAACAGAGGAGGCTCTGGTAATCTTTTGGGGGCAGAGGAACCCTTTCAAGGCTGTAGCTAAAAGAAGTCATCTGACTTGAGAGCACAAATCCTGATTTGCAATGGAACTTGATTTCCCCATGTGCTTTGAGGAACTTGAGAAGGTGGAATGGAATGGAATGGAATGGAATGGAATGGAATGGAATGGAATGGAATGGAATGGAATGGAATGGAATGGAATAGAATAGAATAGAATAGAATAGAATAGAATAGAATAGAATAGAATAGAATAGAATAGAATAGAATAGAATAGTTGTAGAGAGCAAGAAGGTCTCCCCTGAGCCTCCTCTTCTCCAGGCTAAGCAACCCCAGCTCCCTCAGCCTCTCCTCATAGGGCTTGTGCTCCAAGCTCCTCCCCAGCTTTGTTGCCCTTCTCTGGACATGTTCCAGCAAGTCAACATCAAAGTTCCCCATCTCTCCTGTGCTTTGCAGATACCTGTAGGAGAGGGGTTGTAGTGTTGCTGTAGGTTGGGTCAATGCAGCAGAATATAATCTTAACAGTTTGTCCATTTGCAACATGGTAGTGGAAGCTCTCCTAGCTGAGTACAAGGCTGTATGAAACAGAACTGGGAGGCTCTTAGGCTTTGCAGTTGTGGGAGCCAGAAGAGCTCTAAAGATAAGCCCACAGGGGAACAAATGTTTTAGTTGGGTTCTCCCCAGCAGTTAACTGCCAGTCTTAACTCTAAGGCTCATCTGTAGTCCTTCCTCTTGGAGTTTGCTCAGTAACTGCATTTTATAGTTTAATCTTTACCACTTGGTTGTTGAATGAAAATTTTCGTAGTGAACTGAAGGTTACCCTGCTTGTGTCTCTGCATATTGAATACATATTGAGTACATATTGAACATCTCCTGTGTCCTCTGCACTTCTTCCCATGGCAGTGTTTTGTAAGCAATCCTTCTATCACCTCTACTGTAGCCAAGACCCATCCTTTTAGCTTTACACTGTGCAGACCTAGGAGGAAGAGGAAGGGGTCCTTGTCCTAAAGAATTTAAACCCTCAGAAAAAATAGCTGTGAAATGGAAAAGTGGTGTTCATTTCAAGCTCCATTAGAAGCAGTAGGACAGATATTTATATCCATCTTCTGTGCTACAGTTTGGGCCCTTTGATGTTTTGTTTTAGTGTGGCCCTTCACCATTGGAGTCAGGAGTGATTTGGAGGTTAAAGAGGAGATGGGGAGTGAGTACTTGTTAAATAAGTGTTAACAGGAATCTTACATTAGACACTCAAAACCTCCAATTCCATATTGGTATAGTGCCAACAATATCTTTGAGGGATGGTCCTCCCTCCTCTGGACACTTCAAAATCAAAATGAGTTGGTTCTAGAAACTGTTATGCTGGCTTGCTTAACTCCTGCCCCTGCCTTGATCAAAAGGGTGTGTGGAGCAGCAGAGAAGCAGGATCTGGCCTGGTGTGAAGGGGAGTGATGGGGTGTGTGGTGCAGCACACTTGTCAAAGTGTCTCCCTAGCATTGAGCCAGCAGCCTGAGGAAGACTTACTGCTTCATAGATAGATAAATAGAGCTCTGAGCATTTGCTGAGTGCAGAGCACACCACTCTATCAGAGCCTGAAGGAGATGCTGCCATGGCCTCTGTGGTTGAGAGCCTGGGGTCCCAGCAATGTTCCCCACCTCCTGTGGTGTCACAGCACCTGCTGCTTCACTGCTTCTGACTACACTGAGCTCCTGGCACCACATATTTCTGTTTAAATTTTAAACCCCATTATTAATAGGATGTTTGTTTTCCATAACGTTTGTCTTCCCAGGAGCTTGACTTCTGTCCTGTTTGTGCTGAATGCAGCTCTTATTCCTGTTCTAGCAGGTTTCTGAATTAGCTCATCAGCGAGCTGAGGAGGAATGTTTAAGAGTGGTGCTAAGCTGGATTTTACTGCCCTGTGCTGTGCTGAAAACCAGCTGTGCAGTGAAGAACAGAACTGTTCCTGATGAGAGTCCATTAGTTTAAATGCAAACATTTAACATGTCTGCGCTAGCTATCTGACCTGTAATGTGAACTGATGGGGTTTTGCCCTAGGGCCACCCAACCACTATCCTTAAGTGTTGTAATTGTAGTGTGCCTTGGGTAGCTAGCCTGCTATTTCCAGCAGTCTGTAGAAGCAGAGGATTTGGTTCCAGTGAAACTAGCATTTAGTGAAGCTGAAAGTTAATCTGATCCTATTTGTAGCTGGCATTTCTCTAAATCATTTGGACAACTCTTGGGCAAGACCTACTCTTTATTCCATTTTAATCCAGTGCCTCCCCTAACATAATCCTGATTCATACCTGCTGTCTCCTGCTGTTAGTGCATGACAGTGTTTAATCCTAGTGATGGCCCTGACACATTCCATAAATGTACAAGGCAGATCAAGCATATAGAGCTGTTAACCGGGAATATCTAGAGTGGCAGAGTGGCATCAACCAAGAGCAGAAGAGGTGAGGTGTTTGCCTAGAAAAATGGAAATGCTTGTTAAACTTGCACTGTGGAGAACAATAGGCCAAGATAGTAAAGCAAATGCAGGGAAAAGAAACAGTAATTTATGTTATAGTGGAGAGGTAGAATGCAAGTGTACCCAAACATAATTTGAGCTTCCAAATAATAGGTTGAAATGAATGCTTTTTTTCCCCCCCCTCTTCTTCTGTAGAATCTAAAAATGCTAATACAGCTATATAAATGCAATAGCTCCTACTATAAAGGGGCTTATAAATAAAAGCATATTTAACCAGAAAGTATTTTGCAACAGTGAGTGAATGGGCTGATTTCCATTTTGTGTCTGAGGCAAAGAAAGACACAAAGTAAATGCACATACTGATTTGGGGTCTGATTTCTGTCGTGCTACAAGATATGGGCAAGGACACTACAGGTAGTTCTCTTTTGGAGTCTCACTCCGTGAGCAATCACTGCAAAAAAGCCCAACGTGATTTGGGAGGCACCAAGATTGCTGTGAGGTGTTGACAGATTTGTGGCAGTGCTCTCTGGGCTCTGCTGGATGCAGTTTTAGGTAAAATCTCAGCCAGTTCCCAAGCTGGCTGTTGAAACCACCTCCAGCAAGCTCTTGCTTTGTGCCTCTGGCTTACCGCCAGTGACTCTCTAAATGGGAAGCTTCTCTTCCTGTCACCTTTGCCACTTTGTATAGTGAGGCTCCAACCTGGAGCTTCCTGGTCCTGGAATGGGTTGATTACATAAGGAGTGAGCCCATGAAGTGCTTTGAGACTCTGATGCCATGGCATCACATTACCACAGTACGTTAGAGGTTGGGAGGGACCTCCAGAGCCCATCAGGTCCAATCCCAGCCCTTTGTAGAAAATGAAGCAAGGGCATGTCCTGATTTGAGGCCAGGCAGATCCTCTCTTGCCCCTGAGAGGGGCAAAAGAATGACACACACACAAATGGATTGTAGAAGTGATGGAAAGTTGGAATAGAATAGAATAGAATAGAATAGAATAGAATAGAATAGAATAGAATAGAATAGAATAGAATAGACCAGGTTGGAAAAGACCCCGGAGATCATCAAGCCCGACCTATCACCCAACACCATCTAATCAGCTAAACCATGGCACCAAGTGCTTCATCCAGTCTCTTCCTAAACACCTCCAGGGATGGTGACTCCACCACCTCCCTGGGCAGCCCATTCCAATGGCCTCTTTCTGGGAAGAACTTCTTCCTAACATCCATCCTAAACCTCCCCTGGTGTAGCTTGAGACTTTGTCCTCTAAAAGCCTCCCAAACGCTTCCCTTCTCCCCACTTGAGGGTATACCCAAAACCCCCAGGGCTCTTTCTTCCCCTCCTCACCACTGCCAGGCTAGTCTCAGGTGGCCAGATCTGAGATTGCCTTTCCCCCCTTCTCCTCCTGGCATTAGGCCTAGCCAGGCTTTGAGATAACTCCCCCACCATTACCTGATAGGGAGCATCACCCACAGGAGCAGAGGGGGAAGAAAGAGGACAAGAAAGGCTTTGCAGATGGATTTATAGGGCACAGGATATTATGGGTATGAAATACACTATTTCCTGCGTCCACCTACCGGGCTGGAACTACAGGACCCTGGAGGTGTAGCTTGTGTGGCAGGACCAGGAGGCACCCAGCCTGAACTGCCAGGGTGATGTTTGGACATGGTTTGAGTGCAGCCAGTACTGGACATTTTGGAAGGGTCCAGCCCTCATTTTATTTCCAATCTCTTGTTTCCTCATGTGTGAAATGGGGTAGTGATGTGACGCTTACCTCGCTGAGAAACTGCTTGCAGTTTCATAGTCTTTTAGAGGACCTATATATATATTTTTTTTCCCTGGGAAATTGTAGCTCAACCATGAAATTTCTCTTTTTTTTTTCTTCTCTGTTTTTTTCCTTCTCTGTTGCAAGCTTCAATTTCTTGTGCTTTACTCAACAGGAACTCCCTTTGCTTCCCCATGTAAAATAAACATCATTTAAAGTCACTTTGTCTTCTTGAATGATAGTTAAACCTCGCCACAGCAGTGTCACTGCCACTGCTATGTTATAAACCTGTAAGGATGGTGTTAGATTTACACTTAGCTTTCAGTTTTGCAGCATGCAGACACGTGGCAGCTGTATTTTCCAAGGATAAAAAGAGCTATTGAATTATTTTAAAGAGAAGAACGTTGCTAACTGCTGATTGTTTTAAAATACTGTTTGGAGCCTGCTGTATGGCTGAGATCTAATATCCCAATAGAGGGGATTTATTTTCCTCTCTTTTGGGTTTTCAACCTACCTGAGGATGTTCTGTGACACAGACAGGCATAATGGTACCAGACATTATCGTCTACTGCGTTAATAATCCGTGAATTAAAGCATCCCCCAGCAAGCTCTTAGTGTGATGGATGGTATCAATGATCTGTGGTTAAAGGGTCCCCAAGCAGACCTTGACAGGACAGACCAGAGCAGTTGGAAGGTCTGTTGTTGTCAATGATCCGCTGATTATGGGGAGAGGTCTGGAGGAAGGGAGGCAGAGGGAGGCTGCGAACGGCAGCTTAAAGCTCTGCTAGTTGTTAGGGCTGCCTGGTACAGATGGAGAGCTGGCAGGAAAAGTGTGTGGTGGAAGCTAGCAGTAGGTCAGGAGGAACTGCAGAGGGGGATGAGGGTGCTGATCAGAGTGCCAGGGAAGAGGACTGGGAGACCAAAACACTTAGAATCCTCTTGATGAAGGAAAGCATAAGACTCAACATTAAAAATAGATGCTTTTTATCTTGCCTATGATACAAAATCTCTTGTGATATGGTGTGGGGGGGTTTATTACACTTTAGCAGCTCCAAGCAGTCTTGGATTAGGCCTGTATCACAACAGTAATACACAGGAGGCTATGTTTTGTCTTGCTATGACACCAGCTGCTATTGTTTTTGATCTGCAGCCTCTGAAGAGGGATGCTGCATCTTCCTCGGAAGGTGTTATGAGTGCAGATTAGTTAGACAAGTGCTGGAGTGAATGCATAAGTAGTGATTTTGCATAATGAGGTATGTGAAATCCCAGTGGAGGTTGTTAAAACAGATAGACAGCCTGTGGTAAACAACAAGGAAGGTAGGCTTTGAAAACAGATGGCTTTGAAAACCTGGCAAATGACTGTTCCATACTTAAAAATCAGTTTTGTTAGTGGAAAATATCTTATTTAAAAAGAAAACTGAAAAAAGCTTAGCCTGCATATTTTCATAAAGCTGAATGTGTTAATAAAGTTCTGTGGGAAACCATTTATCATCTGTCTTGCCTGCTGTACGTGTGGCTGAACGGCGCAGGCAGCGGACTGAAGGTTCTGCGGTGATCCACTGGGCTTTGCCCTGCAGCTACTTCCACCTGGCAGCTGTGCTGGCCTGCATTAGCACTTTGACTCTCTCTAGGGGTGGACTTTTCATTGGGGAGACTAATCTTGCAATCCAAGGGTTAATTTTGTCTTGAAAGGTGGAGGCTACAAAAAGGGGATATAGAGGAATACTCCTGCTAGTCAGAATGGGGTGTGTGTGTAGCAATCTGTTGCCATCTGAGGTACTACAAAGCTAAGGTCAGAGCTGGCCAAAGGATGTGATTCTGTTTTGGACCTTTAACAGGTGCCTGTTTGCCATATCCTTTATGCCTTTGGAGGTATGTGGCTGGCACCAACCTCTGCATTCTCTGCTCTGTTGAGAGTCTTATCAGTCTAGAACCTTCTTGAATGAGCCAGCAGTGACACACAAAATGGTTTCTGGTGTAACTTGTCTGGGGCTTGACCTCTGTGAATAGCATAGAATAAACCAGGTTGGAAGAAGCCTTCAAGATCATCACATCCAACCTATCATCCAACACTATCTAATCAACTAAACCATGGCACCAAGCACCCCATCCAGTCTCCTCCTAAACACCCCCACCACCTCCCCAGGCAGCACATTCCAATGGGCAATCACTCTTTCTATGAAGAATTTCTTCCTAACATCCAGCCTAAACCTCCCCTGGTGCAGCTTGAGACTGTGTCCTCTTGTTCTGGTGCTGGTTGCCTGGGAGAAGAGACCAGCCCCCGCCTGTCTACAACCTCCTATCAGGTGGTTGTATGCAGCAATAAGGTCTCCCCTGAGCCTTCTCTTCTCCAGGCTAAACACCCCCAGCTCCCTCAGCCTCTCCTCGTAGGGCTCGTGTTCCAAACCCCTCACCAACTTTGTTGCCCTTGTGTTAACTCAGATCTGACAGTCGCTGTGGCATTTCCAGAGGCCCAGCCTGGGGAGCTGGCTCTCAGAGCACTGACACTCTGTTGCAGTGACTGTTAAAGACCTTCCTCCATGGCCTGGACCGTGGGTATGAGACTGTGATAGGAGAGAGATGCTTTTTTATTCTTTTCCAGTCTAAGCTCTACAGTCTTTCCTGTGTAGGTGCAAGTTACTCTACAGGCTATGGGCAAATCTATTTGGATGTTCTTAGTCATGTTGGTGGCTCGCTCAGAACCAGTCCCCAGATGCCCAGGGCTCTATGGACTCAACTGAGGGACAGTGCAAGTGGTCTGATTCCTTTTTGAAAGGTATCACAAATGCAAACAGGATCTTCAGTCTTCATCTTCTACTGGAAAAAAAAGAACAAGTTCATGTGATTTGGGAATAGGAGATGGGTCATGCTGTGTCCTGAGAAAAATCAGGGACACAGGGACTTGTCAAATATTTGCCTTTGCACACTGGTTCTGCCTCAGCTGATGTGGTGCGTGCACCCAGCCAGAATGATAAGCCCAAGAGGAGAGCTTCAGCTCCTGTGGTGGTGGTGGTTCACGCTCTTAGATCCTGGGAGTATGGAGGAAGAGGACGGCTGCTGTGCTCTGCTGTGCTGCTTCCCAACTCATTAAAAATACATTGAAAATGGGTTTGCACCTGAGAGATTGGCACAAGCCATGCTTGGCCCTTTAGTGCATGGCTTGTGCCAGTCTCCCAGGAGTGGGAGCCAAGTGATGCTCTAAATAACGGGAGGTGTCCATGCTCCCTTTGCCCCTTGGTTTGGAAGGCCAGTGCTGGGGGAGAGAGTCTGCTGAGACTGGCACTGGCAGTGCAGCTGGGTCAGCTGTTGGGGGGGTGGGTGGGCTCTGCTTTCATTGTCATCAGATGGGAGAAATTGGTGTTTAGAAAGGGAGAGAAGCAAATTTTAGTCACTTCATCTTTCTTCTCATAAATTAAACAAAGTACTTGCTGTGTAGCTCATTTCTCAAGGTACCAAGAGTGGCTGTTGAGTGTTTTGGCTATTATGTTGCTTTTAATCAAAACCCACTGATTACAATCCTGGACATGGAGGCAAGAGGAGGCAGTGGATTCTTTGCAGTAATTTCCTTTTTTTGATTAATTTCTTTGTGCCCTGTTTTAACATTTTTGAAAGGCCAAAGTGAGGTTCTTTGTTGTTATTTGACATGGCTATCAACATTTCGTTCTAGAAGTATTGGTTTTGCTTGAGAAAAAAATGAAATGATTGACCTGCTGATTTTTTTTTTCCTTTACTTTGTTTCTGATTCCTTGACTTTGCTTGGATTTGGACTTTTGTTTGTGTCTGCAGAGGATGAGCAGAGGGCTGGAGCACCTCTCCTGTGAGGACAGACTGAAGGAGTTGGGGCTGTTCAGTCTGGAGAAAAGAAGGCTCCAAGGTGACCTTATTGTGGCCTTCCAGTATCTGAAGTGGGCTACAAGAAGGCTGGGGAGGGAATTCTTAGGATACCAGGGAGTGATAGGACTAGGGGGAATGGAATGAAGCTGGAGGTGGGGAGATTCAGGCTGGACATGAGAAAGAAGTTCTTCACCATGAGAGTGGTGAAGCCCTGGAATAGGTTGTTCAGGGAGGTGGTTGGGGCCCCGTGCCTGGAGCTGTTTAAGCCCAGGCTGGCTGAGGCTCTGGCCATCCTGATCTAGTGTGAGGTGTCCCTGCCCATGGCAGAGGGGTTAGAACTAGATGATCCGTGTGGTCCCTTCCAGCCCTGACTGCTTCTATGAAACCTCTGGGTGAGCAACAGCTGAAAAGTCTGACAGGACAGGAAACTGCCTTTGTTTTCTGCTTGGAGAGAAAGCTTTTCTACACAGAGGTTGATCAGAGGTCTGAGTTTGTGCTGCTTCTGTGATGATTTGTACTTTTTCTCTCCTAAGGGGATTTTGTACCCATCACTGAGGCATTCCCAGAACTCTTCCAGCCTCTGCAGGCTGCTCAGCACATTAGGAAGAAGTTCTTTACTCTGAGGGTGGTGGAACATTGCAACAGGTTACTCTGGGAGGTGGTGGGGGCCCTATCCCTGAAGCCATTAAATATCAGGCTGGATGAGTCTCTGAGCAACCTGATGAAGTTGGGAATGTCCCTGCTTATTGCAGGGGGGCTGGACTAGACGACCTCTGGAGGACCCTTCCAACCCAATGCATTCTATGATTCTGTGTTTAACATCTCATTGGTTTTTTTCCCAGAGGGACCTGCTTTTTGAGAGCAACACTCTCAGGTGAATCTTTCAAAAGCACTTTAGTTAATATTTACTGAGAATTTTTGGTTATTTCCCCACCTCAATAAGAGTTAACTCTTCCAAAAAGTCCCACCCACAGTGTCTCAGGATCCATTGTTTTCTGGGCTGCAAACAGATTGTTACTAATGCCTGCCTGAGATGCATGAAGGTGCTGGAGAAGAAATGAGAAGGGGTCACTGCTGGCCTGTCCTTAACAGGTTAACATCAAGTCAGACATCCCTGCACTAAAATTCACCTGGTTTTAAAGTTGTTGTTTGAGCTCCAGGGAACCAGGGTGCTTTCTGTCTGCTACTGCATCAGCACTGTGATAATGAAAAGCAGGACAGCATTTCCCAGTTAGGATTCCTGTTAGGAATGTTTATTGCACATGGGGGCAGTAGCACACCATAAAGATGCTCGGATGGTCATACTGGCTGGGTTGATTTATGGCTCTGCATTGTACAGGGGGATATTTAGTATTCGTTGGCTGGCTGCATGTTTGACAGATATTGGCAAGAAGTATTAACTTACATCCAAGTCTGTCTGAACTAATAAGTGATGAGCAAAGAGAAGTTGGTGTTTGCTGTCTCAAAATCATCTGTGAATCTTTATCCTTCAAAGTTTTTGATTCCAACCTTGACAGGTGGCCACTTCCAGCTGTTTAAATGTTGCAGGTGCCATCAGAAGCCAAAAGTGAAGAGACCACTCTTGAGAACGACGTGGAACCATTCTTCTTGTGCCATGGAGTCAGCACTTGGATTAAATTGCCCTAGTTTGTCTAAGCTAATTTTTTTAAGGTCTTTCTCCATGTATTTTCTGTGGTGCAGTTAGTGGGAAAGCTGTTTGGCTTTTTTAAGGGATAACCCAGTGCATAAGTGCTTTGCTGGATCCAGGCCAGAGCCAGCATCTTGCAGAGCAGGGCCCATGACAACTCATTTCATCCCCAAATCTCAGTTTTCTTCACAAACTCCAGTAAACAAAGTCTCCTGATAGCCTGTGAGTGCTGCAGCAGCGGCAGTGTCCCAGCTTTCCAGATGGCAAAGAGAGTGGTTAAATGACTTGCTCAAGGGAGTTGGGAGATGAGTGAGGTTGGGCAGATGCAGGAGGCGGACTCTGGGGATGATTTTGTTGGCTGCCTTTATTACATGTTTGTTATATTTATGCTGCTGCCTGGGTGGTGTGATTGGGATGTAATTGCCTGAGTCTGTCTGTTCTGTGAGGTGTTTCCTAAGGTTGTACCTGGAGCTCGCAGGGCTGCAGGTGAGGAGCTGTGGTTGCTCCCTCATGGAGCAACTTGAATGACACCAACTGGCTGCCAGGGTGAGTGGTGGAACTGCTGGAGGTGACCAGTTGCACAATGGTATGCTGGTGCTCTGGTGTACCCAGGTGCCCCTGACTCTTGATACGTGAAAGGGAGCTGGGGTTGCTTAGCCTGGAGAAGAGGAGGCTCAGAGGAGACCTTATTACTGTCTACAACTACCTGAAGGGAGGTTGTAGCCTGGTGGGGGTTGGTCTCTTCTCCCAGGCAAGCAGCACCAGAACAAGAGGACACAGTCTCAAGCTGTGCCAGGAGAGGTTTAGGCTGAATGTTAGAAGTTCTTCATAGGAAGAGAGATTGGCCTTTGGAATGTGCTGCCCAGGGAGGTGGTGGAGTCTTCATCCCTTGGAGGTGTTCAAAAAATGATTGGATGTGGCACTTGAAGCTTTGGTTTAGTTGTCATGAGGTGCTAGGTATTAGGTAATAGGTTGGACTTGATGATCTCTGAGGTCTTTTCCAACCTGGTTGAGTCTATGATTCTATGAAATAATGGAATAAGGAATATAAGGGAGAAAATGAGCAAACAAAAATGCTGAGCAACACCTCTCTTGATCTGTGCATTTGCCATTTATTTAGTAAATCCAGTCAGGAACTCACCTGAGGCAATTATCCAGGGACACCCTTGCTTGTGTTCCATCATAACACAGGGTATTATTTTAAGGTAATACATTCTGTGTATTAATCATTGGTTGTTATTGACTTGGTGACACATTGCTGTTGGTGAAATGAACTGTGATATAATTAGGAGCAAATAATACCCAGGCATGCTGTGCTAATTATTTTTATGTGAACCCAATTCATTGCTAATATAAATAGCAATATTAATCACAGCAAGTATCAATATTTATGCAGCATGCTTCCATTTCAGTGCAGCTGCAGACGAGGATGCCGGTGTGTACACAGAGGAAAGAGGCAGACGTGGGCTTCGTGTTTTTAATCACACCATTGTGCCTTCTGTCCATTGCATGGCACAAAGCAAACTCTTCTGTTCTTATAGCAAAGAGCTGTAAGACATTTCTCCAGGCTGCTTCTCTTCTGAATCCTCAGGTCTTCAGTCTAACAAACTGGCCTGCATCTAGAGCTGCCAAACAGAAAGGGACCTGGGGGTGCTGATTGACAGTTGGTTGAACACGAGCCAGCAGTGTGCCCAGGTGGCCAAGAAGGCCAATGGCATCCTGGCATGCATCAAGAATAGTGTGGCCAGCAGGAGCAGGGAAGTCATTGTGCCTCTGTACTCAGCACTGGTTAGGCCACACCTCGAGTCCTGTGTTCCAGTGGCTCTGTCTTTCATACTACTTCATGGTATTACCAGGAGATTGCTTTTAATGAGGGATAGTTTCTGGTTCAGCTTTACACTGATTGTACACCCATCCTGAAAACACCACTGCTGGACTGTGCTGGTGAGTGGTGTGAGCAGAGCTGGCTGTACAAAGCATGGCAGCACTGGCACTTGGAGCAGTCCCAGGGCTGGGAAAAGCAAAGCTGAAGATTGGCATGTGATCCTGACCCTGGGCAGGGATGTGCAGTGCATGCTGCAGAGGTGCACTCAATAAATTAGACGATGATGTATGGCATAGTACATCACATTCTTGAAGGCAAGGCATATATACTCACCAGATAATGTGGGGCATGTGAGGTATTGAATATATCAAAGAAAGATTAATCTTTGTCTGGGAGAAACCCTGCACAGTTTCTGTCTAGCTGAGCCAATGCTGTATAATTTAATTTCAAATGCAGAGGAGAGAGTGTGTGCTTCTGTATTTGACTATGGGAAGAGTACAGGATCACAGAATTGTCAGGGTTGGAAGAGACCTCAAAGATCATCCAGATCCAAACCCCCTGCCATGGACCTCACAATAGGTCAGGTTGTTCAGAGCCCCCTCTAGCCTGGCTTAAAAAACCTCCAAGGCTGAGTCTTCCAACACCTCCTTGGGCAACCTGTGCCAGTGTCTCACCACCCTCATGGGGAAGAACTTTTTCCTAACATCCAATCTCAGTCTACCCATTTCTACTCTTTTTGTTCTATTGCCCCTAGTTCTGTGACTACCTGACATCCTAAAATGTCCCTCCCCAGCTTTCTTGTAAGCCCCCTCAACCCTTCTGTATCTTCTGTGTTAGAAGGTGTCAGGCTATACATTTGTTGCTTTTAATACAAAAATATTTCCTTCCATTGTTATGCAGAAGAAAATGTTCTCTTCACAGCTAAGTTCTTCCCCATGAGAGTGGTGAAGCCCTGGAATGGGTTGTCCAGGGAGGTGGTTGGGGCCCTGTCCCTGGAGGTGTTTAAGCCCAGGCTGGATGAGGCTCTGGCCAGCCTGATCTAGCGTGAGGTGTCCCTGCCCATGGCAGGGGGGTTGGATCTAGATGATCCTTGTGGTCCCTTCCAACCCTGACTGCTTCTATGATACTCTACTATGATCCTGCTCTGGCAGGGGGGTTGGACTGGATGAGCTTTTGAGGTCCCTTCCAGCCCCTAACGCTCTGCGATCCTGCGTCGTTAAAATTGCTACGACTGTTTTCACCTCAGCAATTTGCATCTGCTTTACCAACAGGAAAATAGAAACCCTTGGTAGGATGTGTGAAAGGATGATTAATTTCCAGCATTTATCTTGGTTTGCTAATCATTCTGTTTTCAGCTGATAATTTTATTTGTAATCTCCACGGTTAAACTGCCATAAAATATCATCGTCACAAAGACATTCACGAGCAGTTGAAAGGATATGACACGTTGTAATTTGGGAATTAATGCACACATGAGAAAGAAAGGGGGAGAAAAAGGGATTCAAGAGAAAGCCACTAATACAGTGTACATTGTAGGAAAAACAAAAGGGGGGAGGGGAGGGGGGAAGGGAAAAAAGAGCTGCAAAGCAGAAGATAAGCACATGAGCACTGCAGCTGTATCACTAAATGACAGTTTAAAGATATGGGAAATTCCATCCCACCATCTCTGAACAAAGAGTAACAAAGGGCAGGGAAATGTAACAAAATAAATTGAGTGCTGAGCATGAGTGGTACCAGCTGGAAAACATTCACAGTCCACGCCTGATTAAGCTCTGCCTTGCTATCTCTGCTAATGTGTACAGCTAAAGCATGTCCCCCCTTTAATGAAACTCAGATGTATCACTTCCACTGCTAAAGCACTGGGGAGCTCCAGGAAAGGACTGGGACCTGTATTACCTGGTAGTGCAAAAGTGTGAGCAAGATGCTCTTTGCTTGCCATGCTGTCTAGTCCCTAATTATAAGACATATTATAGGCCAAGACCTCTGAAGTCTGCAGTAGCCTCCAAAGCAGGATCTGCTGCTTTCTTGAGTTTCTAAGTCTCTCTGCACACCCAGATGAAGGGTGGTTGTGGGCCACTGATAGGTCTGGGCTGAGTACCTTGCCTGGCATGCATTGAGTTCAGTGCTGGTGCCAGGTCTGAAGTGGTAGGGAAATCTGTGTTGCTTTTCCTTCCATGAGTGCTTCTGACACTGTAGTTTAAACCCAGGCTGGGCATGTCTGCATATGCTGCTGTTTGAGGTAAGGGAATATCAGCAGCACCAGCCAGCTCCTCTTCTGTCTGAGGTGAGGGAATACCAGCAGCATCAGCCAGTTCCTCTTCTGTCTGAGGTGAGGGAATACCAGCAGCATCAGCCAGTTCCTCTTCTGTCTGAGGTGAGGGAATACCCCAGCAACATCAGCCAGTTCCTCTTCTGTCTGAGGTGAGGGAATACCAGCAGCATCAGCCAGTTCCTCTTCTGTCTGAGGTGAGGGAATACCAGCAGCATCAGCCAGTTCCTCTTCTGTCTGAGGTGAGGGAATACCAGCAGCATCAGCCAGTTCCTCTTCTGTCTGAGGTGAGGGAATACCAGCAGCATCAGCCAGTTCCTCTGCTGTCTGAGGTGAGGGAATGCCAGCAGCATCAGCCAGTTCCTCTTCTGTGGTGTCTCTCTTTGAGTAAAGTCACCACCAGCCAGCAGTGTCACAGGAACGACCAGAGGGTATTTACAGCCTGCAAGCAGTACAGAATAAAAGTGTCTTTCTTCAGAACAAGAACCAGAAGCTTTAGAGAGGGGGGGGAGAGAGAAGAAATAAGTTAATGAGATGGCTTTTGGTACATTTAACATGCACTTGAGTTTGTGGTAAAGTTGGTTTATTTAAGTCTGTCTACTTTATCTCCTGTGATGATTGGTCACTCTGAACAGCACAGACATGATTATCTTGTTTAAATCACTGTAACTGCACCAAGGAGTAATTTAGAGCTATGTTTTCCTTGTCTCGAGTATTAATTGTGCAGCTCTACTTAGGTGCACAGGGAGAGATCCATTTCCTTCGTGGCATAAGAGAGACATAAATTACATGAAATTAAGGAGGCTTTTTTCCACCTTGAGCAGACAACCCTTTGTTATGTTTGTTCTGCACAGAAAACAGTCATTAATCTTATGCAATACGGTAGGGAAACTCATGATCGAGGAATCAAGAGTTCAACCATGCTTTCTTGGAGGGATGTTTTCACAAGGCTCAGCACATCCCATGGTAAAAGGAACCTCCAGCAGCAAGCAGAGGTGTTGAAAGTGGTAGAGGTAGAGTAGCAGTAACTCATTGGTTACTTTGAACTGTCTTGGGAAACTGCAATTTATAGCTATAAAAGAATGGGAAGAGTCCAAAGAATGGTGTGGTAATGAGACAGAGTCTGAATCTTAATGGCTTGTAGGGTTTAATGGGATCCTGACTTGCAAACAAACTCATTTTCTTTCACAAGACTGTTCATGCAAGTGCACATGTCAATATGGGTCACTGCTGTCACCTTGCTTTCATTCAAACATCCATTCTAAATAATAATGAACATCTAAGAGCTAGCAGAGATAGTTTTTAATTAGCTCAGTCCCTCAGGCACGACTATATCTATCTTGTGCATCTTAAATTCCTCAATTCTCTTATTTCCTGTTCTAGCATTGCCTTGACAATACAAGTGCTGCCATTCATGAAGGATTTGTGATTTAGCTGTTTTAACACACGGATTTGAATGGAGAATACTCAATACCTTTTCATTTCTGAGTATAATAGTGGGCAGAATCAGTCACTTCTGTTTTATTACATTCTCTGCAAGCAGGTTACCTATGATAGTACCTGGCCAGGTGATTTCTATGCCACAAACTCCTACCTGACTGAGCTGGTTATAGATAACTGCAAGATAAATAACCCTTGTGATTCAAGAGGAGGCTCAGGGGAGACCTTATTGCTCCCTACAGCTACCTGAAGGGAGGTTGTAGTCAGGTGGGGGTTGGTCTCTTCTCCCAGGCAGCCAGCACCAGAACAAGAGGACACAGTCTCAAGCTGTACCAGGGGAGGTTTAGGCTGTGTGTTAGGAAGAAGTTCTTCACAGAAAGAGAGATTGGCCTTTGGAATGTGCTACCCAGGGAGGTGGTGGAGTCACCATCATTGGAGGTGGTTTAGGTGATTAAATGGTGTTGGGTGATAGGTTGGACTCAGTGATCTCTGAGGTCTTTTCCAACCTGGTCTATTCTATTCTATTCTATTCTATTCTATTCTATTCTATTCTATTCTATTCTATTCTATTCTATTCTATTCTATTCTATTCTATTCTATTCTATTCTATTCTATTCTATTCTATTCTATTCTATTCTATTCTATTCTATCCCATCCCATCCCATCCCATCCCATCCCATCCTATCCCATCCCATCCCATCCCATCCTATCCTATCCTATCCTATCCTATCCTATCCTATCCTATCCTATCCTATCCTATCCTATCCTATCCTATCCTATCAACTCTTGTGCTTCACCAGCTGCTCCTTCAGCCTTCTGCAGGTTTCCTTCTGTCTGGGTGGGGAGAGGCTGGATAAGAGAACACTTTTTGTCCCTGCCCACATCAAATTGCAAGTGAATGATCCTCCTGCCTCTAGCTCTGTGCTCAGCAGCTGCCTACACGGCAAGTTCAGCCTCTCCACATCAAGCAGATTTTCAGCAAGGCAGTGTGGATACTATGGGGGTTACAGGACAGGGCAGGCTCATCCCAACCTTTTGCAGGAAGCACACAGGCAGGAGTGTGCAGGGCTGAGTGGGAGAGGCAGTGACTTTATTTATTTTTATCATTGGGTGGTGGTGTGTTTTCTAGGACACAAAAAGCTTACCAGTAGCTTCTGGGCAGCTTTTCCATTTGTTTGTAATGCTCTCTCCATTGATGCTGCAGCGCAGTAATCAATAAAACTTGATTAAGGATAGTAGTGAAAAGCAGCAGCTTGCAACCTCATTAAATGTAAAAAGCCAGTACAGAGCATGGTGACTAAAGTCAAATAATCATGACTCAAAGGACAAATATGTGGCTGCAAACCAGAAGAAACTGAAGCTGATACTGTTGGGGTTTTGTCTAACAAGAAGGAAGTTGCCACTTTCGTGGGCTGGGTATGGAATTACAGCTGGACAGGAGGATAAATCTGCATGAATAAGCATCTTGTTAAAGATTTGTTTTCCTTCCAGATCAAACCAGAGGGGTTGATTTGGTATGACTGAGAAAACAAAATAATAAGTAAGGGAAGAAATTGGTTTTGTGGTTGAATGAAAGCTGTGGCTAACTCTAAATGAGCTTATTTTAGTTGTGTCTTGAATAGTTTCAAATATTGCATCCATTATTAAAAAAACAGTTGACATCCCACAGCAAAATAGCCTGAAGAATGGAAATAATTTTATTTCCCTTGCTTGGGCTACCTTTTCAAGCAGCAGTATGATGGAACAGGACATGAATGCCAAGTACTCTGTTCAAGTTTGGATTCTTCCACTCCACAAAGGTCTGTCTGGAGGTCTGTGGTGGAAGGAAACCTGCAGCTTGATTTTTGGGAGCGATGAGGACCTCCTTGTCTAAGGTGATAGAATTGGAAGCTTCCAAATCCTAACAAATTGCATTAGTGACTTGAAAATAATGAACAACTGCTTCACAGAATCACAGAATCACCAAGGTTGGAAGAGACCTTAAAGATCATCAAGTCCAACCTGTCACCACAGACCTCATGACTAAACCATGGCACCAAGTGCCACGTCCAATCCTCTCTTGAACACCTCCAAGGGACGGTGACTCCATCACCTCCCTGGGCAGCACATTCCAATGGCTAATGACTCTCTCAGTGAAGAACTTGCAATGCTGGGTTGTTTTGACAGCTCTTCTGCTTTCTGTGTTGTTAGAGTATTAATAGTTATTCCTCCATCTCCTCTGTACCACCAAGACTCTCTGCATAAATGGGAATGTCACATTCCCGGAGAGGTGGTGGAGTTGCCGTCACTGGAGGTGTTCAGGAGAAGACTTGACAGGGTGCTTGGTTACATGGGTTAGTTGATTAGGTGGTGTTGGGTGAAAGGTTGGATGCAATGATCTTGAAGGTCTCTTCCAACCTGGTTTATTCTATTCTATTTATTCTGTTCTATTTAAGCACTGGGAGCTGTAGGGCAATGCTGGAAATCTCTAAGATAGGACAATTTCTCCTGGATTTTTGGGTGCTTGCTGGGAACATTGGTGTCTGGGGAGAAGAGAACTGACATGCTCCAAAGTCCTGCTGTTGTTGAAATACTTTAGACTGCTCATGTTGAAATACTTTCGACTTATGTACAGTAAGGGGTAAACCTATGTCTCTGGGGTGTCCTGCCTCACAAAGTGGGTGTGATGGGATTAGAGTTAGCTTAGGAAGAAGTTCTATACAGAAAGAGTGATTGCGCTATGGAATGGGTTGCCCAAGGAGGTGGTGGAGTCGCTGTCATTGAAGGTGTTCAGAAGGAGACTTGATGGGGTGCTTGGTGCCATGGGTTAGCTGTTTGGGTGGTTTGGATTGGTTGATGAGTTGGACACGATGATCTTGAAGGTCTCTTCCAACCTGGTTTGGTTTATTCTAATAAAGAGTTTGGTAGGTGCAAGAGTTTGGGATGGTCTGTAGGTGGGGAAGGCTGGCTGTATCCCAGCAGAGTTAAGACAGCCCTGGGACAGGATTTTCCTTGCTGACATTCTCCAGCAGTACCTGTTCTTTCTCCCAGCTCTTCAGCTGCTGCATATTGGAGCTCAACCACTGCACAAGCATTAGGGACTTACACTTTCTAAGGCATTAATAAAAAAGGTAGATTTGGGCTCTCAAATCCATTGTAGCATGAAGTAATGTTCTAATGATCACATCTAGAAAGTGAAATGCAATGTTAAAGCAGAGAGGTACCTGATGGATAATAGCTTCCATGTTGGTTACCGCATCAATGTAATCTTGGCCTCATACTTTAACTTGCCCACTTAATTGAGGTTGTGTTTGGAATTGTTTCTCCTCTTCTTTTCCTGCAAATGGAAAGTTAAATGCAATCCACTTTCTAGAAGCTGTTTTTAATTTTGACCATCCAGTGACATGCTGCAGTAATGAAACCTATGCCTCCATTTAAAGGTCCTTTGTGTAATTTATAGATCCTATTTTCTTCCCTCATAAATTCCCACCCTACCTCCTAGGGAAGCAAAGTGTACATTAGCCACTCTCCCAGGAGACTTCCATACTGTGCATATAATAACTGTGAGATAATAACTCAGCCTAGCAGTGCTGAGTGCACTCAGCTTCCAGCTCTGTGCAGAAGTGGGTCCTCAACTTGACCCCACTATGAGCCAACAAGGGACTATTTTTCTTCCAGGCAGAACAATTTTTTGGCATGTAATTTTTTCCAAAGCACTGCCTGGGAGTGGGGGATGGGGGTGGGGAGGAGGGGCTGTGGATTTCCCTTTTGCTCTGTCGATGTGCAAGCCTCTGACACAAGTGGTTGGTTGAAGTGTCTATAGGATGCTGTAGGGCAATCATATTTCTCAGTTAAAAACATCTTTTAAGTGAGTAATAACTTTAGAATCATAGAATCAATAAGGTTGGAAAAGACCTCAAAGGGAGCTGGGATTGTTTAGCCTGGAGAAGAGGAGGCTCAGGGGTGACCTCATTGCCCTCTACAACTACCTGAAGGGTGGTTGTAGCCAGGAAAGGGTTGGCCTTTTCTCCCAGGCAACCAGCACCAGAACAAGGGGACACAGTCTCAAGCTGCACCAGGGGAGATTTAGACTCAAGGTGAGGAGGAAGTTCTTCACCGAGCGAGTAATTCGTCATTGGAACGGGCTGCCCAGGGAGGTGGTTGAGTCATCGACCCTGGAGGCGTTCAAGGGGAGATTGGACGTGGCACTTGGTGCCATGGTCTAGTCATGGGGTCTGTGTTGATAGGTTGGACTGGATGATCCTCGAGGTCCTTTCCAACCTAAGTGATACTGTGATACTGTGATACTGTGATCATCAAGTCCAACCTGTCACCCGACACCTCATGACTACTAAACCATGGCACCAAGTGCCACGTCCAATCCCCTCTTGAACACCTCCAGGGACGGTGACTCCACCACCTCCCTGGGCAGCCCATGCCAATGGGTAACAACTCTCTCTGTGAAGAGAGATGTGTGTGATTGCATTCCTAGCAGAATGGAAGCGCCACGATGCAACTGCTAACACAGGCAGGAAGTCAGCTTGGTCAAGCAATGTTGCAATTTCTTCTCAGTCCTGTGGCTGGGGACCTTTTAGATTAAATTCATTAGTTCATGGTAGTTTTGAGATGTAACATAAGCCTCCAAAGGGATCTTAAGCTCCACTTTTTTATTAAAATGAAATCTTCCCTTGGCATTTCTCTAGGCACTTCTCCAGTGACAAATAAAAGGGACACCACTGAAGGATATTCTGCTGCACTCTTAAATGCCAGCAATCCAATTAAAGGAATGTTTAACCTTTTGTAAATAAAGCTATGGCTCTGCACTGCCTTTTGGCTGAAGGGAAAAAAAACAACAACCCACCCTAATTTATTATTGAGCTTCTTACCCAAGACTGATGTGTGTATTCACAATCTGGTTTGCAGCATTATAAGGCCAGGGTACTATTAAAATTATTCTGTCCCAGAAGGTCAGCAGATTCAGACACTCTGCTTTCAAGGCAGCTCTGCTAAGCAAGATCCTTCTCAAAAGCTACCTCTGATTCTTTTGCAGTCTCTAGTCACAAAAGTCCTTATCCAGATGTTAGATCTATTATTTTTTTGGGGTAATATATATCCCTGCTTTTTGAATATAGCCTTTGTTAACATGGAGGGAATTTTCTGGTTGCAATCAGTACACGTGGATTTGCGTGGCCATGTGTGCAAACTCTGATGCACATTGTTCTAAGCCTTGGTCAAAAAGCTTTTTCAAAGCTGAACCTTTCTAAATCATAGAATGGCTTGAGTTGGAAAGGACTTTAATGACCATCTAGTTCCAACCTCCCTGCCATGGCCAGAGACACCTCCCACTAGACCAGGTTGCTCAACACCTCATTTGTCCTGGTCTTGAAACACTTCCAGGGAGGAAGCATCCACAGCTTCTCTGGGCAATCCTCTGGATGGTAATTATTTGCATTACCTCTAGAAAATGTGAACAGTGGAGAAACAATTTGTCTTTACTGCCTCTTTTGCTGCTGCTCAGAAATGTGATCTGTTGGGAAGTTCTGTCCAGGAAGATCTGGAAGAGACATCAGGCTAAGCCTTGTTTAAGTAGCAAACCTGATAAAGGTTTATACTGGGCATAAAAAAAGGGGGGGGGGAACACTGGATGTTTTCCTGCTTTTCAGCATCCTGTAACTCTGTAGGGCCTTTAAACAAAGATCCCTATGGTGCTAGGAACCTCCATGTAAGAGTTCTAGTGGGAACGTTGCACTGACACAAGATACCCAGGTAGAGGCCATATCTTTCACCTGACTGACTGATTATCCTCATGATGTGTAAGCCTACTTGAACTCTGAAATGGAAGTGGCATGCACTGGAGAGCACTCAAACAGTGCAGATTTCAAGCCTGCTGCGTCTGTTGCAGATCTGAAAAGAAAAGCCCATGTGTAAGTTTTCCAGCAGTAAGACTTGATTTAGTCTAAAATAGGGCCTCTGTATATCAATCCTGGCTTAACTTTTCTGGATGTAGAATAGAATAGAATTAACCAGGTTGGAAAAGACCTTTGAGATCATCGAGTCCGACGTATCATCCAACACCATCTGATCAACTAAACCATGGCACCAAGTGCCTCATCCAGTCTCTTCCTGAACACCTCCAGTGATGGTGACTCTACCACCATCCTGGGCAGCTCATTCCAATGACCAATCTCTCTTTATGTGAAGAATTTCTTCCTAACATCCAGCCTAAACCTCCCCTGGTGCAGCTTGAGACTGTGTCCTCTTGTTCTGGTGCTGGTTGCCTGGGAGAAGAGACCAACCCCCACCTGGCTACAATCTCCTTTCAGGGAGTTGGAGAGAGCAATAAGGTCTCCCCTGAGCCTCCTCTTCTCCAGGCTAAGCAACCCCAGCTCCCTCAGCCTCTCCTCATAGGGCTGTGCTCCAAACCCCTCCCCATGTTTGTTGTATCTCTTGTTTCTCCTCTTGTGGCATCTCTGAGAGGGGCTGCTCTAGAAGCTCTGAGTACCTGTGGGGCAACAGAAGACATTTCCAGGGTATGAAGGACTTAGGCTAGTGGACAGCAAGGCTGCACTTGCACAAGAGGGTGACAGGCAGGAGCTCAGAGCTGGAAGGGGAGCTTCAGAAGCTGGGTACAAATAACCAGTACTGAGCATAGCTGGGTGCCAGCTGGCTTTGTATCCCAGCCAGTGGCTGGCAGCCTGTAGGCACTGGGGCAGGTTGCATTACATTGCAATTACCATTCCTCATAGTGCTTTTACTTTAGTCTGCACATTTCATTTGGTCCAAACACTTAGGAAGCAAAAGCTGAAAAATACAAGTGTCCATTACACAGAGAGGGAAGTCCTTTCCTCAGCTAATGTATGTGCATTGGCTGTGTGGGAAAAGGTTAAATGGTAATGTGAAGGATTGGGCAGAAGTCCAGCACTTTATAGCCGTACTGGGACAGTGCCTGAGTTCTGTGTTAACAGTTTTCCAAATTCCTTGTTCTTGAGGCCACAATATGAGTAATAATAACAGCTGAGAGAAGGATGGGGAGCAGCAGAAATGCAGGCCAGTGCTATGCATTCAGGGGGGCTACAAGAAAGCTGGGGAGGGACTTTTGAGGGTGTCAGGGAGTGCTCAAGTGAAATCTTTCCATTCACCTCAGCGAGCTGTTTTATTTCTCTCCACTCCAGAAGCTCTGATGAGCTTGGTACCACAACAATGTTTTCTTTGAAGGAAAGCTTCAGGTGAAACAAGGGTGTGGATTATATGCTGAAAGCAAGCCAATCAAAAGAATGTGTTGTGGCCTCGTGATGACCAAGAGGGGTTGTGGCACCCAGTATCTGAAGGGGCCCTACAAGAAAGCTGGGGAGGGACTTTTAAAGTGTCAGGTAATGACAGGACTAGGGGGAATGGAACGTAAATAGAAGTGGGTAGCTTCAGATCAGATGTTAGGAAGAAATTCTTCCCCATGAGGGTGGTGAGACACTAGAACAGGTTGCCCAAGGAGGTGGTGGAAGCCTCATCCCCGGAGGTTTTTTAAGGCCAGGCTGGATATGGCTGTGAGCAACCTGATTTAGAATGAGGTGTCCCTGCCCATGGTAGGGGGTTTGGAACTAGATGATCCTTGCGTTGTAGGGATGTTCATGAAGAATATCTCAGCACTGATTCTTTTTTCCAAAGGAAAATCATATCCTTTCAGGATTTGAGTGGGGAAAGTCACAGGAGGCTATTCTGATTGTGTTAAGACATTGCCACAGAGCTGCAGCGCTATCGCTGCTGCTCTTGAGAGACCCTGATGCCAATCTAGCAACTGTGCTACTCGTCCTGGCACGCTCCAGGATGGGCTTCTGAGTGTCTGGAATTGATGGGAACACAGAGGTCTGTTGTCTGCATGCCTGCTACATTTGTGACTTGCCAGCTGGCTTGTTCTTTTATGTTTGTATTGCTCCTGCTTGCAACTTGGCATGATGCTGTAGGGGACGGGGGGAGAGGGCCGGGTTTGGGTCGTTGGGGTTTGTTTTTTTCCATTGCTTTCCAGGCAGATATATTTTCATTTCTGTGCAAGCTATGGAAAAAAATGAAGCTTCTTTTAAAAAAAAAAAAAATTAAAAAAAAAAAATTAAAGCAATTCAGCTTTTTGAAACTGCATAATTGAAGAGCTCTGAAATAATTGGCTTATTATAGTGCACCCGTAAAAATGAATTTGCATCTCATTTATGAACTATTAGATTCCCTGTTACATGAGACTGATTGTTCTTAATGTGACTTGCATGCAATTTAGCATTCTTTACTCGAACACTTCGTAGCTAAACACTGGGGGAGGGAAGTTCATTCCAAAATCATGGCACTTGAACTTAGATTATGGAGCATTCACAACTGGATCCTGCACAGTGTGCTCTCACTATGCTGTTTCTGTATCTGTGCTCTCAGTATGCTGTTTGTATTCCCATCCCAGCTCCACAATGTGGTGCAGAAGCCCAAGATTACCCAGCTGAATTTTTTCCCTTACCTCTTCAGCACAGTTAAGATTTGGCCAAACTGCAGTGGGAGGTGTGATTGCTAAAGAGAAACATGAGCTGAAGGTATCACAGTATCACAGTATAACTTAGGTTGGAAAGGACCTCGAGGATACCCACTCCCAGTGCCATGGATGTATTTTTGCTACCTGTGTTATAGCCTTCCCTGTGAGAGTCACCCAGGTTCCTTAGCCCAAGGTGACAGGGACATTCCCACAGACATGCTGCCTGCTGCTCAGCTCACCTCTGAAGTCTGGGTGGCTCTTGCCCAGTGCTCAGCAGCGCTGCCCATTGTCAAACTGATCCAAATGAGTCACTGTCTCCAACACTGTGTGAGGCAGGAGCCTTGCAGTTAGAACAAGCACATGCTCTGCAGTTGAGACAAGGAACGAGATATGCCAGCTCAGGAGGGCTTGGAATCCATCAGAGGATGGATGGCCTTGCCCCCTTGCCAAGTTTGCTTATGTTCTGCTGAGCTTAGGAAGCTTGCTGCACGCTGTGCAGGAGGTAGTAACACACAGGGTCTCCATGCCTCCTGACTCCATGGGATATTTGATGCTGCCCTTCCCCCTTGCATGTGCATACACTGGTGGACACCATCTTCCAGTGCTTCCCATGTAAATTAGGGGATATATCACGAAGCAACACCCTTTGTGGCAAGGAAATAAAAGGATCTGAACACACTGGCAAGTGTGCAGCTGCCACTGACGACCCAAGAAACAAGCCAGGCAAGATGTCACTGGAACTCTGGGTGGTGATCCATATCTTTACTTACTCTTTCTCTCTCCCCCTTAAACACACCATAAATATATATATATATAGGCAGTTAACAAGTCTCTTTTTGTGTGGACCTAAGGTCCAAGTCTCCTTAATTCACCACATCTAAGCCACTCTCCCTCTCTGGTCAAGCAGGATGTGATCCCCGTGGTTGCTGTTTGTACCTGTTTCCCTGCTCATCTCTCACCACTGTGTGTGTTTTTGCTCTGCTGCAGATCACCACAGACATAATGCTAATGAGCTGTGCAGGGGGTCGGGTTTGCATGCTACAGGAAAGAACTGGCATGTCTTGCTAATTTGATTTTAATATCTGTGCCATGCTATTGTTTGGCCTAGAAATTAGATTGCTTTTTACTAATATAATTGGCTAATTAAAACATCTTCTTCTGTAGGAGATGGGGAAGATACCCACAGTCCTTAAGTGACTTGGAACAGAATAAAATAAACATGAGTCAGTTCCTAATCCAACAAGAGCTCATTTAGAGCACAACAAGAGGAGTATCCTCCATACAGTTTTGTTAATCAGCTTTTCAGATAATTTAGGGTCCAGTCTTCCACCTTTGAACTGGAGACAGAAAAACTGCAATTTAGAAGATCCAGCTCTGTAGGTATCACCACAGATGTCCTAACAGGCAGTTAACTATTACCAGGTCCATACATAAGCAGTATTCTATATAGTTACTCACCTGGGGCTAATTGTGAAGATGTAAAGCAACAGAAAGAGTTAAGTTGCAACAGAAAGAGTTAAGTTGCACCAGAACATACTCCTTCTGTCCTAGCAACTCAAACATACCTGCCTTTGCAGCCTGAAATTACAACTTGGATATTCCTTTCCTTCCTTCCTTTCTTCCTTGCTACAACTTGTCACCTGGTCTGAGTCCCTGGAAGGAAAATCATGCAGGGCAGAGGCACTAGTTTCCTATTTCCCTCTGTTTAGAGATGATACAGGGCAGACATGTGAGGAAGGGGCAAGTGTTACCTCTGTCATGGTAGTAAAGTTGGAGCAGCATGCGAAGTAATGTCCAACAACCAGCTCATCTTACCTTGCAACCATTGCAGCCTCCTTCCTTTGAGATGCTCATTGGATTCCACCTTAACACATTATCCTTCAGACAGCACTCAAGGAGAAGTCCTATCCTAGGCAATCTATCTTTGAGCCTGGGAAGACTTTGAGGGACTTATGCTAATCATATTTAATTTGTATGTACAAATGCTTCTAACTAAATGTAGGCTTCCCTTAGTATCTTCAATTAAACACCCTGGATGTACTCCAAAGTTACAAATTCCTTCAGTAAGCCAGTAGGGAATGATAATGAATTATTGCTAATATAGCCATAAAGCTTTTATTTGCATAAGTAATATGAAGCTAATGTGTGGATAAAATTAAACTTTAAAATGAAATATTATTAAAACAAAACTGTTAATGAATTTGGACACATTACAGAGCAGGTGTATTTGGCAGCTGGCTGGAACAGATAACCCTAATAGAAGTGTGGTTGAATCAAAATCAATATTGAACATTGCCTAACACATTGATGATAGTTTAGCAGGTTATATGTGCTCATCTCCTCCCTTCTGATGTGCTTCATCATTGTTAGCTTTCGCAGTCAGAACTAAAGCAAAAGAAGGTGCCATAGTCACAGAATCACACGTAGGAAGAAGAACCAAATCTGTGAACTGGAGGATTTTATTCTCTTCTTTACTCCTACAATTAGATGTGCTTGAGAGAAGATGCTCTGAGCTCCCACTAGTATAGAAAAAAGTTGAAGACTGAAAGGCACATTCTGAGCAGGTGATGAGCGTATGTGCTGCTTATATCAGTACTACTATTGATATATATCAAGGTTGTTATTATCAAGGCTGGACTGACTAATCAGTATTCATTCTTTCATATTGAAGAAGTCTTTCCTCCACCCATTGTGAATAGGATAGGATAGGATAGGATAGGATAGGATAGGATAGGATAGGGTAGGGTAGGATAGGATAGGATAGGATAGGATAGGATAGGATAGGATAGGATAGGATAGGATAGGATAGGATAGGATAGGATAGAATAGAATAGAAGTAAACCAGGTTAGAAGAGACCTTCAAGATCATAGTGTCCAACCTATCATCCAACACCACCTAATCAACTAAACCATGGCACCAAGCACCCTATCAATTCTCATCCTAAAGACCTCCAATGATGGTGGAATAATCTGGGCTGCAACAGCTAGAGTGGAATGGAATGGAATGGAATGGAATGGAATGGAATGGAGTGGAGTGAAATGGAATGGAATGGAATGGAATGGAATGGAATGGAATGGAATGGAATGGAGTGGAGTGGAATGGAATGGAATGGAATGGAATGGAATGGAATGGAATGGAATGGAATGGAATGGAATGGAATAGAACAGAAGAGAATAGAATCACATAGAATAGAATAGAATCACATCGAATAGAATAGAATAGAATAGAATAGAATAGAATAGAATAGAATAGAATAGAATAGAATAGACTAGACTAGACTAGAATAGAATAGAATTAACCAGGTTGGAAAAGACCTTCAAGATCATTGAGTCCAACCTAGGGGAATAACTCCAGACTAGAATCATCTTAAGCCCTGAACAGTATAAGATGAAGGAACTTTGAACTACTGAATTATGCCTCTGTAAACCAGCCATAGAAAGATACAGGGTGCAGTGTATTGTTTCTTTCTTCCACTCTTAGATGTGGAGCAGAAGCTAAATGACATTTTTCTGTTGGCATATGACATTAAACAATTCTTTAAATGTTATCTTCCTGACAAAAAAATTGCCAAGTGATTGCTGGACTTGCCTCCACTTCACTCCTGTACAAGTCATGCTGCTATCACACACATGACTTCTTTGCACGGGCAAATCTATATGCAGCTGCTCCACTGCAGAAAGGTTCAGCTGCGCCCCACTGCTAGGCTCTTGTGCTGCCCTTTTCCTGTGAAGCAAGTTACACCAAACTGCATGCATCCACCCCTGGGTGTTTTACCAAGATATCCCAAGCCTGCTCACTTCTGGGGCTGGACGTGGATCATATTGTGAGTGCCCACATTCCCTGCCACCACTAAGATAAGATGGAGTCACTGCATGCTTGGCCCAGCAGAGAAAGGAGCATTTTCAGGGCTGGAGGTTTCATTCTCGTGGCTGAGAAATGAATTAATTTCCCCTTTTGTGCAGGAGGATTCTGTACTTCACCTTTTTGCAGAGGCCAAAACTCTGACACCTGGAAAGATGAAAGCTGTAAGCTCTCAGCTGGTGTTTCACCCCAAGTGGATGGGGCTGTGTTGACTGTAACTATCTAAGAATTTGTCCATGGCTGTGTTCTCTCAGGGCAGGGGGTTCAGAAATAACCTAGCAGAGTTGTTGCATTTCTGTGGGGCTTGTGTGGCTGACCTACATATACAGCTTTGAAAATTCCAGTTCTTAGGAACTGAGGTTGAATTCAGTGGTGCTTTATGATGCAAAAAGCACTCTGGATTTTCTTCTCCCCTCTTTTCCCCTCTATATTCTATATGGATAGTTTTGGTGAAAAAAATGTGGGAGATATTTTCCCCAGTGTTTCATTTCAGTTACTTGGGCTGAATCTTTGCTCTCTACAACTACCTGAAGGGAGGTTGTAGCCAGGAGGGGGTTGGTCTCTTCTTCCAGGCAACCAGCACCAGAACAAGTGGACACAGACTCAAACTGTGCCAGGGGAAGTTTAGGCTGGAGGTGAGGAGAAAGTTCTTCACAGAGAGAGTAATTGGCCATTGGAATGTGGTGGAGGTGCCCAGGGAGGTGGTGGAGTCACTGTCCCTGGAAGTGTTCAAGAGGGGATTGCACATGGCACTTGAAGCCATGGTGTAGTTAGTCATGAGGTGTTGGGTGACCGGCTGGACTTGATGATCCCTAAGGTCTTTTCCAACCTTACTGTTTCTATGATTCTATGATTCTTACACAGGATGAAATTAATTATCTTTTTGCACTAAGAATAGACTAGACTAGACTAGAATAGAATAGAATAGAATAGAATTAATCAGGTTGGAAAAGACCTTTGAGATCATCAAGTCCAACCTATCACCCAACACTATCTAATCAACTAAACCATGGCACCAAGCACCCCATCCAGTCTCTTCCTGAACACCTCCAGGGATGGTGAATCCACCACCTCCCTGGGCAGCACATTCCAATGGCCAGTCTCTCTTTCTGTGAAGAACTTCCTAACATCCAGCCTAAAACTCCCCTGGTGCAGTTTGAGACTCTGTCCTCTTGTTCTGGTGCTGATTGTCTGGGAGAAGAGACCAACCCCCACCTGGCTACAACCTCCCTTCAGGTGGTTGTAGAGAGCAAGAAGATCTTCCCTGAGCCTCCTCTTCTCCAGGCTAAGCAACCCCAGCTCCCTCAGCCTCTCCTCATAGGGCAGACTGTGAAGCTAAAACCAAGTTGTATCTGGATGGTATAACAAATCAAACTGGCTAGCTTGTCATTGACAATATGACTCTTGCATGTGTGATCACCTTATTGCAGTGGGGTACTGGAGTGTTTTGTGTTGACACTGATACCTGGGACACCAAGTGCTGTCTACCAATTTGCACATATACTTATTACATTTAGTATTTTCACCTAGTTTTTTACATATAACTTGTCCAACTTACAGGTTATATCTTTTCTTGCTGTCTCCTAACTCAGTGATTAAGGGGAAAAGCAACTGGATGATGCCTGTGTTCATGGTAATCGTGCTGCTTCCTGCAAGACTAAATGCAAACTTGGCCTTTCCACCACAGGGGAGACTGCAGAGTTTGCAGGGGGTTTAATAATTTGGGGAGAGCAGTGCCCTGTATTGCCACCTACAGGAGGCTCATTCATTAAATTATACCAACTCAAAGGTTCCCAAGATGTGCATCTGTCTTTGGCAGAGCTCCACATGCCTCTCTCGTGCCAGGGCTATGTTGTGTGGTGGGCAGTGGGACTCAGATGGTGCTGGGTCAACATGTGAGCTAAATCCTTTGGTATGAGGGGAAAGTGGCTGAGAGACTGCTGACACTGGCACTGCTTCTTGCTCTGGCACCCAAACTTGAGGCTGGCTCAGGCACAGCTTGTGTGGCAGTAGTACACACTCAGGGACCTCTCCCAGCTTGCTCCATAAGCTCCTCAGGAAGTTGTACAATGTGTCTTGCAAGTTTTGCCTGTTCTATGCTCTTAATACAACCAGGTCATGAAGCTGTGCACTCTCAATTACCAAGCTATTTAATTTTGATATGCTTGTGTCTAAGCATAAACAGCTCCTTCTGTTCCCTGGAGACTGTGAATCACCAGGGAGCAGCGGGAATAAGCCCTACATTTGTTGGACAGGAGACATGTCTAATGCCTGCACTGAAACACACCTGTGCTTGCTTTCCCCAGAGGAACATTTGGTGTTCAGAGTATGCAAGTCCTAAACAGATGAAGAGGGGGATGCTCTTTAGATCTCTGATTCAGCAACAGCTGAGGGGATTTAAATTGTGCTTTTGATAAACAGATAAGCACAGACTGTGTTTCTGTTCATAACTTGAATGTCAGATTTCAGCCTTGTGCAGTTGGAGCTGCTGACTTACTAAACCTTGGAAACTGGGCTTGAGAATGGAAACAGCAACTCTGTGAACCTTAATCAGAGGTGCAGCACTGGCCAGGGCCTGCCTTTTCACACACAAGGATTCAATCTGAGGAGGGTGAGCAAGGTAGAAACAATTTGTTATGAATCATATTAGCTGTGAATGTAGACTGCCTTCACAGTGGCCACTGGCCTTAGTCATCCTGTGAAAAATTATTGAACTCAGTGGGGGCAGTGTCAGCACCAGGAGAGCAATATAAAACCTGTGGTTAATCTTTTTCCTTTGTACCATGTTTCAAGAGCCAGTTTCAACAGCTCGATGGGAACACACCTGTTGGGCTGTGTTGCTATTAAAGAAGCTCAGGGAAGGTTTGACAAGCGGTGTTCAAACATTAAATCACAAATGGATGCTCAGATGTGAGTTTACTCAGTTCAGCTTTTATTCAGCGCTGCGCCTCAGCTTTAGAAGCTTGTGAATAGGGAAATGTAAATCATCAGTTTGAAATGCTCAGAAGACAAGGCCAGGGTTTCATCAATTTATGTTTGTCCCAAATGGCCTCTCTAGCCAAGAGTGTGCTTGAAACTCTGGATTATAGGCATAAAAAGATGAAGAGAATTGTAATGATTTGCTGTAAAAGAGGGCTAAGATTTGGGGAGCACGATGAGAGCCAGCTATAGCCTAAGCAGTTTTCTTCTCTGTAGTTCTTCAAAGGAGCACAGTGGCAAAATCAAAAGAGATGGCAAGGATATGTTTTATATTACTGTACAAAAGCAAACAGATGGTTTACTTTTCCTCCTCTTTCAAATGTGGAGCTACTACAGTCTCATTATATCTCTTGGAAGGCTTTCAGCTCTCAATTTAGTTTGTAAAACTGAGTTGATTGAATAATAGGTATATCACAATTTCAAATCAATTAGAAACATTGCTCACCAGAGGAGCTGATGGTTTACTTGAATGTCAATAATAAAACTGTAGAAGCCATCAATTACTTTGGACTATTTAACATTATTACATCTCTCTGCAGCAGGGACAGTTCTGCTGATAGTAACTGGCAGCAGCTGCCAGAGATGGGGGCAGGCTCGTTTATGACCAGCTTTGAGGGAGCTTTGTTCCTTGGTGCTTGTGTGAGTGACTCTCTCTCATCACCTGGTTCTAAACTCTGTCTTTTTCCACCTCCCTGTCCACTTGTTGCTAGAATGAGGACATATGTAGGGTGCTTCCTTTTGACTTCAGTAAGGTGCCTTCAGTGCGTTCACAGAATCACCAAGGTTGGAAGAGACCTCAAAGATCATCAAGTCCAACCCATCACCAGAGACCTCATGACTAAACCATAGCACCCAGTGCCACATCCAATCTGCTCTTGAACGCCTCCAGGGATGATGACTCCACCACCTGCCTGGGCAGCACATTCCAATGGCTAACAACTCTCTCAGTGAAGAACTTTCTCCTCACCTCCAGCCTAAACTTCCCCTGGCACAGCTTGAGACTGTGTCCTCTTGTTCTGGTGCTGGTTGCCTTCTCACTGCTTCTTTATTTTCCCTCCTCTTTTTCATTTGGTATTTGTTATTACCTGAGTATGTTATTTTCTCTTCTGCATCAAAAAACAAGAGCTATGGATAGATGAGATACTTTTTTCCCCTTTTTTTTCTAACTGTAACTGGATGTTCAGCCCAGAATGATTGCTTGTAACCTGATTTGTCTCTCTTAATCAGGTGTTTCATACAAGTTCTCCTGAGGGAACAAAATTATCCCTGAGAATCTAATTTTTCAGAGAAGGGGATAGAATGAGGTGATAGATGTGGGTTTTAAAAACCCCTGTGAAATGCAGTGCTATCAGTATCCTTCCTAGAGCACTGCTGATTTTTATCATTTAATCTGTTATTATTCAAACCATGATTGTTTCCTTGCCCTGTTGGGTCCCCTGACACAAAAGCACTTGCTTAAATCTGTTTCTGTTTGATGAAGCAGCACTTCTCCAGGTAACTCTGAAGGGAAATTAGGTGACCTCAGATGTATCTACACAAGGTGCTGCCATTTCTACTAGGCCATGAGAGTGCTTTGGGAACATAATTTATCTTCCTTATTAATCATAAAATACAACCATAACAGAGAGCCACGCAGACAAAAAGAGGAGTTACAGCCCAACAGGAGCACACAGAGCTCTTACACTGTGTGACAGGATGTGTTTGATGGACATTTGGAAACCTCTCATTTGGCAGCTGCCCTGTGGAGGTTTGAGCTGTAGCATCCTGGATCTTTAATTGAAATGCTGGGGTCAGCTTGTTGCCCAAGAAAACTTACACATAGGTAAATAAATATTGTCTTTTTGCCCTCCAGGGAGATTTGAAATAGACCAAGGTGTATGAATCGGGCTAAGCTTTGCACTGAGATCTGAATGAGGATAGTGTACTGAGGACATCCCCCAGCTGCCAGCCCCCCTGTTGCTGGGACAGGATGTTCAGGGAACCCTGAACCAGTTTCAAGGCTTTTTGCATTGTGTATTTTCTTCCAGTGGCAGCTGCTCAGGTTGTGGAGCACAGATATTTAATGCAGAGGGAGGGGAGAAGTTCCTGAAGCCCCTTTAAGGAACCTCCTCCTCTCACATCTCTAACAGCAGTGGTAGGAGCAGCACTGAAACATGTGACCTAATCCATCATGGGACCAAATCTTCCATTAAGGGGCTACACTTGGCTTCAGGATCACAAGTCTTGAGGCAGATCTTGCCTGTGGGTGCCTGGGAAACTGAAGTATCCCAAGGTCCTGGTGTGGAGGTGCTGCTCTGTTTAGCTCCACAGAGTCCTCTCAGGCTAGATGGAGGGATGTTGAATTGCATGGAATTCCACTTTGTGCTGCAGTCACAGCTGCATGTGCATGGATATGAGAGCTGAAAGGTAAGCTGCCTTTGTGGTTTAATGCATGTCCCTTGCTGAACTGCTTCTAGGGTCTCCTACAGAGACATTTTCAGTTACAGCAAATCCAGTCCTTCAGAGCAGACCAAGAGCAGAAGGGCTCAGCTACCTCTTTCGTTTCCTCGTTGGTTTGTTTAGGGCTGTAATAGCAAGGGTGGGAAAACACACTGGACTCAGTGTGAGGAACCAAAATCATAGCCTCTGGCCCCAGACTAAAACTGAGAACAGCATTTGTGTTAACTACAGTACTTAAGGAGCAGTGATAGCTTTGACTGACCTTCCTCAGTCTTAGATCACAAGAAGCTGGTTTTGGCTAGGGCAGAAAGTGGTTCCTGGCTTGGGTTTGCCAGCCACCTCTTATCCCACTGAGCTGCAGCCACTGAGGTCAGCCTGGGTCACTGCCCAGGTTTTTTGGGGGTGCTTAGTTGTGGGTTTGTTTTAATTGTTGTTTTGGTTTTGTTCTCTTTTAATTTTGCTTCTTTTGGCATTGATCCCTGGAAGACAGTAAAAATATTTATTCAGCATAGGCAGGGTGACAGATATCTCTTGTATGAAGAACTATTTGATGAGCTGTTGGTTTTGAGTGCCTTTCCTATTCATTGAACTAATTAGCTCTACAAATCTTGCTGTCAACCAGTCATATAGTCACTTATTTATTTTCCCAAGTGCAGAGTTTTTACTTTGCTGCATAGATGCAGAGCTATAAAACCAAATGCACCCAAAATTGTCTCTTAGTTGGATATAAATGGAAACAAAATACTCTTGGAATTATTATTACATGTGCCATTAATTTTTATTTGAACTGTCTTATAAAAATGCCAAGCTGCTGGCTTTGTTTTTCAGTGCTGCAGTCATGTAAATGCAGCAAAGTTGTTGATCTTTTTCTCTTCTTTAAATGCTGCTTTACCTTCCCCAGTGAGAGAAGATGAAAATTACTGTGCTTAAGTCAGGGCTTGCCACATGGGTACCTGGAATCTCCTTGCTGTCACCCACTGCAACATCTCTTTAAAGTTATTGCTTGGTGTTAACCTTCTCTTGTGGTTTCTCTCTCCTTTTGCAAGCTTTGCATTTTTGGCAGCCTCTTTAACATTCCAGTGAGTGGAGTTAAGTGTTTAATGCAATTAGAGCATTTCAAGCTCATGAAAATACAGCCTGTGAGACTGGCCTGGCCTGTGTTTAGTGGCAGTGAGGCTGGTTGTTCCTGGCAGTCGTGGTGCAGAGGGCATTCTCATGAAATATATCTAGACAATGTACTTTGTGGGAAACAGAAGTATGAATTATGTGATTCCTGGCACAAGTGTCCCTTGTGATTTGATGGCTGTAGCATTTCTGATCTGGGACAGTATCTCCAGAATGGAGACTCAGCAGCATTTGTCAGCAGCCAGCGCTGCTCCTGCAGGATGATGAAGTGTGGCTTAGGATGTATGTGATCCCCCCCATGAAATCTAGCCAGATGTTTCAGAGCTGCATATTTGCCTACAAAAAGTTGCCAGTAATCCCTGGAAGTTGTGCAATGTAATGGCCAGCTGGAATTGTAATGTCTGCTGGGAAGGGAGTTTCCATTTTGTAACCTGATGTTGTCGAAGCCATTGCAGCCAAGGTTCTTCTTCAACATATGCAGCATCCTCTGCTCCTGAGCATGGAGTTCATGGAGATGTTTGCCAGCTGCAAAGCCACACCATCAGTGGGCTGGGCTGTAATGGGCCACAGGGTATTCATTCATTCATTGTATCAAGTTGGGCACAGGAGTTTTGTTTGTTGGCTCTGTTTCTTTTCCTGTGAATCATAGTATCAGTCAGGGTTGTAAGGGACCACAAGCATCATCTAGTTTCAAGTCCCCTGCCATGAGTAGGGACACCTCACACTAGATCAGGCTGGAATGTTTTCCTGTGTCCCCTTTACCCACCAGCACACCTCATATTGGAAGCAGATGCAATGGAATTGTGTAGGATCTGCTACAAGCACAATTAAAGTGCATTTGAAAGAGAGCATTTACAGGGCTTTTTCCCTTTCCCACCAAAGAAAGCCCAGTTTAAATGAAGCACGGAGTATGTGCAGCCAGAAGCAATGAGTGGTGAAAGCAAAGCTATAAAATGGAAAACTGCTAAAGAGAGCTGCACTAATTAGCTCCAGAGTGCTCTGATTTGACTGCTGGAAATGTGTGTCCCATTTTGATGTGTGAACTTCAAAAAGGATGTTGGCAAATTGGAAAGGATTTGGGAAAGGGTTACAGGAAAGATTTGAAAATCATGCCATCTAAAGAGAGAGACTTAGACTCTTAATCTCTTCATCTTGTTTGAAAAGAAGAATAAAAGATTACTTGAGGAAGAGATTTGTGATAATAACTATCCTTTAATCTGGAGTTAGAAAGCACAAGAGCAGTGTTGGGCAGCTGTAGCTAGACATGGTTCAGTTGTACAGTTTTGACTGGGGGGGGCAACTGAACACCTGAGCAGCTTCAGAGTCTTGGGTATTGTCTGTGGTCAAGAGTGAATCCTCAAAGCTGTAAATGCAATGGAGCTGTAATACAAGTCATAGAATGGCAGGGGCTGGAAGGGACCTCTGGAGGTTGAGTGTGAATGACCCTCCAAACCAGGGTCACCTAGGACAGCTCACACAGGAACATGTCCAGGTGGGTTTTAAAGTCTGCAGAGAAAGAGACTCCACAACCACTATGAGCAGCTTAGTTCTTTAAATACTCTAGCTCATGGTAGACAAACCAGATAATCATCATGTGGCAATGGCAGAAACCACTGTACCTAATTTTCAGGTGAAATGAGGTTTGGGAATGTAGCTAGGTAATGGAACTGCCTCTGATAGCTGTGGAAGATACTCAGTCATCAAGATGATGGTGATTGGTGAACTGGAAATTGTGAGGAAGAAGTTAGGCCTGTTTTGTGGTCTGCTCTCCATTGATTTTTCCTGGTGCACTATAACATGTTGAAGTGAGACTAAAAGATAAGCAACCCCTTCTGTGCAGTGCCTGTCTTTGGGGAGAGAGAAGTCTTCAGATGATGTGAATGCATTTAAACAAGCACAGACCCCATGAGTTGCAACTCTTCTATGCCAAGTTCTACCCAAGAACTCTGATGTGAAGCTCTTGTTGCAGCCTGTGTGCAGACTTTTGGCAGTGGAGTTGACTGGGATGATGGGGACAGGAAGAGAGTTTGAAACACTGCAAATAAGAGGTGTCAAGTTTCTTCAGTCAGTGCTTGGCAGGTACTGGTTTATTCTGGACAAAGCCTCCTTCCTCTCTGTGCCATTTTTTGTTACCATACCACATCATTTTCATTCTGTCTCCTCTTAAAATTCCTTCCCTCAGCCAGACCTCATCCCATGTTAGCTCTCCGCTCAGTGCACTTTCACTTGGGAAATCCTGTAAATGGGAAGGTTTACAGAAGAGTCTTAAGCTGCTTGCCAGTTGTGACTGAAACCAGACAGACTTGACTTCTGCTGAAGCAAACAGAAGTAAGACTTCACTATAACATTTAGGCTGTGCTCAGCTTGAGATCAGGGGCATTCAGAACCAGGTTGTGACTTGGTCGCCTAATGACAACTGGCTTGAAAGGAAGCATCTGCATACAGCTGGCTTCACTATGGGAGAAGTCATACAATCATAGAATTGATCCTATTGAAAGGAACCTCAAGGATCATCTAGTTCCAAACCCCCTGCCATGGGCAGGGACACCTCACACTACAACAGGTTGCTCACAGCCACATCCAGCCTGGCCTTAAAAACCTCCAGGGATGAGGCTTCCACCACCTCCCTGAGCAACCTGTGCCAGTGTCTCACCGCCCTCATGGGGAAAACTTTCCTTCTAACATCTAATCTGAAGCTACCCACTTCTATTTTTGTTCCATTTCCCCTAGTCCTATCATTACCTGACAACCTCAAAAGTCCCTCCCCAGCTTTCTTGTAGGGCCCCTTCAGATACTGGGTGCCACAACCCCTCTTGATCATCATGAGGCCACACAACACATTCTTTTGATTGGCTTGCTTTCAGCATCTGATCCACATCTTTGTTTCACCTGAAGCTTTCTTTCAAAGAAAACATTGTTGTGGTACCAAGCTCATCAGAGCTTCTGGAGAGGAGAGAAATAAAACAGCTCATTGAGGTAAATGGAAAGATTTCACTTGAGCTGTGTGGGCTCTTGATCAGAGAGGTTAATCAGAGAGGCATTGGGATGTATGCCTGTGGAATAGAAATGGGCTTTAAAGGGAAATGCATACTGCATTGGAATAAATTACAAGGTAATGTGATTTGGCAGAGTGGGTTTGCAACAGTTGAAGCTGGAGTGGTCTTTCAATCCATGAGGCCTGCTCGTTTACTTCAACAGTGAGTTTACAACACCTTCAGCAGAGCAGGCTGTACAAGATGGAACTTTGTTTCAAGTTATGCTTTAAAACCAGAGCTTTTCTCTGCACCCAGTTAAAAGGGAACAAAGCATTATGCTAAAAACCGACATCCTGGCTGAACGTTCCTCTGAGTGGCAAATCTCAGTGGTGTCATTTTTCAGATGTGTTTGATTAGAAGTCACATTTGTGCCTCAAATTATGGGAAATTGAGTGTTCAGTTTTGTGCTTACAAGAGCTCTTTGAATTTTAATTCAACGTAGAGCATGTGCAATGTTTTCTTTAGTCCCAACACGTCGCTGCCAACTCTACAGAGTGTATTTTCAGTGCAATTTTGAAACATTTCTTTGCTAGCAAGCAATTCTGTCTTGGCAGCACTAGAAGTGCTTTTCCATATCAGCAACAGTGCATGAATGCTGAGAACTCACTAGAGGACTGTGTTTGTGTGGAGAGAGATTCTAACTCCAAAAAGCCAATTATCACCATAACTGGTGATTGTCTTTAGAAAGTTCCTGCAGGAAAATGAAGAACTAGTCATTTTTGATACAGAACTGAAGCCTCAGGCTCGAGACATTTTTTACATCCTAAAATATCTGAATAAAAGGAGAATACTGGAAGGGGTTATGATGGATTAAATTCCTCCCATTCACTTACAACACAGAATTGATCTGTTAACTTTTCCAAGAGGGGTTCTGTGCTGGCCAGGCTTTTGGAAGAGGAATGTCCCAAACAAATCCATGTTGCTGTTCAGAGAGACTCATGTTGGAATGTGCTGCCCAGGGAGGTGGTGGAGTCACCATCCCTGGAGGTGTTCAAAAGGAGATTGGATGTGGCAGTTGGTGCCTTGGTTTAGTCATGAGGTCTGTGGTGACAGGTTGGACTCGATGATCTTTGAGGTCTCTTCCAACCTTAGTGATACTGTGATACCTGTTTCTACATCCTGCACTCAGGTGCTGTTAGGGAAGAAATGACTGATTTAAAACCATAGTTTCTAAAGTGATTCATTTACAGGCAGGTCCACCTGGCAGGATATAGGTGAGGTACTGCTGTTTGTGTGTCACTATGCAGTATCATGCCACTGAAGGCATCCAGATGTAGCCCTGCAAACATTTCAAGAACAGTCAGAAGGATCAGAAAGGAGATTTGTCTGGAAAACAAACAAATGATGTTCTATTTGTAACAGTGTGTTTACATTTCTGTTGTATTCTCATAGTAATTTACAGTAGTCTTGAGAAGAGAAGGCTGAGATGGGGTCTTGTCAATGTCTAGAAATATCTCAGGGTGAGTGTCAAGACAAAGGTGCCAGGCTCTTTTTGCTGGTGCCCAGTGATAGGACAAGGGGCACTGGGCGCAAGCTAGAACACAGGAGGTTCCACCTCAACATGAGGGGACCCTTCTTTGTGGTAAGGCTGATGGAATACTGGAACAGGCTTCCCAGTGATGTTGTGGAGTCTCCTCCTCTGGAAACTTTCAAAACCCACGTGGATGCATTCCTGTGTGACCTGCCCTGGGTGATCCTGCTTTGGCTGGGGATTTGGACTCGATGATCTCTGGAGGTCATAGAATCAACAAGGCTGGAAAAGACCTCAAAGATCAACAAGTCCAACCTGTCACCCAAGACCTCATGCCTACTACAGCATGGCACCAAGTGCCATGTCTAATTCCTTCTTGAACACCTCCAGTGATGGTGACTCCACCACCTCCCTGGGCAGCACATTCCAATGGCTAACAACTCTCTCTGGGAAGAACTTTCTCCTCACCTCCAGCCTAAACTTCCCCTGGTGCAGGTTGAGACTGTATCCTCTTGTTCTGGTGCTGGTTGCCTTGGGGATTGGACGTGGCACTTGGTGCCATGGTTTAGTAGTCATGAGGTCTGTGGTGACAGGTTGGACTTGATGATCTGTAAGGTCTCTTCCAACCTTGGTGATTCTGTGAGAAGTGACCAAGCCTCACCTGGTTACAACCTCCCTTCAGGTAGTTGTAGAGAGCAAGAAGGTCTCCCCTGAGCCTCCTCTTCTCCAGGCTAAACAACCCCAGCTCCCTCAGCCTCTCCTCAGAGGGCTGTGCTCAAGGTCTCTCCCCAGGCTTGTTGCCCTTCTCTGGACACATTCAAGAGTCTCAATGTCCTTCTTAAATTGAGGGGCTCAGAACTGGACACAGTACTCAAGGTGTGGCCTGACCAGTGATTCTGGTCATGCCTGGAGTTCCTGCTCCTTCACTAACATGTGAGTGAGTGCTTGAAAGCTGATGTGGTTCTTTTCCTGCTGCCAGAGCTCTGCAAGCACACCTCACGTAGGCTTTAAATACAGTCACAAATTGAAGCAACATTTTATTATGTTTAGCAGAAAAACTCATACCATAGAAAGCTGAGGCCATTTTTTATGTTGATAGACATCATTTAGCATTTAGCAGCTCTAATAAAATTTGGGGAAGCAACCAATGTTCTCAGTGAAACAGCAGTGCAAATCTCCCTGGAACTTTATTGCTGTGCTGGTTAACTCTGCAGGAGGAGGTGGGCAGAGCCTCTGGGAGGGCTACACTCAATCCTGTGCTTAACAGGAGAGGGTAAAAAAAAAAAGAGAGAGAGAGCCTAGTAAAGTTTTTAGTAATCTTGGCTTGAAGGGTAATTTTCTTGTCAACTCTATAATTAATGCACCATACATTACAGTAGCCCATTGTTATTCCAGAATGCTGGGATACATTTCAAACTGAATAGCTGTTTAACAAAACACTTGGCAGATTTATTACCCTTAGGTGATTCTGTCAGCCAGCATTTTCACATGTTTAGCCTGGAGTAGGCAGAATCAATTTTGGTATCTATTTTGTGAAGTGCAGAGCTGTGTACCTTAAAGCACACACACACATATGCACAACCCCCTGGAAAATCAGGACTTGTGTTGGATAGAATAGGATAGACCAGGTTGGAAGAGACCTTTCACATCATCAAGTCCAACCTATCATCCAACACTGTCTAATAAACTAAACCATGGCACCAAGCACTCCATCCAGTCACCTCCTATACACCTCCTGTGATGGTGACTCCACCACCTCCCTGGGCAGCACATTCCACTGGTCAATCACTCTCTCTATGAAGAACTTCTTCCTAACACCCAGCCTAAACTTCCCCTGGCACAGCTTGAGACTGTGTCCTCTTGTTCTGGTGCTGGTTGCCCGAGAAAAGAGATCAACCCCCACCTGGCTACAACCTCCCTTCAGGTAGTTGTAGACAGCAAGAAGGTCTCTCCTGAGTCTCCTTTTCTCCAGGCTAAGCAACCCCAGCTCCCTCAGCCTCTCCTCACAGGGCTGTGCTCCAGACCCCTCAGCAAGTCAACATCTTTGCTGAGGGGCCTGGACAAGAATTATCCTTGCAAGCTCCTTGCTTTTCCTCCCTTCACAATCAAGACATCACCTGCCACTTCCAATATCTACAAAGAGGTATTTGGGAGTCATTTCCAGGTAATGTCTTGAACATTGTGTTTGGGTTTTTTTTTGTTATTTTACAAGGCTCTTATTTGGCAGTTTCAGAAGGTTAGGTCCAGCAATAACTGTGTGTAATGGAAACCCTTAAACAAGGAGACATCCTGTTGCATTTGCTGCTCCCAGTTCAGCAAAAGAACTTCAAGTGTAACTGGATATCGGAGGGATGTGAATGGCTTAGAACTTCTTCCCCCCCTCAAACCAAACCAAACCCCAGTTGGTTGAAGTTTGTTGTTACAAGTTCAGGTTTCAAGGATGGGAATGCATTAGTTTTATTTTTCAGTAGAAGGAGATCTTTGAGGTCCCTCCCAACCTTAGGAATACTGAATACTGAGATAGAGGATGCAGGTGGAAGCTGCGTACAGCCCAGGTGTGAGGATGCAGAAAAAAGATGTGGTAGGTAAGAAGTATAAAAACATGTTTGTTGCAAGTTTGAAGCAGCAAAGCATCACATAATCCTGTTCTCAGGTTTTTCCACTGTTGAGACAGCCTAATTTCCCACTCCTTTTAAGCACTCTGTGAAGTCTTCTTGGGTTTGGTTTTACTTTCAAATGAGAAAGGAATGCTTTCAGTATATCCAGTTTTTCCTCATTGCTACCTTCCTGTCATATTTCTTGCTTTGCTACTGTGCTTTCTAATATTTTTTTTTCTCCCTAGTTTTGAAATGTATGAAGTGCCAGAGCTGTAATTTTGCTCCTGTCTCACAATAGGTGTCTTTGCTAGAGGGGGAGAAGTCAGCCAAGAGTAAAGGCAGGAATGGAGAGAGGGGGGAGGAGTCCTATTTCCTACACCTGACCTTAAATGATCCTCTCTTAATAGGCTTAAAGGGAGGAGTTTCTAATCAAAAAAATATCAACAAGTCATTCCTTCCTCAAGTATTCAAATGATTTTGATATGCTTTGTTTTCACTTACAACTCCAAGAGGAAAAAGAGGAAAGATGTGTTCATTGCATGGCATAGCCTGGAGAGGAGGAAGAGCATTTGAAGTGGAATAAAATTGTAGATAAAAAACCCCTCAAAACCTCAGTGAGCTTAAAGAAAACCTAATTCCCACAAGCTGGGCACCCAGGTACTGCACCTGCTGACCCTCCTGCAAGATCAAATTCACTCATCAGAGAAACCAAGGGGCATTAAGTAGGGCAGGTTTGTCACTGAGAGATTGTTCCGATGTCAATCATTGTCACCTCTAACCCCAGCTGGTGGCAATCCATCTGCACTTGTCAGCCTGGATGGTGGTTAGAGTCACTCGTGCATTAAGCTGGCACAGTAGTCCACTGTGAATCTGACAGCAGTACCAGACCTTCCCACGGGGAGAGGCTTCTCAAATATGACTAATTTAGATAGCTTTAATTAAAGACCAGCACATACATATGCATATGAAGCAGTGCCTGGTGGACAGCTTCCTTGGGAGCTGGAGAGAGGATAGGAAGGAGGGGCTGGGAGATTTATTCTCCCTCTCCCCCCTGTGGTGTGGGGGGATGTGGCTCACTCCCCTCAAATCCCTGAGATAGCTCAAGGCCCCAGGATGGTGAGCTGAGGGCACTGTGGGTTGTGACATGGCAAGCCAAGATAACATCAGCTCTTCCACAGTAAGAAAACAGATAGGGAGGTTTGGGGATCAATGAGAGCTCTGAGTGTTACCTCCTTCTAACTGATGTTAGACCTCGCTGTGCAGTTGCTGGTGTTAACAAAGGTTCCCTGGGAAATCATTATAACAACTCCCCAGAAAACAATGATTTGTTCTTAAGTTACACTGAGCAACTGTGTTCAACTCTGTAACAACTTGCAGCAAGACAAAACCCCCAACAACCCTGTAACAACTTGCAGCAAGACAAAACCCCCAACAACCCTGTAACAACTTGCAGCAAGACAAAAACCCACCAGCAGTGCTGCCTGCAAGGCAGCTGGGCTGGTCTTGAGCAGAATACAAGCAGCATACTCTGTCTGGTGAGGCAGTTCCTAACCTTAAGAGGGAGGTTGTAGCCAGGTGGGGGTTGGTCTCTTCTCCCAGGCAACCAGCACTACAACAAGAGGACACAGTCTCAAGCTGTGCCAGGGGAGGTTCAGACTGGATATTAGGAAGTAGTTCTTCATAGAAAGAGAGATTGGCCATTGGGATGTGCTGCCCAGGGAGGTGGTGGAGTCACCATCTCTGGAGGTGTTTAGGAAGAGACTGGATGGGGTGCTTGGTGCCATGGTTTAGTTGATGAGATGGTGTTGGATGATAGGTTGGACACAATGATCTTGAAGGTCTCTGTGATTCTATGTGAAGCACTCTGCAGAGATGTTAGGAAGTGATGTTCTCCCAGTGCTCACAAGTGCATGGTGAAGGAACAGCTGCAGCACAGGCTTGTGCTACTTTCTGCCATCTCTCTTTAGGAGCAGAAATTACTGGGAACAGGGGGTTCATGGCAGGCTAACAACACACAAGCATAGCTGCCAGAACCCAAAATGAGCCTGTGAGAAGTGCCACAAAAGTAAGGGTTGTGTTTGCCAGTCTTTCTTCTAAAACCATTACATATATTGGTCTAAATCTGTTCACCTTTCCCCATGAGAAGCAAACCCATTTTGTGTTTATTCAGCCTGAATTGCATAAGTGAATAAGCATTAAGTTGTTTTCCAGCTCCAGAGAGTTAAGGTTTATTTTTATGTTGCAATATATGTGAATATGAACAGGGAAAACCTTCCACTGAGTTCCCTAAGCAGGATAAAGCCTTTTATATGTATTATATTCTTTATCTCCATACCCCAAGGCATCCAGTTCTGAAGCCCCTATTACAAGAGGGATATGGACATGCTGGAAGGTGTCCAGAGAAGGGCCATGAGGATGATCAGAGGGCTGGAGCACCTCTCCTATGAGGACAGACTGAAGGAGTTGGGGCTGTTCAGTCTGCAGAAGAGACGGCTCCAAGGTGACCTCATTGTGGCCTTCCAATATCTGAAGGAGGCTACAAGAAGGCTGGGGAGGGACTGCTCAGGATCTCAGGTAGTGATAGGACTAGGGGGAATAGAATGAAGCTGGAGGTGGGGAGATTCAGGCTGGATATGAGGACAAAGTTCTTCACTGTGAGAGTGGTGAAGCCCTGGAATGGGCTGTCCAGGGAGGTGGTTGAGGCCCCATCCCTGGAAGTGTTTAAGCCCAGGCTGGATGAGGCTCTGGACATCCTGATCTAGTGTGAGGTGTCCCTGCCCATGTCAGGGGGGTTGGATCTAGATGATCCTTGTGGTCCCTTCCAACCCTGACCGATTCTGTGATCCACGAGCCGTCCTGAAGCACAAAATGACAGCCAGAAGCAAGGAAGGAAAAATCTCAGCCCCACATTTGCTCTCTGACTATTTCCCCGCAGGTGCATGGGAAGTGATGTCTTCTCTGTTCCTTAAAGAAAGTCTTTCACATTCCACAAGCCCTGCCTTTGCTGCAGTGTTGTCTGAGTTATTTTCATAATTCATAATTATCTTGGTTCTTAAAAATTTCGACATCCATTTAAAAGCATGATCCAATCTTGCCTGATTGCCACCACATTGTGTTTGAAGTAATTACCATTCATTTGGCTTTTGAGGCTGTTGAATGAATTTTCCACATGAGATTCCTTAATTTGTACATATTTTATTGCTATAAAATAGGTACTGGCAAGCTGCCTAAAACTCCAGCGCAGGCCTTTAATTCCTATCCCTACGTGATGAAACAAATCAAGTGTGAATGGGGAGGCATCAGACAAACTCCTTCAGATGTGTTCTCTGGGCATTTCAAAACTGGCCTTACCTGGGGCAAATGCACAGGTAAGGCTGAGGTAGCTTAGTTCTGCACTAGAGAGCCAAAACTGGTTTTCATACAAGAAGGATAATGTTCCTTTACAGTATAAAAGCTCTCTCGCTCTCTCTCTACCCTTGAGCTATTATCCCCATGAGAAAATGTACTCTGCTTGAAGAGGTTATTAGTGCCTTTGTGCTGGCTTCCTGCATACTAAGGAAAAACTCCAAGAAAATTAATCCTCCCTGTCCTATACATCTATTCTCTCCTGGCTGAGCAGGTCTGCCTTGCTAGTTAGATTTTAGAAGTGTGGAGGTGCCTGAGGGTTCTAAAGCAGCCAGGAGTTGGCAGAGGTGGAATGAGAAGGAAACATCACCTCTTGTCTCCTCTCCCTCAGGGACACAGTGAAAGAGCACTGGGGGCTTCCTTGAGCACTGGGGGCTTCCTTGAGCACTGGGGGCTTCCTTGAGCACTGGGGGCTTCCTTGAGCACTGGGTTCCTTTCATAGATTCATGGAAAGGTTTGGGTTGGAAGGGACCTTTAAAGACCATTTAGTTCCAACTCCCTGCCATGGGCAGGGTGACCTTCCACAGGAGATAAAAAGGTCTGTCTCCCATGTGAGATTTTGCTTTTGTTTCTCAGTTGATGACAGGCAGAATGCTTTGCTTGGTTGCAGCCCCAGAGCAAGCTGGGCAGTGGCTGGTTCCTGTGCTGCTGCACTGTGCTGTGCTCTATGCACTGAGACCTGCACCTTCTTGTATCACAGTATAACTTAGGTTGGAAAGGACCTCGAGGATCATCGAGTCCAACCTATCAACACAGACCCCATGACTAGACCATGGCACCAAGTGCCACGTCCAATCTCCCCTTGAACGCCTCCAGGGTCGATGACTCAACCACCTCCCTAGGCAACCCGTTCCAATGACGAATGACTCGCTCAGTGAAGAACTTCCTCCTCACCTCGAGTCTAAACCTCCCCTGGCACAGCTTGAGACTGTGTCCCCTTGTTCTGGTGCTGGTTGCCTGGGAGAAGAGGCCAACCCCTTCCTGGCTACAACCACCTTTCAGGTAGTTGTAGAGGGCAATGAGGTCACCCCTGAGCCTCCTCTCCTCCAGGCTAAACAACCCCAGCTCCCTCAGCCTCTCCTCATAGGGCTTGTGTTCAAGGCCTCTCCCCAGCCTTGTTGCCCTTCTCTGGACACACTCAAGTGTTTCGATGTCCTTCTTAAACTGAGGGGCCCAGAACTGGACACAGTACTCAAGGTGCGGCCTAACCAAAGCAGCGTACAGGGGCACTATGACCTCCCTGCTCCTGCTGGCCACACTATTCCTAATGCAGGCCAGGATGCCATTGGCCCTCCTGGCCACCTGGGCACACTGCTGGCTCATATTCAGGCAGCTGTTGATCAGCACCCCCAGGTCCCTCTCTGTTTGGGAGCTCTCCAGCCACTCTGACCCCAGCCTGTAGCTCTGCATGGGATTGCTGTAGCCAAAGTGCAGCACCTGGCACTTGGACTTGTTGAATGCCATCCCATTGTACCTGCAAAGCAGAATAATTGAAAAAAACCAAGGCCATGCAGCACAGAAGGAAGCACCACCATCAGATTGTCAAGCTAACCATAATGCTCTCAGGATCCCTGTTCTCTATGATCTCTCCATCTGGGAATATTCATATTCCCTTTGATGATTCTTGACTGAGCATCCCAGAGAGGACAAATGCTCTGTTTTATTGGGGCAATACATAACTCAATTTGGAGGCAGCTCACAGGTTTCTGCCTGACATTTCTACCTTTCAACTCTTGCAAGTTTTACAGCAAACAGGGAAGGAATGGGGGGAAAAAAGACAAAGCCACCATGTTAAATGTTAATGTGCTTTTCTTCTCCCTCTGGAGGTAGATCTCAATAAAATGAGCAACAGTTTTAAATCTTGTTTCAATACATTTTTATGTGAAAATATATGAAGGATGGTCTGAAAGGACAAAAGAAAATACTCATTTGTCCTTTAGGCAAGGCTTTTAAAGTGTTCATACATAAAATATGATGGAGCACACCAGTGGCACTTCAGCTGGAGACAAAAACAAGGTTAAAAATTGCTTTGGATTATCCTAAAGGTAGAAGTTGCATTCCTGGATTTTATTTTATTGGTGAAAACTTTCTAAATGAAGTGGTGGAGGATACAACTGAGTTGCTGAATGTCAACTGAACTCAGTGGAAGAGAGAATTCCATGGTTGCAGTGCTGGCCATAAAACATGGGCAGAATCAGTGGCTCAGTTGGTAGCGCATAAGACCCTTCATGGGAAGGTCGTGAGTTCAAGCCTGCAGTGGGCAGTAGTGTCCTCCCTACTCTAGTAGTAGGTCTGTGGTGACAGGTTGGACTTGATGATCTTTGAGGTCTCTTCCAACCTTAGGAATACTGAATTACTGAATAGAATTGTCAGGGTTGGAAGGGATCCCAAGGGCCACCTAGTTCCAAGCCCTCTGCCATGGGCAAGGGACCCCTCACACTAGATCAGGTTGCTCATGCACTTATCCATGGTGTTCATGGGCTTGCGATTTCTTGGTGGCCTTTGTCTTCTGGACAGCAGACAAATGTAGAGATGTACTGATAGGGTGAGCTTACACTTTAGCTGCAAATTATTAGCAACAACCTTTACATCTGGGTTTCATCACATAAAAACCAAAGGAGCAGCCCTGGATTTAGATTACAGTGAACTGAAATGTAAAGGCATGGCTTCCTGCCCTGCTTGGGGAGGTGTTTGTGTGTCTAGAAGCAGCAGCACTCCATCAGAGGGGGCTGCAGCTAAGAAAACAGTGCAGGTAAACTTTAAAGTGTGCATTTATAAAGAGAAAAATACAGTTTGTGTTTCAGGTGCTTCCTACCTCTGTGGATATGGTTTTGCTCTGTTGGAAGCATCTCTTGCTGTTCCATTGCTGCTCTCTAGATTTGGCCAGTAAAGTGTAGAGTACTTTGATTGGTGCCTATACTTGGGGGGAAGAGGAAGAATCTGCTTCTGTCTTATGTTGTCTACATGCAAAGGGCTTGCATTCTAGCTCACACAATCTCCAACCTAGCTGTGGTTCCAATGCTTCAGGTTGGCTGTTTCCTGCAGCAGAAGCCAAGGGGAAATTTCAGGCAGGATGTTGGATCAGAGAACCTCATAAAATGTTGATTTTTCACTTGCCTGCTATGTTGCTTTCCCCTGACTCACCCAGCTGTGTAAGTGAGTGAGCCTCTGAAGTTGCTAACACAGGCAGGAGATGCCTGCATGTAAAAGGGCTGGAATATTGACATTCCTTCAGGTAATGCAAAATATCTCAGAGGGGAAGTTTAGGCTCAAGGTGAGGAGAAAGTTCTTCACAGAGAGAGTTGTTAGCTGTTGGAATGTGCTGCCCAGGGAGGTGGTGGAGTCCCCATCCCTGGAGGTGTTCAAGAGGGGATTGGATGTGGCACTTGGTGCCATGGTTTAGTAGTCATGAGGTGTTGGGTGACAGGTTGGACTTGATGATCTTTGAGATCTCTTCCAACCTTATTGATTCTATGTGTGCCTCTGTCTTTTCCCTCTGCAGGTCTGCACAACCCTTCCTGGGGCAGTGTTGGCTAGCAGCGAGAAGTCTTGCATGTGCATCTGTAGCAAGATTTATTTCATTTGAGAAACTAAGCAAAGGACTTTTGAAGCTTTAGAGGGATTGGGGGAAACACCTGTAGCTCCACAGCCAACCAGCTCTCCAGAAGACCAGCTCTGAACTCAGTGCTGCAGTTCACTGACAGGTTGGATGAAGCAACAAATTGCTGGCTAAAGAAACCCCTCTTTAGAAGTCTCCCCTGATCTTACAGTCTTACACTGGTAACACCATACATCCCTAAGTTCCTTATGTAGATTTTATTCTGAACAACAACTTTTATCCTCCTGTCATCGAGGCATCATCATTTTTTTTGCTGTGTAGCTGTAGCTGTTTATTTTGACATTTCATTTTTACTTAAATTTCGCCCCCCCCCCCCTTAAATTTTATTATTTGCAATCCAAGCTGACCTTTTTTACTGCATAACCACTTGAAAAAAGAGATGTCCTGCTCGCATAAGCAATGCCTCAGGAGAAGGGCAGTCCTGCATAATTTCCTATCCTCTCACAGAGAAGCCTTCATATTGGAAAACTGGGGAATATTACTTTCTGGCCCTGCACACTCTCCTGGGTAGAAAGGTCCTGAAACACAATTTATTGTAAAACACACAGTGGTTACAGAGCTAGCACAGTCAATGATATTCCTTTTATTACCACTCAGATGAGAACACAAAATGACATTGGAAAGCAGTGAACTCACCAGAAGGGCAGAGAAAGCCATTAAATTCAACACGCATCATATTTCATAATCAGAATCCTGCAGTCAGAGCTGACACCACTGAATGAGTTTGTTGCAGTCATGATAATATAAAACCTGCTGCATCTGCTTCCCTTGGCACTTTTCTTTGTAGACCCTTGCAGTGTACGGGCTATTAATCATCAGTAGCCAGGGACACTGCAGACCAATGCACTTTGTATTGCATAAATTGAAAATGCATCACTATTAGAGAGAAAACTGCCTTCTGTACATCTCTATTTAGATAAGCAGTTTCCTAAAGGGCTGCCATGCTATTATGGCTAACCACTTAATTGGAGTTCTTTCCACAGCCTAGTAATTGGGGTTGGGGGGAGGGTAGTGCAAGCCTTTTTGCAGTGTGTATGAAAACAAGGCAGGGAGAGCGTTCCTTCTCTTACCTAGGAAGCCTGACTGGGCTGGAGGTGAGGAAATGCAGTCAAATACAGGGTGTCATTTAACCTCACCAAATTAACTCCATAAATGAGTGGGCTGAGAGTACCTGTGAGTAGAAGAGGGGTGTTTGCAACCTGTGTGTTAGTGCCTTTTCAGCAGATGGCTGGGGTTGCCAGAGAAGGGGTGCTGCCTTTCCCTCCAGCAGCTCTGCTCACAGAAGAGTATAAGCTAAGGTTTAGCAGGATAAAAAAGTTTTAGTGGTACTGTGAGAAAAGGCAACTCCAAGTTCAGCACTCAGAATTGCTGGTTTGATGGGGAAGCCATTTGTTGACTAAAGGGTGGAGAAAGAGTCAGGCTCTAGCCCACAATCACAGTTTTTTGTTGGCACATTAAGAGTAAGACACAGGAATGGTGTCCTGCACCTGAACTGGGTAAAGCTGTCTAAAGCTAACTGATTGACACTGACTTTCTTCTCAGTGAGGCATCAATTCCCAAGCCCTGACAAAGAAGTGACAGGGAAGGAAAGGGGTAAAGTCATTGCCAGAATTACACACAGTGTCACCCTCTTGTCAGTCCTACCAGCTTGTACTTTTCACTCTAGCGTATGATCCTGCTAGAGATTCAGCTGATCTAAATCCAAGCTGCTGTTGTCCTACCCTACCCTTCCAGTCTGCTCCTGTGTGCTGTGGCAACGCTCTCTGTGGCTGACATGAAACCAGATTTTGCTTTCTTTCATCCCTGAGCTTTTGAATTGCTTCTTTCTGACTTGAATTTATCTTCTCATGAGTAGCTCTTACAAGGGAGCAGGACTGACAAGCAGTTTGATTTGGTTCTGGGACTGGTGTCTGTGTCTAACACTTGAACATCAAGGCTATCTATAAAAACAGTGCAGAAACAGATTTAGGGAAATTCTGGATGCTCTTTGCTGTCTATCATAAAGGGCTCTAAAGCCTGGACTAGCAGATCTGACTTTAAAAGGTTAGGGGTTACAATAGAATCATAGAATCAATAAGGTTGGAAAAGACCTCAAAGATCATCCAGTCCAACCTGTCACCCAACACCTCCTGACTAACTAAACCATGGCACCAAGTGCCACATCCAACCCCTTTTTGAACACCTCCAGGGGTGGTGACTCCACCACCTCCTTGGACAGCAGATTGCAATGGCAAAAAGCTCTCTCTGTGAAGAACCTTCTCCTCACCTCAATAGCAACAGCCCTTTGAAGAACCAAGCAATGCTGCCTGTTCAGAGTCCTGCTGCTGCTTAGTACTGGTTTCTACAAAATTACCTACTCAAAACCCTTGAAAGTGGTTTGGGTTTGGTTTGGTTTTTCTTTTCTTTCAAAGAACTAACCAAACTAAATCCCTAAACCCACACTCTCATATTTCAAGCCACCTATGCTCTAAGTTTATCTTTGAGCACGGGTTGTTTTGCCTAAGATAAAATAAGAACATCAAGGCATGGAAACATCTTGTGGAAAGAAATAAATTATGCAGAGGTTCCCTAAATAATTTAACAGACACAGTAAACAAAAATTATGACTTCTTACAAAACACCCTCAGCTTGCTAGCATTTTGTTCCTGCGGTAACAGACACGGGGTCTGTGTTTTGAGGCTTTAATTTCAATCACACAGTAGCCTGTCCTTGGCCAGGGCAGCGCTGCAGATGCAGTAATGTCTTGAAAGCCCTGTCAAATGTCCCGGTAGCATCCTTCCAAATTTCTTCTGTAGGTGGGGGCTGGTCTCTTCTCCCAGGCAACCAGCACCAGAACAAGAGGACACAGTCTCAAGCTGCACTAGGGGAGGTTTAGACTGGATGTTAGGAAGAATTCTTCATAGAGAGAGTGATTTGCCATTGGAATGTGCTGCCCAGGGAGGTGGTGGAGTTGCTGTCACTGGAGGTATTTAGGTGGAGACTTGATGGGGTTCTTGGTACCATGGTTTAGTTAATTAGATGGTGCTGGATGATGGGCTGGATGTGATGATCTCGAAGGTCTCTTCCAACCTGGCCTACTCTATTCTACTCTATTCTACTCTATTCTACTCATCTTTACTGTAAAACTGTTGTTATTATTATAACATGAAGTATTCTTTGAAGCCATGGTTTAGTAGCCATGAGGTGTTGGGTGACAGGTTGGACTTGACGGCCTTTGAGGTCTTTTCCAACCTTATTGATTCTATGATGATTCTATTCTAGCAACAGCCAGGGAGCATGGCTTTGAAATCAAGATCTCATTACATTTCCTAGTTAAAGTTATCAGTGTGGTGAGGGGTTAAAAGAGCTAACACAGTCAGTTCAGCTGGCCAGAAAACCAGCAAACCATAGTATGGAAACCACCACAGATTTCCTGTCTGCAATTTCATTTCTTTAGATGAATTTCTGTTAGTCAGCAGTGCCGTCTATTAATGCTTTGGTGTCACTTGGGAGGTCCCAGCCCCTGGGTGATCTGCTGATAGGTTTTTATCAATATAACTTTGTTTTTAAAATGGCTTTGACATACTGCCCTTGATACACATAAAGCTATGTTTGCTATCAACTTTGGCTACTTCTTCCTCTGTAAGAGCTATTCATGAGAAGATAAATCATAGAATCAGTCAGGGTTGGAAGGGACCACAAGGATCATCTAGTTCCAACCCCCCTGCCATGGGCAGGGACACCCCACACTACATCAGGATGGCCAGAGCTTTATTTAGCCTAGTCTTAAACACCTTCAGGGATAGGGCCTCAACCACCTCCCTGGACAACCCATTCCAGGGCTTCACCACTCTCATGGGGAAGAACTTCTTCCTCACATCCAGCCTGAATCTCCCCACCTCCAGCTTCATTCCATTCCCCCTAGTCCTATCACTACCTGAGATCCTGAGAAGTCCTTCCCCAGCGTTCCTGTAGCCCCCTTCAGATACTGGAAGGCCACAATTAGGTCACCTCGGAGCCTTCTCTTCTGCAGACTGAACAGCCCCAACTCTTTCAGTCTGTCCTTGTAGGAGAGATGCTCCAACCCTCTGATCATCTCAAGTCAGAAAGAAGCAATTCAAAAGCTCAGGAGATTGTCATTAATCTTGTATATCATTATTTTTCCCTTTCAGTATTGGCACTGGGAAATTCAGACTCACTCACTCTGTTGTAAGGCTTTGCAACAAGTACAATAAGATACTGCAGCAAAGTCAGGTTCCACATTTATTTGGTCCTGAGAGAGATGCTGGAATTAAGACTAGAAGTAAATGAGGCCTCACTGATTTAGTATACAGTGCCTCAAATATGTTAACTAGTTAGAGTGATTTATGTGTCTCTTTCCTCACACACACCCTCCATAAAAGAAAATCTAATCAGGATTTAAAGTTCTGCTGTATTCATTGCTTTCATTCTGGTGAATTGTTTCACTTTCTTATTATATGTGAAAGAAAAGCCAAGCAAAGCAAATTACACCAAAATATTTCAATTAAAGCTCCATTTGACCCATAATGCAGTGCTGCAGGATTCTGTACCTTGTTTTTCATACTGTTAGCAACCTTTCAAATTGAGACACTGGCTGCAGTAACTACTGCCTAGCAAGAGCTGATAGTGTTCAGAGAGAATGGGTGGGAGCATTTGTTTTCATAATTTGGGAACACAGAAAAATGAGCTGAGGAGCCCAACAGTGGGTCAGTGCCTGAGTCAGGAGTAGAAATCAGCTTGCCTTGCTCATTCCAAGTGCTGAAACACTTGGCCCGTTTCCAGCTGCACAATGAGCTTTATTTCTCTGGGATGACAACCTCCTGCAGCATCCTGCAAGATGAACCACAGCAGAAAAAGTTACCCCCTGCCAGCAGTGCTGCAGAGAGGGAAGAGTGGACAACACAGCAAATAATTTGCTTAAGATCACTTAGAAGACTTCATCTTGCTTGCTTTTACATCTTTCTACCATATTAATTTGTTTGCCTTTTGTGTGTCTGTGTCTGTTTTGGTTTGTTTGCTTTCTTGAATGTGCAGAGTAACAGTAAAAGAGTCCACTAGCCTTGGAGAGCAGGGCTGGAAGAGCCCTATTCCCTGGTGAGAGGCAGCACCCCAAGGAAGAAGCCAGCACAGTCAGTCTAGATATCTGGCCCAGCCATGGCTACTCTGTGGACCTAGAAGGAAGGTAAGAACCTTGCCTCCCAGGTACAACTGACTTACAGTGTGCTGAGAGCTGTAGAGTTTGTCTAACACCATTTACCTGCCCCTAGGGACACATAGTGCAGTTCTACATGTGGTGGAGCTGCACGTGGGTTTGGCTTCACTTTCTGTGTTGGTGTAAGTGGAGGAATGACTTCAGAGCACCACTGCCCTCTTTAAGAGAGGGTTGGTCAGCCTGAGCCTCATTCTGCTCAGCAGGCAGCAGGAGCAGAGTGGTTGTCAGTGCTCTGTGTGATGCTGGCACCAGCCTGGTGTTTTACACACCAGAGGAATGCCAGGGGATTACCCAGCAAAATCATCACTGCTGGGCTGCCTGGCAACACATATTTTGGGGCTTATATTGTGGGAATCTTATATTGTGGGAATCTTCCTTGTACTGACACTGGGCCTTCTGATTTAGCACAGTTCCCCAACTTAAAGGGACACCAAGTGTCTTCCTTGCAGACTTCAGCTGTGCACCCCACTGGCTTCATGAAGGCAGATGGGAATGACAGCTAGCTTGATTTGGCAGTAGCCTGGTATTTTCACCATGGGGAAAACACAGCTTTAAAATCACCTGGTTCTTTTTGTGAAACAGTATGTTCCAAGCTGATTCCTTACTTCTGGAAGTTGCTGCAGCTGAAAGTGTAGCTGTTTAAAGACTTAAAGGTGCAGCAAGGCAGGGACATCCACCTAAAGCATTGCCTGGTGGAGACAAGAAATGTTCCTGTCTGGGTTAGCTGTTAGGAGGGCATGGACAAGCCCTATGAGGAGAGGCTAAGGGAGCTGGGGTTGTTTAGCCTAGAGAAGAGGAGGCTCAGGGGTGACCTTATTGCTCTCTATAACTACCTGTAGACAAGTGGGGGTTGGTCTCTTCTCCCAGGCAACCAGTACCAGAACAAGAGGACACAGTCTCATGCTGTGCCAGGGGAAGTTTAGGCTGGAGGTGAAGAGAAGGCTCTTCACAGAAAGAGAGATTGGCCATTGGAATGGGCTGCCCAGGGAGGTGGTGGTGTCACCATCACTGGAGATGTTTAGGAAGAGACTGGATGGAGTGCTTGGTGCCATGGTTTAGTTGATTAGATGGTGTTGGATGATAGGTTGGATTCGATGATCTCAAAGGTCTTTTCCAGCCTGGTCTGGTCTATTCTATTCTATGTCCCTTCCAACCCAAACCGTTCTGTGAACCTATGAACAATGTGCATTTGCAAAGCAAACCCAGAGTTCTAACAGCTGCTTTTACTGCTCCAGCTGGTGGTATCACTGCAGAGAACAACACAAGTTTCACTTGAAACAGGCAGAGAGGGAAGAAAAGGTCAAGGTTTGTGTAAAGTAACACCCAGACAGCCGAACACAGAATGTTGTGGGTTGCAATCACAGCTCAGTGTTTTCTAGTGAGTGTCTGTAGCAACTCTAGGTGAGGTGATTCTGCTCATTGGAGAAAACTCTCAGCATGTGAGAGGCAGAGTATTTTGTATTCCTAATGCTGCTGTTTACACTGTGTTCTGTCTGGGGCTTTGTCAGCTATTTCTCTGCTGGGTTTTTCTTAAGCTCTTAAAAGATCCCTCTTCAAAGTTACAAGGCTCTTAAAGTGACAGTAAAACAAAGACTTCATATCACAGTTTAATATTTCAATTAAAGTACAGAGCCATAATTTGCATTAATTGTAGCCTATTAGTTGCAAATGACAGCATTTTATTTTGTTGTACTTAAAGATTTTATTAGCAACAGACGCTTTTAGTTAGTGTTTGTTGCCCCGAGAGCTTTAGAGGAACTGATTTTCTGTCAGAAAAGATTGGAATCAATTGCATTCCTCCCTTCCAGATAGTGCTAAAACATTTATTTAAAGGTTTATATGCTCACCCTGCCTTATCTGTATTCCAAGTCACTTGTCCAATGAAATAAAATTCATTCATGCCTTCCTTCACTGTGTTATTGACAAAGTGTAAGCTCTATGTGACTGGAAGCCAGAATTCTGTCTTTTGGGAATACCTCTCTCTAAACTTGTCTGAAAGAATTATTTTATTGCATTTTTCATGCCAGTTCAAGTATGTTTGAATGGTAAATCCGAGAAGCTGGGCTGTCTGTGGCCACATCAGCCTTTTGAATTAGCGGCATGCACAACATGATAGACGCATTTGATCTGTAAGGAAGGAAAAGGTGTGCTACATCTTGTGTTTATTTGTTTCTTTTTAAAGCCTTGGGGTTTTGCACGCCATAAACTGCTTGTCACTTGCTTGGACAAATCAAAGACTAGGTCCAGTCAGTTTCCTAAATGCCTGGTGCTCTGCTGATGGAGAGGTTGCCATCACTGTATGTTTGTTTGGCCCATTCTCTATGAAGGAGCAGTGTCTGGAGAGCAAGTGCTGAAAACTGTTTCTGCTGCATTTAGTTTGGGGGAAATTAGAGCATCAGCAGCTGCTTTGCTCATCCATGCAGCCAGCACTACCTGAGTAATGTTCAGCTGCCTGTCAGGGGCATAATAAAAAAAAGAGCAGCTCTTCACCAGGAGGGTGGTGAGATATTGGAACAGGTTGCCCAGGGAGGTGGTAGAAGCCCCATCCCTGGAGGGCCAGGCTGGCTGCAGCTCTGGGCAACATGATGATACTGTGATACTGTGATCTAGTGTAAGGTGCCCCTGCCCATGGCAGGGGGGTTGGAACTGGGTGATCCTTGAGGTCCCCTACAACCCTAACAATTCTATGATTCTATCATCTGGGTGGTTCCTCCTGTACAAAAGATGGAGCAGGTCATTGCTGAATTAAATACTCATCAAAACAAAGCAACCTGTCCTGGCAGCACAGTCATGACTGAGGAGTCCAAAAGCGAGATCTGTACATGACCCAGCTGCCACTTCCTTCAATTCTGCATTGGGCTAACTCTTGTAGAGCCAAGGAGAGGTGGAGGTAAAAGTAAAATTTAACAGTGCTGTGCTGATTTGAGCTCAGAATGTGTGAGGAGGAAGTAATAAGGTTAACTTTTCCTTTTGTCACTCAGCAAATTCACAGAGCTGACCCTGGAGAGCACAACGTGCGTACAGGCACCGGGGTATTACAGCACATAATTCCACTGCCTCAACCACAAACTAATTAAAACCCCTCTGATTCTCCCAAACCTCTTCCTCTCTGTTTTCATTTCCTCTCCAAGCAGGACTTCAGTTTAAATTTGACATCCTTTGGGGAGTCCACAATGAATAAGACTATTTGAGTTGTTCTAGAGCTTTCTTTAAGCTTCCCTCAGAGAAACTATCCAAGTATTTAGCAATGTGCATGAACTGAGAATTATAAGCTGGATATATCTGATTGAGCCCTCAAAAGTGAGGGCCGAGAGGAGGCTTGGAAAGAGGAATTAAAATTGATCCAATTTCTTGTACTGAAGCTGCTGTACTGAAGCTGCTGTACCTCTAATGCCCCTGTAGAGATAAAACAGCTTGGGGGAAGCAAGCTATGGCAGGAGGTCAGCCAAACTTGAGGCTATCCTTGCAGCCATTTAAGAAGGGACAGGACCTTGGTGCTGCATGTAGTGGGTGTGCAGGTGATGCAAGGAAAAGAGGTTTGTTTTCTGCATGCTTTAAGTTGTTGTCAGACATCTGGACTAGATCATCATTGTAGATCTCTTCCAGTTGGAACCATTCTCATTTCTTTTTGTGCATGCTTCTGGTTTAGGAGTTTGTAGTGTTTCCTACAGTTATCAGTTATGCACACATCAGTCTAACACCAGCTTTGGGCCTAAAGAGAAATGCTTGTTTCTGTGATAACCCTTCATTATTGTGCTGATGGTGTTAATTAGAGTGCTAAATAAGTCACTTCTCATATTGGATGGTTCCCCACTCTTCCCAGAGCTCAGGGAGCTGGAGCATATACGTGCCTAATGAACTGGCCTCTGTCTCAGTTAAGCAATATTTTCCTTTGGTGCCTGTAAACTACCTGAGGTGATGCTGGTCTATCACTGGGCATTCTTGGCTCAGCCCCAGTACAACTGATAAACATTAATAGCTGTCAATATATTTCTCATGCCAGAAGGGAGGATGAAACATTTTGCCCACTCCTTTCCCTCGGAGCAAACAGCTGAGAGCACACAGTGCTGCCCAAGCACTTTGTGGTGTCAGTGTTAGTAAGCAATAAGAAGAGGACTCCCCCTCCTCCCTGCACACACACACACACACAAACCCTGTGTACGGTATCCCACAAGGTTAAGTGCTGTGCTGCTCAGGGCACAGCATTGCATCCTGGTTGCCTAGAGGCAGTTGTTGGCTCAGTGAACGTGATCTGTCTAAGGCAGGAAATATAATCTCAATGGGAGAACAGGAGCTCCTAACAAAAGTCATGAACTCATTCACAAGCCAGACATGCCCCAGGAGTTGGTTTTCCAGTGACCTGGTTTGCCCTCTGTTGTTAGACACTTGTCCCTGCAGCACTATTTCACAGGGAGAAGGGAAGGGGGGGGGGGGGTGGAAAAGGAGAGAAATTCAAATATGACTAATCGAAGACAAAATGCTCCTTTCAGCTGCCAGCTGGCAGCTTTCACCCTTGTGGTGGGTAGGTGGTTAAAGAAGTAGGAAGCAAATATTTGGATCCTGAAAACACTCTTACAGCACTTTTTTTTCCTCTCTCTCTCTTGTGTGTGGTGTGTTTATGTCTAAATAAACTGCCAGCTTAATGGATGATTCATTTAAGAGAGATGAAGTGTGAACGTCCAAAGGTCATTTTGGGCTCAACCCAAGTTGCTAATGCCAAGCTGATGGGCAAAAGTGGGTTTTCCCTCTTTACACAGACAGGGTCAAACAGCTTTCTGTGGAGTGAGCCCTTGGCAGGGCTTTTTCTTTCTTTTGAAAGGCAGGAAAATGAAAGGGAAACTCTTGAGTGAACTCTCAAATGTTTTGATAATGAAATTAATTATATGGCTGTACTCATCCTCACTTTATTGTGCCTAAGAATATGCAGCCAATGGCATCTTACCAGCTAATGGCATCTGTCCTATGAGGGCAGACTGAGGGAGTTGGGGCTGTTCAGTCTGGAGAAGAGAAGGCTCCAAGGAGACCTAATTGTGGCCTTCCAGTATCTGAAGGGGGCTACAAGGAAGGCTGGGGAGGGACTTTTTAGGTTGTCAGGGAGTGATAGGACTGAGGGAAATGGAGCAAAACTAGAAGTGAGTAGATCCAGATTGGATGTTAGGAAAAAGTTCTTCCCCATGAAGGTGGTGAGACACTGGCACAGGTTGCCCAGGGAGGTGGTGGAAGCCTCATCCCTGGAGGTTTTGAAGGCCAGGCTGGATGTGGCTGTGAGCAACCTGCTGTACTTGATGATCTTTGAGGTCTCTTCCAACCCTGGGGATTCTGTGTGATTCTGTGTGTGTGTGTCCCTGCCCATGGCAGAGGGGTTGGAACTGGATGATCCTTGAGGTCCCTTCCAACCCTAACACTTCTATGATCTTGGCCTGTATCAGGCATAGTGGAATAGGGCTGGAATTCTGCCTCTGTACTTGGCACTGGTGAGATCTCACCATTCCCCCTAGTCCTATCACTACATGGTATCCTGAGAAGTCCCTCCCCAGCCTTCTTGTAGGCCCTCTTCTTCTTCTTAACCCTTTAATGCTTAAACCTGTGCACAGAAGAGTGGCCTTTAGCAAGGAGTAAAAAGGCATGGAATTAGGGAGTGCTCATCTTTGATGGGTCTGAGCTCAATAGCAGAGAGTCTAGGAACAGAACTGCCAGTAAACAGATTTGCAGGAATACTTGATTTGTTTTCCAGAAGCATTAATTCTCATTTTTATCCTGTTTATCCTTCTGTGTAATAGTTCCTCATCCCTGATTTGGAGAGGAGACTCAGGCATTATCATGCAGAATGCCACCAAATTCAATTAGGGGCTGGCTGCTGCCTCCCTCCTTGGTTTGTGAATGATGTACCTCTGTGGAGAAAGCAGGGTGACTTCTTCCATCACAAAGCACGCTTGCTAATGTTGACAGAGGAGATCTGCAGCTATGCAAGCCATCATTGAACAACAAAGAAACATTACTAAAATGCTGGAGGCATGTGGTACAGCCAGAAGTAAAACTCTCATAGAATCACAGAATTATTTTGCTTGGAAAAGACCTCCAAGATCATTGAGTCCAGTGGTAGAGCTACCACCACCATGGCCACTAACCCATGTCCTGGAGTGCCATGTCTACAGATTGTTTTGAACACTTTCATGGATGGTGACTCCACCATTTCCCTGAGCAGTCTGTTCCAATGCCTGGCCATGCTTTCAGTAATGATTCTTTCCCTAATGTCTAACCTAAAGCTCCCCTGAAGCAATACATGGCCATTTCCTCTTGTTCTATCGCTTGGTACTAGGGAGAAGAGACCTCACTGCTACCTTTCCTCAGATAGTTGCATCCCTTGAATGGGATGGATGTCAGATAGTTGTATCCCTTGCCCCTCAGTTTTTAGGAAGGATGTTGACTTGCTGGAATGTGTCCAGAGAAGGGCAACGAAGCTGGGGAGGGGTTTGGAACACAGCCCTGTGAGGAGCGGCTGAGGGAGCTGGGGTTGCTTAGCCTGGAGAAGAGGAGGCTCAGGGGAGAACTTACTGCTCTCTACAACTCCATGAAGGGAGGTTGTAGCTAGATGGGGGTTGGTCTCTTCTCCCAGGCAACCAGCACTAGAACAAGAGAACACAGTCTCAAGCTGTGCGAGGGGAGGTTTAGGCTGGAGCTTAGGAAGAAGTTCTACACAGAGAGAGTGATTGCCCATTGGAATGTGCTGCCTGGGGAGGTGGTGGAGTCACCATCCCTGGAAGTGTTTAGGAGGAGACTTGATGGGGTGCTTGGTGCCATGGTGTAGTTGATTAGGTTGGTTGTATAATAGTTTGGATGTGATGAGCTCGAAGGTCTCTTCCAACCTGGTTTATTCTATTCTGTTTCTCATGGATGGAAAGCAGTGTAACATCTCAGGGAATGTAATTCCACACCCACCAGTCTCCAGGCTCTGCAAGCCCCACTCATTCCTCTAGCTAGCTCCAGACATCCTGACACCTCAGCTGTCTTTCAGCCAAATATCGCTCTTCTGCTGGCAGCACTTTAGCCATCTTTGCCTCTGAGGTTTACAGGCAACTGTCAGCCTGATGCAAGCAGTCCATCCATAGATGTAGGATGAAATGGAGATTCTGATCTTCTGGCATCACTATCATCATTATTCTTATTGCCATTTTATTTCTCAAGATGACTATGTTTTCTCCAGCAAGCCTTCATTTCTCTGCTTGGAAAACTTCAGGTATGTTTCAGCATGCTAGAGAAAGCTCCACTTTCCCCTCTGCCCAGGCATTTCATCAGCATTTTGAGGATTTTACCAGCATAAAGCATAGTCCCAGTTTTCCTTCTTCCTTTCATGACATCAGGGAGGCAGGCGTGGATTAAATGTTCTGTTTTAAAATGCTTTGACACATTTTGTCGAGGCTAAGGTAATTCTGTTGAAGTAGTATAATGATTCACTTGAGGTAAATCAGCAAACAACTTGTGTTGCCCCATAGGGCCACTCAGCTAAGGGTGTGCTTCATACACACAGAGCCCTACAGCTTCAGCAACTGGCACATTCCCTTCAAGTCAGTGTAGAGATTACACAGTAAGGCAGAGATATTTAGAGAGATGCTGCTGGTGGTGTCTGAGCCCCTAGGCTTTGTGCAGGGAGCTCCAGTCTGAATGGATCACTTCCATACCAAAAGGAGGTGTGTGTGTGGGGGGTGGAAATCATCTCTGGAGTGCAATGTGAAGTGTTTCCTATTAATGGCAACATGAATGTTATTGCCGAGCTGTGCTGTGTTGGATGATTGTATGCAGCAGCAGGGAATTTAGCTCACCAGAATTTTGCTTTGCTTCCCTCCCCCCGGGTTAAAAGTCTGCTCAGATGCCTGTTGCACACATAAAATCATCCAGTGGCTGGACCAAATGCCTCTTGGAGCACAGAGCAGTATCAGGCAGGCAGTGGCTCACTAGAGGAAGCAGACAGTGGGGCTGTGGTTTCCCACTGATGTCCCCATTCCTTAGTTGGTGGGGGGAGGATTATTAAACCCTTCTGCTTTGCTCTGAAGTGCTGCAAATAGAATGGTAAATCTAAATAATGAGGTGCATGCTGTTCCCTTCACTATGTGCTGCAGATGACAAGCAGGGACCGAAAAAGACCAAAAGGAAAAGCTAAGTATAGCTGGAGGCCGTTGTGCCCACCACGGAGCTGGCTCCTGAGGTGTGCTGAGGCATGTGCCTTGTACTCACATCTTGCAGCTGTAACTGCCTTGTGATCTGAGGCCCTTTACTCATACCAGGATGCTTTTTGCACTAGTGAGCCCCTGTTTCATGGCCCAGCACTCACTCTGACAGGCTACAGAAAAGTGAGGTTGTATCCTGAGATCAGAGCAGCACTCTTGAACTTTTGCCCAAACTTCCTCCTCTTCAGCCCCACTAGGGAAGGTGGCAAATACAAATTGTACCAGGGCCATTTTTGCCTAGCCCACAAGGACCACTGGCTACAAAGAGCCTGAGGGAGAGTCATCTGAAGGGGACTCCCTCTCATGCCTGTCCCCAGATAAATCCTACCTGCCCTATTTTGACTGGTTCAAAATCTCCAGGACCTGGCTGTGACCACTGGCTAGATAAGAGGTCTGATTGCTGCCTGTGAGCAGTTAAAGGCTAAGAGGGGTCTCCAGTAACACACATATCACACATATTCAGACTCTCCCTCTCTTGATCAGGATCCTCAGCTGAGAATTCAAAGGTCATTTACCAAGGCTTTCTTCTCATGTCTGTGTCTGAAGCACCAGCTGGTGAGTTTTTGGAGTGGTTTAATCTCCTTCTACTGAACCTGATAAAAGTTTTCTGATAGAAAGCTGACTTCTGATTTAAACTCAGCTCCTGTCTACATTATCAAAAAATGTTCCAGATCCATTCCTCCACATTCCTTAAGCCTTGCAGTGAGATTCAGTCACTCATCAGTTATTGGTGACCCTGTTAATGGCAGTTGCCAGAGCCCCAACCAACGCTAACATGAGGGGGCTGGGGTTGTTTAGCCTGGAGAAGAGGAGGCTCAGGGGAGACCTCTCTACAACTACCTGAAGGGAGGTTGTAGCCAGGTGGAGCTTGGTCTCTTCTCCCAGGCCACCAGCACCAGAACAAGAGGACACAGTCTCAAGCTGTGCCAGGGGAAGTTTAGGCTTGAGGTGAGGAGAAAGTTCTTCCCAGAAAGAGTAATTGGCCATTGGAATGTGCTGCCCAGAGAGGTGGTGGAGTCCTCATCCCTAGAGGTGTTCAAAAGGGGATTTGACATGGCACTTGGAGCTGTGGTTTAGTTGTCATGAGGTGTTGGATGTTAGGTAACAGGTTGGACTTGATGATCCTTGAGGTCTTTTCCAACCTGGTTGATTCAATGATTCTATGATGCCAGGACATGACCTCAGCATACCTAATGATTTCTGAAAGGGGACCTGACCTTTGCAAAAGAGGCTTTAGCTACTTGCCATTTCTCTGGGGTAATTCCTCTGGCATACCTGGGCTGAGGAAAGGTACTCAGGCTAAATGCTTCCTGAAATGACAGATTTCAGAATAAATGCATGTTGTGTGTTTGGATAACTGCTTCACAGGCTGTCTGTCTTGGAGGAATGATAATGAAAGCCAAATGCTATCTATAAACTGAGAAAAAGGAACAAATGCAAGTCTGAGTGGAGATTTTGGTGTTTGGGGCTCTGCTTTGAAAGTAGAGCTGATTGCTAAAGCTACTGGATAACATAAATTCTCTTTCAATTTCTGTGCAATTTTGAAGCTAATAGAGCTCCAATGGAAGTTCCTAATGTTATTTTTCTTCTCTTAACCTAATTAACCAACTGAAAATTTATGTAGTCCTACATGAAACTACTTTCTCCTTAGCACTGCAGTGGGAGCTATTTCTCATGTACCTATTAAAGCAGAGGTATTGATGCTAATGCTTCACTCCAGCCACAGTACCTGAATTGTCTTCACAGAGAAAACCCCAGAGTAATAGAGACTGGAGAGAGGGAGGAATGCATTCAGCAAGTATCTGCTACTGCATAGAAGCAGAGGGTAACAGGTGAAACAGTTCACACTGAGCTGCTGCCTAGAGCATCGAGCTGTGCTGACTGAAACAGGTTTCCACTGGTCTGTACAGTTAAGTTTTCCCCTAACAAAACCCATCCCTCATGGCAGAGCATGCAGGTGAACCTGGGTAGTGCTAGGGTAGCGTGTAGAGCACCAGTGTGCTCACAGTCACAGCACCAAGGCTCGGGGACTTCTTTCAGAGCATCCTTTCTCCATGGTGTAGGTTCATTGAACACAACAACCCCATGCAATGCTACAGGCTGGGGTCAGAGTGGCTGGAGAATGGCCAGGTAGAGAGGGACCTGGGGGTGCTGGTTGATGATAGGTTGAACATGAGCCTGCAGTGTGCCCAGGCAGCCAAGAGGGCCAATGGCATCCTGGCCTGCATCAGGAACAGTGTGGCCAGCAGGAGCAGGGAGGTCATTCTGCCCCTGTATGCTGCACTGGTTAGGCCACACCTTGAGTACTGTGTCCAGTTCTGGGCCCCTCAGGTTAGGAAGGAGGTTGACTTGCTGGAGTGTGTCCAGAGAAGGGCAGTGAAGTTGGTGAGGGGTTTGAAATACAAGCCCTGTGTGGAGAGGCTGAGGGAGCTGGGGCTGCTTAGCCTGGAGAAGAGGAGGCTCAGGGGTGACCTTATTGCTCTCTACAACTACCTGAAGGGTGGTTGTAGAAAGGTGGATGTTGGTCTCTTCTTGCAGGCAACCAGCACCAGAACAAGAGGACACAGTCTCAGGCTGTGCCAGGGCAGGTTTAGGCTGGATGTTAGGAAGAAGTTCTATACGGAGAGAGTGATTGCCCATTGGAATGGGCTGCCTGGGGAGGTGGTGGAGTCACCATCATTGGAGGTGTTCAGGAGGAGACTTGATGGGGTGCTTGGTGCCATGGATTAGTTGTTTAGGTGGATTGGATTGGTTGATAGGTTGGACGTGAAGATCTTGAAGGTCTCTTCCAACCTGGTTTATTCTGTTCTATTCTACTCAAGCAAGGTTACCCTTTAACAAGCTCCTGCTGTCACTTCTAGAGTGCTGTCCTGGGGTATTAGCAGCACTGTGCTAATAGCTTCACGTGCAGCTGGTGTCTCCAAACCAGATTGAACACGTTTCCCAGCAGAAAAATGTCTGCATTATTTCCTGGCTTAAATCTGTTTTATCGTGATACCACTTCCAAAATACTGAAGGCATAAAATGGTTTATGGGCCAGAAGATAAAACCAGCACGAGGCACTATGCTGGAGTACATGGAAGGATCTGAGGAAGTGTTAAAAGCGTTATTACAGCTGCAGAATGGACTCTTAAATCTCTTATGCAACTTGATCAGTTCCCGCTGGAACCAGGCCCTACTGTTTTCATAAATAAACACCAAAAGTTGCTGTGCACAGGCTTTCTGGACTAGAGCAGGCTGCTTTTGTGCTTTAGCAGGTTTTTGTGCTAAATAGCCAGCTCCAAATGGTCTCATGAGAAATCCTTTTTCCCCAGTGTGCTGCTCGTGGATGGTGAGTTGTCTTTCCTGAGGAGCAACGCAGCAATCATGTCTGTAGAGCCTCAAACCACAGCCAGTCACTTCATCCTCCTTGCAAGTGCTGCAGCTCACAGCCAGGCTGGGAGGAGCAGCCCAGCAACATTGTCCTCTTGGGGGGGAAGAGGCTGGTTTCCTGAACTGCAATTTGCCCATGGCAACCAAACTGAGGAGATGATTCCTCTCCCACCTTGAGTTCTTTGACAGAAAAATGCAGTAGAGAATAACCCTCCATTTTTAACTGCTCAACAATTACACCACTGAAAGCCTCCATAGGTTGAAGTGTCTTTTACATGTAGAAAGGGCATTCAGTTTCCCTGGTTTATTACTTGGTATTGTCAACCAAACCTGCCAGATGACTTTTTGGTTTGTCCATTTTTCACGAAGCTATTTAACCTTACACTTGACTGTACTTTTCCAGCTCCTTTTGCAAAGGGAGTGCTCTCCAGAAGATCAGGCTGTGGCAGAGATCTCCTGTCACTGTTCTAATGGTTTGGCTGAAGCTCAGACTGTGTGCTTCCAAGCAAAACATAATCCAATCTGTTTAAACTCTGAGCACTGCTCTTGATTTAAACACAAGAAAGACTTGCAGGTGACTTGCTGAAGATGGTCCTCTGGAGAGGAGTGTGAGAAGGAAAAACACACAAGAAATAGGGACTTCTGAAAGTGTGTTGTTGGATTTTTCAGTGTCTGTAGTAGTCTAAGGCATATGAAGAGCATCCAGACCATAAATATTGAAGCAAAACAGTTGGTAAGTGAACAAAATATTTTCAGTGCCGTGCAAGAGAGAATGAAAATCTGTGCAGCATAATTAGGCATTTTATACTTCTGAATTGGTGACAGAAAGGTAAAATGAGAAAATTAGTGTAGTTATCTTTGAAGGGCACTGATGAGATGTGACCTAGCCCTTCATTTAGAGGCAGAAACAGGTATTCAGTTAATGTTCTCCCATAAGGCAGTATGAAATGTTAAACACAGGCAGCTCAGCATTGTGTAGGCAGTACTTTAATCTGGGGGAGAGGACAAGCTTTTTTCCAGGAGGGAATTAAAACATGGCTGTGTACCGTGCAGCACTGTGCAGATGGTGATTCTTCAGAGAACAGGAGGAGAACAAATGCAAGGGTCAGCAGTTTTTGAGTAAATATCTGTGTCAGCTACGAAGGAATCCAGCCTTCCTACCATGGAGTGGCAGTGATCTCGGCACAGTAGCAGCAAATAAGTTGTCCCCAGAGTGGTTGTTTCCTAGCCTAAAGCAGAGAAAGAACACCAGTGGCATCCTGGCCTGTATCAGGAACAGTGTGACCAGCAGGAGCAGGGAGGTCATTCTGCCCCTGTACACTGCACTGGTTAGGCCACACCTTGAGTCCTGTGTCCAGTTCTGAGCCCCTCAGTTTAGGAAAGATGTTAAGTTGCTGGAACCTGTCCAGAGAAAGGGCAACAAAATTGAGGAGGGGTTTGGAGCACAAGCCCTGTGAGGAGAGGCTGAGGGAGCTGGGGTTGCATAGCCTGGAGATGAGGAGACTCAGGGGAGACCTTATTGCTATCTACAACTACCTGAAAGGAGGTTGTAGCCAGGAGGGGGTTGGTCTCTTCTTGCACGCAATCAGCACCAGAACAAGAGGACACAGTCTCAAGCTGCACCAGGGGAAGTTTAGGCTGGAGGTGAGGAGAAAGTTCTTCACTGAGAGAGCTGTTAGCCATTGGGATGTGCTGCCCAGGGAGGTAGTGGATCACCATCCCTGAACGTGTTCAAGAGGGGATTGGACGTGGCACTTGGTGCCATAGTTTAGTTGTCATGAAGTGTTAGGTGACAGGTTGGACTTGATGATCTTTGAGGTCTTTTCCAGCCTTATTGATTCTATGAACAGCAGTTGTGCAGCTGACTCCCAGCCCTGCATCTTTGCTTTTTACTTTTCCCTCGACAGATGGACAGCAATAGGGAGATACTTTCCAAACCAGCCTGGTGTGTTGACAGGTTACAGATACAGTCTCTGTTCTGTAGGACTAATGCAATCGTTCTGCACCTTCACTGCAACAACCTGCCACAAAGCAGAGCTGATTTCTATTGTGCTGTACTTTGAGCCATTTCTGAGTGCACAGGAGAGAAGACAGAAGAAATGAGCAGCCTTTTAAAGCCTGTGCTGCTGTTAATGCTGACTAACTCCACCTCATCCATGTAGCTACTAGTAAGAATAATGAGGAATGAAGTGGACTTGAACAATACAAGTATTTCCTTACCCCTTCATGCTGCAAAAAGTCAGGTTCATGAAGAGTGTTTAATTATCAGCCATGCAAAAATGCATTGCTGCTGTGTCCTAGAATCATGGAATCACCTAGACTCCTAGTCCACCCCCCTGGGACATTTGCAACTAGAGCCCTGTCCAACAAGACCTGGAATGTTGCCAGGGATGGGGCAACCTGGGCCTCAGCATGAAAAATCATCTTCCTTCTCTTTAGTCTAAATCTTTCTCTTAGTTTAAAACCATCACCTCTTGTCCTGTCTCAATGAGCCCTGCAGACATGGCAGAAAACATGAATGAGTGGATATTTTGGTCAGTGCTCATCAGGGCCAGCTGACAACTTCTTACACAGACAGATGAGCTGATTTGCAGTAGATATGTTTAGCTGTGGCTTTGGTTCAGAAATATGGACCTGCATGGCAGCTGCAGAAGCTGTCATCCAGCCAGCAGGGCCAAAGGAGTTAAAAGGCTTTGTTTTGGGACATTATGCATTGGAAAGGAGTTAAAAGGCTTTGTTTTGGGGCATTATGCATTGGAAAGGACCTTGCAATTTTTGTGCCACCCTTCAAGGCCTTCCACAACCTCATTCTCTTTTCCTCGCAGATCTTGCTTCCACTCTCCTCCCAGGATTCAAGTTTAGCTCTTCTGCAAGTTTACCTCTTTCAGGATTCAAGTTTACCTCTTCTGCATTGATTCTATCCATGAAGGTGTAAGGCTGCCTTCAGCAGTCCCTCTTCTCTTCCTCAACTGACTGGCTCCTTAGTATGTTCACAGTGATGCCTTAAGTCTGCTTTGCTTGTCTATGGTCAGGAGTAGTTTTGTTCACAGCCCCGTGAATGTAACAGCTCTCACCAGCTTTGAAATGGGCCTTAGAAAAGGAAGAGGTTGCGAACAACTTTTCAGCAGCCCATAAGATGATTAAAAAGGGAACAGTAAAAACTCCTTTGACTTTTGTGTAGCTCCTCCTCAGAAGTGGGGCAGGAGGAAGAAAGCTAGAGCCAGTCCATAGTCTACTTCATTGGAAAGAAATTAACTTCAATGGGAAGAATAATGTTGCTTACAAGCCCAGGAAGCTGCAGCGCATAGGAAATAGAGCATGAAAAGGATTTGTGCTGTGATGTCGAGATTAGAGAGAACAAGCAACATGAATTAGCAAGTGGAATGCAAATATTGTACATTCAAGTGTAACTTCAGCAGAATACCAGAGATGTGGGTGCATAAGGAATTGCAGAATCTCTACAGTAATTTTAAAGCTGCTGCTCTCTGCTGACTGCAGCTCATGCACAGTGCCTTAGGTGGCCCCAGCCTCCACTGATCTAGAGCTGATGCTTTTTCTCCTTGCTCTTCTTCAGCAGATTTCTTCAGCATGAACTTAGAGATTTTGTTTATGCAGATACTTTGCCTTTGGGGCAGTGACTTGCTCAAGAGAACATGTGGAGGATGACAAGTCTGGCTCTAGATGGGGGCAGCAGGTCTAACCAAAGATAACATGTAGACCATTTAGAGAGCAGTGGGAGGGAATGATAAAGAGATTAGTGAGAAAAGGAGTGTGCCAGTAAGCGCAGGGTAGGCTGCATTGCTGCCCAGGTGTATCAGTAACTACAGACTGCAGCCTCAGCCTTCTACACTTCTCTTTGCACCTCTTTGTATGATGAAGGAATGGGCCAGCATTTAGTAGAGATCAGTCTTCCTAATGCACCATTATATATTTTCAAGGCTTTCTTGCCTGTGAACATGGAGCTCAGCATTGTATGTGCTGTGTGTGTAATGCTGCATTTAAAATAGAGCAACTTCTTTAATGCTTTACTGAATCAGGGCCATGTTATACTTAAAGCTTTCTGTAGTTGGAAAGGTTGAACAAAGAACCTCCTGAATGCAGGCAAGAAAAATCAGGGTTCTTTGCTGTAAAAGCATTTTTAAAGGCTTTACATGCTTTATGGGCTTGGGGGAAGTAGTATTTCAAAAGATGAGATAATAGTAAGTTAGTTCACTTTAATTCTGCAAGACTGGAGCCTGTGTTGTCTAGAGGAAAGGTTCTAGGTCTAAGCTTTTCTGTCCCTATGTGAATCCAATGGTAAATCTCATGGCAGTTTATGGTCATCATTACCTCCTTGCTGCCAAGCTTGTCTTGGACTGTGAGCTCCAGACCTGAATACAGAAATGACAGGTTTAGGACTCATTTCTCCAGACTCTTCCTCCATTTACAAGTCTAATGACAGAGAAGTTGTCTTCTCATCCCCTAATTCCCTGCCTCTCTCCCTGTCAGTGGTACAGCTGCATTGAGGTGACTGCACCTGACCCAACAGGTGGGCTCCTCAGTTCAGGAAAGATGTTGACTTGCTGGAACATGTCCAGGGAAGGGCAACAAAGCTGGAGAGGGGTTTGGAGCACAAACCCTGTGAGGAGAGGCTGAGGGAGCTGGGGTTGCTTAGACTGCAGAAGAGGAGGCTCAGGGCAGACCTTATTGCCATCTACAACTACTTGAAGAGAGATTGTAGCCAGGTTGGGGTTGGTCTCTTCTCCCAGGCAACCAGCACCAGAAGAAGAGGACACAGTCTCAAGCTGCACCAGGGGAGGTTTAGGCTGGATGTTAGGAAGAAGTTCTTCATAGAAAGAGAGATTGGCCATTGGAATGTGCTGCCCAGGGAGGTGGTGGAGTCACCATCCCTGGAGGTGTTTAGGAAGAGACTGGATGGGGTGCTTGGTGCCATGGTTTAGTTGATTAGATGGTGTTGGATGATAGGTTGGATCTGATGATCTCAAAGGTCTTTTCCAACCTGGTTTATTCCATTCCATTCCAACACCTACCTCTAGCATTCATTGCCCTTCCCTGCTAAACCCATATCAGTACAAGAAAGGCAACTTCTGTTATCCACATGAATACTTTGATTTTTTTCAGGCAGAAAGGGGAGGAGGAATGAGACAGGTGATTTAGGCTTTTAAAACAATAAACTTGAACTCCCCAAACACAGTATTAGTGCAAAGGGGCAAGCATGTAATTTTCTCAGGAGCAAATATAGCTACATGTATCTAAATCCAATACATAATCAGCTCTTTTACAGGATAAGACAGGGCTCAGAAATGATTTTCTGTTTAAGTACATAAGATCAAACATGTTTGTCATTTTAGCCTTCTCTTTATTTTATCTGATTTCAAGATCTTCAGTCAGACTCTCTTTAGATGTCATTGCTTGAAGCTTCTGCTTTTATCACATTAACCACTCTTCATGAGCTTTTACACATCAAAATGTCTTTAGATACATTGTTGAAGAGAGAGCACTTGTGAAGGCTTCAAGGAAAAGTTAGAGAATCTCTCTCTCTCTAACTTTACACAAACACACTTAAGGAAAAAAGGGGTGGAAAAAAACCCACACCACAAACCCAACACTAAACCCAAACCAAAACTCCAAACCAAAGCTCCACAATGCTGCACTCCCTCTTTATTTTATTTTAATTTAATTTCTTTAGAAAAAAAAAAAAGAAGTAGGAAAGAGGCTTTTTCATCATGCTTCAAGGCAGCTTTGTTACTGTGCAGACCCCCAGAGGTGGTGAGCCTATCAGGAACAGTGTGGCCAGCAGGAGCAGGGAAGTCATTCTGTCCCCTGTACTCAGCACTGGTTAGGCCACACCTTGAGTCCTGTGTCCAGTTCTGGGCCCCTCAGTTTAGGAAAGATGTTGAGATGCTGGAATGCATCCAGAGAAGGGCAACAAAGCTGGAGAGGGGTTTGGAGCACAGCCTTATGATGAGAGGCTGAGGGAGCTGGGGTTGCTTAGCCTGGAGAAGGAGTCTCAGAGGAGACTTTATTGCTGTCTACAGCTACCTGAAGGGAGGCTGTAGTCAGGTGGGGTTGGTCTCTTCTCCCAGGCAACCCGTACCAGAACAAGAGGACACAGTCTCAAGCTGCACCAGGGAAGGTTCAGACTGGATGTTAGGAAGAAATTCTTCACAAAGAGAGTGATTGGCCATTGGAATGTGCTGCCCAGGGAGGTGGTGGAGTCACTATCACTGGAGGTGTTTAGGAAGAGACTGGTTAAGGCACTTGGTGCCATAGTTTAGTTGATTAGATGGTGTTGGGTGACAGGTTGGACAGGATGATCAAAACCTGCCTGGATGTGTTTCTGCCCTAGGACAACCTGCTTTGGCAGGGGAATTGGAATACCCCCAATGTGCTATGATTCTAGGGTTCTGTGATTTAAAATACTGCCATAAATGAGACCCAAAGGAAACAGATTTTCTTAATGTAACAGCAGGAAAGGTTTGAACTAAGGAGGCCTGAATGGTAAATTCAATTCTGCTCCATTTTGGTGCTATTTAGAGAAGACTTTGAGCTCAGAATGTCATGTGCTTCCAATTCCTCTTCCCTGTTAATTTGGGAGGTTAATTATGTGTCATACAAGAAACACCTAGGATTAATCACAAGTAATTTAGTGTTTGAAGCAGATTGTGTCAACACAGAATAGGGGCAGGACTGTAGTTAGAAATGAAAAAGAAAGGCCATTCAGTGGCTTCACAGAGAAGGACTTTTGGCATGCATTTGTAAGGCACAGCAGCAAATCATTAACTTTGAGAAGTGCTTCCTTGCAAGTTTTTAACCTTGCTTTATCAAAAGGAGGAATGATCTCTCCAGGCTGTTAACTGGTGAAGTGAGAGGTCGTTCCTGATCATCTGATACCTCAAGTGGGGAATGGATGTGTCTGGGATGAAGGCTGGGAGGCAGAGGTAACACCTTTATGGTAACACCAGCTGATCAATCCTCCCTGTAGACCAGCATGCTGCTAACAGTGCTACACTACCCCACTGCAGACAACTTTGTGCCTAGGAGATCACTCACCTTTTATTGATTTGATTTTAGTTATTTCACATTTAAATGCCCCAAGACTCTGACTCTGAAGGACCTGTACCCTCAGGAAAAGATTCTGAGCTATAAGGCGATTCGTGCATGTTAGTATGCACCAAAGTTCTGTCTGTGCTGGTCCAGAAATTAGGTATTTGCTGTTTGCTTCTGACAGCAATATCTCTGTCCTCCAGCTTGCCTCTCCTGCTGCATGCATGCACCATGCTTCAAGCTGAAGGGCCAGTCATGGAACAGAACAAAAAGCAATTAGCACAGAAACTGCTTCACTACACCTACCTGACTTTGGTGTATGCAGATGGCTTATCATCATCAGGTGGTTTGGTTTGGAAGGCACCCTTGAAGATCATCTAGTCCAGCCCTCCTGCAGTCCACAGGGACATCTGTGCAACCAGACCAGTTTGCTCAGACCATCCAACCTGACCTGGTTTCCAGTGATGGGGCATCTACCTCCTTTGTGGGCAACCTGGGCTAGTGTTTCACCACCCTCACTGCAAACTTCCTTATTTCTTGGCTTACCAAGACTGCAGGTCACCCACCTGAGCAGTCCCTAACTAGGAGGGGATCTGCACAGATGAATGCAGCATGAAGAGTGATCTGAGAGGTGAATCTGGACACACAGCAAAGGCATCACACACTTGACATCTAGATCTCAGCCGGAACAGTTGGAGTCTGGGAATCACTGCAGCGATCTGAGTGAGGAAAGGGCAGGGGCTGGTGAGTATGCAGTCTTTCTAGAAGCACCTACTAACTAGATGGAGGTAACCATTTCTTCAGAAGCAGGTGTATTGTGTATTTCTGAGTTAAACCCTCCAGTGCTTGCCCATTTTTCATGTATAAGCCTATGCCTAACTCAATTTTCATTCTGCAGTTGCATTTCCATTTATCTTTTCTTATGGGAACTTGTATGCCAGTTAAAAAGGGGGGAGGGGGGGAAATGAAAATGGAGACTAAATAACTTGCAATGCCATAAGATAAAATTGTTACCTGACAAAGGAAATGTGTGACACCCAGCACACCAGAAGGTATTACTTCCTTAAATAAGGCTGGGTTTGAATATCACACACTGAGTATTGAAGAAGATTAAATGCTAATAATCAGATCAAAAGTGGATATATGAGACGGGAGACGAGGCTGGGAAATTGCTTGCCAGGCTGAACAAAGAGGAGGACAGGAGTAAAGTTATTAGCTCAATTAAGGAGAAAGATGGTCTGATGAAAACCTACACTCACAGAAATAAATCAAGTATTTAGAATATTAAAAAAAAAAAAAAGGGGGAAAAGAAAAAGAGAGAGAGACTTAAATCTAAGGACAGCTTTTCTTCGACATCTTCTGTGGCAGTGTAATCTAAAGGCTTCTCTGATTATGGATGGGTATCACCTGCAAGAAATACACATAACCTTTAGCAGCCTCTCAGTATTTTACAAGGAGTTCCTCAAAGGGATCTTGCAGGTGGGGAATGATTGTTATTCCTGTGTTTTATGGACAGGAAGGGAGCACCCTTGTAGTTGCAGCTGGCTGTGTCCCAGTCCTTGACCCAGTCCTTCTCCTGGTGCTCATTTTATCATAGACGCCCTGTCCCTGGAAGTGTTCAAGATTCCAGATGAGGTTGGATGGGGCTCTGAGCAACCTGTTCTGGTTGAAGATGCCCCTGCTTACTGCAGGGTGAATAGAATAGAGTAGAATAAACCAGGTTGGAAGAGACCTCCAAGATCATTGTGTCCAACCTATCATCCAACACCTTCTAATCAACTAAAGCATGCAACCAAGCACCCTGTCAAGTCTCTTCCTAAACACCTCCAATGATGGTGACTCCACCACCTTCCTGGGCAGCCCATTCCAGTGGGCAATCACTCTCTCTGTGTAGAACTTCTTCCTAACATCCAGCCTAAACCTCCCCTGGTGCAGCTTCAGACTGTGTCCTCTTCTTCTGGTGCTGGTTGCCTGGGAAAAGAGACCAACCTCTGCCTGTCTACCACCCCCCTTCAGGTAGTTGTAGAGAGCAATAAGGTCTCCCCTGAGCCTCCTCTTCTCCAGGCTAAGCAACCCCAGCTCCCTCAGCCTCTCCTCACAGGGCTGTGTTCCAAACCCCTCACCAGCTTTGTTGTCCTTCTCTGGACAGGTTCCAGCAAGTCAACCTCCTTCCTAAAGTGAGGAGCCCAGAACTGGACACAGTACTCAAGGGTGGTTGGACTAGATGACCTTTAAAGGTCACTTCCAACCCAAACCATTATATGATTCTAGGATCCTCCTGTGGGGCAGCTGCAAGGCCATGAATTTTGCTTTCAAGACTGATTGCAGTGATGAAGCATTAAAGAAGCCTTTTAGGTACCAGCGATCCCCAGTGCAAGATATTGGTGGATGCTTATGAAGCATTTTCTCATATCCCAGTCTGTTAACTTTCCATTAATTCAGGGATAGTTCTAAGAACATAAAAACATGCAACAATGGAGTGCCTGCTCTATAACTAAAAATAAAAATAAACCAACTATCTTAAACCCCAAAGGCCCTCACTAATTGACCTGACATGCTAATTAAGCAGTTTTGATCCAAAATAATTAACATCATCCAGCTAGGCCAATTAGAGTACAGGGAGAGAAGAAAAAAAGGGGGGGGGGGGGGGGGAAATTAGAGCATTTTAAGGGCTTTAATTTTAAGAGTATCATCTGCAGTCTGAAACACCAGCTGATTCAGCAAAGCCAGCTGGAGTTCTGGGCTTAGGAAACAAGTTACAAGCCACTACACAAGGAAACAGTAGATAAACTGAAAAGCCATGACAAGACATTTTCTTTGTGGCAGTGAGAAGACAAGCAGAAAACCTTTAAAACTTATTATCACCTCTAGAAGAGGCAGGCAGAAGAAGACAGAGTAGTTTAGCTGCTGCGGCAGCGCTGAGAGAATGATCTAAACGCTGGTTCCACACCGCAGCCACTGTGGATAGGTGAGAAAAACACAGCCTGTGGGAAGCCTGGCTATGAAAGTCGCCCTTGGAGAGATGCTGCTAGCAATTATCATTTGTTACTTCCACTGCAGAAGAGTGGAAATCTCAAATCTCACTGTCCTAAATGCGAAGGGAGAGAGAAGAAAGCTCTGCTAATGAACGAAACAGTGAGTGATACGCCCGCAGATGAAGCGAGACAGCTGTGTGTGGAGATGGTGCAAACAGTTGCTTAGTTTGTTTTTTGGTTTAATAAAAAAACAAACACTGAGGCTTGTACCCGCAGAGAGGATCAGCAGTGGGGAAGCAAGACAGGGTAGAGCAGTTTGACTTGTACCAGACTCTGCGCAGAGCAGAGAGGGACCGGGGAGGATGCAGCATTCTGCAGGATCAGGCCAAGGATTGCTTCTGAGGAGTCCTTCTCATTTGCTGCTAGGAGCCAAGCACTATCCTTGCCTAACTAATGAGGCAAGCTCTCAGATGAGATCCCAGTCATGCTTCAATTAAACAACCTCAGTACCTCTGCTGACTGTTTTTCTCCCCTGCTTTGAGCTGCAGGACGGGGTGTCCTGGCCCAGGCTCACCAAGCCCAGGTTCTGGTTCCAGCCAATCCCCCATGGCGTGGTGCTGCTGGACACTGCACCAATATGGCCCTTTCCTAGACCATGTTTCCTAGAACTTGTTTCCTAGGCACCTTTGGGCAGGATGGGTACTGTGGGAGGACTGCAGAGTGGTTGACTGTTTTAGCAGGAAGAGCACCAAGCTGCTGTGATGATGCATTGCACTGATTCCTTTCTGGCAGAAGGCTGTCTTGAGAATTTGAGCAGGTGTACAGAAAGACTGAGATTTTTTTCAGAACATATATTTTGGTCTTCAGAGCTTAACTAATTTGACCCCAGGGAGAATTTTTAGTGCGTGAATTTGTGAATGGAACCTCCCTACCAGGGAACATTACATTCACTGCTTCCTGTTTAAGTATTTAACTAATGTGGAGAGGGTTGGACTTTTTGTGTTAAAACCCCCACTCACACCTATTGGCACCAAGTTTCTAACACAGGAAGATGTCAGACCTTGGAGGAAGCTAGGTGCAAATCTCAGCATCTCAAGGTGCTATCTTCAAAACATCTTAGTAGCACCAGCAAAAAGAACTCCTTAGGCACAAAATAGCCTGAAACTCCCCAATTGATGTGACACTTGGGCACAGCACATGAAATATTTGAGGAAGTCTTTTTTTTTTGCCTCTTGAACCTTGATACACACTTTGTTTTTCTGCACATCCCCAAAATTCCTGTCATCCCAGGAAATGTGGATTTCAAGGCTTGGATTCAGTTGGACTAATTACTTGTGTTGTAATAATCAACCTGCATAATTTATCACTTCTTTGAACATTTAATTAGCCAACAGTGCAAGACAATTAGGTTCTGAATTAGGATAAATTAAAATGCTGGCTTTGCAGCTTTAAGGAGATGCAAGCCACCACCAATTGCTGCTATGAAAATATTCCACAAAGCAGATAGGAATGCAAAGATCTCAGCCAGGTTAATGATTCTGAGGTAACGCAGCCTTTGAAAAGCTAACTGTGAAATGGGTATGTTTCATCACATGTCAATCTGTCTGTGCTGAAAGATAAAAACAAGAAGCTGAAAATGGCAATTTCCTCCTCCTCCTCCATGCTCAGCTCCAGCTCCCTCCAGCGAGTGAGGCTCATCAAACCACCTACACATCCCCTCCTACCCCTGGGTAACAGGTCTCAGTTCAATCCCTGTGTGCATCCACTAGGGGGAAGGTCGGGGTTTGTTTTCCCGTAAGCAAAGCGCTAATTCATTTTTCTAAGTACTCCAAAACTGCTTTGGAGCTGTCCCTGTATCAGGCACTTAAATGTTCTTTAACAGCTACAGAATAATAAACGTGAATATAGAGCTTTAATAGAAAAAATGAGCAGTGGAGATGGTTTAAGATTAGTAGTCAGCAGAGACGCTTTTGTACCACTAGCAGAAACGCTTTCATTACGTACCCTGTCATTTGGTTTCCATGCCTAAGCCATTGTAATAAACTGAAAAGGACCACAGATAATACTTTTAGAAGTGCTAAAGAATCACAGGCCTAATTCTTGCTGGTTTTCCAAGCAAGTCTCCTTCTCAGTCTTGCAGCTGCAGCACGTATTTTGGTGCTTTATTTGCATTTTTCCCCAGGATTAGTGCAGAACGCATGAGGCTCTTGGTATCTTTGTGCCTCTCAATACCTGGGTCAAAGCTATGGTCCACAAAAAAATATTACTGTCCAAGTCCTTGGGCTGTTTTGACCTCTGAGAGTCCTTGCTTGTTCTTGAGGTATTTGTTCAAGTAGTGACCACGTGTATTTATAGAATAGAATGAACCAGGTTGGAAAAGACCTTCAAGATCATGGAGTCCAACCTATCATCCAACACTATCTAATCAGCTAAACCATGGCATCAAGCACCCCATCCAGTCTCTTCGTCAACACCTCCAGTGATGGTGACTCCACCACCTCCCTGGGCAGCAAATTCCAATGGCAAATCACTCTTTCTGTGAAGAACTTCTTCCTAAGATCCATCCTAAACCTCCCCTGGCAAAGCATGAGACTGTGTCCTCTTGTTCTGGTGCTGGCCACCCGGGAGAAAAGACCAACCCCCACCTGGCTACAACCTCCCTTCAGGTAGTTGTAGACATCAATAAGGTCTCCTCTGAGACTCCTCTTCTCCAGGCTAAGCAACCCCAGCTGAACCTCACAGAGGTGAAGACCAGTGGATGTATTTCATAGAATCATAGAATGGCTTAGGTTGGAAGGGACCTTAGAGATCAACTACTCCAACCTCCCCACCATGGGCAGGGACACTTCTCAACTAGACTTGGCTGCTCATAACCTCATCTAACCTGGCCTTGAACACACCTAGGGAGGAAGTATCCACAGCCTCCCTGGGTAACCTATTCCAGAGTCTCACCATCCTCATGCTGAAGAACTCCTTCCTAAGATCCATATCTAACAAATAAACTCTACAAATGCAACCTCCAGTGAGAGGCAAAGGCTTTCAGAACCTCCTGAAGTGTCTGGAGAGATGCCTGCAGGCATCGCTGTGAGACACCTGTTGATACCAACCAGGGGTTGCAAGCAGCAATACCAGTTTAGTTCCAGAGAGTTCTGACTCCACTTTTCAGTGGTGTGTTTAGTGCTAATTAGTCCTTTTTGAATCGTTTGCCCCAAACTACACAACAATATCGCTTCATTAAAAAGGCTTCAATTAAAGAAGAGAGGAAAAACGTTCCCATCAGAAGGCTATCAGCACACATTCTACAAGCACCTCAAATTAGAGATGAAATTTCAGCTTCCTTGTTACCATGAGAACAGCAACATTTCTCCCAGCCTGTTAAAATTATTAACTCAAGGAGCATATATCTTTTTAAACCTCATTATTATTTATCTGGGGCTCTGCAAGCCTTGGCTGTGCCCACACTAACCACCATTAATCACATGTCAAGTGAACTTCTGCCAATATGTGGAGAGCCTCTACCATGTTTTGCCAACAGCTATAATTAGCTTTTATCCTTCTGTTGTCTTTTTTTCCCCCTCCTCTTTTTGTTTTTTCCCCTTGTACTAGCCATGTGTGGACCTCTGAGCAGAGACTGCTATAATGTAATAAAAAACAACCCAGAAAAACTTGTGTCTCCAGGAATCTTCCAGCCTGTGCTCCACAGCAGCTGGCAAGCTCAGTGGTGGCCCTAGTTCAACACTCTGAGGAAAAGGGATAGCAAAGAGGAGCTCAGAACAACTCACAGGCAGTACAACCTACAGGTTTCACTGATGGCATCAAGTCACCCAGGAGCTTGAGGTTGCCATAGCAATGTGCAGGGAGGCCAGCCTTGTTGGAGCAGGACAAGGGCTGCATGTTTTCCCTTCTGGTGGTGATTCAGTCCTCTGATGAACAGGCTGCCCTGTCCTCTCCTTCTCGCCTCAGCAGCAATTGTAACAGTTTGCCTTCAGCAGAGAGAGGGTGAGGAAAAGCCGCTGTGAGCATTTGGCTCGGTGCAAGAAAGATTAACAGCAGGAGTGAGGGTCTGAACCAGAGAGCCTGCTGTCAGCGTGTGCTGTCAGCAAAGCTGCCCTGATTCATGCTGTACTTCGTGTGCTTTGCATTTCCTCGTGGCTCAAAGGAGATGGAGGGGACATTTTGAAAAGGAAGGATTCCAGCTGCCTTGTTACCTGCTGACACTGGAGTTGCTGTGGCTGCCTGGGCAATCCATCACCTCGCTGGCTCCCATCTGGCTGCCGGCTTTTCAGGTTATTCCAGGAGAAGGCAACTCATTTGGCCAGATGTCAAAAGGGAACACAAGGTGAATTCCAGTGTGGGGGTGCACAGCTTAGAGGTGTTTCAGTCTTTCTTCATGGCATGCTTATTACTGGACTCCTGCTGCCGTGCCAGGAGAGGAGAGGTGAAGGCTTTAGGGTTTCAGAAGTTAAATTCACAGAATGCTTTGACTGAGAATTCTGATTCTTCTCTCCTGCTTTTTATGTTGTATTTTTTGTTTAATTGCCTCCTAGATACAGTCAAGCAGGCTTTAGAGTCTTCCTAAGTACCAGCTGGGACTATAGGTCTCTTCTGCCAGGCAATCAGCACCAGAACAAGAGGACACAGTCTCAAGCTGCCCCAGGGGAAGTTTAGGCTGGAGGTGAGGAGAAAGTTCTTCACAGAGGGATTTAGCTGTTGGAATGTGCTGCCCAGGGAGGTGGTGGAGTCACCATCCCTGGAGGTGTTCAAGAGGGGATTGGAGGTGGCACTTGGTGCCATGGTTTAGTAGTCATGAGGTGTTGGATGATAGGTTGGACTTGATGATCTTTGAGGTCTTTTCCAACCTTATTGACTCTATGACTCTATTAGACCAGCTCAGACAAAGACAGTGGCAGAAGCTGGTGAATCAAAATATGAGTGCAGAGCAGCAGCCCTCGGGACAGGCATAACAATTTGTGTGCATCCCTTGGCTCTGTGGGTGCTCATTGGGACTGCTGTACAAGTGCAACTGCTGGGCCCCATGCTTGTCTTCATGAACTCAGCAAGAGCAATGTGGGGTAAAAGTCATTCTGCATCCCTGACCTTTCTTTCTTGTTTTTCTGGGTATGAAAATAACCACTTCAAGAGGACTTGCTTTAAGATTTAGACTAGATGCTAGGAAGAAATTCTATACATTGAGGGTGGTGAAACACTGGAGCAGGTTGCCCAGGGAGGCTGTGGATTTCCCCCTCCCCGGAGGTGTTCAAGGCCAGGTTGGATGAGATCTTGAGCAACCTGATCTAGTGTGATGTGTCCCTGCCCATGGCAGGGAAGTTGGAACTAGATGATCTTTAAGGCCCTTCTACCCCAAACCTATGACTGTCAGTTTTAGGGTGTTGGTGGTTTTGTGCCCCATGTCTGTGTGGCATTGCAAGGAGCTGAGCTGTAGGCCATGCTAACCTTTCCTACTCTCAGTTTAGGAAAGACGTTGAGTTGCTGGAATGTGTCCAGAGAAGGACAACAAAGCTGGGGAGGGGTTTGAATCACAGTCCTGTGAGGAGAGGCTGAAGGAGCTGGGGTTGCTTAGCCTGGAGAAGAGGAGGCTCAGGGGAGACCTTCTTGCTCTCTACAACTACCTGAAGGGAGGTTGTAGCCAGGTGGGGGTTGGTCTCTCCTCCCAGGCAACCAGCACCAGAACAAGAGGACACATTCTCAAGCTGCACCAGGCGAGGTTTGAGCTTGATGTTAGGAAGAAGTTCTTCATGGAAGAGTGATTGGCCATTGGAATGTGCTGCCCAGGGAGGTGATGGAGTCACCATCACTGGAGGTGTTCAGGAAGAGCCTGGATGAGGCACTTGGTGCCATGGTTTAGTTGACTGGATGGTGTTGGATGATACATCGCACTCGATGATTTCAAAGGTCACTTCCAACCTGGTTTATTCTATTCTCTTCTTATGCTTGTACATCACAAGTTTTAATGCAAACCAGCTCAGGGATGTTTTCCTAACAACTTTCTGCAATGTTTCACTTTTGCTTAGGTCCTTACAAGGTACAAAACAATTGCAGAAGAAAAGGGCATTTTAAAGTATGCTCAAGCATGAGACAGTGCAGTCAGACTGGTTCCAGTACTGCCAGATTATATTTCACCTGTCCCTGAGCCATGTAATATTTGTTGTGCACACCTGACCTGCATTTTGCCAGCATGAAGCAGGGCCTCAGCTCTGTGTGGTTACTATTTGCAGCATTTACAGCAGGGCAGATTAAGCTGGCACTCCCCAGGATTATTGGAATGACTCACTCTTAAATGGCTTTGCATTAGCTCTCTATTGATCAGACCGCTTGTTACTTGTAAACCCAGAATTTCTTCTCTAGCCTCTTACCCAGTTCTTCCAGTAGTTTTGCTGCCTCATCTCCTCAAAGTCTTTGTGATCAATAGCCACTTATTGTTTATGAAACCAGAAGCAGGATCATAAAGATGCGTTCATACTAACCGTGAGGATGAAGCTAAGATAAAGGAGGAATATCTCTATAGATGAAAATGGTTTTGAAGATAAGGAATGCCCATGAATTCTGGGGAAAATAATAAGATTCCAGAGATAGAGTAAACCATAACAGTCTTTATGATAATGGGAGAAGAGCACATTAAGAATTTTATTAGCAAGAACTACAAAAATTAGCTTTCTCCATTTTCATTTTGGAATCGGTGAACATTTTGTTTCCATAATAAAAACAGCAATGAAAAGAAAATTGGACACAGGGCATTACACCTCTTCCTCTGCAGGCAAAGATGATTCTCCTCTCTCAGAGGTCCAATCTGGACAATCAAGGTTTTAACTCTGGGGGGGCATGGTACATGTCTCAAATGCGCTGTCAAACCCACAGCTCCCTCCGCTTGAGGGCTCAGGCTGCAAGTGCTGAGCAGGACTTTGGGAGAGTCCTACCTTCTCAGCTAGTCACACCAGGAGCAGGAATCATCAGTATACTGAGGGATGAAGGGGGAAGTGTTCCTTCATTTCTTTCTGTGCACTGGCTCCAGAGGAACCTAGGGCAGGAGTCTGTGCCTACCCAGGGGAACTAAGCAGGACCTGCCAGGTTGGATGAGATCTTGAGCAACCTGATCTAGTGTGATGTGTCCCTGCCCATGGCAGGGAAGTTGGAACTAGATGACCTTTAAGGCCCTTCTACCCCAAACCTATGACTGTCAGTTTTAGGGTGTTGGTGGTTTTGTGCCCCATGCTGATGCTGTCTGGTGTGAGCAGGCAAAGCAGCACCATATAATAATAGAGAGAATAGAGAGCTTAGGAAGGAAAGCAGCTGTGTCATCCTGATACACCAGATAGGGACTTTTGGTTTGCAGAGAACCTAGTGGTAGAAATGAAGCTCAGGAGAGTGGAAAAATCCTATGGACGGTGCCCGTGGCAAACATGCAGAGAGCAGAAACCACCTGGGAACAGCTTCTGAGGCATTCCTGAAACAATGTGAAGAAACTCTGCTCAGCTTGACTGAGTAATGGGTCCAGTCTATGGAACCAGTGTCCTTGGCACTTGAGTTGTGGCTCAGTTACCAGAGCCATTTCATTCTTCCCTGGCATAGCATTTACTGCAAGAACAGCTTCAGCAGTCAGCAGAAAAGGAGAATTTACAAACTGACTGGCAAGCCAACATGAACTGGAATTCAGACTCCTAAGATCTTGTGACATGACAGCAGCTGCAAGGCTGTAGCTGGGACATTCTTCAGGCTTGGAGATTTCTGCAGCTCATCTGTTCTCAAACTCTTTTCACCAATCCACTCAACACCATCCTAGAGATATGGGACTTCAAGTGTATGATTGCCTCACTGCCAGAGCCCACCCTGGGCTTGGGCTGGCTCCTCAGTCTTGGTCTCTGGGATCTGCACTTCCATCTTAATAAAATGTGTATAGCAGTTCAAGAACAAAATACAATCCCAACATTATTCTGCATTTTCATAGAATCAATAAGGTTGGAAAAGACCTCAAAGATCATCAAGTCCAACCTGTCACCCAACACCTCATGACTGCTAGACCATGGCACCAAGTGCCACGTCCAATCCCCTCTTGAACACCTTCAGGGATGGTGACTCCACCACCTCCCTGGGCAGCACATTCCAATGGCTAACAACTCTCTCTGGGAAGAACTTTCTCCTCCCCTCCAGCCTAAATTCCCCCTGGCACAGCTTGAGACTGTGTCCTCTTGTTCTGCTGCTGGTTGCCTGGGAGAAGAGACCAACCCCTTCCTGGCTACAACCTCTTTTCAGGTAGTTGTAGAGAGCAATGAGGTCTTCCCTGAGCCTCCTCTTCTCCAGGCTAAATAATCCCAGCTCCTTCTGAAGCCAATCAGTCACCTCTCAGGAGCCATGTCTAATATCATAACTTTGCATGTTCACTGTAAGGAAAAAAAACACATCCAAAATCCCCCCCAAAAAGTCTGTTTCCAGCATCCAGCTCTGAAGGGGTAGATTGTGTTCAGTGGTGGCTCCAATTGCATTGCCAATGAGTCGAAACACTTTCTGCTAGGGCCATTAAGCAGGCTAGGGGAACATTCATGTATGTTTAATGCTCAGGAAATCAGCACAATTGAATTCTAAGGATCAGAGAGAAAATAAGAAAAATTAGATAGGTTGATGGAATGAGCAGGGGGAAATAATGTGCAGGGGGAAATATGCACACATCACTACAGAACCTCAGCTTGAAAAACTGGGCTTTGGGCTTTTTTGCAAGCTGGTGCACTGTGGTATGAGTCTTACCCTGGATCAGTTTAGCCATTCCATTACCTTGGTAGAGAAAGTTACATCTAAGCATGAGGAGAGACTTCTTTACTTTGAGGATAATAGAGCACTTGAACAGGCTGCTCAGAGAAGTGGTGGAGTCTCCATCTCTGTGCAATCTGCTCCAGGTGAGCTGGATCTCTGGCAGATATCCTTTCCAAACCCCATCATTCTGTGACTCTGTGTATAAGCACCAGCTCCAAACCAGAAGGCTGCATCCCAGAGCCTTTAAAACTCCTGCAAAGACAAAGCAGCCAATCCAACACACTTAAGACTTCACGTTAACTCTGTTCCTGGACTCACAGCACTGAAGAGGTAACTGACCATGACTATGGCTTCACATTGCCAAGGCTCAGCCAGTGTTCAGGCTGAGGCAAGATTCAGATTATTCATTTAGATGTAAGTGTTGTAAGTACTCTGAGCTGATATTAGACTAGGTCAGTTGATAAGATCTGGCTTCATGTTCAGTGGTAGACACTGAATTCTGTGGATTTCTGCAGTGAGGCATGAGACTGACTAACTAATAGGCCATTACAGGACCATCCTTCCAATAGTTCTCCCCTTTCATTGCTTTTTTTCCTTTCCAATCATGGAGGAAGGCCTAACATCCATTTCCCTACTAACAGCAGCTATGGCAACTTACCCAGAGAGACATGTTCTCCTTTCAAGTATTCCTGCTGCCATCTCACACTGCTTCAGCACTAAGCATTGGGAAAAGCCAGTGAATGTCTTTTCAGGCCACTCTGTGACACCCATGGGAGGCAGTGAAAACTTGCCCCACTGCTGTGTCTCCAAATCCAACCCACGACAACAAAGGCCATCTCATGCCTTGCATCTCCTTCTCTCTCTTTTAGAGCCTTCTCCATTTTAAAGTAGTGAGTGGTTTGCCATCCATGGCTCCCATAACTCTGAACCATTAAAACGCTATGGATCTGGTTTATTGCCCTTGATTATGAGTCCTCTCTCTTCACTGAGCTGTAAATAAAGGCTTTTGACTTTAAACACAGCTCAGATACGTCATGACTGAAAGCAGCCTGCTGCTCTCTCAACATGTTTATCTAATGTCTGCAGGAGTAAGAACAGGGAGCAGGAGAGCAGATGGTGCAGCTATCTCAGTGCAGAGAACACAGTCTATGTGTGCAGTGGGTAGGCATCCAGTATTTTCCAATGCAACACTATAATTATTGTGGAGAGGGTGTTATTTTTAAACTACAGCTTAAATAAAATGATTGCTTCAGACCACACAGGCTCCAGTGCAGCTGGAAGCCTTTGCTTCAGACAGGAGGGAGAATCCCAAATATGAAGGGTAAGGTGTGGGGGGCTTTAGGGCAAAGCAGGAGAGCAATAAACTACTGAAGGGAAAGGGCATTTCCAGTGCAAACTGTAACTGAAGAGTCCCTTCAAGAGAAATTTTCCCTCTCCCCTTTAGAAATGTAATGGGGTGGTGAGACAGGGCTGGTGTGCTTGGAGAATCCCAGTTGAAACTGCCCAAAACAGGGAAGGAGTGTAAGGGAAGACTACAAAACTAATGAGGGGAACAGTTAAAAAGAAAAAGCAGGGTCTTCCCAGGGTAAGGGAAGTGGTGCAAGTCAAGGTCAGCCCTTAGTCTGACCAGATGGTGAGCAACTTATACCCAGCTATTCTTCCATCATCCAAATACTTGCCTCTCCCCTCACATCACATGCATTATTCAGTAGGAGCAGAGTTACAAAGACCTAATTAATCCTTTCAATTAAGTTAACATTTTCAGTGCTTGATTCTGAGCAAAGTGCAGTATTTTGGCCTGGTTCAATAAATAGCCTGTGTCACTTATCTCCCTCTCTCACACAGAATCTCTGAAAAACTAAACAGAGCATGCTGAAATTGGTTTAATGAAAAGATTTCCTTCAGAAGTTATCTCAGTAAGTAAGGCAGTGGCATAAGGAGGTGTAAGTCCCTTTGAAATGGGGCTAGTGATTATCAGTTATTTTGGTGCAGAAGGGACAGAGATGGAGAATAAAAGGGAAAACAAAGGCTGGGCCATTTTTCAGGTCACCCAGTTTAGAGCAGAAAGTGAGGGTGCTGGGTGATGGCTGCATGGTGCTGTAACAGGGGCATAAAAGGGCTACCCTTGCTCCAAATGTCTCAGCCCCCAAACCCATCCCATCTAGAAGAGAACAGAATAGAATTAACCACGTTGGAATAGATCTTTGAGATCATCAAGTCCAACCTATCACCCAACACCATCTAATTAACTAAACCATTGCACCAAGTGCCTCATCCAGTCTCCTCTTAAACACCTCTAATGATGGTGACTCTACCACCTCCCTGGGCAGCCCAATGGCAAATCACTCTTCCTAACATCCAGCCTAAACCTCCCCTGGCACGGCTTGAGACTGTGTCCTCTTGTTCTGGAGCTGCTTGCCTGGGAGAAGAGACCAACCCCCACCTGGCTACAACCTCCCTTCAGGTACTTGCACTGGGCAGAGAGTGCCCCCCACACCCCATGTATTAGTGATCCACCAAAGTGAACTGAGGGCTAGGGCCTGCATTTAGGCAGGAAACAACCAAAACAGCAGCATGAGTAATGGAATTTAAGAACTGGCACACAACAAAGGAGTCACAGCCATGCCCTCCAACAGGCTAGCAGAAAGCATTTTCCTTCTTCAGTGATCTGAAGCTTTTGAAATCAATATACACTTTGGATTTCCCCTTCCTTCCTGAGGTAACAGCAAGAGAATCCTTAGTGATAATCAGCACCGTTGCTAATTTTGTTTGGTCTTCGATGATTTACTTTCCCCATCTCCTCATCTTCCCCATTTGCCTAGCACAGCTCGTACCTACATCACAAGAGCTTTAAAAGGAGAAAGGGATTTATATTAAGCATGATTCTAATCTCTTTTGCAGCACATATAAATAACTTTCACACTGGAAAGCCAGACCTGTCTTCTGGCATATTTAGATCAATTGGTGGGCTTTGGGTTTGGTGGGGGGTGGTTTGTTTGGTTTTGTTTGTTTGTTGGCTTTTTTTGTTTGTTGATTCCCCCCCTCCCCCCCCCCCCTTTTTTAATTAAAAAGTATATTAAAAAAATCACAGAACACTTCAAAATCAGTGACTGGCTGAAGCAGTCTAACAGGAAATGTTTGTAAGTGCAAAATGACTTCACAATCGCAGGCTGCACACAACACAGCAGAGGTTTGTCGAGACACAGTCCTAAGGAGATGCCAAGATTTCAGGATTCCTTTATTTCTAGTGTGGTCTTGTAACATTGGAAAGCCAAAGCTGTGAGCAAGGGGAGAAGAGCTCTTTTCTGGTACTTGGCAGTGGATAGGGAGGAGAACTATCCTGTGGCAGCAGCCCAGTAGGGAAGGGAATGCAAAGGTGATGAAGGGCACTTGGCTGGACCACTCAGGTCTCATCTGTATGAAAGAAGCTGTGATATTTGTATTAAAGTCATATATTCTCTGCAACTTTAAAACAGCATTTGCACTGGTGCTTGGGAATGTCTGAATAGGAGAACTATGTGTGTGTAACCTGGCTAGCGTGGGTGCTCTGTCAGAGGCAGCAAACTGCCTGACGTGCTGTGAGAGAGACCCACAGAGAACTAGTTTGTTTTAGTTATAAAGACTTATGAAGGAGCTTTTAGGCTGCTGCTTCTTTTTCCAAAGGAGCTGAAACACCAGCAGAAGCTACAGCAAGAAACATCCTCTCCATCATTTGCAAGCTAGATGCTATCATAACTTCTGCAGCAGTAACAATCCCCAGCAAGCTGGGGCTGAGGATGATGCTGAGTGCCTGAGCCTCCTACCCAGCTCAAAGCTACGACTACCTGTGGGGGAGACTGTGCAGTCCTAGAGACTTCAAACTCCTTTAGAAGTAGATGGTGACTACTCACTACCTCAGCAGCCCTCCACAGCTGTGGAAAGAGATGTAGATCAAGTACATTGTCCTCTTACCCCAGGCTGTAAAATCCTTGTGTTTGCCTGCTCATTCAGTTATGCTACACTACAGGCTCCCTTCAGTGCGTTAGGCTTCTTTAAACCCCATGTGTAAAGTCGCTGTTTGATAGTGAGGAAGCATTATTCATTCCTGAATGTCCTGAAAATACATTTGAAGTTCCCAGGATAATGACTGCAAACTTGAGCTGTTTCAATCCAGTGGCCTTAATCTCCTGAAGAAAACAGAAGACCTCTGCGACCACATTATCAATCTGCTGCCAAAAGGATGAAACTAAACCAAACAGCTCCCTCCCTACCCCCAAAAGTTAGGAACCTGTTAGCCTATTTTAACAACATTTTACATGGAAATAGACAAGTCAAAGGTGATTACAGTCCTACAAATATTGTGGCAATTAGTACCTAGTTAGAGTAGGCACCCAAATGAGCACCTCCACCAGGGAAAAGATCTCAGTTGTTAGGTGCTCTGCTTGGGGGTCACTGTCTGGCCTGTCTTGCTCAGTGTGGCTCTCACAAAGGACACATAAGGAGGCTGCAGTTACTCTGTGTGGAGAGAGAAAGGGGGGAAAAAAAAGGGACAAAAAGCTCAGCTTCATAGGAAGCTCAACTCCATTAGCTCTGTTGCTCACAGAACAACTTGGTGTTTGCAGAAATCAAAGCTTTCCTTTTCAGTGCCAGAACAAATGGTTGGAGCAGTTGGAAATTTCTGAAAATATTAATGATGGTAGCAACACAGCACAGAAGGTTCACTCTGCGTGTTTGGTTCTTGTTCTAATGAATTCTGAGCAGAAAAGTGTGTTTTAAAAGCTCATACTGCTGTATTTTTGTTATTATTAGAGCGATGATTACTCTAAACTCCTGACTCATTCCGGTTAAAAAAACCCCAAGCCATCCATTGTTTCCTCCACTGTCTCAAAGAATTCAGGGGTCAATGTATTTATTAAAGGCCTTTGTACACAGTCAGCTGGCAAGCCATGCCTGTCTGTAGCAACTAGGCTGTCCTGCAGCCAGAATTCCTCCCAACACCAAAGGAAGAAGTCCAAGTCATCTGGGTGACCTGGGTGACCCCAATTAACAGCAAGTTGAATTTCAAAGGCTCAGCTGAGCTTGCACCAACAACACTGAAGATTCTCAGATGTTTCATGTTTCCAATGCATTCATCAAAATAAAATGGCCTTCCTCTGACTTCTTGCAGCAAAAATAGAAATGAATCTGAAGTGGTTTGTAGAGTTTTGCTGTCCTTGACTGAAAGACAAGCATGCTTTCCTTTCATCTCACAGACCAGTCTCTAGCAACACACACAAAGGAGTTCTGTGGTCCTCCATTGCCCCATCCAGGTATCACAGTATCACAGTATCACTTAAGTTGGAAAGGACCTTGAGGATCATCGAGTCCAACCTATCAACACAGACCCCATGACTAGACCATGGCACCAACTGCCACGTCCAATCCCCTCTTGAATGCCTCCAGGGGTGATGACTCAACCACCTCCCTGGGCAACCCGTTCCAATGACGAATGACTCGCTCGGTGAAGAACTTCCTCCTCACCTCGGTCAAGGAACCTGCATCAGTGAGGCTGAAAACTCACACACCAGTCCCCTCCTTCAAGTAGCTCTGTACTGCACTGGTAAGAACAGTCAGCTGCACCCTCGTACCAGTCCCCTGGCAACCGAACCTGTTGGCTAGCATTTTGAGGAGGCAAAGATCGTTTTGTCCCTTCCATAGTGAGCAGTAGACATGGCACAGCTGGGAGCTTTGAAAGTGGTTCTCCCTGCCTTGCTGCTACAGTAAACAAGTGGTTTAATTTCTCATACTAAAGAGAAGGAAATGTAATCTCTGCAAGGTGATGGATGATTGCACTCACCATTTGTAACAAGTTTTAATAAAATTGTAGGAGGGTTTTTTTTCCCTCCCTAGCACATTCCAACAGCAGGTAATTTTTTAAACCCCCTTTCAGAGTCCCAGTTGTTACATCCTCCTCTTTAGCTTAGAGATGTTCCTTTTTTAACAAGTACTTAAAAGGCCCAGAGGTTATTCCTGTAGGCCTGTCAGGTGATATGTCATTCACACAACTATGAACTGACAGGGTAAGAAAAACACTGCAGTGAACCCTCCACACATCCAGCATTTCCCATACTGGGCCACCTGTTGCCCTGCATGGACACATTTCAAGAATTTACTCTCTGCTTTGGGGTAATTGGCATCCTGGCTTGGATCAGGAGTAGTGGTGGAGACACTGTCACTGGAGGTGTTCGAGAGAAGACTGGATGAGACACTTGGTGCCATGGTTTAGTTGATGAGATGGTGTTGGGTGATAGGATGGACTCAGCCTCGAAGGTCTTTTCCAACCTGGTCTGGTCTGCTCTAGTCTACTCTACTCTACTCTACCCTACCCTACCCTGTCCTACCCTACCCTACCCTACCCTACCCTACCCTACCCTACCCTACCCTACCCTACCCTATCCTACCCTACCCTACCCTACCCTACCCTACCCTACCCTACCCTACCCTATCCTATCCTATCGCCAGCAGGAGCAGGGAGGTCATTCTGCCTCTGTACTCAGCACTGGTTAGGCCACACCTTGAGTACTGCGTCCAGTTTTGGGCCACTCAATTCAAGAAAGAGGTTAGGATGCTGGAAGATGTCCAGAAAAGGGCAACAAAGCTGCTGAGGGTTTTGGAGCACAAGCCCTGTGAGTAGAGGCTGAGGGAGCTCAGGGAAATCCTTATTGCTGTCTACAACTACCTGAAGAGAGGTTGTTGCCAGGTGGGGGTTGGTCTCTTCTCCCAGCCAACCACCAACAGAACAAGAGGACACAGTCTCAAGCTGTTCCAAGGGAGGTTTAGGGTGGATGTTAGGAAGAAGTTCTTCACAGAAGGAGTGATCTGCAATTGGAATAGACTGCCCGGGGAGGTGGTGGAGTCACCATCACTGGAGATGTTTAAGAGGAGACTGGGTGAGGCACCTGGTGCCATGGTCTAGTTGATTAGATAGGGTTGGGTGATCAGTTGGACTTGATGATCTTGGAGATCTCTTCCAACCTGGCTGATTCTGTGATTCTGTAATTTCAAGCCCAAGGCTGTGTGGTTGTAATATTCCATGTGAGGTCCTGTAGTGCAGCTGGGCTGCAGTGGAGTAGTGGACACAAGCCCTGTGGTCCCAGAACCAGGTGCACACCTTGCACACTGCTGTCTGGGAGGAGAATGGTTTCCAGGGGAGGTACCTGCTCTCTAGTAGGTGCACAACCAGGAATATCTACACATGTTTGAGCTGGCTGGGATGCCATGGAGAAGCAGAGGTGCAGAGCTCAAGTGTACTCCAGCTGCCCATGGGTTTTGGAGAAGTGCAGGGACCAGGAGCACTGCCTTCTCCAGCATGGCAAACCTGCAGTGTTGGTGTGATGGAGGAGAACTTCTGAGAACTAAGAAGCACCATGGTATAAAGTGTGAATGATTCCAGTTGTTTGTGTAGGAAAGTTATTTAACCCATGGCTTCCTGAAGTGTGGCTGAGGGAACTGGGTTTGGCCAGCTGGAGAAAATGAGGCTCAGGGGAGATCCTCTTGCTTTCAATGATTCCTTGGGAGGAGATTGGAATAAGTTGGGGGTTGGTCTCTTCTACTGATAATAAGATACAGGACTTCACTATGTATGGAAGACAGCAATAGGTTTCCCAGGACACATTAGGTTTTGATGGGTTCTGAGCATCATGATCTAGTTGGGGATGTCCCTTCTGACTGCAGTGAGGTTGGACTAGATGACCTTTAAAGATCCTTTCCAACCCAGTGCATTCTATGACAAGACAGTGGCCTCAAGTTGTGCCAAGGGAGGTTTAGGTTGGATATTAGGAAAACTTTCTTCTCTGAAAGAGTTGCCAAATCCTGGAACAGGCTTCCCAGGGCAGTGGTGGAGCCTCCATCCCTGGAGGGATTTAAAAGATGTATGGCTGTGGCTCTGAGGGACATGGTGTCATGATGGGTTTGGCAGTGCTGTGTTAACCACTGGACTTGGTGATCTTAATGGTCTCTTTAACCAAAATGATTCTATGATTTTATGATCATCTGGGTCCTGCTGCTGAAGTAAGCCTGTCCCAGAGCAACACTGAGGTCATGCCTTTGGGTGGGGATAGAAGAGGAGCATGCAGCAGCATTTTGAGGGTGTACAACACTTACTAGGATTGTAATGTCCCCTTCAGTAAGATGAATTTTTACTGCATGCTAGTCATGATTAGGTTCAAACATAGCTCTGGAAGCATGGCTGCATGGCATCGTTGGGGTCTCTTGCTGGTGGGGGAGGTAATCCCATGTCCCTTCTTTATGGCAGCACCAGTGTAGGAGAAGCTGTCAATGAAGAGTCAAACCCAGGCTAGACTATGCTGAGGTATTTCCTAGAGAAAAGGCAGGAATTTTAATTATGTCAAGCAGCCACCTCAAACTTCTGGTGAGGATAAGAGAATAAATTAGGCAGTTCCTGTGTGAGGGGGAAGTGGAGGCAGGAGCTTTACAAATTCTGTAGCACTGCTGCCTAAGTGCTGATTTACAGTAATTCCTTTCATTTCTTTTCTAATTAAACATCTCCTGAAGGATCAGGCCTGTCAATGTGATCTGAGGCCTATAGCCTGAAGTGTAAAGTGAGGCAAATTGCCTGACTTACTTGCAATGATAGAGTCATTCTGGAAGGAGATTGAAAATCAATACTTGTCATCCCTGCACAGTGCTCTTTATTCAGAGGGGCAATTTGTAAGTGTAATCTGTATGAGTGTAGTGGGAGCACACAAAGTTACAGTACTAGTCATGCAGAGTGAAATGACAGAATATAAAATATAGGCTTATTGCCATTTTATTCATATTAATGTCAAGGAAGCTTATGAATAAGCTCAACATTTTAATTCAATGCCGTGCAGTCAGGCCACTTGCTGCAGCTTTTGGCTTAGGATGCAGTCAGCATCATGGGCACATAATTTCCCCATTGACAATGTCAGACAGGATCTGTCTGCATCTGCTTTCAGCTGTGGCAAGGCAAACAAGGGCAAACCCAACCCAAAGCAATGGATCGACCCCATGTATGCTGAGAAAACAGCAAACAAGCTTTCAGTGATCGAGGGGCTTAGTCAAACTCCAAGAGGATGGCAGCACTAGAGTGCAGATGCAATCACAGGAGACAAGAGGCACTCAAGATCTTGTGCTTTTTCTTTCAAAGGAGAGTACTCAAGAGGGGAAGACTGGCAGCTCTGGCTTACTCCAAGAATAATACAGTCAGGTGTCTTGTTAGCTTTCCCTTACAGCTCTGGCAGCCCACTTCAGTCTGCACTGGTAACTATGAACAGTTTTCTCCTGAGTCTCTCTTGAACTGCAATTGCCAGTTATGACAATTATTGGGGCAAATTAGTTAGGGCAAATTAATGGGAAGGTTGTGAGTTCAAGCCTGCAGTGGGCAGTAGTGTCCTCCCTACTCTAGTCATGAGGGCTGTGGTGACAGGCTGGACTCGATGATCTTTGACGTCTCTTCCAACCTTAGTGATACTGATACTGGTAGTAAATGGGCTTTGGTTGCTGCAGCAGGCTGGTCAGCTCACCTGACCTGTTTGCTGAATCAGAGTTAGAGAAGTGAGCTGTTGTTCTGGTTGGCATCACTGCCTCTGTGCTTTACTCATCTGAAATCATTCCCTCATGCTGAAAGTGATCTGTGACATCATCAAATACAATATGGCATTTCTCTCTCTGGAAAATAAGCTTAAAAAAACAAAGGAAAGTGTTATTCTGAGGAGAGCTTCTCCTCAGAGCTCTACTTCCCTCATAGTGTGGCCAGCAGGAGCAGGGAAGTCATTGTGCCCCTGTACTCTGCACTGGTTAGGCAACACCTTGAGTGTTGTGTCCAGTTCTGGGTCCCTCAGTTTAAGAAGGACATTGAGACTCTTGAACGTGTCCAGAGAAGGGCAATGAGGCTGGGGAGAGGCCTTGAGCACAAGCCCTATGAAGAGAGGCTGTGGGAGCTGGGGCTGTTTAGCCTGGAGAAGAGGAGGCTCAGAGGAGACCTTATTGCTCTCTCCAGCTACCTGAAGGGAGGTTGTAGCCAAGAGGGGGTTGGTCTCTTCTCCCAGGCACCAGAGCAAGAGGACACTGTCTCAAGCTGCACCCGGGGAAGTTTAGGCTGGAGGTGAAGAGAAAGTTCTTCCCAGAGAGAGTTGTTAGCCATTGGGATGTGCTGCCCAGGGAGGTGGTGGAGTCACCATCCCTGGAGGTGTTCAAGAAGGGATTGAACGTGGCACTTGGTGCCATGGTTTAGTCAGGAGGTCTTGTGTGACAGGTTGGACTTGATGATCTTTGAGGTCTCTTCCAACCTTGGTGATTCTGTGATGATAAAGTTAAAAGGTTCTGGAATTGGCCTAAAGCCTTCTTGTGGGAGGCCTGAGCCCAGGAATTGCCCTGTGGTGGCCTGTTTTTAACCTGAGTGTGGGTTTAGTTTGTCTGCACTCTACCCTGGCTGAAGGAGTGGAGTGGGCAAACGAAATCCCCAAACGCTTCCCACATCATCGCCTGCCAAACTCCTCAGTAAAAAGATTTTGGGTTTTTTACTGCCTACCCAGTTGGAGAATGATCCTTTAGCAACCAGGCTCGTTGTCAAAAGCAAGTGTTTGGCAGTGGGGTGAATTGCCTAAGTTGTTTTAAAACACAGCCTCATAGGAATCCTAAACCCTATCAGCTTGGGTTGTAAGAGTAGGAAAACTCAGTGATGTGCTTCTTGATGGTGCTGCATCTCCTCCCAGCCCACCCAAAAGCAATTGGCATGTCATGTTTTCTGCAGATGGACCACAAATGGCACATGTACAGCTGATGTGCTCTGGCACTGGGGGAATGAGATTGCATTTGCCAGCTAGCTCGCCAGCCAGAAGCCAGATTTAATTTGGAAGAGAATGGTCCACAGTTGTTGCAGAAATAGCAAAGAGCAGATTTTTAATCATCCTCTGTTCCTCCCTGTTCAGTCTCATCCCCTAATTGGTAAATGAGAGGCCCAATCAGCTCAAATCAGGGGAAAAATGTGTCACAGGCAGCCAGTGAGACAGAAAACAGAGGTACCCACTCCTTGATATCATGATCTTGCAGCTGTTTACAAGTCAGATTTAGCTAATCAGAGGGTCCCAGGGAGCAATTAGTCTCTCTTTCTAGGTTCCATGTGTAAATTCTAGTGGAAAAGAGCTTTTTTTTCTGCTCACTGCCCTGATTATTTTTGCATGCTGTTAACTATTTGCCATTTTCTCCACCAGAAGGGACATATAATGTCATTGTATATGTTTGTAGCTAAACATAGCTGGACTGATCAGGAAGTGCAGCATTTTAACCTGAGTGCAGTAAGGTGTTTGGAAGAAGGAAATTTCACATTGGTTTGTTTTTTGGTTTATTAATTGTGGTGGTTTTCACCTCCCTGTATTTCTTCCCTGGTACTTCCCTTCAGGCTGAGTTAATTCCTTATGCTATGATCCTGAAAAATAAATAGAGTCTGCCTCACCCTCTAGACTTTCAGCTTGTTTTCAGCTGGGAGCAGCTCCTGCAATTGAATAAACCTTTATTAGAATAAACCAAACCAGGTTGGAAGAGACCTTCAAGATCATCGTGTCCAACCCATCAACCAATCCAACCCACCCAAACAGCTAACCCATGGCACCAAGCACCCCATCAAGTCTCCTCCTGAACACCTTCAATGACGGCGACTCCACCACCTCCCCGGGCAGCCCATTCCAATGGGCAATCACTCTTTCTGTATAGAACTTCTTCCTAACATCCAACCTGAACCTCCCCTGGTGCAGCCTGAGACTGTGTCCTCTTGTTCTGGTGCTGATTGCCTGGGAGAAGAGACCATCATCAGCCTGTCTACAACCTCCCTTCAGGTAGTTGTAGAGAGTGATAAGGTCACCCCTGAGTCTCCTCTTCTCCAGGCTGAGCAACCCCAGCTCCCTCAGTCTTTCCTCACAGGGCTTGTGTTCCAAACCCCTCACCAACTTTGTTGCCCTTCTCTGGACACACTCCAGCAAGTCAACCTCCTTCCTAAACTGAGGGGCCCAGAACTGGACACAGTACTCGAGGTGTGGCCTAACCAGTGCAGTGTACAGGGGCACAATGACCTCCCTGCTCCTGCTGGCCACACTGTTCTTGATGCAGGCCAGGATGCCATTGGCCCTCTTGGCTGCCTGAGCACACTGCAGACTCATGTTCAGCCTACCATCGACCAGTACCCCAGGTCCCTCTCTGTCTGGCTGCTCTCCAGCCACTCTGCCCCCAGCCTGTAGCTCTGCATGGGGTTGTTGTGGCCAATGTGCAGAACCTGGCACTTGGATGTGTTAAATCTCATGCCGTTGGATTCTGCCCATCTGTCCAGCCTGTCGAGGTCTCTCTGCAGAGCCTCTCTCCCCTCCAGCAGATCAACTCTTGCACCCAGCTTGGTGTCGTCAGCAAATTTACTGATGATGGACTCAATGCCCTCATCCAGATCATCAATAAAGATGTTAAAGAGCACAGGGCCCAGCACTGATCCTTGGGGCACACCACTAGTGACTGGCTGCCAGCTGGATGTGGCACCATTCACCACCACTCTCTGGGCTCGGCCATCCAGCCAGTTCCTAACCCATCGCAGTGTGCTCCCGTCCAAGCCATGGGCTGACAGCTTGGCCAGCAGTTTGCTATGGGGGACGGTGTCAAAGGCCTTGCTGAGGTCCAGGTAGACTACCTCCACAGGCCTCCCCACATCCACCAGGCGGGTCACCTGATTGTAGAAGGAGATCAGGTTGGTCAGGCAGGACCTGCTCTTCCTAAATCCATGTTGGCTGAGCCTGATCCCTTGGCCATCCTCTAAGTGCTGTGTTATTGCACAGCTCTTGCTGGGAAACTTGAAATTGCATCTCACTATAGAAGTATTATCAGTCTGGCTTGATTGTGGATGCTTGTTCTTCATAAGGAGATCATCTGCTTTGGATTGTGCCCTTCCACTCTTGGGATAGGACACTATCCTGGGAGGGGTGGGATGGCAAACCCACCCTGAATACATAACAAAATATTCATGTTCTTCAGCATCCCTGTTTAGATCTGTTTGTCTTAGCCTGATCTGCTGAAGCCCTTGTTTTCCCTCTTGTGTCTGAGCATCAAAGGTATTGCACCATGGTGCCCGCTGCCTGCCCATTATCTAAGCTAACTGGTCCCTGTAGGCTTGGTTGGGGCATGCACTGCCTTCTGCATCTCTGCTAGAGTGGCTTCAATCCCCAAGGGCTTGAATTGTCTCCTTGGTGATTTCTTCTGTTGCAGGATGATCTGTGGGGCTGGGTAGCTGGCAAATATTAGACCTGTAATCTCAGCTGCTCTGGAGACTTTTTAATACATGGCTATTGTTATCTTCACTTATTATTCTGTTGTCTGCCAGCTACACTTATAAATGTGCATTTTACAAGCTGCTGTGTTCCTCTTGTTTCTTTGTTCTGCTTTTTAAATGGCTTCATGTTTGCTTTAGTCTGTCAAGCTCTCTGGAGCTTTAGCATTGGATTTGCAGGAGCACAATGATTCTCTGAAGGCCTTTGGGCATGTCAGATACAGGCCTGGGAGGTCATCCACCTGAACCTGTGGTTTTATCTGCTGCCTTGTGGCTTCTCCTGGAAAAGGCAGATTTACAAAAGCCATCAGTAACTATGTCTTACTTGAAATCTGATTTAGCCACAGACAAAATCTCATTGCCTCCTGCCAGGCCAGGTTTGAGCCTTGAACACCTGACCTAAAATCTGCAAAAGCCTATGTGAGTCCTGTTGATCTTGACAGCAAGAGCCATCACTGGCCATACCCTAGTAGAAGGCAGCTCAGGCCGCTGCAGGTCTGCTCAGGACACCTTTCAGCCACCCCTGGGATGCTGCAGATAAATGCCAGTGAGAGGAATTAGGGTTACAGTGGTTGTCCCTGCTGTAATCCAAAGGGTGATGATATCTCGGTGACAGCTCGGGAAGCTACCTGGAGCAAATTATGACATAAGTGACTGGAATTGCACTTTGGAGATGCAGTAACCATGGAAACCTGAGGGAGAGACTATTTCTCAACTTTCAGTGCCAACCTGGTGGTTTCAAATCTCTTCATTAATACTTGGATGTGCTAGTCTGAGCACTGTATACAGGCTGGGTTTGGGGGTAAACAGAAGCATGGAGTATTAGCAACACAGGAGAAGTAAAGGGAGAGGTTTTCCTGTCAGCAGGGATGGCTACAGTGACTCTGGTGGAGCAGTGCTGATGGACTCCTGCTGCTGCTCCAAGCTGGTGTTTCTTAGGCAGTAAAATGAGTTTGGTTTGGCTGGTCTCTGTACTGGCTTGTGTCAGGAATAGAATAGAATAGAATAGAATAGAATAGAATAGAATAGAATAGAATAGAATAGAATAGAATAGAATAGAATAGAATAGAATAGAATAGAATTAACCAGGTTGGAAAAGACCTTTGAGATCACCAAGCCCAACCTATCTTCCAACACCATCTAATCAACTAAACCATGGCACTAAGTGACTCATCCAGTCTCCTCTTGAACACTTCCAGTGATGATGACTCCTGGGCAGCACATTCCAATGGCAAATCTCTCTTTCTGGGAAGAACTTCTTCCTAATATCCAGCCTAAACCTTGCCTGGTGCAGCTTGAGACTGTGTCCACTTGTTCTGGGGCTGGTTGCCTGGGATAAGCGTTTCAGTCTAAAATTGGTTGCCTGGGATAAGCATTTCAGTCTAGAATTGGTGTAGCAAGATGAGATTTGACTGGAGCAGCCTTGAGTACAGGTAACAGTTACATTGGTAGAAAAGTATTTGGCCTCTTTGAAGCTACAGTGATGTACTGGTAACCACACTGGGAAGTCAGACTGTTCACCTCTGAAGTGTTACAGCTGTAGAAAACCACACAATTCACACAGAGACTTCAGAGAGGATTCACACAAGCACGACTCAGAGCACACTTGAATGCCTTGAAAACATCAGCTCAATACTCTGTGGCTTGCAGAAAAGTGAGTAACAACAATAACAACAAAACAAGAGTTTCAAGGAAAGGATCAGATGGGAAATAAACCCATCATCAAACATTGCAGCAACTATATTCAAGACCATCAGAAGCCAGTAGGTCTGTGGAACTATTTGCCAAGGACTTGCAGTTGCAAAAAGAGTAGGTGGGACACAGCATTTGGAGAAGACATCGATTGAGAGCCACAAGATAGACAAATAATGTTAGATTCAATACATCTCTTGAGCTCAGAGGCTGTGAGAGTACTTGGGAAGTGCTGTGTACATTTGCACAGTTCTTACTCATCTCTAGGTGTCAACTTCTGGCCCTTGCTGAAGAGAGGGTACTTGGGCCAATGAACCCAGGTACGGCAGCTTTCCTGTTGCCAGCTGGGTTAATCAGGGTACTCGTGCGTAAGCAAACGTGCCAGGCAGAAGTGGCTGTTAGTGCTCACCCATGTATACTGGAGGCCCTTCTCTGACAAGTGCAGTTCAGCTTGAAGTGCTTACAATAATGCTCATCGTGGGAAGTGGTGTCAAATCTTTGCTGAGAGTTAGAGACTCACTTTTTGCACAGATAATGGGGTGCTTGCCAAGTGCAGCACTGGGTAGCAGAGACTTTCCTTTTTTTCTCTCCACAAAAATTCTCTATTCAGAGAGATGCAGAGAAGATAAATGACTCTGCAGGCTGTAAATGTATTATAATGTTGTTTTGGGTTTTTTTCCCCCCTATAAAATGCTGTTAATTTATTTCCACTTATCTCCCTTAAAAAAACCCATCCTGGTGCTGGCTCCTGCTGTATGGTGGTTATTTCTTTTACCATTAGTTCTGTTTGCACAACTTGCACACAGTAATCTTCAGCTAAAAGTATCAATGTTAAGGTGGTTAGAACATTTCCATGTTTGATCTGATTGAGGGTTTCACGCACCATGTTACTTTGTCCCTGTTGGTGTTGAACACTGGTGCTCAGAGGAGCACCCTGGAGAGCACTCAGAGCCCCATGGTCCTGCTCACTCTGCAGCAGCCCACATGGATGGTGCAAGGACAGGGGTGGCACAAGGACAGGGGTTGCACAAGGACAGGGATGGCCCTTCTGGGGTCCCTGCTGAGCCACAGTGCCTATGAAATGTGGCTCAGTTGGTAGTGCATAAGACCCTTAATGGAAAGGTCATGAATTCAAGCCCACAGTGGGCAGTAGTGTCCTCCCTACTCTAGTCATGAGGTCTGTGGTGATGGGTTGGACTTGATGATCTTTGAGGTCTCTTCCAACCTTAGTGATACTGAATACTGAGAGCATATGTAGCTTACAGGATTGATGGGCTGGGGGTTGTGGTTCTTCTGGACTTGTCAGTGGGGCAGGTCAAGGGAAGGTTATTGTGCAAAACCAACACCGAGTTCTAGCTGCTTGGGCCTGAAGCAGTAAGTAGAATGATTAAGATGTGCCTGGTTTCTGAAGTGGCACCCACTTGTCAGTGACAGTCCAGACAGCTTAGATGTCACCAGAAGGGCTATCCCAGAAGCTGGAGTCCCTGGAGAAGAGGAGGCTCAGAGGAAACCTTACTGCTCTCTACTGGTACCTGATGGGAGATTGTAGCCAGGTGGGGGTAGGTCTCTTCTCCCAGGCACCCAGCACCAGAACAAGAGGACGCAGTCTCAAGCTGTGCCAGGGGAGGGTTAGGCTGGATGTTAGGAAGAAGTTCTTCATAGAAAGAGAGATTTGCCATGGTAATGTGCTGCCCAGGGAGGTGGTGGAGTCACCATCATTGGAGGTGTTTAGGAAGAGACTGGATGGGGCGCTTGGTGCCATGGTTTAGTTGATTAGATGGTGTTGGATGATAGGTTGGACTCGATGATCTCAAAGGTCTTTTCCAACCTGGTTAATTCTACTCTACTCCTCTTCTATTCTATTCTATTCTATTCTATTCTATTCTATTCTATTCTATTCTATTCTATTCTATTCTATTCTATTCTATTCTATTCTATTCTATTCTATTCTATTCTATTCTATTCTATTCTATAAGCTGGGTCTCCAGCTTGTGCTAGTGCTGAAGTGTTGAGCTCTGCAGATACCCTGTGTGAGTCTGTGCCAGTCACCAAGGGATATCAAGGCTGTGCCTCCCCAGCTTGGCTGCTTGCTGCACTGAGATCTGCCTCTGTGTGATGCAGCCACACAGCCTTCTTGGGGTGTGGAGCTTCCCAGGAGCACAAGCCAATGCTAATTGAGTAGGATGCTTACTTTTGTAATGAATTAATTGTTAAAGGTGAATTATCCTAAATCTGGTACAACCTCTAATGTGTTTGATATTTTAGAGTCAGTTAAAATAAACAAACACTGGAGCTAACGTTCCCAGCAATCTGGAGGGAATTAACAGCACACTGCAAAGGGTGTTTAAATTACTTCTAAAATTCTAATTAGCCCATGAACAGCAGCGAGTGTGGGACAAATTGCCTGGCTTCAAAACAAGACAATCAAACAACGACCTCAAAGGAAAGCAAAGGGTAGAGGATGGCTGCCATGAAACAAATGAAAATGACCCCATCAGTTTAAGTAATGGCCTATTTTGAGGCTTATGTTGCATCCTCCCGTATTTACAGTGCTCTGAGAGATCAAGAGGTAGAGGAGAAGCTTCAGTGGGATAGAAAAAGAGGCTTTGTCTACTGAAAATGATGACAATAAAATCCCAGATGCTTAGCTGCAATGAAATTAGCTGCAAACTAGTTTGGAGTGGCTGCAATTGAAATAATCAGAACAATTGTTCTGCCTCAGACTCCACCTTTCCCACAAGTATTACACTCCCCCTATTCATATATAAACTTACAGGCGTTTGACTGGAAGCATTTGTGGCTTCACAAATAAGCTGCCCTCCTAAAATTTTGGAATGCAGAGCTCCATTGTGCTCTTGATATTTTTC